>NC_088231.1:13976476-14676476 GCF_036934945.1 Oncorhynchus masou masou | reverse complement strand
AGTCTGAAAGGTACTGGGCTGTTTAGTACAGCGTGTGTAGAGTCTGAAAGGTACTGGGCTGTTCAGTACAGAGTGTGTGGGTGTAGAGTCTGATAGGTACTGGGCTGTTCAGTACAGAGTGTGTGGGTGTAGAGTCTGATAGGTACTGGGCTGTTCAATAGAGAGTGTGTAGAGTCTGAAAGGTACTGGGCTGTTCAGTACAGAGTGTGTAGAGTCTGAAAGGTACTGGGCTGTTCAGTACAGAGTGTGTAGAGTCTGAAAGGTACTGGGCTGTTCAGTACAGAGTGTGTAGAGTCTGAAAGGTACTGGGCTGTTCAGTACAGCGTGTGTGGGTGTAGAGTGTAGAGTCTGAAAGGTACTGGGCTGTTCAGTACAGAGGGTGTGTGGGTGTAGAGTCTGATAGGTACTGGGCTGTTCAGTACAGCGTGTGTAGAGTCTGAAAGGTACTGGGCTGTTCAGTACAGAGGGTGTAGAGTCTGAAAGGTACTGGGCTGTTCAGTACAGAGGGTGTGGGTGTAGAGTCTGATAGGTACTGGGCTGTTCAGTACAGCGTGTGTAGAGTCTGAAAGGTACTGGGCTGTTCAGTACAGCGTGTGTAGAGTCTGAAAGGTACTGGGCTGTTCAGTACAGAGGGTGTGGGTGTAGAGTCTGATAGGTACTGGGCTGTTCAGTACAGCGTGTGTGGGTGTAGAGTCTGAAAGGTACTGGGCTGTTCAGTACAGAGTGTGTGGGTGTAGAGTCTGAAAGGTACTGGGCTGTTCAGTACAGCGTGTGTGGGTGTAGAGTCTGATAGGTACTGGGCTGTTCAGTACAGCGTGTGTGGGTGTAGAGTCTGAAAGGTACTGGGCTGTTTAGTACACCGTGTGTAGAGTCTGAAAGGTACTGGGCTGTTCAGTACAGAGTGTGTGGGTGTAGAGTCTGAAAGGTACTGGGCTGTTCAGTACAGCGTGTGTGGGTGTAGAGTCTGAAAGGTACTGGGCTGTTCAGTACAGCGTGTGTGGGTGTAGAGTCTGAAAGGTACTGGGCTGTTTAGTACACCGTGTGTAGAGTCTGATAGGTACTGGGCTGTTCAGTACAGCGTGTGTGGGTGTAGAGTCTGATAGGTACTGGGCTGTTCAGTACAGCTGGGCTGTTGTACAGGGTGTAGAGTCTGATAGGTACTGGGCTGTTCAGTACAGCGTGTGTGGGTGTAGAGTCTGAAAGGTACTGGGCTGTTCAGTACAGCGTGTGTGAGTGTAGAGTCTGATAGGTACTGGGCTGTTCAGTACAGCGTGTGTGGGTGTAGAGTCGGAAAGGTACTGGGCTGTTCAGTACAGCGTGTGTGGGTGTAGAGTCTGAAAGGTACTGGGCTGTTCAGTACAGAGTGTGTGGGTGTAGAGTCGGAAAGGTACTGGGCTGTTCAGTACAGGGAGATATAGGGAGGGTATAGGGAGGGTGTGTGGGTGTAGAGTCTGAAAGCACACAGAAAAGCTTTCATAGTTCCTTTCAGGTGGACTAACTTCTGTTGCTTTGAAAGGTGAAAAGTGAACGCAGATTTGTGTGGACAGTTTACAAACTACAGTATCTTGTCAATCCAACATGATTATACAATCCAAAATAGGAAGAATGAATCAGACAATACTGCAGATTGAGCTCCAACAGAGCAAAAATCACAATATATTAACACTTTACCCTGTATTCAATTCAAACAATCCCCCCACCTAAAACTAACAAGCACACAGTTTACACCGGTTACCACATAGATGATAAATTCTGGATGATCAAATATACATGTCAAGGTGAAGGCAACTGAAGCAATAGAAAGGACTTGTTATGGGGCTCTGAGATGTGTGTGGTGGATCTCTGTACTGAAGAGAATGGTACAGTGAGAAGAATGATGGGAAGTTAGATGGAAGGAGTAAAACAAAAGGTCACTAGCAGGAAGTAGAAGGGGTAACCCTTACTCAAGGCTTTATTTGAGGCCTCCCAACACCCAACCAGCACAGACAGCCCGTTCAGAGGCACCATGTATATGTGAATTTGTATGAACCAGGAACATGGAACGAGGATCACACTGCAACTCATCTATTCTGACACCTTTTCATAACGAGGTTGGGAGGAGGGATTCCTTTCCATCAAAGCACCACTTTCTATACTTAATCATGAATAATATGATATACTGGCAAACGTCATAGAAATGCATAGCATCTATAGGGTGAACGCCATTGAACAATGACTTTTAAGTGCACTGGAACATAAGGCTGCCGGAATATGCATGAGCATACGGGCCAAGATGAAACAGTCTTATATTCCTATCCGTGAAGCAAGCAGAGAGGAGCAACAAATGCTTTCCCAAGGCAGCCGGCTTTCTTAACTCTTCTTATTTTCTCCGTTTAAAGCCGAGGGTTTATTCTAAACATTTGTGTATTAAACATAACACACAAGATGGAATAAATGGAATAACTCCTTAAAAGAAGTGCAGGCCCTCCAGGAGAAAACAGCCACAACAACATGGAATGGCAGCGATAGTTCTCAACGTCAGTCTGAATAACACAAACAACCGCGCTGGAAAAATAGTCCAAGACTTCAAAACTAAATTCTAAAGAGAGTGATTTTTTTTTTTTTACATAAGTCAGGCTCATAACTTAGGAAGATTCAGTTGGCCGCTATTCATAATTAACTGTATTACTCCTTCAAGTCTACCTTTCACATTCAGGAAAACACCGGGCTACTACTGCCTCCATTTGGAAAATATAAATATCACTGACATTAATACAGAAGACATAATACATGCATATACTGTATGACCTCAGACTAAGCTTCTGTGTGATGAGCTACTCTTGAAGTTCCTACAGGCCTGTGCCCTTCAACACGTACAGTTTTCAAGGCGAGGCGTCTCTTTTCTGCTACATCTAACAATGCTCCATCTCAAAGGTAGGCCATGTAACGCACCATTGTATGAGCTCAATCTGCTGACTCTTACTCTGTTTGTTTGTTTGTGGCGGGGAGTAAGGAGGTGTTGGCTCCGGAGCCTCAGATCGGCATTAAAAGCTGATCTGGCTCCTTCTGACGAGGTGGGGGAGCTGCTCCCTATATCCGACTTCCTGTTGTCGACACACGTTCGCGTGCCGGAAAAAAAATCTGCTGCAACCGAGGATAAATCCTACAGCACATTTTACACTACACCGAAAGAAAATAGTTAATTAGAAATACAAATTCTACCCAGATTGTTATTAATGGGAACTGTGGAGTAAGCAACACATATTTTGTGCCCATAAGTAATTCTCAGGTATCTTTGATCTGCGGCCCACAGCGGATGATGCTGCGTACCGCTGTCTGAGCTTCTGGGACCCTGCCAGCACCAGACATCTGGCTACTTTGTTATCATTGGCTGATCTGCTCCCGGGAGGCCACTCTTGTGACACCAGGCACAGAGTGTCCTGGCAAGGAAAATGATCAGCACATTTTGAGTGGATTAGAGTTCCAAAGTGGTCCTCAAATCTCTACAGGGGGACTGGTGTACCGTGATCCATCAGGGGTTCCTCAGGGCTTGGTGCTGGGGCCGCTGCAGATCTAAAACAGGGGGCTTAGCGTTTGGAGATCGGCGCACACCCATTGCATCATGGGTCTTATACAGGGCCGTGAACAAAAAAATGTAAATAAGAGGGAAAAAAACATTGAATTTCATAATTCATAACAACTGCCTCTGTAGCCAAAATGTCAACATCTACTGGCCTATTTATTTTCTGCAATGTCAACACGCTCAGGCATTTCACTGTACTTGACAATACAACTTGGAGCAATCACTCATCCCACATTTTAAGGAGGTATTGCCAGTGAATCCTAGGCCTAGAGTTGACGAGAGATTATTGACATCAGCTGACCATAGCGAATGATGATGTACATCTGCTAGCTAGCTAGTTAGCTATGCTGTCGAAAGAAACTCGTTTTTACTTGATTTGAGTTTGTTCAGTTGCTGACATCTTCCTCTTATCAACAAGCAGTGAGAGACACACATGACCAATCCAACTCAAAAGTAGCCTCCTACCAGTATTTCAATCTCCCTGCCCGGCATCCCCGTAGACACGGCACGCAAGTCAGACAAGTGCGCTTTTGGGGTGGGAGGGCAGGGGAGGTAAGTTTTTCAGAGATTGAAGAGCTGATGAAATTAGCTAGTTTGATGTGCAATTCGTGATGTTACATTTAAAATAACAACTGAAAAGAGACTCAAATGAAATGGAAAACTTATTTTTTAAATCCACAAGCTGCGAGGGCACTTTTTCATAGGAGGGCAAAAGGGCAGGTGCTCTGAGGGATCTGCCCCTCGAGTTCATTATTCTGAATCTTCTGAGGGTGTTTAGAGTATAGATGTGAATGAATTAGCATAGAGTGAGGTGTTTTGAATGTGAGGACATTCAGATGCTGCGAATCCAACATAATTCAATCACAAAATTGGATTTTTCAATATGCCATTTTATAACGTTGCCTAATGCAATTTTGGGGGATTCTCATTTCTCAATCAAATTTCGTCAACTGTGCAAATTCTGACTGCACCACAGTCATAATATATCCTGGCAGAGTTAGCCCATGCCACACTAGAGGGGTTAAATTAGCTACCAGCCTTGTCTGTAACTCTTGAATCTTCCCCCAAAACACTTGCTTTTAAGAGGCCAAAGGAAAAGATTGCTGCCTGAGCACTGGCTTAGACAAAAAAACAACAGTTTACGACAAGCTGAACCCTTTTCACAGCATTGATTGAGGTATCGTGTCTTTCTCCTTTTTCCCCCTCTCCACTTTTCCATTTGTGAATACAAAGCTGCGGTGACCTATAAATATTACATGGTGTGGAGATGCAGAGCAGGAATTAATGACTGGGGTGTGTGTGAGAGCCGTGTCTATGGCAGGTCCCTATGTGGTTCTGCTTAGGCAGGCACTCACTGTGAGGAGGGTGTGGTCTCGCTCTCTCTCCCTCCCCCCCTCTCTCTCTCTCTCTCCACCGTTGTCTCTTTCTCTCTCTGGCTGAGCTTCCCTTCCATGTCTCCTAGCATCATCTTAGGGGTCAGAGGTTACCTGGCCACTGTGCCAAGCCCTGATTGGCCTGCATGCCAGTGGCACTGTGGTAACCCCCATTGGACATCAATCTGAGTGTTCACCCAGTCACCCATCAACCTCTCGCCAGCTGTGATTAACTCAGCACATACAGGGCTGGAGCTTCAAAGCTTCACTAACTGTAACACAGCATTTGGGAGCTTCCTGTATAACTCCACTAGGTTAATGCAGGCTCTCCACCATATTTCATCAGGGGATTGACATGGTTGAACTGACCTCATTCAGAGAGCAACTGAAATGCTAAACATTGATTTCAAACAGGGATTTCACACAGTGCTATAGCATGGAAGCATATGGCACGCGCGCACACACACACACACGGTACCACTCTGCTCAAACACCACCAAAGGTAACAAGTCTAACTCTGAGTAAGTCAGTTGGAAGGGGCTTGCAGGTGAAGAGGATTTTCCTCTCTGCTTAGCGTGATGAATGAGATGAGGAGGGGGCACTTGACACCTGTCAGCCAACTAGCCAGGCACAATTACCTCCGTGGGGGGAGGAACGATAGGGGGGACTTGCTGGGGAGTTGCTGCATCGCTCCCAGTGAAATTGGGGAAAGCGTTTGAAGATGATTAGCGCTACAGACCCTGTCTTCGTGGCCCTGTCCAACCTGCTGAACGGCTCCCTTTGATCAGCCTGCCACGTTTTGTGTCAATAGCGCGGGGCACACCGAATAAATTATAAAGTTATACACACAAAGTCAGCAGGTAAAGTGCTACGCTCGATAATCAGTGTGCTCGGTGACCGGGCCGCTGATTGCCTCTAATGAACGCCGTGGTCGAAGACGGGCACCGATCGGCGGCGGACAAACTAGTATGGCGTTACCATGCCCAGGCCAATGAAGGCAGCCTACTCGGCAGTCACATGATCAAATGTAAAAACGAGAAAGAATCCTCAAGAAGAACATTTTCAAGATTTCCACTTTGAAGAAACGAATGGTGCATGCAGGGTAGTTTGGATGAAATCTTTCTTGGGTACTGCTTCAATTAAATGAAGGTAAATACATCTCCTTAAAATGTTGAAAATAGATTTCCCTTATATAACCAAGGATATTTTCTTTGAACGTTTACATTACATGTGAGTGAAATTCCAGTAATTTTACTCAGGTGATTCAAATGTATCATGAATCTTTTTTCTCTTTCTTAAAAAGGGACTTTCCTTTTGAACAATCTTCGAAAACGGTTTAAGCTAACTACCGGTTAACAATACCTACTCCATATGGCATGGCTCTGTCAAAAGAGGGCAAATCCATACGCCATCATACAATGAATGTCCAGGTTCAAGGGCTTGCTAATTAGCTACTGGCCCTGGCTGAAATTACCATTTCAAAGAACAAAGATAATCCCCACTGAAAAGAGAGAGACTACCATTAGAAATATTTGGACTATCATTGCAGACCTGTTGTGTAGATATCTATTGCATTTTAAGAGTTATATAAGCACTTAACGAGGACAATTTTAAAGCAACTTGGATATCATTGTGTTGCCCGGTCTTCTGTTGTCTAATGAGCTGATCATTGATGAGTCTGATGATGAGGACCTTCAGAAAGAGGAAGACCATGAATCAAACAACATGATTGAGGTTGGTTATAATCAGGATTACAAAGGATATATTATATTCACGTGTCCAATGTCGGTATTCATGTAATATTCATATGTGTAAACATACTGAATTGTAATTGGATGCATTTTACCGCCATATCATACTGTGCCATGATTGGTTAAGACCACCCAAATGGTTAGGTCATGGGCCGTTTGATCCTGGTTGGCGATACGTGAACATGCCAGTTATAGCTAGTTAATAAAGAGCTACGTTAAGAAACATCCTGTAGTACTGCATTTTATTATTTTGTACAAAGTGTGCAAAACAAGACAGTACAGTCTGCATGTGTAGGTGCTTACTGCATCACGATTTCAAGGTGTCCCAATATCTTTTCCACCTGTCCAGTTATCTGGTTTTAATATCCATTCTAGAATGCCCTTCCAGCCAATCAGAAATGAGTATTCATTCAATACCGCTGTATAGCTTGATTCTCAGTTCAGACAAAACCATGTCTTCTCTGGTGTTATGCAGACCGATCACATGTTCTAAACAGATAAAAAACAGATCACATCAAGTAGCTGAGCAGTATCAACTCTACGCGATCGACAACATTTGTTTGTCTACCGAGTCCTTCTCCTCTAGTTGCTAAGAGGAGAGGATACATTTTTCATTGACTGATACATAAAATGGGAGGGAGTCGATGTCTAAATGGTGTCAGCGTGCTTTAACGTGGTTAATATTGGAGTGTTGAAGTTTAAGCTGTGTATATACCTCTATTAGAGGTAGCGAATGATGTCACTGTAAAATCAACATTATTGTCATAACAACAGTGTCTCGGAGTACAAATGCTGATCTAGGATCAGGTCCTCCCTGTGTCCATGTAATCTTATTCGTTATGATCTAAAATACAAAACTGATCCTATACCTGCACTTCTACTCTGAGACTCTTTGGTTGTATTTACATGTATTTCCACTAATTGGTCTCACTAAAGTTCTAATCCAATTGGTCACGAGACCAATTAGTGTAAAAAGATCAGAATTGGGCTGCCTGTGTAATGTAGCCTTTGTGAATACAGGCCCTATTCCGCAGATCTGAGAACAGAAATGCTTCTGTTTCCTCATGCGGACCCACACCCTGATCTAATTATATTTCACTCTTTCATACAGATGAAGATACGTTTTAATATATGAGAAGGATGCTCACTGTGATGGAAAACAAAACAGTCGAACTCTATTGGGAGTTTCCCCCGTGTTAGGCGCTCAATTAACTGTGTCACACGCACACAGACAGGTGCATGGCTCGCTGCAGCAGTGTGTGTACCCTTTAAATATGGTGTTTGGCATCTGTAGCGTAGCACGGCAGATTGGATGAGGTAAAAATATAATTATAGCTGATGAGGCGCGCGGCTGCGAGCAGAGGCAGCGCTGTGTGACAGTGTACCAGCAGAGAGATTTTTAATTTGTCGGATCAGGTCGTGACATGCTCCATCAGAGGACGGGGAAAATCTTTTCATTTGTGCAGAAGAAAGGAGGAAAGGAGGGTCAATTAGCATCAACCATTAGACAACCGCGTGACAAGCCCTGTATTACCCAGTGCAGCACGGGACAGTCAAAATAATGAGAGAGGTAGAGATGTTGATCCAGGTTGGACAGAGATTCTGCAGTCATCCTGATTTCTTCCGGCTCTGACACTCATCACAAGTAAAACATCTGACACCCTACACATTCTTTACAGTCACAGCCGCTGAGGAGACGTTTCACTCAAGAGACGCCTTCTTTATCGTCATGTATGTTGTCATATGATGTGAGGCTAGGTAGATACCCTTGAAGCAACTACTTTTGTGAGGACGAGGACTCTCGTGCTCAAGCCCATTGTATTGTGAGATTGTTGTTACTCTAGTATGTTGTATTCGGGCATGTGACAAGTGTGTATTTTGTATTTGATTCCCTTTTCACTACAACATCTAATATGTGAGCTCCTGTCCATCCTACATTGTTGCTAAGTGACAAACTGTATAACTAATCCAACTGTGCTCTACTATATTGTGACAAGCTCTCACAAAGTCTCACGTCAGTATTAGACGTTCATCCATGTTTTCGAAGTTGTTGCAAACATCAAATTTTGAAGTGTTTAAGGTTAAGTTTAGACATTAACTCCGAATGTTTAAGGTCAGGGTTAGGGTTTGGCATTAACTCAGAATGTTTAAGGTCAGGTTTAAGGTTTGGCATTAACTCAGAATGTTTAAGGTCAGGTTTAAGGTTTGGCATTAACTCAGAATGTTTAAGGTCAGGTTTAAGGTTTGGCATTAACTCTGAAATCTTAAGTTTAGGCATTAACTCAGAATGGTCAGGGTTAAGGTTTGGCATAGGCTTAGAACAAAAATCTCAAAAACAACTGTCTATCACTTGATTCAAATTTATAACATTTGGAATCAGAGGCATATGCTTAAAGGCCATCCACCATCCCCGTCCACAACGCCCTGTCAAAACCGAAACCTATTTGAAGGTAACGCTCACTGTTGCCCCTAGTGGCTGATGTTCACATAATCTCCCGACGTCCTCAGACATGGATGGACGTCGAATACTGACTTGTATCCCGGGTGACCTGGTAGTGTATTGACCGTATTTCAAAGTGGCAAAACAGGCTTTCAATCTACCACCTACATTAGCAGTGCCAAAAGGGGGGTTGGTGGTGCCGGGGAAGTTTCTCAATCTCATATTATCAAAAGAGACCATTTCAAAGGGACTGTGATTTCTTTGGGCCCGTGCATTATTTGACTGGCTGGTTGACAGGTGCAGTGGGGAGCTCTCAATATTGATCTGGAGGACCTAGAGGTATGTGACATCATTATGAGGCCTGACCTTATCCTCCGCTGCCCTGCAGCCCCCTTTTGTGTGTGTGTGTGTGTGGTTTCTACTGCTCAGGATCCTGGCCCCAGTCTAATGCCTTACCCCCGAAGGACCGGACTGCGTGCCATGGCCTCCAGTCTGTCATGGGAAAATTGGTGGTGGTGTTATTTGTTTTGCTGACCTCACGGCTCACCTCACTTTCTCTGGCTCTAATCAGTCGGGGCTCAGGGTTCTGCCCCCTCTTAGAACAGGTTGCATGGTGTTGTAGGCAAAGCCTGGTTGCTTTCCTGTGGAGGTGGACGGTTATAGTTATATTATATAAACAATGGAATATAGACATTTGGAAGGAGATCTGATGTTGAGATATTTGAGAGATGGGTTTTTCCTTCAGTGTGATGAAGTATTCAAATTACCATATTAGCTACCAGGAAGCCCAATAGTGGACTAATGTGATCTTTAGTTAGCTCGTGCAGATGACAGGGGTTGGATAACAGCTCAGTTACATTGGTGCATGTGACCCGGATCACAGTTTATGTATGACTCCTTATGCCTTATTTCAGTCTTCGTAGTGACATGATATTGTTATGTAGGTATTTTGGTGGAACACCTCACCTAAAGTGAATTGCTACAGACAAACCAATAGTTTAAGAACTATCCAACACAGCGCCAGATAATGCGTCCCTACATTCACTGTAAATGCTATATTTAATCCTTGACACAAGATCAAATGGAAAAGGATCCAGGAGTTTTGTGTTGCAGTTGAGCCGTAATTCAAGTAACATTTTTTTTTTCTTTCTTAAATCACAAGTTGCATTATCTCAGGTTTGGGGATTCACTGTGGTTGAAAAGAGTTAAGTGACACTTAAGCAATTCCTGCAAGCTCCATCCTAGCTTTTATTTTTGGTCTGTGCATTAAACAAGGTATTATATTAAAGAAAGGTGTTGCTGTCGCTGGAACCTGTCACGTCTCCCAGATAAAAACAGATGAATAAATGAAGAACTGACGTGGTGATGGAGAATGTAGAAACACACCTCTGTGTGTGTGTTTTAAAGCCAGATTTCTCCATAGATGCTCTCCTAACAAGCGTTGACCTTCTGCACCTACATGTAAAGAACTCCAGAGATCAGAACAGGAGAAGGAGGAGGGGGAGGCTGTGTGTGTGTGTGTGTGTGTGTGTGTGTGTGTGTGTGTGTGTGTGTGTGTGTGTGTGTGTGTGTGTGTGTGTGTGTGTGTGTGTGTGTGTGTGTGTGTGTGTGTGTGTGTGTGTGTGTGTGTGTGTGTGTGTGGGGGAGGCTGTGTGTGTGTGTGTGTGTGAATAAAGGCATCACCACCACCAGCAGCCAAGAGACTTCATCCTCTCTCCTCTCTGCTCGTGGTGGGTGCAGTCAGAGTATTGTCTATGTGTTCTATTCTCTCTTCCTCTCCTCTCCGCCCTCCTCGTCCTCCTCTCCTTTCTCTCACGGAGTGTCTCTGTTCTGAGCTAGCAGCAGTTATACCTTGTTGGCGGAGGAAGCCACAAAGGAGCGGTAGTGTAATAAAAACAGCGGTCTCTGGTGATCCGGGTGTAATTGGGATTGTTAACGTGGAGAGCTCCTGAGGGAGACTGAGTGGAGGAGAGGAGTGTGTCTGTCTTTGTGTAAAGTAAAACACACATGCTCTGCTCCTCTCGCTGCAGCGTTCCTTGATTCCGAATAAGTACAGTAGTCAGAGCTAAAAGAAAAAAAGAGCAAACAAGTCACCTGAGCTATATCAAACCCTAGCTGCTACTATTATGCTTTTATTCTTTGTTTTATTTTTATTTTATTTAGGTGCTTTTTTATTTCCATGTTGTAAAGCTACAGTGAAGCCCGGTTTGGATTCAGAATTCCTCAGAGAACTTGTGTTTTTAAGAGAAAAGGAACGTGCTAGTATTCAGGCATATCTTTTGATGAGAAAGGAGCATTCTGCTGTGTTTTTCCACTGAGTCGCTGTATCATGATACAAATTGAGGGCACAACACCTTCGACATAATCGGCGCATCGAGGTGTAATATTGTATGTTGAAGTCAGCAAGTCATATGGATGGTTAGTCCTCTTACATTAATTAATTATTAATGAGTAGTAATTAGCAATTCATTCATTTGTAGTCAAATCATTAACTAACTTGACTGCATTTTGTTGCTTCTGCCAAATGTTCAGTAATATATCCTGTAATGCTTACTCTGTTTATATAATGCAATGGAGTGTAATTTAGAGCACCTATTGGAACAGCAAGGTAGACATGCCTACAGTGAGATATCTGCTAGTACTTTCCCTAATGACTAAATAACTAATTGTATTCCACCATGCAATCAATGCAATGAGGCAACGTTCCATTTTCCAGGAGAAATTGCAACATTTCAAATCAAATGTTATTAGTTACATTTCATTTAACTTCATAATTCCACTAACTATTCATGCTTTGTAGTAGTTAGGTTTGTAAGATTGGAGATATCCTTCATCAAACATGAGCAGCCTATAGGGCTACAGGCACCGTGAACGAGCGCATTTAGAACTAGGCCTACATAACTTCGATTAATATTGTAGCCTATTGAACACTGTCAAAGGAGAAAACGCACTTCAAAGTCAATTGCTTGCGAGTACAGCCCAATTGATTTATTTGACCTAAGTTATACTAGCTTACTTTGTTGTGTGTTTCATTGTGGATGAAAATTTCATACGCCGATTTATAGGTGGTGAAATATAAATGATTTCGTTAAAGTTTCATCATAAATCAGTCCGTCGCTATATGTGAGGAGACACTGATTGCCCCTTGATGTCTCAGGGGTTGGCTTCAGCGCGCCTGTCGTCCCACTTGAGAGGCAAACCGCCTGCCGGGTGGCTCTCGCGATGTAAAGTGCTTGTGCACTATCACCAACAGCTTTGTTGCAGCCGTGGGGACATATTAAATGTCTATGTGCATCAAAATCTTAGCGAAAAGGCACTGACAACTAGTGCGCTAACAAAGAGAGCCATCGTGTGTGCTCGAGACAAGTGCAGCTTCGCGTCATCGTCTGTAGCAGAGCGTGCAGCGGGGTTTTTGCATGCTATATTCATGGCCCAACATCTGTCCTCTCAGCATTAAATTGCTTTATTGACTTCAGCATAGGCGGTGCACTAAAATTGATCACAGCATATTATCAGAGATAGGAATCTTAGTTATTATATTTTGGTGGTTTTGCGAGGATAATTTGAGAGCTTGTTGAGGTTCTGGGTCTCCAGTTTTTCCAATATGCAGGCATTCCCTTACAGTAAAAACACATTGTCTGGATATAATGATATATATGATTCTTTATACAATACAATAGCATAGTTGTTTGAAAAATAACCATACTATACTATACTATAGTACTGTAGCTGTTTTTATGAACGGAGTATCGGTTAATTCACAGATATTGACAGATACTGGTAGATAGGCTACATAAATCGGTATTTAACGAATAGCATTTAAAAATGTGAAGAAGAAAATTAAAAAAGAGTGCCAACTATTTAGCCCACAACTACCGTTCAACACAATCTCTTTCCCTCCCAACTTAAATTCAATTATTATTTTCAAGCTCAATGATCATCACACTACTATAACCAAAATACACTCAGAGGGGTGACTTTGTAACCAGAGACGAAATGCTATATCTGCAGACAGATTCCAGATTCTGTGATTGTTTTTTTTAGGTACAGGCCTTACCGTTAGATTTTCCACGTGGGTATTCAATCACCATCTTATATCAATTAGCCCATCCAATGGACTTCAACATATTAAACAAATTAGACAAGCCTTGTTAATTACAATATGATTAAAGGTTTGTAATTATATCACTGATGAAGTAGCCTAATGAGTATAAAGATATGATAATAGCCCGCTGCGACAAGTATATAATTGTATTGGGTTTGCAATTAAATCCTAAAGACTTTTAAAAAACCCACTTTCCACTGTCATTGATCAAATATTTCACACACGACACTCGTCCATGCACCAGTGACATAAAAATTCGCAATATGACTGTTGAGTTAACCCATATAGCTCGTCTATTGATTATTTCCATAGCTAATCTCCAAACTATTAAATTCGTCAACGTGAATTACGCACATAAACAAGATAACGCGGGAGCAGGTCACTTATTGAAAAGCTGTTTCACATAGCCTTAAATTAATTTTAAATCTAGTAATCTTATATTTTCCCCGACCCCTAATTTGTTTAACGATGTTCCTACTGTCTTCAATTTGCCTATGCTGCCATAATGAAATGATAGTCAAGCATTTAACTTTGATTTATCTTTCCCCAACAGGGACGTCGCTTCATGGAGCTGTCCAAGGTACTTTCCTCATATCCATCCCTAGAAAGACTTTCCTATTTCCTCTATTGCCAAGTTCGTATCTTTAAACTGAACTCCACTTTGATATTTTTTAGAATTAAACGGCACAATATGAAGAAATAATAATGGAAATGGCTCGGCTATATTTGGTTATTTTTCCTCTTTCAATGTGGTTCCAAAATAAATTAGACGAAGAAGGACACAATGCTGGCTGGAGAGCTGTTTGAAATGAATGTCTTGTCGCAGACTGCCCATGCGCAGAGTCCCCAGCGGCGGTGTGGCTAATGAAGAATAATAAATCATGAAAGGTTTTTCAGGTACAGCCGAGAGAGTGTAAGAGGAGAGGGGGAGAGAGAGAGGGGGGAGAGAGAGAGAACGAAAGAGCGAGCGAGAGAGAGTGTGTGAAAGAGAGGCGTAGAGAGAGAGAGAGAGACACAGCCTGCCCTTCGCCTCAGAGCAGAGGCAGATCGAGTCCCAGCAGCATTGAACGTAGTCGAGGTATCGAGACTGTCACTGGTATCTCTTAATTACAGTCAATTGTGAAACGGAAACTTTGCAGAAGAAAATATAAACGAATGAGACAATCTTTTTCGCGCGGTTGTGTTTTGGAAATCCGTACCAGGAGGAGAGAAAACAACTTTTTTCTACTATTAGTTTTTCGTTGCATAATCTTGGAGGAGCTCTCCAAAACAACGACACATCCACGACGACCAAAATAAGACTCCTGGAGGACGAAATTTAGAGAAAGAACGAACGAGTAATATTAATATTATTTTTTGGTCATCGCGCCACAGCCCATAGCGGAAGAGGTAAACGAGTGCGCAGGCGACATCTCCTCTCCAGCAAAACTACGGCGCGCGGCCATACCTCCATACACAGGGCTAGGTAATAATATATGCGCCAACAACCAGAGAATTGGATGTTCATCTTTCCATATTGTAGCAGCTACAGTTACAGTATATAAGACAGTGTCTTCAGATTCCCGGAGAAGCAACACTGGGCTTCAACTCCAATCGAAGAGGCGGAGTCTTAACTTATTAAAAGGAACTTGCCGAGACTCGGACGCCTGCAAACATGATGATGATGTCTCTGAACAGCAAGCAGGCATTCGCCATGGCCCACGCCAGCTTGCCCGAGCCCAAGTATTCATTGCATTCCTCCTCGTCTTCCACGTTGACTTCGAATGCGCCCTCCTCGTGCTCGTCTTCCCGACACAGTAGCACCATCATCAGCAGCGGCGGAGGCAACTCGGAGGCGATGCGCCGAGGATGTCTCCCAACCCCACCGGTACGTATTCTGCATAATTACCGCTTAAAGGCACATTTTGACAGCCCCCTTTTTTTTGTGATGTTTTTTTCATGTCTGCACAGCAAATCACCCAGCACCTCCATTTTCCCCTTCCTCTCTCCAACTTATGTATTCAGTCGGGTTTGCCTTACGTATGAATTTTGATGACCTGGGGATGTTGCATGTTTGTTCTTTTTTAGGATTTTTTTTCTCATCTCATTCAGGAAATGTTTTAAACCGCGGAGTGGAGTGAGAATTCCCTGCTGACAGTTATGTGTGCATTCTATTTGCAATTGCAGAGCAATATATTCGGAGGCTTGGATGAGAGTTTGTTGGCCCGCGCTGAAGCTCTGGCGGCGGTGGATATTGTCTCGCAGACCAAGAGCCACCACCATCCTCCACACCACAGTCCCTTCAAGCCGGACGCGACCTACCACACCATGAACACTCTCCCCTGCACCTCCTCATCGTCTTCTTCCTCGGTGCCTATTTCTCACCCTTCAGCCCTTTCCGGCCACGGTCACCACCACCATCATCACCATCACCACCACCACCAACCCCACCAGGCGCTGGAGGGCGACCTGCTGGACCACATCACCCCAGGACTGGCTCTCGGGTCCATGGCAGGGCCAGACGGCTCCGCAACTGCGCACCCTGCTCACATGGCGGGCATGAACCACATGCACCAGGCAGCCCTCAATATGGCTCATGCCCACGGGCTACCATCCCACATGGGCTGCATGAGCGACGTGGACGCCGATCCCAGGGACTTAGAAGCCTTCGCTGAGAGGTTTAAACAGAGACGGATCAAACTCGGCGTGACCCAGGCGGATGTAGGGGGAGCCCTGGCCAACCTGAAGATTCCTGGCGTGGGCTCCCTCAGCCAGAGTACCATCTGCCGATTCGAGTCCCTCACCCTCTCCCACAACAACATGATAGCTTTGAAGCCGATTCTACAGGCATGGCTGGAAGAAGCCGAGAAATCACACAGGGAGAAACTCAACAAACCCGAGCTATATAACGGCGGAGAGAAGAAGCGGAAGCGCACGTCGATAGCAGCACCGGAAAAGCGATCACTGGAAGCTTACTTCGCCATTCAGCCGCGTCCTTCCTCAGAAAAAATTGCTGCTATAGCAGAGAAACTGGACCTCAAAAAGAACGTGGTGCGGGTCTGGTTTTGCAACCAACGGCAGAAACAGAAACGAATGAAATATTCTGCATGCGTCTGACTCTGAACCCTCGCTCTAAAAAAATAAAAAAATAAAAACTATCAACCTACGTTGAGAGACTGAACACTGTTTAGAGACGATTTGTATTATATTTCTTATCACACACTTTTTCAATCATCAATGACTTGTGCTTTGAACAACCCGAATAATTAATATACATTCAAAATGACTGAAAGCTCAAACCACTACTGCGGTCACGTCTTATTCGCACCAGAAGGGATGTGGAGTCATGTACAGGAGCATTTGAACAGAGCAAGTAAGACCTCTGTTTTTTCTCCACTTAGACCTACTATTCTTCACCCTTTTGTGTCAGTTAAGTATTATAGGCTTTAATCACACGTATCTTTTTGGTTTATGATATTGGTTAATTTATCATAGCCTACAATATTGAACGTACTGAAAAGAACAGTTGTTTACCATGGGAAGATAGGCCTACAGTATTTTGACACAGCACTTGGTCGGTGCCTATTGGCATAGTATTGGTGTGTTTATATTTTTGTCGTAAGGCTACATTTTCCCTCTGAGTTTATTATTATGACGATGCAGTCTGCCATTAATTCTGGGTCCATGAGGGGAAATAGGACAGTACAGTAAGCACTTGCCGGGTCTTGGAAGCTATTATTAGAGTACTGCCAAACAACGCCAGGTAAATTATTAATTTAGTGGTCACATGACCTTCATTTTGTGTCCCATGTAATTAATTCCACCTATTTCGTTATAAAGTGTGATGAAAAGCTGAAAGATGAAGAAACGTGGTAAGATATAAAGCAAAGACCCAGAGTTTAGACCATAATCGAGCAACACTGTTTATACAATATAGCTGGTGTAGGGGCTGTTTTTTTTTATTGCATAAACATCTATCTGGCTGTAGATGGGCCTATAGAAATAGTGGATCAAATGTATGCATTTGATTGGGGTTTACAATTGCCAAATATGATTGTTTTACTACCGTTTGCAATAGGGCTACGTTTGTTTTTGCCAGCCAACGTGGGTCTGTTTCTTATGAACTATTTATTAGATGAGGCCGTGTTTACATCATTATATATTTATTGGGATTCCCCCTCCTCTTCCTCCTCCCTCGTTTTGCTTGAGAAAAGCTAATTCTGACAGCAAGTGAAACGTGTTTTCGTATAGGGAAATGACAGCTAAATCTAGACCTATAGTCACGAATTTAATTTCGTTTCTGCTAAACGTTCGACATGGTACAATCGAGAGATATATGCGATAGTATTCTCTTTTAAATTATTTTTATGTATGTTTTTTTTCTGGGTATTTATTTGTATAAATATGCGCGTCATTATGAAGTCGTTGCTTGTTAAATTCACCTTGTTTCGTGATGTTTTCTTATTGAGAAAATAACCGTTTCATGGAAGTATACGTGTAAAATGTAAATATTTCATTGGAACCAGTTGCACATAATTATATCCGTACAGGTTTTGCTGTATTGCTGTTTTAGCTGAGGTACCTTCTTTCTGTAATGTCTGTTGCTTTTGGATTCCTGGTCGAATTATTTTTGTATTTATTTATTACATTAATGTATCTTTAAGTTATTTAATAATTGAATTGCAATATGTGTTTCATTAAAGAACAAATTTTAACATTTTATTGGACGTTTTGAATGAGTGTTTTTGTGTAGGCCCAATTCTTGGAAAGAGCGAAATGCTTGGATACTGCATCTGCGTATTGCAATGCATGGACAATCTAATTTAAAGACACAAATTGAATTGAGAAATATATTCCTTCAAGCATCAATGCAATGATCATCCTTGGATGTAGGCCTATGTCATTAAAGGATTAATGTTGGAGCTAAATCTGTCTTTTATGCTGAAAGGTGCAAAGATAGACCATCAAGCATCAATAGGTCCTATTTTTACATATCCAATTTCTCTACAAATTCCAGAAAAATCCCATTACTGTCCCACCATGCACTGTAAAAAAGACACGTGTTTTTTCTTCTACTGAATGGCTGCCAGCTCGCTCTTGCAGCTCGCGGTAGCCTACCTGAGAACAAATGCTAATATTCTATTAGAGTCTAATCATGGAGTCTATAGAGAACTGGATAGGTCCCTCGAGCGCAGCCCTGCCAGATGTCAGCCCGCCAGAAAAACAGCCTCGCCTGCCAATGTGCCCGTCTCTATTTAAATACACAGTCAAACACTGCTCCGGCGCGAGGCATGATATGGCTTTGAAGCAGGCTCGGCTACACCTTGGTTTGCGCGCGAGGTTCAGCCTGGATTTTTTTTTTAAATCAACATTTTGAATAGAGTGTCATTTCTAAAGCACCGTTCATGTCAGGCCGATGGGGGCTTGGCTGCATGGCTGGTTTTGACTAGACAGAGTTCTTATGTCAAAATTGACTTTTCGTATAGCAGGTCAGGAGAATTTACGCGGCAGGTTAGGATAATTAGGTTAAGGTTAGGAAAGGATGAGGAAAAGGATGAGGGTTAGGACTAGCCTAAAATACAAAAAAAATGTTGATGTCAATTTGACATAAGCTTTACCTAATGTAGACATGACCTGCTGACTGTCTGCTTGGAACGTTTGAACGTTCTATGGGGTTTTCAGTTCTACAGCTTTCAGCACCACGGATAGCTCCCATTCTACCTGAGGGAGAGAGGAGAGGAAACGGGAGCCAGCCGCATCCTATTTGCACTTCTGAAATCTGTCCTCCACATTTTAAAGAGAGTATTTATAGCAGCAGAATGTATTTGCATGTGATTATTTTTGCTAAATCTAATTTGATTATAAATTGTAATTGAAACAGTGAGGGGGAATGCAGTGTAGGGTAGGCTATAATAATAAATATTATAATACAAATAATGCTGCAAATAAAACATTTCTTATTAGTGCATTCCATCAATTAATTAGGAAAGGGATTCAGTAGCCTATTGATATGCAAAGTTCCACCTTTTGCTTGCTGTGAAACCGGAAGTGCATTATCTGGCAACAACATTGGGCTACACACCGAAGTTGGTGTATAATCTAGTTGGTGAAAATATGATTGGTACACCTCTCTATTAGGCTACTGTGTCTATAACTTTGGCATCTCATCATTTCTAAAAACCAATTTAACCCCTTGCCAGCCTACCTCCCTGAAATGACCACACGATGACGTCAGATTTCTAACCAGGCCTATGGCTGTGTTTCGGTCATCTTTGGAATGGCCCGCATGGCCATGGCAGAATTGATTTATTTATTTCTAAATAGAGATTTACAAGAATACTTGGTTTATTTCTACCAAATATAATTACTTTCACCGGATATATCAATTAGTGACATAATTGTGTGTTACCGGCTAGACAATAAATGAACCGTTGTTTTATTGTATTCCGTAATATAACCATCTGCTCCAAGATAAAAGCATATACTTTTCCCACTTATCTCTTAAATGTATAAAAGGCTTAAACACAAAATCAAAGCGGCTTAAAACACCACGATTAGGGCAATTGATTAATAATATCAAAACGAGCTGTTATTAACGAGACAGTCTTGATGTTTCATCAATTAAAAGATGCTCCTGGTGAGCGATTCTAATTTCCCCTAAATGAGCCATTCACTTAATACGCTAATAAGAGCGAATTATTAAATTACACATCGAATTATGAAAAGCAGATAATTATGAGGCGCGAGCGAGAAGTATAGAGCTAAGTAGTCATTAGCTATCGCTGTTAATTACTCAGCGTTGGTCAGGGAGGGCTGCAGAGAGAAAGTCTCATCGGGAATTGAAATGAACTTAATGCAGTGAGTCTCGTTGCTTGACACCAGCCCAGCGTGTGTTTAGTGCACTAACTGCACACTGGTAGTATGGCAGCTCCCTCCACAGCTAGACAGACTATTCCCCTATTTAACTTTCCGATATATAGGTGCGAACAAGTCTATTGGGATTATTTGCCACACACACACACACACACACACACACACACACACACACACACACACACACACACACACACACACACACACACACACACACACACACCTCAACCAAGCCAAGCAGTTTACATAGAAGCAACACAGCCCCTTATAGGCTATGTTGCTTCTGCTCCATACATTAAGACATGGCACCAATACACTGTGGTCGCTACATTAAAAAGGAAAGGGCAGCAGTGTTTCCCTTTGTTATAATTAGGCCTTCTGTTTTATTTTTCTCCTTTCCTCGGAACATTTCCCCCTTTCACAGGGATGCCGATGAAATGTTAATGAAGCCGGGGACTGTCTGAGCTCCGCCTGGGGAGCTGCGAATAGAATATTTTAACTGTACATTTACACCAAGTGTCTCCCTTCAAAGATGCGACTGAGATCTGGAATTAGAGGAAACACAAGGTCAGAAATCGAACGCGACACTGTAACCCTTTATTTAGCATTGGTGGCGCTCAACTACACTGCATTTCGCCAACATATCGCACATTGTCCCTGTACTGTCATCGCGCCATGGCTCTTTGAATAACACTAATATGGTCGCCAATCTCCGTGTGATTCTAGATTTGTAGTCGTTGATACAATATTAATGAATTATCACTGGTGATTCGTTTGTGAAGTGTTTTACAGAGGCTAATCAATGGAGTTGCATTAAGAAGGAGAAAATACATGGGTGGCCATTACCCCTTTCACACGTAATAAACGGGTGAGTATAGACTATACTGTCAGCTGATAGGATGGGCGTGTTGTTTTGAAAGTGCAGGACAAGTTATTTGGTGTGATTGAAAATAAACGTGACCCCCCCCCTCTCTCTCTCTCACACACACACACACACACACACGCACACGCACACACACTTCTCGACCTCTCAGGCACCTCTCTCACTCCTCACCTCATGCACGCGCCATGCACTCTCATTATCCCGCACTTCTGCCTATGTATCGTGCTTCCTATTCAGAGCATGCCATCCCAATAACTCAGAAGTGTACTCTGAAGTGTACTCAGAAGTGTACTCTCCGACGACAATTCGTTGAATTCTGCAGATTTCATTAAAATCTTATAGGCAACAAAATGATAGGCGTGGCCAAACTTCTAAGTATTTCAGTGGTATTATGTAAACATATTTCACTCTTGCATTTTACGGGCTATATTTGAACACGTAGGCCTCCCAAGAGGGCTTAATTATTTCTTATTCAATGCTATACCACAGCTATTTAATGCCCTACTCATTTTCCCATGGCAGGTGACGGAGGGCCATTTAATGTTTTGGACAGGGACAACTCAATTATGGCTTGTATCCGTCATGAAACATGATACATGTGAATAGGGCCATCGCCATAATTATAACATTGACTACGTTGTATGCATTATCTCCATTTAAAATGTGAATGCATTATTTCAATTTTAAATGTATGCATGATCTAAATGAAGTATTTCCCACCTATTATGTAAAGCTAACAGAATGGAGAGGTATGGATGGAATAGGCTAACCTGCAGCGGGGGACATGCAATATGTTAACATGAGAATAATGTGAATAATTAGTTATCTTATATGTTCTTATGTGGTTTTCTTTCACATATTTACAGTTGAATGATTTAAATACTAGTAAGTGAACGTCAGCGTTGGGGCAGTGGGAAAAGCTAAACATGATTCCTTGTCCAAGAGTTCCTGTCTTATTAAATGTTGCTGTTGATCTCTGTAAATTGCTAATCAAATATAGTCAAGTTATCATCGTTACTCATTGTGTATTTATTCCTCGTGTTATTCATTTTCTATTTTTCTATTATTTCTCTATTTTCTTTCTCTCTGCATTGTATAAGTAAGCGCTTCACCGTTAGTCTACACATGTTGTTTACGAAGCATGTGACAAATACAATTCGATTTGAAATATGCCAATTAAGTTGTAAACTGCTTATTCAATTCAAATGGTCCAACCGTCTGAAAGGATGGGATGTTGCACACACATGCGCAGCTTCATTTCGTCATTAAATATTTATCCGATTGATTTTATTTCAATAAATGGTGCTATCTTCGCTTGATTTCTGTAAGAGTTGTTACAGAACATGTTTTAAGTTAAGCATCTACAGCACGGCTAAAAACACCAGCGTTATTATACAATTAACACGTTACAATGAGATTTCGGTAATTATTTCCAAATAATCTCTAAAGCCTATATGACGATAGAGATACATGGACCTTAACGAGTTGAACAGTGTTGAGTGTAATCTGTAATTAAGGTTCGCGTTTACTCTTAATGGGTGTAATGCTTTATTATCAATATAATTTAAATGCCTCCGATTGCAAGCCTTTAAACGATATGCAGTGGTCGTTATCAAAACCGCCAGGCGCCTGGGCCTACCAGTAGGCTTATGCAAGACTACGTAATACAATGAAGTATACAGTAGTCCCAAGGTTCGAAACATGATTTTCTTTTTTAAATCGTCCGAGACACAAAACAATAACATATTTTTGAGAATGTAAAAAATAATAAACCACAATTTTCATCACATTTCAGATTAGGGTTAGGCCTATGGCACATGTTTTAGGTATGAATAAGTTCCATTGAGGGCATGTATGATGACCCTATCAGGTATTTTCCAATATATGTTTTCTAATGCCCCTATTTCCAAATTCATCGAGTTTTCTCCCCAACAGATTATGCCCCATTTTTCAAACGGATGACGTCAAAATGGGCCCAATGCCATTAAATATTAAACAACCTAGGATGGGCATGCACGTTTATGAACAGTTAAGTGTCTTTCGTGCATCTCCCTCCACCCCCCCCCCCTCACAACCTTCTCTCCTTCTATCTACACTGCAAAAGCCATTTAACGCATAGAGAGAGATTCGCTCATTTTCAGAGGCTGTTGCACCGTTCCGAATGAGTAAATTGTTGTAAAGATTGGGCATCGGGTCTAATGAGAAGGTGGTATAGCTGTCTGCTGGATGTGTGTTCATTGAGCTCTGACAGCCGCGTGCTCTGTTGCAGATCTATTAATCATATCCACAAGGAGTGCCAGCCAGCTCTTCTCTCCCCCATCTCTCCCTCTCTCTTTCTCTTTCCCCAACTCCCTCCCCTCCTCTCTCTCGCTCTCTCTCTCTCACCCCAGCTTTCAGTTTATACAGAGCAGAATCATTTACATAAAGTCCTTAAGGCAAATAACTGTTGGGGGCTCTAATTTATATCTGATCGAAAATTAGCCGTCATTATGCGCGCCATTAGCCATGTCTTTAATGTGCTTCTAAGCACCATTTGTCAAGTAGCTTGTTAATATCCTTCAAGTCTTTAAAGTTGAGAGATCGAGCTCATTAAAGACTGTGGCACTACTGTGCTATTGATGCTGTTTTATACAACGCTGCACAGAGAGCTGGGACTACAATTTTAAAGGTATTCTTTAGTAGTGTTGTCACAAATGTATTTGCTAAAAATCCAGATGGGCTACATTATGTTTTTACGCATGAAGGGGAAATGGAGAGGTATGGGCCAACACGTCTGTGTCCTATTGATTTTCTATTTTCTAACCAATAACTAGCCTATCACATTCTAGATGAATAAATCTAGGCCTATGCCAACAGCTCACATGATGATAATAGTCAGTCAAATGCAACTTGGCTGCGAATAAAAAGCTAATTATTCAGCAGAAGAACTTCTTCCTATTCATAAAAATGGTGTGGTCTCTGTTGGTAAAAATCAATTGATAAAGAAATGACACATGGAGTGAGACAAACACTGCTACTGTGGTATGACATGAGTAAGAAAGAGGTCAGTGTTTTCTACTGGTCACGCTCTGTAGCACTCAGAATCATAATTAGGGACGCACATCTTTCTCGATCGCCTCTGGGCGCCACTTCGCGAGTTACGGCGTTTTATTATTGGTCCGAAACTCCTGGTGTCCCCCCTCCTCCCTCCCTCGCTCCCTCTCCCTCCCTCCCTGAACGGATTCCTCCAGGCTAAAGCAATAAAGAGAGTAATTATAATGCAAAGGTGTATGTCCCAAATTGCACCCTATTCCCTACACAGTGCACTACTTTTGTCTAGTGCTCACAGGGCCCTGGTTAAAAGTAGTGCACTATAGAGGGAATAGGATGCCATTTGGGACGTATCACAGATGTAAATAAAGGGAATGGGACAGTGGTGAAGGATGAGGCGTCTAGGTCAGGCACTCATCAAAAACCCAGTTGGTAGGAAATGACACCGAGCGGTGTGAGGTGCCAGAGGCCCGGGGCTACGGCTGCCAAACCACAGGCTCCATGGACTAAATTAGAGTAGCTCAATGGCGATGCATCTCAAACAACCACCACCAATGAGGATAAACACACATACGTACAGTATACGTGGGTTAAACCTAACACAATGTATTATGCATGCACATGTTATAGAGACTGCATTTGATAGCATGTGCTGTCATTAGGTCTTTAAACGATGTGGCAGAAATCACATACATGGAATCCATTTGAATTGATACCCACCTTAATCGTCCCACATCCATTTGAGGTGTATAGAGGGTCATGTTTGAGTCTCTTGGCAAGTGATATTTCACTTCACCTCATCCCCACGGCCAATTAATCGTTTGATACCACACAAGAGGCCTTTCAAAGGCTGTTGATTGAATAGCAGGCTAAACAAGAGTGATTTGATATTATAATAACAGATCAGATTGGCTCAGCACAAGAAACTAAGGACAGGTAATAAAGTTAGATTTGAACATAAAACACTACACACTTGAGATTACAGGCATGGAGAGGAGAGGAGGGGGTCTGGCTAATTACAATATTTGCATTATTAAAAATACATTAACTACCGGAATGTCATCATATTTAACGAGCACATGAACCATTACAAAATTGTTACTGAACTTTTTTGGTGCTGAAAATAATCATTCAATAGGCTATATTATATTGAAGGGGATACTATAAAGGTTTAGGAGACTCAAATATGCCTCCCTATAATAAAAAATATATACCAGGCTGTAAATCCATTTTCAAATTTAAACAGCTCATTTGAACGACGACTACAAAGAGGTAGCTTTTGACAGGGAACGGGGTAAAATTCATTTTGACAGGGATGAGGTCAAATTCCTTTTGACAGGGATGAAGTCAAATTCCTTTTGACAAGGGATGAAGTCAAATTCCTTTTGACAGGGATGAGGTCAAATTCCTTTTGACAAGGGATGAGGTCAAATTCCTTTTGACAGGGATGAAGTCAAATTCCTTTTGACAGGTATGAGGTCAAATTCCTTTTGACAAGGGATGAGGTCAAATTCCTTTTGACAAGGGTTGAGGTCAAATTCATTTTGACAGGTATGAGGTCAAATTCCTTTTGACAAGGGATGAGGTCAAATTCCTTTTGACAAGGGATGAGGTCAAATTCATTTTGACAGTTATGAGGTCAAATTCATTTTGACAGGTATGAGGTCAAATTCATTTTCACAGGTATGAGGTCAAATTCATTTTGACAAAGATTGAGGTCAAATTCATTTTGACAAGGGTTGAGGTCAAATTCATTTTGACAGGTATGAGGTCAAATTCCTTTTGACATTCAATTCATGAATTCAAAGAAATCCTTGCATTACATTCTTTCCCCCAGAATTGATTCCATTTAAATGGAATCATCTAGCCTAGATTAGACCAGTGAAATTATCAAAGTGAGGAGGAATAAAATCCCATTCCAATAACATTATGAAGAATTCTACAAACCAGACAGTTATGCAGCCTACACCATTCAATTAAATCCACACAATGCAAGGGTTAAGGGTGCATAGTTAACCCCCACCACCTTCATCCTCTCATGTGATTGGAGCCTGCCCAGAAAGGCAGCAGCACGACCTATGGGACTACGACTGATCAAGACGCAGTGTATTTCAAACAGAAGGAAAAGCACCATTTACATTTACATTTAAGTCATTTAGCAGACGCTCTTATCCAGAGCGACTTACAAATTGGTGAATTCACCTTCTGACATCCAGTGGAACAGCCACTTTACAATAGTGCATCTAAATCATTTAAGGGGGGGGGTGAGAAGGATTACTTTATCCTATCCTAGGTATTCCTTGAAGAGGTGGGGTTTCAGGTGTCTCCGGAAGGTGGTGATTGACTCCGCTGTCCTGGCGTGTCGTGAGGGAACCATGTCACGAGAATTGAATTCAATGGAGGCTACTGCAGATAGGATGCTATTGGAAAGTGAAGACTACCGCACGCACGCACGCACGCACGCACGCACGCACGCACGCACGCACGCACGCACGCACGCACGCACGCACGCACGCACGCACGCACGCACGCACGCACGCACGCACGCACGCACGCACGCACGCACACACACACACACACACACACACACACACACACACACACACACACACACACACACACACACACACACACACACACACACACACACACGTAACAAGTACAGTAGGCCATTAAAGTGCTTTGCTGGGTTCTCTCTGATCTCTGGATGTTAATGAGACACTCACTGGAGGTTTGCCTGGTTTCCTGCACACAGTGCTTCTATCTCTCACCTCCTCTACACCCCCCTTTATCTGCTCTCCTCAATCGGTGGGAAAGCCAAATCACAGCACTGGAACTGTGCTGACTCCATAACAGAGGGCAGTGAAAAAGCCATTGTATCACTATGCAGCTATGTAGCCAGAGTTCTTTTTTGTTTAATGTCAGATTGCTCTATAGCGAGAGAGATAGCGATAGCGTGTCAGATAGCAGATATTCAGCCTGAACTGTCGGGTTGAGGGACGAAAGTGACGTAGGAATGATACCATCTGACATGACACCATGACCCGAGTTAGGAAAATGATTGTCTGTATTACCTGCAAATGAAATAAATATATATATCATTAAAACAATTGTATTCATTATTCATACTTTTAACAGTATTGTTATTGTTATAATTATACAAAACAATGCAATAGTTATGATAAAGCCAATGGATTTGTTGAAGCTGGCATGACAAGTAAGCACTAGTTGAGGCTGTGCATACGTCTGACAGGAACAACTACACAGAGTGTACAAAACATTATGAACACCTCATATTGAGTTGTGCCAAGTTGGCTGGATGTCCTTTGGGTGGTGGACCTTTCTTGATACACAAGAATGGTCAGCCAGCAGCGTGTGCCTGGCAGCTACTACCATACCCGTTCAATTGAATCTTATGTCTTGCCCATTCACACTCTGAATGGCACACATACACAATCCATGTCTCAATTGTCTCAAGGCTTAAAAATCCTTCTTTAACCTGTCTCCTCCCCTTGAAGTGGATTTAACAAGTGACCTCAATAAGGGATTCTCTCTTTCACCTGGATTCACCTGGTTAGTCTATGTCATGAAGAGCAGGTGTTCATAATGTTTTGTACACTCATACAGGTTTGTACACACATACAGGTTACCTAGATTATTGATCCCAGAGCCATGGCTTTGATTGATCTGACTAGCTGCCAGTCATGCAGGCTAAGACTGTCATAGAGATCCCCTTACAAAAAAAAATGCAAAAAAAATAACAACCATGAACAAATCACATGAGGAAAAAAAATCACGTGCCATTTTTACATGTTTTTCCCTTATGTGAAATTCTTTTCTATGACGCGAAACACATCATCATGATGATGTGGCAAGTGACAATTTGCTTTTTGAAAGTCATGTATCTTAACTTGACATGCAGAACATTTTGGGACTGTATCAACAGTGGACTATTGAAAAAATACATATATAGTTTTTTAGTGGATTTTTCCTATCACAAAGTGTCTCTCGCCAAACAATTGGTAAAAAGCTGAGGAATGTGGCTGGAGAGACACTATGTTATGGATGCATGGACTGACCATCCATGATATCAAAATGATAGTTTCAACCATGTTTTTAGGCTATACAGTGTTTGTTTACATATTTTTTGTTTACGAATATGGAGCAAATGTGGAGTTTCTTTACAAGTTCACATGTGAAAAACAATCACATGTACAAATCTAATTTGCAGTTTTATATGTGAAAACCGCGGAAGGAGAGCAATGGAATCCCCCTTCCAGATCAGAGGGTCACATGACACAGGACACGGGAGCATTGATTTGCTGAGTAATACTATGATTGATGCTTAACATTTCTTATCAGAATCCTCCAAGATGTTTCTTTATAATGTATTAGGAAACAGAACACAAAGGAAGGCAGTCAGATATAAAATGAAGCCATCTCTGCAGCTTCTACTTTTCTCTTCATCAGCATTTCCAACCTTGTGACAATCAGTGCTCCTATTGGTAGCAGCAAGCAATACGCACAAGTGCCAGAGTCCAGAGTGTTCGAAAACAGACATTTCCAATATTACATCAATGTCCCACAATCCACCATACCCTACGTGTATGTAGATAATGTCATTTTTTCATTGCATACAGGTGACAAAACCTTAAGTGATCCCGCCGTGCAAATACTCAATATGCCAAAAGTATCGTCTCAGCAAAATGTGTTGATGCAGTATTTCCACCTCCTTATTGGATTACACTTCACTACTGAAACCTTCTGCTTCCGAGGTGTCTTTGGAAAAGGTTGATTACTATTGGATATATTCTGCCAGTCGACCGCCGAGGGCTATTATTGCTCTGGATGCAGACTACAGTCACAGAGCCTGATGGAATGACAGTGAATGGGCCGAGGTTTCATCTAAACCATGGGAAGTGATTCATGTGGACATAAAGAAATGTTAACGATCGCAAACGACCTTTGTGTTGGATGGCTTTTGTCACAGACACTGACACAGTCAGGCTGGCAGCTGCTGCCCCTTGTCTCACATCCTCATCTTCAGTAGAAGTACTGAGAAGGGAGGTGGCAGTGAACAAATCTGTATTTGTCATGAAGAACCGACTGTTCATATTCAGCACAGCAGCAAAGACACTGCTGAGTCTCTAAAGGGTCAGAAGAAGCTATTAACAGACCAGGTTATCACTCTTAACAGACCAGGTTATCGCTCTGTTAACAGACCAGGTTATCACTCTTAACAGACCAGGTTATCACTCTTAACAGACCAGGTTATCGCTCTGTTAACAGACCAGGTTATCACTCTGTTAACAGACCAGGTTATCACTCTGTTAACAGACCTAGTTATCACTCTGTTAACAGACCAGGTTATCACTCTTAACAGACCAGGTTATCACTCTGTTAACAGACCAGGGTATCGCTCTGTTAACAGACCAGGTTATCACTTTTAACAGAAAAGGTTATCACTCTTAACAGACCAGGTTATCACTCTGTTAACAGACCAGGTTATCACTCGTTTACCTGGTTATCACTCTGTTAACAGACCAGGTTATCACTATGTTAACAGACCAGGTTATCACTCTGTTAACAGACCAGGTTATCGCTCTGTTAACAGACCAGGTTATCACTCTTAACAGACCAGGTTATCACTCTATTAACATACAAGGTTATCACTCTGTTACCTGGTTATCACTCTGTTAACAGACCAAGTTATCGCCCTGTTAACAGACCAGGTTATCGACCTGTTAACAGACCAGGTTATCGACCTGTTAACAGACCAGGTTATTGACCTGTTAACAGACCAGGTTATCACTCTGTTAACAGACCAGGTTATCACTCTGTTAACAGACCTGGTTATCACTCTGTTACCTGGTTATCACTCTGTTAACAGACCAGGTTATCACTCTGTTAACAGACCAGGTTATCACTATATTAACAGACCAGGTTATCCCTCTGTTACCAGGTTATCCCTCTGTTACCAGGTTATCACTCTGTTAACAGACCTGGTTATCACTCTGTTAACAGACCAGGTTATCACTATGTTAACCGACCAGGTTATCACTCTGTTAACAGACCAGGTTATCACTCTGTTAACAGACCAGGTTATCACTCTGTTAACAGACCAGGTCATCACTCTGTTAACAGACCAGGTCATCACTCTGTTAACAGACCAGGTCATCACTCTGTTAACATACCTGGTCATCACTCTGTTAACAGACCAGGTTATCACCCTGTTAACAGACCAGGTTATCACCCTGTTAACAGACCAGGTTATCGCCCTGTTAACAGACCAGGTTATCACGCCCTATTAACAGACCTGGTTATCGCCCTGTTAACAGACCAGGTTATTAGCCTGTTAACAGACCAGGTTATCGCTCTGTTAACAGACCAGGTTATCACTCTGTTAACAGACCAGGTTATCCCTCTGTTACCAGGTTATCGCCCTATTAACAGACCAGGTTATCACTCTGTTAACAGACCAGTTTATCGCTCTGTTAACAGATCAGGTTATCGCTCTGTTAACAGACCAGTTTATCGCTCTGTTAACAGACCAGGTTATCACTCTGTTAACAGACCAGGTTATCACTCTGTTAACAGACCAGGTTATCCCTCTGTTACCAGGTTATCCCTCTGTTACCAGGTTATCGCCCTATTAACAGACCAGGTTATCACTCTGTTAACAGACCAGGTTATCACTCTATTAACAGACCAGGTTATCACTCTGTTACCTGGTTATCACTCTGTTAACAGACCAGGTTATCGCCCCGTTAACAGTCCACGTTATCGCCCCGTTAACAGACCAGGTTATCGCCCGTTAACAGACCAGGTTATCACCCAGTTAACAGTCCAGGTTATCGCCCCGTTAACAGACCAGGTTATCGCCCCGTTAACAGACCAGGTTATCGCCCCGTTAACAGACCAGGTTCTCAATCTGTTACCTGGTTATCACTCTGTTAACAGACCAGGTTATCGCTCTGTTAACAGACCAGGTTATCGCTCTGTTAACAGACCAGGTTATCGCTCTGTTAACAGACCAGGTTATCGCTCTGTTAACAGACCAGGTTATCGCTATGTTAACAGACCAGGTTATCGCTTTGTTAACAGACCAGGTTATCGCTCTATTAACAGACCAGGTTATCACTCTGTTACCTGGTTATCACTCTGTTAACAGACCAAGTTATCGCCCTGTTAACAGACCATGTTATCTCCCTGTTAACAGACCAGGTTATCGCCCTGTTAACAGACCTGGTTATCACCCTGTTAACAGACCAGGTTATCACCCTGTTAACAGACCAGGTTATCGCCCTGTTAACAGACCAGGTTATCGCCCCGTTAACAGACCAGGTTATCGCCCTGTTAACAGACCAGGTTATCGCCCTGTTAACAGACCAGGTTATCGCCCTATTAACAGACCTGGTTATCGCCCTGTTAACAGACCAGGTTATTAGCCTGTTAACAGACCAGGTTATCGCTCTGTTAACAGACCAGGTTATCGCTCTGTTAACAGACCAGGTTATCTCCCTGTTAACAGACCAAGTTATCGCCCTGTTAACAGACCATGTTATCTCCCTGTTAACAGACCAGGTTATCACTCTGTTAACAGACCAGGTTATCACTCTGTTAACAGACCAGGTTATCGCCCTGTTAACAGACCAGGTTATCGCTCTGTTAACAGACCAGGTTATCACTCTGTTAACAGACCAGGTTATCGCTCTGTTAACAGACCAGGTTATCACTCTGTTAACAGACCAGGTTATCACTCTGTTAACAGACCAGGTTATCTCTCTGTTAACAGACCAGGTTATCGCCTGTTAACAGACCAGGTTATCTCCCCGTTAACAGACCAGGTTATCGCCCCGTTAACAGACCAGGTTATCGCCCTGTTAACAGACCAGGTTATCGCCCTGTTAACAGACCAGGTTATCGCTCTGTTAACAGACCAGGTTATCACTCTGTTAACAGACCAGGTTATCACTCTGTTACCTGGTTATCACTCTGTTAACAGACCAGGTTATCACTCTGTTAACAGACCAGGTTATCACTCTGTTACCTGGTTATCACTCTGTTAACAGACCAGGTTATCACTATATTAACAGACCAGGTTATCCCTCTGTTACCAGGTTATCACTCTGTTAACAGACCAGTTTATCGCTGTTAACAGATCAGGTTATCAGTCTGTTAACAGACCAGGTTATCACTCTGTTAACAGACCAGGTTATCACTCTGTTAACAGAGTGATAACCAGGTTATCGCCCTGTTAACAGACCAGGTTATCGCCCTGTTAACAGACCAGGTTATCGCCCTATTAACAGACCTGGTTATCGCCCTGTTAACAGACCAGGTTATCAGCCTGTTAACAGACCAGGTTATCGCCCTGTTAACAGACCAGGTTATCGCCCTGTTAACAGACCAGGTTATCGCTCTGTTAACAGACCAGGTTATCACTCTGTTTAAAGACCAGGTTATCGCTCTGTTAACAGACCAGTTTATCGCTCTGTTAACAGATCAGTTTATCGCTCTGTTAACAGACCTGGTTGTCACTCTGTTAACAGACCAGGTTATCTCTCTGTTAACAGACCAGGTTATCTCTCTGTTAACACACCAGGTTATCACTCTGTTAACACACCAGGTTATCACTCTGTTAACACACCAGGTTATCACTCTGTTAACCCTCGGGAGCCATCACGGTTTTGTGCGTGGTAATTGTTGTCAGTTGTCTCGTTTATGTGATTCTGGATTTCCGTTCTCCTTGTTGGAAGATTATTTTTGAGTAAAGTTAATATTATTACTCATCTCTGTGTCCTGCGCCTGACTCCGCCTTACCCACAACACCTAGACTCTGACACTTTGATCTGTTGTAATGGCCAGGTAAGTTATCTGATTAATGTGGTATTTAGTTTCCTGACTCAAGAACAAGCCAGTCGATCATAATAATGTAGGAGAGGCATCAACTTCGGCGGAAGTTGTGAAAGTACCCCCCCTTGACATGCGGTTCCGGCAGCGTGCCGACCTCGGGGACGACCCGGTGGACGATCCGGGTGGAGACGGTGAAATTCCTGCAGTAAGGAAGGGTCCAAGATGTCCTCCACCAGCACCCAGCATCTCTCCTCCAGACTGTACCCCTCCCACTCCACGAGGTACTGAAAGCCCCTCGCCCGACGCCTTGAGTCCATAATGTCTTGCACAGTATACGCCGGGGCCCCCTCGATGTCCAGAGGGGGTGGAGGAACCTACCGCACCTCAGACTGCTGGAGCGGACCAGCCACCACCGACCTGAGGAGAGACACATAGAACGAGGAGTTAATACGGTAATCAGGAGGGGCTGTAACCTATAACAAACCTTTTTCAGTCTCCTCAGGTATTTAAATGGTCCCACAAACCACGGACTCAGCTTCCGGCAGTGCAGGCGAAGGGGTAGGTTTCGAGTCGAGAGCCAGAGCCGATCCCCCGGTGCATACACCGGGGCCTCACTGCGGTGGAGGTTCTTCTCTTGCCTTCTGCCACCTGATGGCCCGTTGCAGGCGCACAGTTACAGGGGAGAGGAGGGGGATGAATGAGTCAATTGTAAACTGGGGATTATTAGGTGACCGTGATGGTTTGAGGTCCAGATTGGGAATTTAGCCAGGACACCGGGGTTAACACCCCTACTCTTACGATAAGTGCCATGGGATCTTTAATGACCTCAGAGAGTCAGGATACCCGTTTAACGTCCCATCCGAGAGACAGCACCCTACACAGGGGATATTGGGATATTTTTTTAGACCAGAGGAAAGAGTGCCCCCTACTGGCCCTCCAACACCACTTCCAACAGCATCTGGTCTCCCATCCAGGAACTGACCAGGACCAACCCTGCTTAGCTTCAGAAGCAAGCCAGCAGTGGATCGCGGACATCAGACAGAACGTACAGACACCCAACTGGACACTGGGTGGGAGTGGGCTCTGTACGTAACACCCGCTCGATGTCCGCGTCCACCTCCTATACCACCGTTGCCACCAGGCAAGAAGCCGGAAGTATGGGAGTGGGACCCATGGACCGCTCCTCTGTGTCATACATCCGGGACAGTGCATCTGCCTTAGCGTTCTGGGAACCTGGTCTGTAGAAAAGGGTGAAAACAAAATGGGTGAAAAACATGGCCCACCTTGCCTGACGAGGGTTCAGTCTCCTCTCAGCCCGGATGTACTCCAGATTGCAGTGGTCAGTCCAAATGAGGAAAGGGTGTTTAGCCCCCTCAAGCCAATGCCTCCACGCCTTCAGAGCCTTGACAACAGCCAACAGCCAATAGCTCCCAATCACCCACATCATAGTTTCGCTCCACTGGGCTGAGCTTCTTCGGGGAAAAAAGCACAGGGGCGGAGCTTTGGTAGCGTACCCGAGCGTTGAGACAGCACAGCTCATATCCTAGTCTCGGACGTGTCCACCTCTGCTATAAATGCCAAAGAGGGATCAGGATGAGCCAGCATGGGAGCCAAGGTAAACAGAGCTTTCAGGTGACCAAAAGCACTGTCCGCCCCAGCTGACCACTGCAGTCGCACCGGTCCCCCCTTTAGCAAAGAGGTAATGGGAGCCGATACCTGACCAAAGCCCCGAATAAACCTCCGGTAGTAGTTGGCAAACCCTAAAATCCGCTGCACCTCCTTTACCGTGGTTGGAGTCGGCTTTTTGCTCACGGCTGAAATGTGGTCGCTCTCCATCTCCACCCCTGTTGCGGACAGACATTTCTCAGCCTTGACGTACAGGCCATGCTCCAACAGTTGACCAAGCACCTTGCGTACCAGGGACACATGCTCAGCATGTGTAGCGGAGAATATTAGAATGTTATCTATATACACCACTACACCCTGCCCGTGCAGGTCCCTGAAAATCTTGTCTACAAAGGATTGAAGGACTGAGGGAGCATTCATCAACCCGTACGGCATGACAAGGTACTCATAGTGCCCAGAGGTGGTACTAAATCCCGTCTTCCACTCATCCCCCTCCCGGATACGCACCAGGTTGTGAGCACTCCTGAGATCCAATTTGGTGAAGAAGCGCGCACCATGCAATGACTCTGTCACACTGGCTATGAGAGGCAACGGGTAACTATACTTCACTGTGATCTGATTTATACCTTGATAGTCAATACACAGGCGTAAACCTCCATCCTTCTTCTTCTTCACAAAAAATAAACTCAAGGAGGCAGGTGAAGTGGAAGGCCGAATGTATCCCTGTCCCAGAGATTCGGAGACATATATTTCCATAGCCGCCGTCTCCTCCTGTGACAAAGGAAACATGTGACTCCTGGGAAGTGCTGCGTCTACCATGAGATTTATCGCACAATCCCCCCTTCAATGGGGTGGTAATTGAGTCGCCTTATTTTTACAGAAGGCGAGATCCAAATCGGCATATTCAGGGGGGATGTGCATGGTGGAGACCTGGTTTGGACTCTCCACCATAGTTGCTCCTATGGAAACACCTACACACCTCCCTGAGCACTGACTTGACCATCCCTTGAGAGCCCCCTGTTTCCACGAGATAGTGGGGTCATGATCGGCCAACCAGGGACGCCCCAACACCACAGGAAACGCAGGTGAGTCTAATTCTCTCCTTATGATCCCCCTGTGTTATCATACATAGTGGAGCTGTGACCTCCCTGATCAGTCCCGACCCTAAAGGACAACTATGTACAGCATGTACAGGGAAGGGCACATCAACAGGAACAATAGGGTTCCCTCATCTAATTGCAAATGAACAATCAATAATGTTCCCAGCTGCACTTGAATCTACTAGCGCATTATACTGGGAATGCCGGGAAAACTCAGGAAATTCTATACATACACACAGGTGCGAAACAGGAAGCTCTGGGTGAGTCGGGTGCCTACTCACCTGGGATGATCCACCAGTGCCCTGCTGAACCCCACAGCACGGACCAGCATTGTGCCTTCTGCGGCCACAGGTGGTGCAGGGATTGCACGTCCCCCTCATAGCAGCACCCTCCTAGCTCCATCGGCGTCAGATCTGAGGTGCTGGGGGATGGAACTGACGGTCCTCGATCCGGACGTCCACGGGAGGCCAACAGGTTATCCAGCCTGATTGATAGGTCCACCAGCTGGTCAAAGGTAAGGGTGGTGTCCCTGCAGGCTAGCTCCCTACGAACGTCCTCGCGTTGACCATACCTGTAGTGGTCGATCAGGGCCCGCTCATTCCATCCCGCACCGGCGGCCAGAGTTCGAAAGTCCAGAGCGAATTCTTGTGCGCTCCTCATCTCCTGTCTGAGATGATACAAGCGTTCCTCCGCCGCTCTCCCTTCAGGTGGTTGATCGAAAACTGCCCGGAAGTGGCGGGTAATTGTCCAACGTCGGTCCTTCCCTTTCCCAGACTGCGTTGGCCCATTCAAGTGCACTACCAGTCAGACAGTAGATGAGGGCGTTTACACTCTCGCGTCCCGAAGGAGCTGGGTTAACGGCTGCCGGGTACCAGGGGTTCCTACTCCAGCTGGGGCTCTACCTGGCAACCGTTCACCCAGCTCCTTTGGGACGTATACTCGCTCCATCGTATACCCTCGGGAGCGCGAGTCGAATCCCACTGGATCCAGGTGAAGGAGGGATGGACAGCGGTGTGGGTTGTTGTGGGAGCTGGGGTGATGATGACGGGGTTGTTGGAAAACCCCCTCTTTCCCATCGCGCCATGGTTTGCAGCACACGATCCATGGCTATGCTGAGACATTGCAACATAGTTGCGTGCTGCTGGATGCGCTCCTCCATAGGTAGAGAAGGGTTGTGTGCACCCGCTGACTCCATTGAAGGTGCGTGTTTATGTCAGAGTCTAGGTGATGTGGGTAAGGCGGAGTCAGGAGAAGGAGACAGAGATGAGTAATAATAGTAACTTTACTCAAAAATAATCTTCCAACAAGGAGAACGAAAATCCAGAATCACATAAACGAGACAACTGACAACAATAACCACGCACAAAACCATGATGGCTTCAGAGGGTTAAATAGGGAAATAATTCAAACGTAATGGGAACCAGTTGTGTACAATACAGACAAAACAAATGGAAAAAGAAATGTAGATGGGTGGAGGCTAGAAAGCCAGTGACGTCGACCGCTGAACGCCGACCGAACAAGGAGAGGCACCAACTTCGGCGGAAATCATGACACAAAGATTCTAGACCAAATTCATGGTTACTGAGTTTTGCCATTGTATGGGAGTATATAGCACTGAGATATCTCTGTCATGAAAAACAATATACTGTCCCACCTAAAATGTATTTTTATCATCATGTTCTGTCTATGTGTCTACACTGACATGTTGAATGTGCCTTACAGTGAAATTGAATACACATGCTGTTTCTGACCTTGGTGGTAGCATACATCCAATGCATTACTATCATAATGTTCTGTCTGTGTGTCTATGCTGAGTAGATGTTGGTGATGAGACTTAGAGTAAAACGACACAGACACACACAGTTCTCTGACCTCTATATGGTAGCAGTGAAGGACCCAAACAGCTGTAAACAACACTGTAATCAGTGTCCCATCTGTTTCCCTGTCCCACTTGGTGTGGATACATTTTTGCTATTTCTTTTACTCGCTGCCAAGTCACTGCCTCAGGACATCTAGCCCAGAGAAAAAAGCTAATTTACCAAGTAGGAAAGAAGCAAAGTTCTAGTGTGTGTGTGTGTGTGTGTGTGTGTGTGTGTGTGTGTGCCACTTGGCTGTGAAACTTGGTAATGGCAGGGTTTAGTTAAGTTAGAAAGATGGGTCACGATAAGAATTAGCTTTGGTATGCTATATTATGACACCAAAATGGTATAATGTAATGCAAAGGTTATATAGATAATGACATGCCTGTTTAGGGAAAAAGGTTTTTTAAAAACGCTGCACATAAATACTGGAAAAGCATCAAGACAATACAATATCATATGATGTTAATAGCAAACTGAAAATACCCCATACTATGACAAACACAAGCTGTGTTAACATGGCCTTTCATTCCCATCCTGTCCAGTACTGGGGCAAGACTTGGCTGTGTTTAAACCGTTAGCCCAATTCTGATCTTTTTTCCACTAATTGATCTTTTGACCAATCAGATCTGCTCTGAAAAATATCTGATGTGATTGGTTAAAAGACCAATTAATGGAAAAAGATCAGAATTGGGCTGTCTGTGTGAACGCAGCAATAAAGAGAACACTGGTAGGCTGGGGAGATAAAACCCCTCCAAGTATAAGGAGAGGGGACCTCCAGGGGCTGAGACAACAGTGTAACGGGCTGGAATTCACAAAGGGGTGGGGCATTACCACAGCCTTAGCATCTCTACCATATTAGCATCACTCACTATACAGTACCATTGTCAATGCATTAGCGTAGTACACTAGCGTAGCATCATTATAAGTGTACATGACAACAATAGCAGTAAACCCTCTCAACACAACAAATTCCCTAAAGAGTTTGAACATTGTTGTGTAGATTCAGACATTTTTCATTAACAACCACATTCCAAGGTCAAAGGTCAGTGTATTATGCCCTGTCTCCCTGTTGTAATAATTGTCTTCCTCTCTGTTAACGAGAGTAAACACATCCAATCAGCTCTTGTGGGGAAGGAGGGACGGAGCTAGGTAAACTTTGTATTCTGCATGCATAATCAATGTTGTAATGTGCCCGGGACTCAGCACTGGTACACTGTGCATTCTGTTATTTGAGCAGGGGTCAGAGCTGCTTGTATTCCTGTGGGTGGGATTGGGGGATTGCAGGAGATTGGAACGGGGCATTATCCTTACACAAGGGTCCTCCCAGCCCAGACGTTCTCCTGTCTGTTGTCCCTCCCCACCGTCATCTACTTTATCAGTGCGCCAGTGTAATATACATAATTCAAACAACCAGAGAATGTCTTTGGGCTCCGAACCACCTGCTGGCTTTTATTAGCTAATTAATGGTGATTTATCGGAGTAACTCATTGGAGTGGGAGCCGCCGCTACGCCTTCAGGACGACTGCAGAAATCTGTACGAAACCTGACGGTAATTATGCTTATTTGATGGGCAGTCTGCTAAAACAAAAAGTTCTGTCTTCTGTGCCCCACAGCGATGGAATTTCTGCTCTTGCCGAGGACGACCTTGTGCGGTTTACTCTGTCTCATTAGCACCTCCCACGTGGATGAATTTTCCTACCTAAATTTGAGTAAAATAAATACATCTCACATTCGAAATGTATGTCTTTTTTTTTGCCTGTTGGATGGAAATGTGTCCTTGGGACAAGAAGGTTTTAATATGGTCATATTACAAGCACACAATATTAATCAGCGATTGGATTTCAAATCGGCCCGCGATTAGCAATCCAAGACACCCACATGGTTCCCTGCTAGGGTTTCTGCTTTAGACGGCAATCAGATCATGTGTTTTATGATCGCCTGATCACTTGTCATCATGGTTTACAGTGCCTTTAGGGTTTCTTCTGACATATATATGATATATACACTTGTCACATCTAAATACCGTTCATAACGACAAGCACGGGACACCAATCACTTTACCACATCTGGATACTAAAACAGTGTGTTTAAGTCGTAATAGTGGGAGCCATCTTTAAAGTATAAGGTCAATGATGATGTAAGAATTCCTCACTGCCTCAGACACGTGTAGATTAATCCTATCCATAAGAGGTTCATAATCATAAAGATCCAATGTGCATGGTACAGCTTGAGAAATATGAGTATTTGGTTGGAGGACAAATCATCCGTATTAACAAATTGACAATGAGAAAACCACTGTGGCTCTTACTACAGAATCAAATGCATTTCAGTGAAGAAACCGTCCACTCTACGCTTTGCGCCACACTTTTGGCTTTGTATCCCCGAGAGATCAAACTGTGCTAAAGTGATAATAACGGCCAACCCAGACACTTCATCTAGACGTCCTTCTTTTCCCCTCAGAAAGCAGCGATGCTCTGAGACACGTTGGTGAAGCAAAGAACTTGTACCACTGTGCATATTCTGTTCAAACAAGACGGTAACATCCCGAGGCTACCTCCACAAGTCCCTTTGTTGTCTCTGAGAAGGCTGACATATCATCTGTAGAGATGTGTTCCTATAAGATCTACCCCCACAAGTTTAGCAGCTACATTCCTTTTTATTGTAGCCAGGAGAGCCAGGTCCTGACGATGGGAGTGGATTAGGCCTGAAGGGCTTGCACTCTAACCATGTCCCATGGCATCACATTCACAGCATATAGAACCACTAAGGGCCAAATCCTAACTGAAGATCTTTGCGCTTAGCTAGGATTCTCACGTAAATCACATATTGATGTCAATGGGAGATTTGCACCCCAAAAATTCAATTCAAGCATGTCTGATGTCAAGTTCAGCACTAAATCTGAAAAGTAGTTGTTTTGTTGGGATGAATGGATGGATTGACCCATTTAAAGGCCAACGTTGCTTTGAAGTTATTCAGACCAGGTGTTACGCTGACTGTACCACTGAAATGACCAAACATAATTACTGTATTGACAATAGCAACACATCTCAGTCAACACATGAAAATGAGTCAAATTGACAGCACAGGTCCAACAGAGTTAGCTTTTCACGGTATTAGAAAGTGCCGTTTATGTTTTTGAGATAAGCATTTGGACATGATCTCCATACGGTAGAATTAACCTGCTGTTCCATCCCAAAACATTTTGACGAGGGCCTGTCAAATCTATAAAGAACCAGGATGTAAACGATCAAAGCTGGCCTCTTGATGTTTTCCTACCCTCTGCATGCGTATCCTTGGGGAAATTGAATTGCTTTTTCCCCTCCTTTACCCGACCACAGGTTAAGTCCTTAAAGGCCTTGCGGGGAACTCAGGAAATACTATGTCAAGTTACCTGGCACATCTCAAATTAGAATGTCGTCAAGAATAAAATCCTGGGTTAAGCTGTGACTGGGTGATATGCCGGAGATAAGTGCCACCTTCCCTGATCTTTTCATCACAATTCAAATCAAATTCAAAACAGCAAGAAACAGCAGCCGTATCTCAGTGTTGTGTGAAGATGCCTCCAGCGATGCGCTCCTTTAACGGAGGTCTTTCCTCACAAGGTGCCTCAGCTCTCTAGTTTACACAACCGGAGCTCTGTTTACTCTGAGGGGAATTTAACCCACTTTAATGTTAAAGGCTTGAAGACATCCTGTCTGACTGTGTTCTCCAGTCTACGATGTACACGAGAGAAACCATATCATCTTATACCTGTCATGCGGAAAGAGTTTGGATTATGTCGCAGGCTACATCAAAACACATGACATCATCAGCACACACCAGTCAGCCTTTTATTTTGATTTTATAAAGGACATCACTTGACTGAATGGCTCTTACTGATATTGAAATGTAGCTAAGATGCCAGCGCAGATCCCCACATCAAAGGTATCTTATCTATGTCCATATGATTCCACAGAGGACCCTGAGAGGTCACTGTGTGTGTGTGTGTGTGTGTGTACACACACAATGGCGCTCTGGCAGGGAAGTGGTTCCTAGCGAGTCCCTGTAGGGAGAAAACCCAGAGTAAACATCACAGTATTCATAGGCTAACCTCAACAATTGTAGCAAATGGAAAAAGGCACAACCCCCACACATATACCAAACATGCGCACACAGACACGGTGTACTCCTCACAGACACAGACGCATATGCACACACACACGCACGCACACACACACACACACACACACACACACACACACACACACACACAATAATGAATTTGATGGAAGAATAGAAATAAGAGAGGAGAGAGTTGTTCTCAGAGGAAGGCAGTTATCATTCCAGTCCTCCATCCCCACGTTGAATGCTCCAGGGATCGCTGTGAAAGGAATAGGAGCAATAAGTTCACTTTGGCTGAATTAATGCTGTAATTCTTTATCAGGGAGAGCCTGAGCATTACCTTGGACCGGGTTTTTATTCAGAATGGTTTCAAGCCCTGGCTAGTTTTTCTCTCTTCTTTTTAATGAAGGCCTTAATTTGTTAACCCGCTGTAAATTATTCATCTCTTTTATATTCCATTAGTTATTACATATCATAACTGTGTATCTATGGGGTGAGATTTAATGGCATCTGCTGGACCTTAGGAAAGGAGCTTGCTTAAAAAAAGGCTATTAAATATTGATAATTAGCTAAATATTTGCCTTGGCACCTTATACAGTGCTAATTGACCAGGGAGCAGCTGCTGTGGTCACTATAAGGTGTTCCTCACAGAAAGACTGTGACAGGAGGAGAACATTCAATTAAGAGGGGGTTGAGATATACATGGTTACGACCTGGTATAGTCAGTTTGTCACGCCTTGGTCTTAGTATTTTGTGTTTTAGTTAATTAGTTGGTCAGGCCAGGGTGTGACATGGGTTTATTGTTTGTTGTATTCTTAGTGGGGTTTTTTAGTTATTGGGATCGTGGCTGATTAGGGGTGTGTGTTGCATAGGTTTGGCTGCCTGAGGCTGTTCTCAATCAGAGGCAGGTGATTCTCGTTGTCTCTGATTGGGAACCGTATTTAGGTAGCCTGGGTTTCGCTTTGTATTTCGTGGGTGATTGTTCCTGTCTCTGTGTAGTGTTCACCAGATAGGCTGTAATAGGTTTCACGTTCCGTTTTGTTGTTTTGTATTTATTAGTTATTTCATGTATAGTTCCGTTATTTGTTTCATTAATAAACATGAGTAACCAACACGCTGCATTTCGGTCCGACTCTCATTCGACAAACGAAGAACGTCGTTACACAGTTAGCAAAAGATACTGAGACAATGCTATTTTCAACATGGTGAGAAATATGATTAATTACTCTTATTAAGTATATACAGTGGGGCAAAAAGGTTTTTAGTCAGCCACCAATTGTGCAAGTTCTCCCACTTAAAAAGACGAGAGAGGCCTGTAATTTTCATCGTAGGTACACTTCAACTATGACAGACAAAATGAGAAAAAAAATCCAGAAAATCACATTGTAGGATTTTTAATGAATTAATTGCAAATTATGGTGGAAAATAAGTATTTGGTCATCTACAAACATCTACAAACAAGCAATATCTCATCCCGTGGGGTCAAAATGATCACAAGAACGGTGAGCAAAAATCCCAGAACCACACGGGAGGACCTAGTGAATGACCTGCTGAGAGCTGGGACCAAAGTAATAAAGCCTACCATCAGTAACACACTACGCCGCCAGGGACTCAAATCCTACAGTGCCAGACGTGTCCCCCTGCTTAAGCCAGTACATGTCCAGGCCCGTCTGAAGTTTGCTAGAGAGCATTTGGATGATCCAGAAGAAGATTGGGAGAATGGCATATGGTCAGATGAAACCAAAATATAACTTTTTGGTAAAAACTCAACTCGTCGAGTTTGGAGGAAAAAGATTGCTGAGTTGCATCCAAAGAACACCATACCTACTGTGAAGCATGGGAGTGGAAACATCATGCTTTGTTGCTGTTTTTCTGCAAAGGGACCAGGACGACTGATCCGTGTAAAGGAAAGAATAAATGGGGCCATGTATTGTGAGATTTTGAGTGAAAACCTCCTTCCATCAGCAAGGGCATTGAAGATAAAACGTGGCTGGGTCTTTCAGCATGACAGTTATCCCAAACACACCGCCGGGCAACGAAGGAGTGGCTTCGTAAGAAGCATTTCAAGGTCCTGGAGTGGCCTAGCCAGTCTCCAGATCTCAACCCCATAGGAAATCTTTGGAGGGAGTTGAAAGTCCGTGTTGCGCAGCAACAGGCCAAAACATCACTGCTCTAGAGGAGATCTGCATGGAGGAATGGGCCAAAATACCAGCAACAGTGTGTGAAAACATTGTGAAGACTTACAGAAAACGTTTGAGCTCTGTCATTGCCAACAAAGGGTATATAACAAAGTATTGAGATAAACTTTTGTTATTGACTTGATAGATAGACTTTTTTGCCCCACTGTAGTAAAGCTTTCTTATGATATAAAACATCAGCTTTATCAATGTCAGCTTTGCTGTCCATTACATATTCTATGGAGTACTGTGAGCTTGAGTAGTCTATGACTGAAAGCCAGGAGCAGGAATTGAAGAGCTATGTGTATATACACTGTGTCCACCTCGCTGCAAGGAGAGGACAGCCGAGAGGAGAGGACAGCTGAGAGGCTAGGATAGCTGAGAGGAGTGGACACCTGAGAGGAGAGAGGACAGCTGAGAGGAGAGAGGACAGCTGAGAGGAGAGAGGACAGCTGAGAGGAGAGAGGACAGCTGAAAGGAGAGAGGACACCTGAAAGGAGAGAGAACAGCTGAGGAGAGAGAGGACAGCTGAGAGGAGAGAGGACAGCTGAGGGGAGAGAGGACAGCTGAGAGGAGAGAGGAGAGAGGACAGCTGAGGGGAGAGAGGAGAGAGGACAGCTGAGGAGAGAGAGGAGAGAGGACAGCTGAGGGGAGAGAGGACAGCTGAGGGGAGAGAGGACAGCTGAGGGGAGAGAGGACAGCTGAGGGGAGAGAGGGACAGCTGAGAGGAGAGAGGACAGCTGAGAGGAGAGAGGACAGCTGAGAGGAGAGTGCAGGAGGAGTAAATGGCACTGTGAGTAAATGTCAAACGAGGTGACGAGTTAACTCACTGGAGAGGCAGTAACCCTTGATGTGGTACTCTCCCTGTGTGTGTGTGTGTGTGTGTGTGTGTGTGTGTGTGTGTGTGTGTGTGTGTGTGTGTGTGTGTGTGTGTGTGTGTGTGTGTGTGTGTGTGTCTGAGTCAGCCCCATCAGTCAGTCAGTCATTCAGACTGAACCATCTGTCAGCCAGCCCGCCCCGCCTGCTTGGTTACACCCCTCTGTCACACCCCCATCTCCTCCACCTCGGGCCACCAGCCACCAGCCAAGGGGAGCATCACTCCCTCCCTGCCCCAGGGCTAGAGTGCTTATGTGGACAACTGTGACGAGGTAAGTGGGTAGGCGACTGCTACACCGAGGATAGGGATGTATTGTGGTACATTTTCACTATCAACCACCTCCCTTATAAAGAATCATGTGGTTGGAGAGAGGAATAGGTCACATTGTATTATGTAATCACAGTAAGTCTACACATGCATACACACAACTGAAGCCTATCAGCAAAATGTTAAAATCTTACACCCTGTTCATTCAGTTTTTGATAACACCTGAAATGGGGTGAATCTAGTTTATAATTCCCTAACAACTCATATTACTGTATATCAGTACACTCTTAGATAAAAGGTGCTACAAAGGAGAACCCTTCAAATAACCCATTTTGGTTCCAGATAGAAGAACTCTTTTGGGTTCCATGTAGAACCCTTTCCACATAAGGTTCTACATGGAACTCAAAAGGGTTCCACATGAAACCAAAAAGGGTCCTACCTGGAACCAAAAAGGGTTATCCTATGGGGACAGCCGAATCAGTGTAGGTTGTTTTAATAGGTAACAATCTGTGTGGCCCGAGTGTTGCTACTAAATTCAATTAGTAGTAGTTTTGCATTGCAATCTATTCATTAGAGCACAAACAGAGGCAGCCAGTGGGAGTGTATTGATTGGAGTGTGTCATGTGCGAAAGCGAGAAAGAGAGAGAGAGAGAGAAAGAGCGAGAGGGCGGGAGGGAGGGAGGGGTGGCCACTGTTTTCGGCTTAATGGACTGAAATAAAAGAGGTGGGAATGCCTTTAATTAGAGAACAGTGGCAGGGTAGCTCCGTTTCCATCCTACTACTAACCCATGGAAAGAAAGACAGACAGACAGACAGACAGACAGACAGACAGACAGACAGACAGACAGACAGACAGACAGACAGACAGACAGACAGACAGACAGACAGACAGACAGACAGACAGACAGACAGACAGACAGACAGACAGACAGATAGATAGATAGATAGATAGATGAGAAGGGGTGAGCAGAAAAGAGGAGGGATAAATTAAAGGAGAGTGCTGTGCTCCCAGGGTCTGCTGGGTAGTCTCTTGCTCCTAAGCAATGAGTTGCAACTGTCAGTTGATTTTATCTCTGGCTTTTCATCATGGCACTGATCCCGGTTGGAGGAAGCCACCTGAGAGGCTCAAGAATTTGTTTGCTACATGTCATTAGTCAAAGACCTGCTGTGATGTTCAGGGCACTGCTGGCTTCAGACAAAGTGTGCATTAACCCTCCTTCATCTGATTGGCATGTGCAGCAGCCGGCTTTGAGGATGGGGATAAGCAGAGGCATAGTATAGGATGCGGAGCAGTCAATGGAAATGCTAAGGCAGTCTACATTCCAGGTACAGAAACAATAGTATTTGACTAACAGTGTAAGGCGAGTTTCCATATTGGTACCGTTTTTTGGAAGGTGGTTGACATTTCCTACGGGTTTGCCCAGTGCAAAATATTTCATGGCCCAATAATGGTTGGCAAAATACTGTATTGCTTTCGGTCAGTATTTGACAGGCAGAGAGGACCAGAAAGATGGGTATTGGACATTCCACTCAACCACACACTTAAAATGGACATGACAGATAACATCAATGACACGCGGCAGACAGCTACAGAGTAAGTGGAGCAGTGAAACGTTACTCTTACAGAATGAGTACAAAGATGATAACACAAACTGGAACTCAAGATTCAAAAGGGCCCATGTTGTCTAGCGGTGTGTGTTCTGTCGCATAGTGGTCACATAGACCCCACAGTACCCTCTCTCCCAGTCTGTGAAAGGACGTTTCTGAGACCCGGAGGTAGCTAGAAATAATGACACACTAATCATCCTTAGAGTAAACATAGTTCAGCTAATAAGATAAACTAAAAAAAGCCCCTTAAAGTTAGTTTTAGTAATCAAAAGCAAACAAATGTGGGGGAATTGCCTGACCTATGACAGGGTGCTGATGAGATGCTCCACCAGAATCTCTGCTTAGCGCCCATCCCTCCCTGGTTAATAGATTCAGCCTCACAAATGGAGGACAAGAACCACTGGCCCTGGCACCAGAAAGGTAATAACTCTATCAAACTCAAGTCTCTGTGTTGACACACCGCCAGGTAAACAGACTGACATGATCCAGAATATCACATTTCACCCCCCCACCCGCTCTCCGTCTCTCTCTCTCTCCGTCTCTCTCTCTCTCCGTCTCTCTCTCTCTCCGTCTCTCTCTCTCTGTCTCTCTTTGTCTTCTCTCTCCCCGTCTCTCTCTCTCTCTCTCTGTCTCTCTTTGTCTCTTCTCTCTCCGTCTCTCTCTCTGTCTCTGTCTCTCTCTCTCCATCTCTCTCTCGCTCTCCGTCTCTCGTTCCATCTCTCTCTGTCTCTCTCCGTCTCTCTCTCTGTCTCTGTCTCTCTCTCGCTCTCTCTGTCTCTCTCTTTGTCTCTCATTCCATCTCTCTCTCTCTCTCTCTCTCTCTCTCTCTCCCCCGTCTCTCTCTCTCTCTCTCTCTCTCTCCGTCTCTCTCCCTCTCTTCTCTCCTTTACCCATTTAATCCCAAGAATCCTCAGCCCACTCCAGGTTATACCACTGTTTTGTTAGCTGAGTAATCAAACAGCATCTCCAAGGGTAACCCCTTATTCATTCAAGGGCTTTGGCATAACAAAAACATCCACTTACACCCGGTCCACCCCTGTTGCGCAATAACACACACACCACTGGCTAGTGCCATTGATGGAGAGTGGGGTGAAGAGTGGACTGGAGATGGGTGGCAGTGGTGTGACCAACCCAACACAAAATCCATACTTAATGCTAGATTTCCACTTGGATTCCCTCTCAACCCAGGTCAATATGAGAAAAGGCTAAAGAGAGGCTGCTACTTGGAGAGTGAGCTGCACTTTTCCTGATCACTTTGGATCATGGGAGATGAGATGAGCCTCCACCTGTGATGCGGTGGCCGAAGCCTGACAGATAGATAGCTGACGCTGATGGTGACGGTCACAGCACAGAGCAGAGAGGAACGGTCACACACACACACACACACAGACGGGGCCGGACATGTCGATACACACAGCAGCCCGTTGGCACGGAAACAGAGTGGAAAGGACATGTTCAGTGATCCAAGTGGAGACTGGAAGTCAGAAGTCATTGGTCACGGAACATATTAGTGATGCTCACTTCTTAATGGCCATGGCCAGGCCTCTTCTGTCCTGTCTTACTACTGGCAGAGACCGAGGGACCTATTAAAGACCCTGTTGACATTCCATCATTCCATATTCAAACATTTTCTTAATATCCATAATATCATAACTTTAATATCCACATGTACTAATGTATTTACTGGATACTGGGATTTGGATGAATGGAGTGGATATCCTGCTATCTAGCATGTATGTACATTTCTCTGCTAGGATGGCAGGGCAGACTGAATATTTGTGTTTCCAGGTGTCTCTGATATATTTCCATCTGGAGGGAAAGACAGGACGGATAACGCCTCCTCTCCCCTGACAACTGTCCAATTACGTATATCACACTTGGCCTACTGTTTGCACTAGAATTAATCAATACAGGACGTGGTTGAGTGAACACATTTTGGTTGAACCAAATGCATGAAAACTTAATCATTCGCTCAGGGTGGAGGCGAAGCAAATAGGGAATGCATTGCATTGCGGAGGCAAAGATTTCTCTTTCGGGGGAAGTGGTGTGTGTGTGTGTGTGTGTGTGTTTGTGTGTGGCTCATCGTTGATTGTGGCTCCCAAGTTTGGGTGAAGGGGGGCTCCCCCTTTCCTCTCCTGACGCGGCAAATGGAATGGGTGACAGGTGGAAGTGGCGATGGGGAAACGCGTGCGAGGCGGTCCTCCGTTTCATGAATTAATGTAAACACAGCCCCATGCAATTACTACAGTGCTGGTCATTTTTGGGGGGTGATGCTCCCGTGGTTAGACCCTGCAGGTCCAATCTAATGAAAACGCCCTGGTTACTGGGGCGTTTAATTGTATATACGGTAAAGCTAAGTGTGGAGGAGGAACGCGAGGCGAGAGGCGGGTTGTGGATGAAAGCATAGCAGCAAGGCCTACAAGTGGAAAATTTGATTCAGTTTAAACATAGCATTTGGTTTATTGATCCGATGCGGAGGGGGGACTGTTACCAAGAACACAAGTGAAGCAGATGGATTCACTTGAACGTGAGAAACCCTGTTATAAAGCAAAGGATGAAACGATTGAAATGGATATAATGGTGTGATTATTTCCTGAAAATAATGGTGGGAGGTTCAGTAGTGGCAGTATAGTGTCCCACTTTATTTAGATAGTCCCATATAGATCATCTACAGAGTCACACTGTCAACAAACTATCTGATGATAATCAACTGCTTATCGGTTAGGGTTAGGATAAGAGTTAGGGTAAGGGTTAAGGTTAGGGTTAAGTTTAAGGTTAGGGTAAGGGTTAGGGTAAGGGTTAGGGTTAGGATAAGGGTTAAGGTTAGGGTAAGGGTTAGGATAAGGGTTAAGGTTAGGGTAAGGGTTAGGATAAGGGTTAAGGTTAGGGTAAGGGTTAGGATAAGGGTTAAGGTTAGGGTAAGGGTTAGGATAAGGGTTAAGGTTATTTTATTTTTTATTTTATTTCACCTTTATTTAACCAGGTAGGCTAGTTGAGAACAAGTTCTCATTTACAACTGCGACCTGGCCAAGATAAAGCATAGCAGTGTGAACAGACAACACAGAGTTACACATGGAGTAAACAATTAACAAGTCAATAACACAGTAGAAAAAAAAGGGGAGTCTATATACAATGTGTGCAAAAGGCATGAGGAGGTAGGCAAATAATTACAATATTGCAGATTAACACTGGAATGATAAATGATCATGTACAGGTAGAGATATTGGTGTGCAAAAGAGCAGAAAAGTAAATATATAAAAACTGTGGGGATGAGGTAGTGAAAATGGGTGGGCTATTTACCAATAGATTATGTACAGCTGCAGCGATCGGTTAGCTGCTCAGATAGCTGATGTTTGAAGTTGGTGAGGGAGATAAAGGTCTCCAACTTCAGCGATTTTTGCAATTCGTTCCAGTCACAGGCAGCAGAGTACTGGAACGAAAGGCGGCCAAATGAGGTGTTGGCTTTAGGGATGATCAGTGAGATACACCTGCTGGAGCGCGTGCTACGGATGGGTGTTGCCATCGTGACCAGTGAACTGAGATAAGGCGGAGCTTTACCTAGCATGGCCTTGTAGATGACCTGGAGCCAGTGGGTCTTGCGACGAATATGTAGCGAGGGCCAGCCGACTAGAGCATACAAGTCGCAGTGGTGGGTAGTATAAGGTGCTTTAGTGACAAAACGGATGGCACTGTGGTAAACTGCATCCAGTTTGCTGAGAAGAGTGTTGGAAGCAATTTTGTAGATGACATCGCGGAGGCGAGGATCGGTAGGATAGTCTGTTTTACTAGGGTAAGTTTGGCAGCGTGAGTGAAGGAGGCTTTGTTACGGGAATAGAAAGCCGACTCTTGATTTGATTTTCGATTGGAGATGTTTGATATGGGTCTGGAAGGAGAGTTTGCAGTCTAGCCAGACACCTAGGTACTTATAGGTGTCCACATATTCAAAGTCGAAACCATCCAGTGTGGTGATGCTAGTCGGGCATGCGGGTGCAGGCAGCGATCGGTTGAAAAGCATGCATTTGGTTTTACTAGCGTTTAAGAGCAGTTGGAGGCCACGGAAGGAGTGTTGTATGGCATTGAAGCTCGTTTGTAGGTTAGATAGCACAGTGTCCAATGACGGGCCGAAAGTATATAGAATGGTGTCGTCTGCGTAGAGGTGGATCAGGGAATCGCCCGCAGCAAGAGCAACATCATTGATATATACAGAGAAAAGAGTCGGCCCGAGAATTGAACCCTGTGGCACCCCCATAGAGACTGCCAGAGGACCGGACAGCATGCCCTCCGATTTGACACACTGAACTCTGTCTGCAAAGTAATTGGTGAACCAGGCAAGGCAGTCATCCGAAAACCGAGGCTACTGAGTCTGCCGATAAGAATATGGTGATTGACAGAGTCGAAAGCCTTGGCAAGGTCGATGAAGACGGCTGCACAGTACTGTCTTTTATCGATGGCGGTTATGATGTCGTTTAGTACCTTGAGTGTGGCTGAGGTGCACCCGTGACCGGCTCGGAAACCAGATTGCATAGCGGAGAAGGTACGGTGGGATTCGAGATGGTCAGTGACCTGTTTGTTGACTTGGCTTTCGAAGACCTTAGATAGGCAAGGCAAGGCTTGGGTTAGGGTTAGGGTTAGGATAAGGGTTAAGGTTAGGGTTAGGGTTGGGGTTAGGATAAGGGTTAAGTTTAGTGCTTGGGTTAGGGTTAAGTTTAGGGTTAGGATAAGGATTAAGGTTAGGGCTAGGGTTAAGTTTAGGGTAAGGATAAGGGTTATGTTTAGGGTAAGGATAAGGGTTAAGGTTAGGGTTAGGGTTAAGTTTAGGGTTAGGGTAAGGGTTAAGGTTAAGGTTAGGGCATGGGTTAAGTTTAGGGTAATGTTAAGGTTAGGGTTAGGACATGGGTTAAGTAGGGTTAGGGTTAAGGTTAGGGCTTGGGTTAAGTTTAGGGTTAGGATAAGGGTTAAGGTTAGGGTTAAGTTTAGGGTAAGGATAAAGGTTGTTTAGGGTAAGGATAAGGGTTAAGGTTAGGGTTAGGGTTGAGTTTAGGGTTAGGATAAGGGTTAAGGTTAGGGTTAGGGCATGGGTTAAGTTTAGGGTAAGGTTAAGGTTAGGGTTAGGGTTAAGGTTAGGGTTAGGGTTGAGTTTAGGGTTAGGATAAGGGTTAAGGTTAGGGTTAGGGCATGGGTTAAGTTTAGGGTAATGTTAAGGCTAAGGTTAGGGTTAGGGTTAAGGTTAGGGTTGAGTTTAGGGTTAGGATAAGGGTTAAGGTTAGGGTTAGGGCATGGGTTAAGTTTAGGGTAATGTTAAGGTTAAGGTTAGGGTTAGGGTTAAGGTTAGGGTTAAGTTTAGGGTAATGTTAAGGTTAGGGTTAAGGTTAGGGTTAGGGTTAAGTTTGGGGTTAGGATAAGGGTTAAGGTTAGGGCGAGGGTTAAGTTTGGGGTTAGGATAAGTGTTAAGGTTAGGGTTAGGGTTAAGTTTAGGGTAAGGATAAGGGTTAAGATTAGGGTTAGGGCATGGGTTAAGTTTAGGGTAATGATAAGGGTTAAGGTTAAGGTTATAGTTAGGGTTAAGTTTAGGGTAAGGATAAGGGTTAAGGTTAGGGCATGGTTAAGTTTAGGGTAATGTTAAGGTTAGGATTAAGTTTAGGGTTAGGATAAGGGTTAAGGTTAGGGCTAGGGCATGGGTTAAGTTTAGGGTAATGTTAAGGTTAGGCTTAGGCTTAGTAGATAGTTAGTTGAAATGTTACTAATAGTCTGTAGAGCGTCTACAGATGGACCATCCAAATAAAGTGTTCCCTAATATTTCCATTGCTGTGTTGAGATCAACAACCTGCTTCGACGATCTCATTGACTCAATCTGATCACTCAGTCACTGAGATTTGAGTTGGAATTTAATCAAACCCACAATACAGAAATATCATATTTCAATGTAATGTTACGTCTCAGGACCAAGGATGTTCGCAATACAACAAGTGGGGGGTGGTGAGAACCAAGAACTGAGATATTCATAACCTATGCATATCTCTTTGGTATTTACAGATGGAATCATCCCCAGCACTCCAATGAGGTGAGAGGGGGAGGATGTGATGTGACCTGCCATATAGTAATACATTTTATATTATCAAAGTCAATCAATAATTCATGGGTCACAATAACTGAGTTAGCTGTCAGTGAGAGAGCAGGCAGGCAGACCTGAGATCAGATTCTAATTCAGAAAAGCTTTATTGTCCCAGCATTGGGCAGCCCTGAGATCTCTAGTCTCCTCCTGAACAGTGTAGGTGTATTCCTCACACACAGATAGGAGGCAAGAAATCAGAGAAATACACCTACAGTATGAGCCACCACACACACACACACACACACACACACACACACACACACACACACACACACACACACACACACACACACACCACACGCTTTAGAAAAACAAGGAGGTCTCATAGTAAACTAGACTGTAAACTCTCCTTCCAGACCCATATCAAACATCTCCAATCGAAAATCGAATCAAGAGTCGGCTTTCTATTCCGCAACAAAGCCTCCTTCACTCACGCCGCCAAACTTACCCTAGTAAAACTGACTATCTTACCGATCCTCGACTTCTGCGATGTCATCTACAAAATTGCCTCCAACACTCTACTCAGCAAACTGGATGCAGTTTATCACAGTGCCATCCGTTTTGTCACTAAAGCACCTTATACCACCCACCACTGCGACTTGTATGCTCTAGTCGGCTGGCCCTCGCTACATATTCGTCGCCAGACCCACTGGCTCCAGGTCATCTACAAGTCCATGCTAGGTAAAGCTCCGCCTTATCTCAGTTCACTGGTCACAATGGCAACACCCATCCGTAGCACGCGCTCCAGCAGGTGTATCTCACTGATCATCCCTAAAGCCAACACCTCATTTGGCCGCCTTTCGTTCCAGTACTCTGCTGCCTGTGACTGGAATGAATTGCAAAAATCCCTGAAGTTGGAGACTTTTATCTCCCTCACCAACTTCAAACATGTGCTATCTGAGCAGCTAACCGATCGCTGCAGCTGTACATAGTCTATTGGTAAATAGCCCACCCATTTTCACCTACCTCATCCCCACACTGTTTTTATATATCTACTTTTCTCTTTTGCACACCAGTATCTCTACCTGTACATGACCATCTGATCATTTATCACTCCAGTGCTAATCTGCACAATTGTAATTATTCGCCTACCTCCTCATGCCTTTTGCACACAATGTATTTAGACTCCCCTTTTTTGTACTGTGTTATTGACTTGTTAATTGTTTACTCCATGTGTAACTCTGTGTTGTCTGTTCACACTGCTAAGCTTTATCTTGGCCAGGTTGCAGTTGCAAATGAGAACTTGTTCTCAACTAGCCTACCTGGTTAAATAAAGGTGAAATAAAAATAAATAAATAAAATAGTCATTATCAGGCTGACATTCAGAAGCTGCTGTTTACTGTTCAGGCATTCCTCTGTGAGGTGATAATCTCTCTCTCTCCCTCTCACACTCTTCCCTCCCTTCCTCTTTCTCTCATTCTCGCTCTCTCCTTTACCTCTCTATCCCTCTCCCTCATCCAGGTCCCTGAGTGCTATTCACACAATCACTTAGGAGCATTAATCAAGCGTTGCCTAATGCCTCCTGACAGGGTAACTAGCGCAGTAATGGGACACTGTCCAAAACCCTGTCCCTGTTCTGCTCTACCCGCACGCATCTGTTAATGCTAACCACTAGCAGCAGCCGGTACTGCTATAGCCTGAATACAGCTAGCTATAATGCTAACGCTAGCAGCAGCCTGTACTGGAATAGCCTGCCTGTAGCTAGCTCTAATGCTACTGCTAACAGAAGCAACTGGTACTGCTATAGCCTGCCTGTAGCTAGCTATAATGCTACCGCTAATGGCAGCAGGAGAGACCGAGACACTCTCCAATAAAGCACTTAGAGACCCTGGCTGAGACGTTATGAGACGTTGCCATATGGTGCATGAAGAAAGCTTTTTGATAGTATGGTAATCTGAGGGCATTACCACCAGGATGATTTACAATGCGCCTGACTGAACAGCGCATTGCCCTATAGAGGAGGAAATTGACACCACAGCTTGCTGTGCCTAATAAGACACAGGGCCATATTGGTGATAAGAGGGGTGGCAGGAGGGACGTGTTTTTGATTTGTAACATGTGAAGGCATTTGGCTTCATTAAGATGCTTAGATTAACTTGAAAGGCGTAAAGGATATAAAGGCAGATGTAGGTTTTACATCATAGATACAGTGTAAAATATGCCCGACGCACAATTGGGAGTGCTTTGACTGTCTATGAAAAGCTGCTGAGATATGGATATACCAATACTGCCTTTGTGTTGATACCATGAAGAGCATTTTAGCAATATAGTCCCACTTACCTGTTCTTTCAACCAGTTGCTTTCATCATGATTTTAAAGTGTGTTTGTTGTTTGCAGGTTAGGGAGAAGTCTCATAAAATATCAAGTAAAGACAGGGTACTTAAATATGTGAAATAGTTTAAGTATTAAAATGACGTGCTTTCAACAGAATAAATCAAATCAAATGATAATGAGAGGCCCAAGCAGTGAGAGACTAACTAACATAAATACAATCCATAAATACACCTGTTGTAACATTTATCGTTAATCTATCGATCCAGAGTTTTTGATAGGGTTACCTTTTAAATCTGTAATGCAAGCAGCATTAATAACACTTCATTTCTGTTGAATCCACAAGAATCCAAAAGAAAGAAACATGTTTGGAATAAGTAGGGGGCCTATCACCACTAGAGATTGAAATCTTTGGAAACTTTTTGTTCATCACTACTGCCTTTGCTTTACTGTTTAGCTGGCCTTTGGCACAAACAGATCATAACATATTAGAATGCTGTGGATTTACACGAAGATGAATATAATCAAATGATTCTGGCAAATCAACAAGTCATTAATCACGTGACAACTGGACTGGCAAGGAGGATCAGGATGTTTTCCAGTGGCGTTCCACTACTAGTTTTACCACCTGTTTCTACTACTGGTTTTACCACCTGTTTCCACTGCTAATTTTACCCCCTGTTTCCACTACTAGTGTTTTATTGCCTGTGTAAAGGTGTGCGTAACTGGTGGCAGGGAGGTCAGACGCAGTAGAGCAGAACTAGGTAGCAGCCGGAGCAGTGTAATCCAAAACTCAACAGCAGAAAAATACAACAGAATATGGGTACAAAAACCCGACGCGCACCAGTAAACATGTGCACAAGCACTTACAACAAACAATTCCACACAAAGACATGGGGGGAACAGAGGGTTAAATACACGGGGGGGAACAGAGGGTTAAATACACAACAATTAATGAGGGAAATGGAAACCAGGTGTGTCGGAAAACAAGACAAAACAAATGGAAATTTGAAAATAAAAAGTGGATCGACGATGGCTAGAAGACCGGTGACGCTGACCGCCGAACACCGCCCAAACAAGGAGAGGAAACGACTTCGGTGGAAGTCATGACAGCCTGTTTCCACTACTAGTGTTTACCACCTGTTTCCACTACTAGTGTTGACCACCTGTTTCCACTACTAGTGCTCAATGCCTGTTTCCACTACTAGTGTTTACCATCTGTTTCCACTACTAGTTTTTACTGCCTGTTTTAAAGTAGAGACGTGTTTCCACTACTAGTACTTACTTCCTGTTTCCACAACAACTGTTTACCACCTGTTTCCACTACTAGTGCTTACTGCCTGTTTCCACTACTAGTGTTTAACACCTGTTTCCACTACTAGTGTTTAACACCTGTTTCCACTACTAGTGTTTAACACCTGTTTCCACTACTAGTGTTTACCACCTGTTTCCACTACTAGTGTTTACCATCTGTTTCCACTACTAGTTTTTACTGCCTGTTTTAAAGTAGAGATGTGTTTCCACTACTAGTACTTACTTCCTGTTTCCACTACAATTGTTTACCACCTGTTTCCACTACCCGTGATTACTGCCTGTTTCCACTACTAGTGCTTACTGCCTGTTTCCACTACTAGTGTTTAACACCTGTTTCCACTACTAGTGCTTACTGCCTGTTTCCACTACTAGTGTTTAACACCTGTTTCCACTACTAGTGCTTAACACCTGTTTCCACTACCAATGCTTACTGCCTGTTTCCACTACTAGTGCTTACTGCCTGTTTCCACCACTAGTGCTTAACACCTGTTTCCACTACTAGTACTTACTGCATGTTTCCACTACTAGTGTTTAACACCTGTTTCCACTACTAGTGTTTACCACCTGTTTCCACTACTAGTGCTCAATGCCCGTTTCCACTACTAGTGTTTAACACCTGTTTCCACTACTAGTGCTTACTGCCTGTTTCCACTACTAGTGTTTAACACCTGTTTCCACTACTAGTGCTTACTGCTTGTTTCCACTACTAGTGTTTAACACCTGTTTCCACTACTAGTGCTTAACGCCTGTTTCCACTACTAGTTTTTACTGCCTGTTTTAAAGTAGAGACGTGTTTCCACTACTAGTACTTACTTCCTGTTTCCACAACAACTGTTTACCACCTGTTTCCACTACTAGTGCTTACTGCCTGTTTCCACTACTAGTGTTTAACACCTGTTTCCACTACCAGTGCTTACTGCCTGTTTCCAATACTAGTGCGTAACGCCTGTTTCCACTACTAGTGCTTACTGCCTGTTTCCACTACTAGTGTTTACCACCTGTTTCCACTACTAGTTTTTACTGCCTGTTTTAAAGTAGAGATGTTTCCACTACTAGTACTTACTTCCTGTTTCCACTACAACTGTTTACCACCTGTTTCCACTACCAGTGCTTACTGCCTGTTTCCACTACTAGTGCTTAACACCTGTTTCCACTACTAGTGCTTACTGCCTGTTTCCACTACTAGTGTTTAACACCTGTTTCCACTACTAGTGTTTAACACCTGTTTCCACTACTAGTGTTTAACAACTGTTTTCACTACTAGTGCTTACTTCCTGTTTCCACTACTAGTGTTTAACACCTGTTTCCACTACTAGTGCTTACTGCCTGTTTCCACTACTAGTGCTTAACACCTGTTTCCACTACTAGTGGTTACTGCCTGTTTCCACTACTAGTGTTTAACACCTGTTTCCACTACTAGTGTTTACTACCTGTTTCCACTACTAGTGCTTACTGCCTGTTTCCACTACTAGTGTTTAACACCTGTTTCCACTACTAGTGCTTACTGCCTGTTTCCACTACTAGTGCTTAACACCTGTTTCCACTACTTGTGTATAACACCTGTTTCCACTACTAGTGCTTACTGCCTGTTTCCACTACTAGTGTTTACTATCTGTTTCCACTACTAGTGCTTACTGCCTGTTTCCACTACAACTGTTTACCACCTGTTTCCACTACCAGTGTTTTCCACCTGTTTCCACTACCAGTGTTTTCCACCTGTTTCCATTACTAGTGTTTACCAACTGTTTCCACTACCAGTGTTTACCACCTGTTTCCACCACTAGTGTTTACCAACCGTTTCCACTACTAGTGTTTACCACCTGTTTCCACTACTAGTGTTTACCACCTGTTTCCACTACTTGTGTTTACCACCTGTTTCCACTACTAGTGTTTAACGCCTGTTTCCACTACTAGTGTTTACCTCCTGTTTTACAGAAGAACCAGACAACAAAACATGCCATCCTCTCCTTAGGCCAGTGTGTGAACAACCTGGTTTTACTCTCTGCTTTGCCACGTGTAGCTGCAAAACTGCATTAATATTTGATAACAGGGGTAGCGGTTCGGTAGCATCTTCTTCATTGCAAACAGATTCAACGGACGAGCAGATAAACAGTGGGGCTGTTTAATAATGCAGTGTGGTGACACTGACCTTATTTTGCCGCCTTTCCTTTCAACCTGCGCTGGTATTTTGATGCACGGTGCCCCGCTGACTCTCTCAGCACACAGGGAGGGTTTCATCCTCTCATCCCTCTTTGTTCAAAGCCTGGAAATAAAAAAATGCAGGGGAAAAAACAGTTCCTGTTAGTTTGACAGAGGTTACATCACTGACTGGGCTACTAAACCTATCCGAAGACATTAATGAAAATGGTTTCAGGTTATAGGACAGGTTTGGATACACTGTTGGATGTATGAAATATCATATCTTTATTTTGGGGGTGGGAGGAGGCTTCAAATGCTGAGTGTCGGTTTGAGAAGTGGAGTTGACAGCTGAGCAGGTGCCTTGAAGGTGAACTTTGAGGGGTTTTGACAACAGAGGAAAACTGAGAGGCATAGAGCAAAACAATGGCCCTCTATATATAATGCAAAACTAGATATGAAATGTACTGTATGTTTTAAAGATGTTTGGATATGTACCTGTAAGTCAGTGTTTCACAAACGTCTCCTCGAGTACCTTTGCAGCAATATCCACTTGTTTGATGTCGTCCAGTGCTAGCACACCTGATTCAACTGGTCCACTAATCACCAATTCCCTCATTACTAATCAGGTGTGTGGCTCTGCTAGTAGCCAGAAACGCTAGCTAGTACTGTTGTGTTCCTAAGTGAAAATGTATGTGTTAAACTGTCGTCAACATAGTTACACATCACTCCCAAGTCTGGAACCAACAGGACCCTGAACAGTGTGTACCACCAAGCCATATATAGTTAACCAAATAGCTTCCTGGACTATCTGCATTGACCCTTTTAAAAGTAACTACTTTGGCTCATCACATACGCTGCTGCTACTGTTTATGATCTATTCTGTTGTCTACTCACTTTATTTTATTTAGTTACATACATAGCCCTCCACATCGACTGGTACTGGTACCCAGTGTATTTAGCCAAGTTATTGTTACTCATTGTGTATTTATCATTACTTTTATTATTACATGTTCTACTTTTCTATTATTTCTCTATTTTATTTCTCTCTACATTGTTGAAAAGGGCCTGTAAGTAAGAATTTCATTGTTAGTCTACACCTGTCGTTTACTAAACATGTGACGTATAACATTTGATTTGAACCAAAACAATTTGTCAAGTTTTTTTTCTCCTCAAATATCCCAAAATGTCAGGGTGGGGAACGAAATTACAAAATCACACTACACAACACTCAATCAAATCCTAATTATCATCTCATCTCCCCAAATCTGAGCAGTCAGGCAAGCAAGTCGCTGGAGCATTGTCTTCCACTGTGCTGTGTGGGCGAAGCTACAAACTGCCTGGAAATTATGATAATGTGATTTTTGTTTCTTATTATCTAAAAATGGAGTGATGTAGAGGGGGCTTTAGTTACATGCTGATTAATTCTGTTAAATAATGCACAACGTACCGGGGGGGTAATACACTCTCTGTATTCAGCTATGTTTAGTGTTGAACCGTGTTGCATAGATTACCCCATTACATTCTAATTACCAAGACCGGGTTGCGTTCAAGAGACTACGATACACTGTGCGTTCAAAAGCCCTAAAATACAATGGGGGAAAAAGAGCTTCATGTTCAACATAATATACAGACACCATGGAGATTCTCTCCTTATTGTAGTCACACTTTCAAACAGAGTTTTGGTGCAAACACATGATTCGCCGACTGTACAATAGATCGACCACAAAGCTTCCGCCGACTGCTTTCTTGCTTTTCATAAATGGCACAATTATTAAATAGCGAAGCAGACTAACATAAAGTGTGACAATAATCTGTCACATGGAACAGTCAAATGGATCGTGAATATGTAAATAAAGAATCATCCAGAAGCCAACTAACCAGCACACTGTCTTTAATCCAGCACCAGCCACATACTGCCCATTCCACGTTCACGTCTAGCCCTTAACATGTTGCCAGTGCCATATATTTACCAAGAGAAATCCATTTATGATCTATAATTCAGTTTTTAAACATCGTGCCTGGCAATGTTTTAAAAATAAATAACCTTAATGTATTTAAAAAAAGATCTCGCTGCTCCCTGCCAATGTGTGTGGTTGTGTGTGTGTGTCTACATGTGTGTGTGTGTGTCCTGGATCATTAATAAGCTAGCTCAGTGGTGGTCATTTCCCTGTAGTAGGCGGCTTTTGTGCAAAGAAGTCAGACTCTTCCATCTGTTCCTGTTAGCAGCTATGAGAGGGAGACTGACACACACACACACACACACACACACACACACACACACACACACACACACACACACACACACACACACACACACACACACACACACACACACACACACACTTTAAGGTGCCTTGGTGATGGGGATTTGTCTTGCTTGGAGACGAATAGAGGAATGAATGGAACAGGGAATTCCCTCTGGCTTCCCAGGCAGCCCAGTAGAGTTTTGGCCTGACAATAAACAACAGTTTAATACTTGATCTAATCCCATGCAGCCAGGAGGTTAGTCCAACGGCAAGGCTCCCTCTTGCAGATGTTCACATCCAATAATCTATCCATAATTGATGAAACAGGGAGGTCAGATGTAATGGCTGCCTACCGCCGTCCCAGGCAACAAATAAATGGTTATTGACAAAACAAGCCAGTGTTGCGCTGAGGAGAGGAGCAGAGTGGCGGGTTGGAGAGGGAGACGACTCCCAGGCACAGCTAGGCACGAAGCAGAGAGGAGAGAAGAGAAGAGAAGTAGAAGAGAGACTGAGGAGAGGTGCAGAGTGGCGGGTAGGAGAGGGAGACGACTCCTAGGCACAGCTAGGCACTAAGCAGAGAGGAGAGAAGAGAAGGAGAAGAGAGGAGAGACGGAGGGGAGGCGAGCAGCCCAGTCCACTCGTCGGCTCAGAGTGAGAGAGCCGACGAGGTGGGCCCCGGGACAGAGTACCGTAAATCCCAGAGTAGGACAGCCAGGAGTGGAGAGAAGAGAGGAGAGACCTCTCTGGACCCCTCAGGAGATAACCCTCTGGGGGGGGGGGGTGAAGAGGAAGATGTAGAGTAAAAAGGGGGGATGAAGAGGAGTGAGCGGCAGGCGAGGTGAGTGCAACAGCATGGAGTTTGTGTAGCGTGAGTTCAGCGGGCCAGCTGTCCGCTCCGCTTTCATCTCTGGGATTTATGTCAGATGCAATCTACCTGGCTGTCAAGCCCCATAAAACAGCATCCTCAGAGACAGAGACCCCTATACCTCTCTATCACTCTCTTTCCCTCTTGCTCTCTCTCTTCCTCTTTCCCTCTTGCTCTCTCTCTTCCTCTTTCCCTCTCGCTCTCTCTCTTCCTCTTTCCCTCTCGCTCTCTCTCTCTCTCTTTCCCTCTCGCTCTCCCTCTCTCTCTTTCCCTCTCGCTCTCCCTCTCTCTCTTTCCCTCTCCTCTCTCTCTCTCTCTTTCCCTCTCTCTCTTTCCCTCTCCCTCTTTCCCTCTTCCTCTTCCTCTTCCTCTCTCCCTCTTCCTCTTTCCTCTTCCTCTCTTCCTCTTCCTCTTCCTCTTTCCCTCTCTCTCTTCCTCTTCCTCTCTCTCTCTCCCTTCCTCTCTCTCTCTCTCTCTCTCTCTCTCTCTCTCTCTCTCTCTCTCTCTCTCTCTCTCTCTCCTCCTCTCTCTCTCTCTCTCTCTCTCTCTCTCTCTCTCTCCATCTCCATCTCCATCTCCATCTCCATCTCCATCTCCATCTCCATCTCCGTATGGTGGATGCATCAGTATATGTAGCAATATACTTCTGTCCACTGGCTCTTACTGGTTAAATATCTGTGGATGGTCTGCCTGCCACATGGTAATACTATCACACCTTTATTCTTAAACATCAAAGTTTTTGCCTTTTATTTTTAACCCAGAAAAGTGTATGTGTAGTACTGAAACTGAGGTAAACTGAGGTAAATGGAGGTAAATAACAGGAAGTGAAGAGCTACAGAGGACCTTGTACTGGACTGGGAAACTGTACACTGAACAACACAAAACAAACACATGGCCAACTAATTGCTGAAATGCTGTTAATTGCTACATTTGCTATCTAATCTGCTACAACCTGTCTATCACTAGAATATTCAAGCCAACGAAATTATACACACACTGACTACTGTATTATTGAGAGATTGGTTAATAATGAGTGAAGATGAGGACATCCTATCTGATTCATTAACATGTAAACAGCCCTCTTCCACCACAGTTTAAATAGCCTACCTGTGGACTATGAAATAGCCTACCTGTGTACAAATGGGTTTAGGCATACCCTGTAATGACAAGTGGACAACTGATACCCCGTAATGACAAGTGGACAACTGATCAGATTTGTGTGTATTCGAATACCAGCCTACTGATTGTAGAGATTCAGTGTCACTATACAAGCAACACTATATAGTGCATACTTACTGCAGTAGCGTGAGTGAAAATGTATTCACATTTAGCTGCTGTACTTCTCTCAAGCCTCATTAACTAGTAAATAGGACCATTTGTTGCGCAATGACAAAACACTCCAAGGAATGGGTGGCTGTGCATGCTTCGAAGAATTCCTGGAAAGAGAAGAGGGGATACCAAGGCCTTTTTTGTCCTGTCTTGAAAACAGAATAAAATAATTTCCCCCCCCCACACAGTAGGGTAGTCAGTGAGTGACTAGTACCAAGGACAGCAAGTCCCCACTCTCTCCTCTCTGTAACGCTTAATTACCGCTTAAGATCATGAATATTTCAAGCTCATGCTTTCCCACTTTGTCATTGGAGTTTAGAACTAAGAGAAACAAGTTCATATGCATGTTAATAGAGGGAGGGTTGGACTGGGTGGGGGTTGACTGGGAGGGGGTGGACTGGGATTGAGGGGGTTTGGATGGATGGGACTGCCAGTGAGTGTGGATGGAGGGTTAGAGGAGGAGTTGGATAGGGAGCATCAGTGGAAGGGGGGGGGGGGGGGTAGAGGGGTGAGTGTGCTGGTGACAGCAGGAGGAAATGGCACTCATACACAGCAGCTGCTCTTTTGAGATCCCCCTCTGAGGGGACGGCCTGAGGAGAGCCTCGGCACAAAGGGATGAAGGGAGATGAGGACTCTTGATGGAAAACAGGCAAACAACCGCTGGGACCCCTCTCCATAACCCCTTTACACCCACTTCTAAGCCCCCCCACCCCTACTCCAGAGCCCCAGGAGCCCCCGTCGAGTGTCAGGACCTCTTTAGCATTCTCTGAGGCTGAACTGCTAAACTTGCGCATTAGCACCAAGCACCAGTAAGCTAACGGGACCTCTAATGGGGAAGGCTGAGATGAAGGAGAGGTTTCTCTCTCTCTTTTTTTCCTATGACAAACAGAAGGAAGTCATGTGGGAGGGGGGCTGTGATTGGAGCACTGGATAGAAGCATCTGAGGTCCTATTGGTTAAAGGGGGGGTTGGGGGCTTTAAAACAACCATATACATGTAAATCCTGGATAATCATTCTTAAAAATGGCTTATTAGCCTCTATCACATGTCACTGAGTAAGAACATCATCCAAAGGGCTCAAGGATTCAACATAGTCTAATAAAATTGATGGCCCCCTTCAAACTACTTAGTGGCCCAGCAGAGCGTAATGATATACTTTATTTAACATAGCTAAACAAAGATAATTATGCCACTGTGCGGATTTAATGGTCTGCAAAGTGTTGGTGCACTCTTCACTTGATAGAGAGGCCTATTTAAACATGTTAATGGGTGTGTTTTCGAGCCCCTCTTTCAAATACAAGGGCTATGGTCTGAATGAATGCAGGTTCAGCGTCTGGTAGACTGAGCAACCAGCCTGGAATCCAAACTGATATGCTCTGCTGTTTCACTTTAACGAAACCTGCCAGTTAGGATTCCCAGGCTATAGAGTATTACACCTTTTTTTCAATGAAATGGCAAAGTTTAGGGAATATGACATCATAGGTCTACATGTTTTTGAATTGTGCTGAATGAAATGAACATTGCTAATTGAGGTACACAAAGCACTTGATGTTTTTGAGCCCTGTCTGAAGTGCCTATCAAAGAAAGTAAGACCTTGTTATAGAAATGGAAAAGTTTTGGAACATGGCATAGGTCTCCATCTTTTTTAATTGTGTTGCATGAAATTCACATTAGTGAGTTAATTGAACCCTGTCTGACTCAGTGATCACAACCAGCAAATGACTCCAACAGCAGGTACAAAGAGAGAGCTAATTAGTTTGACCTTTCCTGTCATAATTAGCATGTAACACGGCCACTCAACCAAACCGCCAACAACTTAGTATCAAGAAGGTCACATTCATGATGAATTATTGAATAGAACGATGTTCTCTTAATTGATGTTATCCAATATCCAGACACAATACATTCCGTAAAGAAAACTAAATCCCTTTCTTGAAATACATTTCACTGTTTAGTACTATTTCCATTTTTTAAAACAACCACATCTAGGAAGCGAGAATTCTTCGAAGCGGTGGTAGAATACAAAATGTCCTCCGAAATGTCAGACAGGAGGACAATTAGTAGGTGACCATGACAAGGCAATTACAACATTGTCACCTGTATTAGTTCTCCCAACATGCCAGAGGTACTAAATATGATTTATAGTGGAGTCCATGCTGTGCCCTCTCTTAAAGGGAAAGTGAGCATTGAGAGAGGTGAAGGGGAGGGGTGAAACTGCTTAGCTAACCCTTCATTGCTTTTGAATCCTAAAACTCTGTCATCACAAATATTTATCTAATTCATGATCAAATGTTGTTGTTTTTTACAGATGATTTTATTTACACTGATTTACTTTGACATGAATGAATACTAGTTCAGACCTATTTTCTAAGCAGCATGTAAGAGCTCAAAGTATCAACATCCATTTTGGAACAACCGCACGACGAGATAGCCTATGAATAGGATTAAACGCACGATCTTAATGCTTATATCTCCCGACACATCTGAAACAACTACACGGCTACTAAACCCTCGTGATCTTTCTTAGATCTCCTCCAACTCCCTCCCTCTTTATCACAGAGCTTCTAATTCCCTCTTTATCACAGGGGCTTTTCTCAGATTCTGAGACAAAGAGAGACGACTGAGACGGGCGGCTGCTTTGGTTTGGGTACCAACGCTGTGGGCATCAGTCATCTCTCTCCTCTCTCTCTCTCTCTCTCTCTCTCTCTCACTCTCTTCCCCTCCCTCACCCCCCTCTCTCTCTCCGAAGGCTCTGGTGTGATTATTCCACTTTCAGTGGAGGGATTTAACCACGGGGCAGTTGGGCCATTGCCTCAGGGTGGCCCCCCTGTTCTATGCGCGATGCATGCTACTTTCTTTCTTTTGCTCCTGGTTTATTGCCCCGCCTTTTATTTCGCCAGGCAGTCCCACTGACATCAGGGGGCTCTTAGAATAATTTGCCCCGGGCCATCTATCCCCATCCACAAACCTTAAATCAGTCACTAGAGTATACAGATGTAGTATCTTAATTTGATCACCCTGCTAAATAACTTTCCTGCAATGCAGTGTATTTATGTAGTGTATTTGACATTTATTATTTCCACTTTGAAATTTCAGACTTGATTTTCCCTTAAGAAAAATGGATAAAACCTTACAAAAATGTCCATGAATTAAAATCCACATTTCCTGTTGCTGCAGGATTATTTTCCTGGTGGCTCAAATTAAGATCCTACATCTGTAGTTGTAGGACTTGTATATTCCAGGGCCAAAATACAGCAGTATAACAGACTCTAACTCATGTTATGGACAAGAAAGGTAATGTCATTTTGACTAGTGCATTGTTAGACCTAGTTAGTGGGATTTTGGTAGCTGGCGATAAGGTAGTTTAGTGATTATCTTTGACTGGGATAATGAATCAGGTCTATGTAAGGATTGGGAATAATGAGCTTTTGGAATCAACCTTAAGACACCATCTGGAGAATTCATCGTCTTGTTGTCCCTGTCTCATCTAGCCAGTAGAGACTATACAGATCAATGTCAGAGGTCAAGACCAGGCCAGGGTATTAGGCTATAGGATATTCAGATGAACTCTGATGCCAAAGTTGACTGGGAATCAATGTCACTAGCTATATGCAGTGCTTGCAAGACAGCCATTATGGAGAAACAGAGGCAGCTGCTTAATAGCCAGACTCAGAAGTATGTGTCCGTGTGAGTTCTGCTGGTGTCCCACGTCTGAATCAGTCCCTGATTAGAAAGAACGGATGAAAAACAGTGTTTAGGCCCATTTGTATTAAGTGTCTCAGAGTAGGTGTGCTAATTTAGGATCAGCTTAGGCTTTTAGATCAGGATGAGTAAGATTAGATGGACCTGATCCTAGATGAGCTCTCCTACTCTGAGATGCTGAATACATACAGCCCAGAACTACAGTATACCAAGCACCACTCCCTCCACTCTGTCTGAACCATATTCCAAGCACAGAGCTGTATCAGAGGGCCTGTGTGTGCCAAATGTTACCCTCGTTCCTATGCAGTGCCCTATGGACCCTGGTCAAAAGTAGTGCACTATATAGGAAGTAGGGTGCCATTTCAGACGCTGCCCCTGTCCCTCAGAGTAAAACAAAAAAGATAATTACTTTCATTCAAACTGAGGGATCTTAAAGTGAAATCCACCATCTAGTTTCCCCACTTTTATGGCCACGGCAGCCATGGATGGAGCTTTTATAGGAGCAGCTAGTGGGTCCTCTGGCCCAGCCGTGGCTCTTTATTTCAGACCACTCTCTGTGTCTGGTCTGGAGGTAATATGCCGATCCTCCAGGGGATGACGGCAGGCAGACTAACGGGGGATGGGGTGATGGCGGTGGTCCCAGCCTCATCCCTCCTCGTCCCAAATGACCTGGTGGGTCCGATGATGGAACGCCTCATAACATCCCCAGGCTGCTTCCAGCTGACCTGGCTGGCTAAGACACACACACACACACACACACACACACACACACACACACACACACACACACACACACACACACACACACACACACACACACACACACACACACACACACACACACACAATTAGAATATGTTATGAATGAGGTCCTTAGAGATTGAAACAATTGCAACAGACAAAACCAGGTCCAAACTGAAGGCTACAATTTAATCATCAGTCTGACAGATCTCCACTATACCACTCAACAGGCTAACTGTCAATTGCTCATTCATTTAATTCTGTTTGGACTGGAGGACAGAAGTTCAAAGACCACATACTATTATACAGTAGCTCATAGGGGTGATATGCAACTTAAAGTCATTTCCCAGGCCCGGGTGTATGACAGATACAAGCACCATGTAGTGGGTAAATATTGTAGAAGGCCCAGGCTGAAGTCTCTGGAGTGGAGCTAGTAGCATGGATCTCTGATCTCTGATGTGTGTGTGAGCACTGAGCACACAGCAGGACACTATCACTCACTTTACTGATACCAGTGCCTCAGACACACACACACATACAGGCAAGCACAAACACACAACCTCGCATTGGCTCAGCTGAGCTCCCAATGTCTCCCATCTAGGCTTTTAGAGTATCAGCTCATATCCACGCCATGCCCCTTCTCATAACAGCGCATCACGAGTCAGAGCCCAAATCACTGATAATTGTGCCGTCGGCAATATCTCCCGTCCCTCCAGGTGATGGCCAACAGAACGCGAGGTGAATGAGGCTAAGAATCCTGGGCCTTGGTTCCTACAGGCGGCCTGAGAAAGAGGACTACATTTTGAAATGGTATAGAAAGGCACAATTATGGCATTCAAAATATGTTGTTTTTCAATAGAACAATTGCCAACCCCTTCATTAATCTACTTCTAATACATGTTGTCAACCAGAGGCAAGAAAAGGAATATTCATCTTCTGAGTATGGGAAAAGCTCTGAGAAAATGTTCTCAAACCGAAAAGAGCAAACATTAAATCGTGGTACAAAAATATAGTTAAATTCATTCACACTGAAGCTTAAGCTTCATTGGGACTGTTTCAAGTCAGATTGGATAAGCCTACAATCTTCAACAGTTTACGCAAGCAGAATGGACCACACCCACCACTATCCAGATCTACTGTATCCATCCTCTATGAGAAAAGGCTTTCTTAAAACTGTCTCATAAAAGCCAAGGGCATCTTTAAGAATTGACACACTCTCTATGTCTAAAACACATATTTTATATAACAAAAAGAGTGACTGGGGGGGCGGGGGGCAGACGGCAGTGAAGAAATACCATCAGAAATACCATCAGTAACAACGGCGGCTGTTCACACAAAGTAACTGCCTGAGACTGAGAGAATACTAAGCACTCACAACTACAAGGTAAACACGCTCACTCTGAGAGAGAGGAGTGGCAAGGCAGATGGAGAGGGTGGAAGAGCAGCAGGCTCAATAGTGTTGGATTGAGGAGGAGCGGCAGGCTCAATAGAGTTGGAGTGAGGAGGAGCGGCAGGCTCAATAGAGTTGGAGTGAGGAGGAGCGGCAGGCTCAATAGAGTTGGTGAGGAGGAGTGGCAGGCTCAATAGAGTTGGAGTGAGGAGGAGAGGCAGGCTCAATAGAGTTGGTGAGGAGGAGTGGCAGGCTCAATAGAGTTGGAGTGAGGATGTGCGGCAGGCTCAATAGAGTTGGTGAGGAGGAGGAGTGGCAGGCTGAATAGAGTTGGAGTGAGGAGGAGCGGCAGGCTCAATAGAGTTTGAGTGAGGAGGAGCGGCAGACTCAATAGAGTTGGAGCAAGCAGGGGAGCCAGGCTCAATAAAGTTGGAGCAAGGAGGAGCGGCGGGCTCAATAGCGTTGGTGAGTAGGAGCGGCGGGTTCAATAGAGTTGGAGTGAGGAAGAGCAGCAGGCTCAATAGTGTTGGAATGAGGAGGAGCGGCAGGCTCAATATAGTTGGAGTGAGGAAGAGAGGCAGACTCAATTGAGTTTTGAGGAGGAGTGACAAACTCAATAGAGTTGGTGAAGACGAGTGGCAGGCTCAATGGAGTTGGAGTGAGGGGGAGCGGCAGGCTCAATAGAGTTGGAGTGAAGAGGAGCGGCAAACTCAATAGAGTTTGTGAGGAGGAGTGGCAGGCTCAATAGAGTTGGTGAGGAGGAGCGGCAGGCTCAGTAGAGTTGGAGTGAAGAGGAGCGGCAGGCTCAATAGAGTTGGTGAGGAGGAGCGGCAGGCTCAATAGAGTTGGTGAGGAGGAGGAGGGGCAGGCTCAATGTAGTTGGTGAGGAGGAGCGGCTAGGTCAATAGAGTTGGAACGAGGAGGGGCGGCGGGCTCATTAGAGTTGGAGTGAGGAGGAGAGGCAGGCTCAATAGAGTTGGTGAGGAGGAGCGGCAGACTCAATAGCGTTGGAGTGAGGAGGAGTGTCAGGCTCAATAGAGTTGGAGTGAGGAGGAACGGCAGGCTCAATAGAGTTGGAGTGAGGAGGAACGGCAGGGTCAATAGAGCTGGAGTGAGGAGGAGCGGCAGGCTCAATAGAGTTGGAGTGAGGAGGAGTGTCAGGCTCTATAGAGTTGGTGAGGAGGAGTGGCAGGCTCAATAGTGTTGGAGTGAGGAGGAGAGGCAGGCTCAATAGAGTTGGAGTGAGGAGGAGCGGAATACTCAATAGAGTTGGTGGGGAGGAGCAGCGGGCTCAATAGAGTTGGAACGAGGAGGAGCGGCGGACTCAATAGAGTTGGAGTGAGAAGGAGAGGCAGGCTCAATAGAGTTGGAGTGAGGAGGAGTGGCAGGCTCAATAGAGTTGGAGTGAGGAGGAGGAGTGGCAGGATCAATAGAGTTGGTGAAGAAGATTGGCAGGCTCAATAGAGTTGGAGTGAGGAGGAGCGTCAGGCTCAATAGAGTTGGAGTGAGGAGGAGCGGTAGGCTCAATAGAGTTGGAGTGAGGAGGAGCGTCAGACTCAATAGAGTTGGTGAGGAGGAGCGGCAGGCTCAATAGAGTTGGTGAGGAGGAGGAGCGGCAGGCTCAATAGAGTTGGTGAGGAGGAGGAGTGGCAGGCTCAATATAGTTGGTGAGGAGGAGGAGCGGCAGAGTCAATAGAGTTGGAACGAGGAGGAGCAGCGGGCTCATTAGAGTTGGAGTGAGGAGGAGAGGCAGGCTCAATAGAGTTGGTGAGGAGGAGTGGCAGGCTCAATAGAGTTGGATTGAGGAGGAGCGGCAGGCTCAATTGAGTTGTGAGGAGTGGCAGGCTCAATAGAGTTGGTGAGGAGGATTGGCAGGCTCAATAGAGTTGGAGTGAGGAGGAGCGGCAGGCTCAATATATTTGGTGAGGAGGAGGAGCGGCAGGCTCGATAGAGTTGGAGTGATTAGGAGCGGCGGGCTCAATAGAGTTTTACTGAGGAGGAGGAGCAGCAGGCTCAATATAGTTGGTGAGGAGGAGGAGCGGCAGGCTCAATAGTTGGAGTGATTAGGAGCGGCGGGCTGAATAGAGTTGGAATGAGGAGGAGCAGCGGGCTCAATAGAGTTGGAGTGAGGAGGAGCAGCAGGCTCAATAGAGTTGGAGTGTTGAGGAGCGGCGGGCTCAATAGTGTTGGAGTGAGGAGGAGCGGCAGGCTCAATAGAGTTGGAGTGAGGAGTAGCGGCAGACTCAATAGAGTTGGTGTGGAGGAGCGGCAGGCTCAATAGAGTTGGAACGAGGAGGAGCGGCGGACTCAATAGAGTTGGAGTGAGAAGGAGCGGCAGGCTCAATAGAGTTGGAGTGATTAGGAGCGGCGGGCTCAATAGAGTTGGTGAGGAGGAGGAGTGGCAGGCTCAATATAGTTGATGAGGAGGAGGAGCGGCAGGCTCAATAGTTGGAGTGATTAGGAGCGGTGGGCTCAATAGAGTTGGAACGAGGAGGAGCGGCGGGCTCAATAGAGTTGGAGTGGGGAGGAGTGGCAGGCTCAATAGAGTTGGAGTGTTGAGGAGCGGCGCCCTCAATAGTGTTGGAGTGAGGGGGAGCGGCAGGCTCAATAGAATTGGAGTGAGGAGGAGTGGCAGGCTCAATAGAGTTGGAGTGTTGAGGAGCGGCTCCCTCAATAGTGTTGGAGTGAGGAGGAGCGGCAGGCTCAATAGAATTGGAGTGAGGAGGAGCGGCAGGCTCAATAGAATTGGAGTGATTAGGAGCGGCAGGCTCAATAGAGTTGGAGTGAGGAGGAGCGGCAGACTCAATAGAGTTGGTGTGGAGGAGAGGCAGGCTCAATAGATTTGGAACGAGGAGGAGCGGCGGACTCAATAGAGTTGGATTGAGAAGGAGCGGCAGGCTCAATAGATTTGGAGTGAGGAGGTGCGGCAGACTCAATAGTGTTGGTGAGGAGGATTGGCAGGCTCAATAGAGTTGGTGAGGAGGAGCAACAGGCTCAATTGAGTTGTGAGGAGGAGTGGCAGGCTCAATAGAGTTGTTGAGGAGGATATGCAGGCTCAATAGAGTTGGAGTGAGGAGGAGAGGCAGGCTCAATAGAGTTGGTGAGGAGGATTGGCAGGTTCAATAGAGTTGGAGTGAGGAGGAGCGACAGGCTCAATTGAGTTGTGAGGAGGAGTGGCAGGCTTAATATAGTTGGCGAGCAGGATATGCAGGCTCAATAGAGTTGGAGTGAGAAGGAGCGGCAGGCTCAATAGAGTTGGTGAGGAGGAGGAGCGGTAGGCTCAATAGAGTTGGTGAGGAGGAGGCGTGGCAGGCTCAATATATTTGGTGAGGAGGAGGAGCGGCAGGCTCAATAGAGTTGGAGTGATTAGGAGCTATGGGCTCAATAGAGTTGGAGTGAGTAGGATCGGCAGGCTCAATAGAGTTGGAGTGAGGAGGAGTGTCAGGCTCGATAGATAATAATTTACCACTCCGTGAAATCAAAACAAAAATCCTCAGATGAGTTATAAAAATAAACTAATCTCATCCTCCTATAGATAGGTCTGAGCTCGATGCTCAGTGAAAGTCTATGGGCTTCCGCAGAACAGAACAGAAACGTAATTCTCTGCGCTCCTATTTTGATGCATGTTTTTGATCCCATGAATATTTAATAGAATGGGCCCAAACCGACGCCATATAACACTCCTGCATAACTGATGCTCTCCACCCGTGAGCCATGAACATTAGGAGGTGATGATTGAGTGCATTCAAATGAACTCATTCAAACAGCATATTGATTACTTGATGGAAGAAGAGAAGAGAGGGCCCCTCACACACACACACACACACACACACACACACACACACACACACACACACACACACACACACACACACACACACACACACACACACACACACACACACACACACACACACACACACACACACACACATAATATCCCGCATACCAATCAGTATTGTTTCCACATAAAGGGAGAGGCTAGGGGACGGCTGTGCCTTGGTTAGCGTGGGTTTTCCCCCTCCTCCCTATCTATCTTCTTAAATGATGTGTACATTCAGTCTTACAGGGAAGTTAATTAGGTCCAAAGATTGCTTCAGGTATTGTTCAAGTAATTCAAAATGTCAGAATCCGCAGGATGACCTGCTCCTGCACTACACGGGGCAATATTGGGTGAGTAGCTAATTATTTTACAGTGGCTGTCCGGGTCTGTGGAGTTTTGCTGCCAGTTGAAAGAAAGCGAAAAGGAATAATAATTGGAAAAATTAATGAGATGAGATTTGCTAGACACAAAGGGAATGTTACAGCATGTTATACATATACAAAGACAACACTATTTGCAACAGGACCAAGGCTACTCCTTCAACGATGACTGCAGTACTACTGTACAACTACTACACTGTTAAAGTACCACGTCCAGAACAACATCAGTGACTAGTACACCACAAACTGCTACTGAAATAAGGGCTATTCAGTTATTAGATATGACATTGACACTTTCCAAACTTCCCTTGTGTCAAGGACAATCTGTGTCGGTCTGGTGGGCCATATGGTCCAATCAATCAAATTAAATCTAAGACTCCCCACTGGGCGGCAGGTAGCCTAGTGGTTAAGAGCATTGGGCCAGTCACTGAACGGTCACTGGTTCAAATCCCTGAGCCGACTAGGTGAAGCATGAACAATGCACTTAACCCTAATTGCTCCTGTAAGTTTCTCTGGATAAGAGTGTCTGCTAAACGACTGTAATGTAAAGACAAGTCTACGGAGGAGACATCCAGTAAGCAGCAGGCCATTCATTATCAGACCTAACTACTGAGTTAAGGTATAGGAAGTAAGCACTGTGAGGTTCTATGAAAAGCTGTATACTGTCATGACGTTGCCCTCTTTGGGTATAGCAAGCCCCATCCCCCTTTCCCTGCCCCCCCATTTCCTCCTTCAACTAGGCTGCTGTGGTCAGAGAGACGTCGTAAATTCCTGAGGATCTCCTCATGGACACACAGTGTAGAGAGAGTACATTTTCATAGAGCACAAAGGAATTTCTTCCACCTCACAGAACTTGAGGTACGAACAAATTTCATGTTCCGGAGAAAGTATAAAAGATCGGTGAAGAATCCAGCTACGAACTGGTCCGTTTGTTACAACTTGGGGAAGCTCATGGGTGACGGTGTGGCCACATTACCATAACGCTGTTTATATAATAGCCTCAGATATGAGGTTTACATCTAATTGTTGTATAAGATGAATGAGTGAGTGTGATACTGTTTGTATAATTGTGTAATATGATTTTGGACTGTTTAATGAAGGAAAATACAATTCCCTTTTGATTTGAACTAAATCAGACAACCGCCCCTGAGCCCAGTTAGGGTCAGGCATCTTGGGACAGCTCCTTTTCTGCAATTTCGAATAAAACCCAACTTTGAGAAATTATCACCAGACCATGTTTTTCTCCAATAGGAGAGGACAAAGGTTGTAGACCATTGCTGAATCTTTTAACCATACCACGCGGTTCAACTCTTATACTATCGATACCAACAGAATAAGAACAAGTCTTTGATATTAATTAATAGTCTGCAGCTAGGAATTCGGTATCATTGAACGCAAAGAACGACAACCGTCGAAACATCTATTCTATAATGAAACAAATTAATGTCACTCTGAACTATCCACTATAACCACGTCAGAGAGAGAGAGGGAGAGAGAGAGACGGACAATTCTACAAAATAAACAACTTTTCATCAGCGATCAAGACGACACATTTAGTGTAAATATATATATTGATTGCAATTGTTCCCGAATGGGTGAGCATTCATGTGCAAAGGATTAGCATTTCAATTGTTATAATTATCACTCTGTAGTGACTTCTTAGTCGACCCCCACTTCCCCTTTTGTCTAACAAGCCGCCATGCCGGTTTAGCCCACTAGGGCATATTCCCCTATCATTTCTTGTCACCACATTTACCTTGTTTGTTTGTTTATGCATTTCTGTGAATTACTTAGTTAGTAATAAATAAATTATTTGAGACAATTGTATGGATGACTCATAGTGAAGACTGGGTTTGTGCAGATAACCAACATTTTATGACGTTTGGAATGAGACTAAAGTGAGGTATAGTAAATAATTCATTAATCAGAAGACTATGGATCAGATATGAATATATCTGAAAGGTTATATTAGGAAATTATAACCTTGTAATCTGAATATTTTTCCTTGGTGCCCCGACTTCCTAGTTAATTACAGTTACATGATTAATCAGTTGTTCGCGTAATACTACTTACAGAGAATCTTTGATTAAAAACTATTAGTCTTCAATTGAATGATAGTAAAGACACGACAATACCATCATTAGAGACTTTTCAGGAAGCATTAGTTCTCCTGTCAACCTTTCATATCAGACAATCCCCTCCATCTTTCCTAGTTCAATCTCAGAGGACTGCTAGTCGTCTTTATGAATAGAGAAATCAGACAAATATTAATAAATGAGGGGAAAACTCATCCAGTCATTAGCGATACCTTTGGTTTCTTATGCCATATTTAATTCAAACCAAAGAGTCCAGGTCCTCCCACCTTTCTTACAACATATTTTATTTAAAACAAAAGGCATCAATTTCTTGAATACCGATACTGAGGCGTCTTTCGGATCATTTTAAAGTGTTAAGCTGTAACTAAAACTCGAAAAAGGAAGCTCCTCCACGGAGACCAAGGTCAAAAGTAAAAATCATTATATCACAATATTGCTGTATCTTGCCATAATGAACTTGAATATATTAATTATTTAACGCTTCTGCCTGCTTATTAAATTATACATCCTTTATCTGTATATTGAGCAATGATGTTGGACGTGACCGAGAAGACGAGACCTTATGGCATACATGGAGCACCCCAGAGCATGAATGATTATTATCAGCCTTTGATTGAAGGACGTTCTGTTTCTGCTTCAGTCTGAGTGGGGCCACTAAAGAAAGACTTGAATATGTGCCTGACTAAGCTGTAATTGCATTCTCACGCGGACATGTGAAGAAGGTTTTTAACTGCTGGATAAAATCAAGAAGAACTGTGTATAACTTACATTCCAGTCTAGTGTCTGTCAGAGAGGGCTGGTGGCTAGAGCAATAGTGGTTGTAATGTTTTAGCCTACATGAGGGGCCACTGATAATTATTACATTTGTACAAGGTGGAGTGGAACGTAGGTTCTTGGTACCCTGAGACATCTATCATCCATCTGATTTCAAATGTCCAACATGTCACTTCAAATGAAACTGTGCAGATTACTGAGGGTGAATTAAATATCTGAATACATACCCAGCTAGCACAGTTGGTTTCTTGGAAGTTGTATGAACGTATGTTTATTGGTGTCACATTGGATCTGGGAATGAAGCCATACGTTTACTGACCGGTAAAACCTAGAGTTTTTTAAATGTTCTGAAAATGGAAGTGAAAATTTCACCTGTTCTGGGAACGTTGCAGGGAGGTTCTGAGAATGTTTTACTATGGTTCTCTGAATGTTTTCCTGGGAGGTTTTATTAACATTCTGAGAACAGAAATTATAGGGTAATGGGTATTTTTTTTAAATCCTTAAACTCCAAGCACAGATAAGACACAAGGAAAAGTATTTACTTCAGCATTAATCATCCAAACACGTCTTTTTTATTATGGCATGGCATCAGTGAGAGTTGAACCATTGATCTTCTGTTCTCTACTGATTGAATTAGTCCACTGTGTCACCAGAATGGAGCAAATATGCCATGTTTTTTAACTCATACAAAGCTGTTAATTTATATCTATTCTATAATGACACAGGGCGAGACCCAGATGCAGACACAGGAGGCCGATGGCTCAAGTCTCTGATGTTTATTAAAAAGCAAGGGACAGGCAAGAGGCAGGTTGACGACATGCAGAAGTTCATTAACCAGGTCAGAGTCTAAAGGTTATAGGGCTGCAGGCAGGCTCGAGGTCACGCTGGTTGACTTGACATGACAAGACAAACTGGCAACAGACAAACAGAGAACACAGGTATAAATACACTGGGGATAAAGGGGGAAACCTAGAGAGGTTGGAGACAAGCACAAAGACAGGTGAAACAGATCAGGGTGTGACATATTCAAACAGATCCCGTTTTAAAGGAAGCAAGCCCAATTAGTGGGCATGGCCAACACACCTAAACACCCTTACAACTTCTTTGGGATAGGGGGCAGCATTTTTACTTTTGGATGAATTGCGTGCCCAGAGTAAACTGCCTCCTACTCAGTCCCAGATGCTAATATATGCATATTAGTATTAGTATTGGATAGAAAACACTCTGACGTTTCTAAAACTGTTTGAATGATGTATGTGAGTATAACAGAACTCATATGGCAGGCAAAAACCTGAGAAAAAATACAAACAGGAAGTGGGAAATCTGAGGTTTGTAGTTTTTGAACTCAGCCCCTATCGAATACACAGTGGGATATGGGTCATTTTGCACTTCCTACGGCTTCCACGAGATGTCAACATCTTTAGAACGTTGTTTCAGGCTTCTACTGTGAAGGGGGCCGGATGAGAGGGGATTGAGTCAGAGGTCTGGCAGCAGCCTCGATCTCAGTCACAAGCATTTCACATGAGAGGTAGCTCTTGTTCCATTGCTTTTCTACAGACAATGGAATTCTCCGGTTGGAACATTATTGAGCATTTATGATAAAAACATCCTAAAGATTGATTCTATACTTAGTTTGACAAGTTTCTATGACCTGTAATATAACTTTTGGAAATTTTCATCCGACGTTCGGCTGGACCTGAACGCGCGTTTGGATTTGTTTACCAAACGCACTAACAAATGAAGCTATTTGGACATAAATGATGGACTTTGATGGACAAATCAACTTAATTTTGTCGAACTGGGATTCCTGGGAGTGCATTCTGATGAAGATCATCAAAGGTAAGTTAATATTTATAATGCTATTTCTGACTAATGTTGACTGCGTAACATGGCAGATATTTCTTTTGGCTTTTTTGTGCTCTGAGCTCAGTACTCAGATTATGTTTTTCCGTAAAGTTTTTTGGAAATCTGACACAGCGGAGAAGTTTATCTATATTTCCATGTATAACACATGTATTTTCATCAACATTTATAATGAGTATTTCTGTAAATTGATGTGACTCTCTGCAAAATCACTGTATGTTTTGGAACTACTGAATATAACATACCAATGTAAAATTTGATTTTTGGATATAAGTATGAACTTTACCGAACAAAACATACATGTATTGTGTAACATGAAGTCCTATGAGTGTCATCTGATGAAGATCATCAAAGGTTAGTGATTCATTTAATCTCTATTTGTGCTTTTTGTGACTCCTCTCTTTGGCTGGAAAAATGGCTGGGTTTTTTAGTGACTTGATGGTGACCTAACATAATCGCCTGTGGAGCTTTCAAAATCAGACACTGTGGATGGATTAACAAGAATTGTATCTTTAAAATGGTGTCTAATACTTGTATGTTTGAGAAATTTGATATATGAGATTTCTGTTGATTTGTATTTGGCACCCTGCAATTTCATTGGTTGTTGGCGGAACCCGTTCCCAGACAGGTTAACAAGATAGAGGATGGAGAGAGTTTTGTTGATGCTGAGAACAGAATGTATGCTTTTTAAATAACATTCTTAGAATGTTCTTTGAGAGTTACTAATGTTTTCTTGTGATTTTTATGGAAAGTATTTCGAAATGTTCTGAGAACATAGCTTTATATAGACCCATCAGGAAACCTGCAAAAAGCGTAATGCTGAAGTACTGAAATTCCCACAGAAGAACATTGTTTCTTAACGTTCTCTGACCAATTTGAGAACATTACTTTAAATAGAATCATGTGGAAACCTGTAGGAAACATTATGCTGAAGTATTGAAATTCCCACCTCAGAACATTGTGTGCTAGCTGGGTGTCCTGTAACATTCTCAGAACATTGTGGGAAGGTTGTATGCAAAATAACCACAGCATAACCATGCTCTCACCAAGATCTAAGAAACATATGGTTCTCAGAACATTATGTGCTAGCTGGCTATAGCTTAGATTTATATGTTCTAAACTTTAAAACTAGAGCAGATTTTCTTTCCATCTACATAATTGTCCTGTATTTATCCCCCATTGCATTCAATTTGAGTGCTTTCACAGGAGTTTGGCATCAGTATGACAAACAAAGGCTGTATGTATCAAGTGTCTCAGCGTAGGATTGCTGATCGAGGATCAGTTTAGCCTTTTAAATCATAATATATAAGATCACATAGACAGGGGGGACCTGATCCCAGATCTGCACGCCTATTCTGATGCATTTGATACATATGGCCCCTGATGAGGGTTAACTTTCCTATTGTCTTGTCAGTCACACCAGAAAGAGTACCTGATTCATACAGGCACACAGAAACACTACTCCATCACTTTTGATCCAGGAAAAAAAATGTCCAATATTATTTTTATATCCAAAGGAGAACATTAACATTAGACATTCCAGAATCACAAAGTCCTTCTCCATTAACCCCTCGTTTAAAAATATATCATATAGTATCTATCTTCAAGAATCATGACACGTCTCAGAGTCATCTCAGTGTCGTTTGGGCTTTTGTCCCCAGCACGACACGCCTGATCAGTGGATTCAGAGAGAGGTGTCACATCCAGCCTAGTTATGTGGCATGAAAGAGACCCTTCCAGAGATGAAGGACAAATAACTGTCAAGGTGATAATGGTTCAGCGTAAACATAGCAGATGAATTAGCAAACTAGGTGAGAGAGGGTAAGGCCTTGATGGGCCTCTATCGAATTCATAATTAGCGAATGTGAAATATATTCAATTTATCATCATATATTGTCAACTAGAAAGAAACAATGTGTGTGTGTGTGTGTGTGTGTGCATGCGTGTGTGTGTGTGAGTCTATCAACAAAGAGTCTGATATAAGATAGGAGGAGTCTCCCAGTGGCCCCTGCAGCAGGTCTCTAAGAGAACATTATACATACAAAAGGAAAGGCATTTTCTATTAGAGATGAAGACCAAAAAGGTGTCACTCAGAGAGACACACAATCACATGTCAGTTTGTTAATATGAGCATCTCCATCAAATCCCTCAATCAAGTCTGAGAGTCTGAGACACCAAACAAAACCGAAATGACAAGCTGATGATCTGGAAACACAGGATATGCAGAAATATACTGATTATTTTTTTGTCTCCACATTTCAATCACTCTCTCTCTCTCTAGGTACTGAGGTTCTCTCTCTCTCTCTCTCTGTCAGTCTAGTCAAGCTTCGCTGGGGAGAGGGTATTTAATATGTTCCTCATACATCAGTTATATAATTTCATTCACATCCGACCATAATTAGTGTACATAACTTGAGATCACAGATCGGAGTGGTTTTGCAATTGGTTGCATTTACTTACTGTTTCATGGTGGTGAAGCAAATGAACTGGTGAGAGGTGGAACACATCAGACAGGGATACTTTATAATGTCATTGGTCAGTGTGTGGTAGAGACCTGTAGTTGACAACTGTGTTACTTTGTCAGGGACAGCATTGAATAGGAGGCAAGGGATATAGGCCTTCCAAGCTGAGTGACACTGTTTTTCTCTTTAACTTATATTGGAGGTTGGGTAACTGATTAACTGATTAAACACCACACTCTTAGAAAAAAAGTGCTTCCTAGAACCTAAACCCCTTTTTTTGGTTCCAGGTAGAACACTTTTGGGTTCCATGTAGAATCCTTTCCACAGAGGGCTCTACATGGAACCCAAAAGGGTTCTACCTGGAACCAAAAAGGGTTGTACCTAGAACCAAAGCGGGTTCTCCTATGGGGACAGCCAAATAACCCCTTTGGATCCCTTTTCTCTAAGAGTGCATAGTAATGAGTAATGCTGGATATGTTGACATTGTTGTTAGTGACCTATTAATATGTTCCATTAGGCCCAATCATTTAGAAACCAGGTCATGTGTGACTAATTTCACGCTGAAACACACCTGGCTAAAGACTTTTTGAAGTTTGTAGCAAGCTCATTTCGATTTTAAGTCTATAAATAGAAATACCTCCTTTTAGTTTTACAATATATTTGGTATGATATTTATTTATTCAACCTTTGGTTTAATATTGACAATAAATGGGAGACATTTGTTAGTAAATACCGTAGTCTAGTCAGACTGGTAGTGAGTTGTTGAATTATTAGTTTGTTTGCATAAACCCCAGAAGTGGAAATATGTCCCCAAGACAAAAACAGATTTGTAGTTGGACATTTCAATTGTGGAGAAAATAACAATGTTGTGTGGGTAAATTGATACAGAGTTATTCATGATAAAGTTATGAACATGTAAAATGATGACAGTCCTGTTCACGCGCTGAACTGTAGCTCACACGCTGAACTGTGAACTGTTGCTCACAGCTAAACTGTCAAACTGTCCTAACTTGCAAGGATTCCAACAACTTTAACCACAGTAGGTATGCTCTGGAATTGTTTAAAAAAATTCCTGTTACGAAGGTAATCGAACGAAATGCGTTTTAACGTTAATAACCTTCAGTATAAAATCTTCTGTTACTCAAATAAATAAGGATTCTAAGTTGGCCTATTGAATATTAGTCATAGCCTACTAAATTAATACAAAAAAATAGACCATAATGTTGCACTGCTGTGGCTACCTGGAAGTAATGTTGACAGGGCTTTGATGCATTTAACCTCATCTTGTCCAGTCTGGTTCGACAGGAGAGGTGTTAAAAAGGTACACTTAGTGCTTCTAATGCAAAATCATTCAATCTGGGTGAAACTCTCTCTCTCTCTCACACACACACACACACACACACACACACACACAGTTAACAACAAAAGGAGGAATGCCTTGTACACGGGAATGTTGAAGATGTAGAAAGCAGATTTTGTAGAGGAGGAATGCCTTGAATACAGCCCCCCCCCATGGTGTTAAACCACCAATGTAATCTAAGTCTATTGAGCACTTTATTCACTATGAAACATGTACATGAATCATTGTTTGATCCCTACTACATGTAGTCAAGGAGGGTCTGTATGACTGTGTACGGTCTCAATACTACTCTACTGTGTGAACACAGAAACCAAGAATTGCCTTCATCCATACTGTATATGTGTGACTCACAGCCAAAATGGAGCATCTCATTTGTGTCCACCTCCTCTATGGAGAGTTGTTGCCAAGCATCCACCAATGTGTCTGGTACACACAGATAATGGTATGGTCCGTTCTGTCAGAGGAGAATGGTACAGTCCGTTTTGCCAGAGGGGAATGGTAAGGTCTGTTCAGTCAGAGGAGAATGGTATGGTCCGTTCTGCCAGAGGAGAATGATACGGTCCATTCTAGCAGGGGAGAATGGTACGGTCCATTCTGCCTGAGGATAAAGGTTCAGTCCGTTCAGTCAGATGAGAATGGTACAGTCCATTCAGTCAGAAGAGAATGGTACAGTCCATTCTGTCAGAGGAGAATGGTACAATATGTTCTGTCAAGGGAGACTGGTACAGTCCGTTCTGCCAGAGGAGAATGGTACAGTCCATTCTGTCAGAGGTGTTACTGCTTTCTGTATGTGAAGGAGAGTCGGACCAAAATGCGGCGTGCAGATTACAATCCATGTTTAATAAACAAACGTGAACACGAATCAATACAAAAACAACGAAAACCGAAACAGCCTATACTGGTGTAAATAAACACGGGACATAAGGACACTAAGGACAATCACCCACGAAACACTCAAAGAATATGGCTGCCTAAATATGGTTCCCAATCAGAGACAACGATAAACACCTGCCTCTGATTGAGAACCACTTCAGACAGCCATAGACTTATCTAGAACACCCCACTAAGCCACAATCCCAATACAAAACACACCACATACAAAAACCCATGCCACACCCTGGCCTGACCGAATAAATGAAGAAAAACACAAAATACTTAGACCAGGGCGTGACAGAACCCCCCACCCCCCCCCCCCAAGGTGCGGACTCATGGCCGCACACCACACACACACACACACACACACACACACACACACACACACACACACACACACACACACACACACACACACACAGTTAACAACAAAAGGAGGAATGCCTTGTACACGGGAATGTTGAAGATGTAGAAAGCAGATTTTGTAGAGGGAGGGATGTGGGCCACTTAGCCCCTACCCTGCCTTTCTAAGGTCTTCGAAAGCCAAGTCAACAAACAGATTACCGACCATTTCGAATCTCACCATACCCTCTCTGCTATGGAATCTGGTTTCAGAGCTGGTCATGGGTGCACCTCAGCCACGCTCAAGGTCCTAAACGATATCTTAACAGCCATCGATAAGAAACATTACTGTGCAGCCGTATTCGTTGATCTGGCCTCATCGGCAGACTCAACAGCCTTGGTTTCTCAAATGATTGCATCGCCTGGTTCACCAACTACTTCTCTGATAAGAGTTCAGTGTGTCAAATCGGAGGGTCTGCTGTCCGGACCTCTGGCAGTCTCTATGGGGGTGCCACAGGGTTCAATTCTTGGACCGACTCTCTTCTCTGTATACATCAAAGATGTCGCTCTTGCTGCTGGTGAGTCTCTGATCCACCTCTACGCAGACGACACCATTCTGTATACTTCTGGCCCTTCTTTGGACACTGTGTTAACAACCCTCCAGGCAAGCTTCAATGCCATACTACTCTCCTCCCATTGCTCTTAAATACAAGTAAAACTAAATGCATGCTCTTCAACCGATCGCTGCCTGCACCTGCCCGCCTGTCCATCACTACTCTGGACGGCTCTGACTTAGAATACGTGGACAACTACAAATACCTAGGTGTCTGGTTAGACTGTAAACTCTCCTTCCAGACCCACATCAAACATCTCCAATCCAAAGTTAAATCTAGAATTGGCTTCCTATTTCGCAACAAAGCATCCTTCACTCGTGCTGCCAAACATACCCTTGTAAAACTGACCATCCTATCAATCCTCGACTTCGGCGATGTCATTTACAAAATTGCCTCCAATACCCTACACAACAAATTGGATGCAGTCTATCACAGTGCCATCCGTTTTGTCACCAAAGCCCCCTATACTACCCACCATTACGACCTGTACGCTCTCGTTGGCTGGCCCTCGCTTCATACTCGTCGCCAAACCCACTGGCTCCATGTCATCTACAAGACCCTGCTAGGTAAAGTCCGCCCTTATCTCAGCTCGCTGGTCACCATAGCGTCACCCACCTGTGGCACGCGCTCCAGCAGGTATATCTCTCTGGTCACCCCCAAAACCAATTCTTTCTTTGGCTGCCTCTCCTTCCAGTTCTCTGCTGCCAATGACTGGAACGAACTACAAAAATCTCTGAAACTGGAAACACTTATCTCCCTCACTAGCTTTAAGCACCAGCTGTCAGAGCAGCTCACAGATTACTGCACCTGTACATAGCCCATCTATAATTTAGCCCAAACAACTACCACTTTCCCTACTGTATTTATTTGATTTATTTGATTTATTTATTTTGCTCCTTTTGCACCCCATTATTTTTATTTCTACTTTGCACATTCTTCCATTGCAAATCTACCATTACAGTGTTTTACTTGCTATATTGTATTTACTTTGCCACCATGGCCTTTTTTTGCCTTTTCCTCCTCATTTGCCCACATCGTATATAGACTTGTTTCTACTGTATTATTGACTGTATGTTTGTTTTACTCCATGTGTAACTCTGTGTTGTTGTATGTGTCGAACTGCTTTGCTTTATCTTGGCCAGGTCGCAATTGTAAATGAGAACTTGTTCTCAACTTGCCTACCTGGTTAAATAAAGTTGAAATAAAAAAATAAAAATGGAACGATACATTCTGTCAAGGGAGAATGGTACAGTCCGTTCTGTCAGAGGAGAATGGTACAGTCCGTTCTGTCAGAGGAGAATGGTACAGTCCGTTCAGTCAGAGGAGAATGGTACAGTCCGTTCAGTCAGAGGAGAATGGTACAGTTCGTTCTGTCAGAGGAGAATGGTACAGTCCGTTCTGTCAGAGGGGAATGGTACAGTCCGTTCTGTCAGTCCGTTCTGTCAGAGAATGGTACAGTCCGTTCTGTCAGAGGGGAATGGTACAGTCCGTTCTGTCAGAGGAGAATGGTACAGTCCGTTCTGTCAGAGGAGAATGGTACAGTCCGTTCTGTCAGAGGAGAATGGTACAGTCTGTTCTGTCAGAGGGGAATGGTACAGTCCGTTCTGTCAGAGGAGGGAACCTGGCTTGGAGCAGATAAATGGTACAGTCCGTTCTGTCAGAGGAGAATGGTACAGTCCGTTCTGTCAGAGGGGAATGGTACAGTCCGTTCTGTCAGAGGAGAATGGTACAGTCCGTTCTGTCAGAGGAGAATGGTACAGTCCGTTCTGTCAGAGGAGAATGGTACAGTCTGTCAGAGGAGAATGGTACAGTTCTGTCAGAGGAGAATGGTACAGTCCGTTCTGTCAGAGGAGAATGGTACAGTCCTTTCTGTCAGAGGAGAATGGTACAGTCCGTTCAGTCAGAGGAGAACGGTAGAGTTCGTTCTGTCAGAGGAGAATGGTACAGTCCGTTCTGTCAGAGGGGAATGGTACAGTCCGTTCTGTCAGAGGAGAATGGTACAGTCCGTTCTGTCAGAGGGGAATGGTACAGTCCGTTCTGTCAGAGGAGAATGGTACAGTCCGTTCTGTCAGAGGAGAATGGTACAGTCTGTTCTGTCAGAGGGGAATGGTACAGTCCGTTCTGTCAGAGGAGAATTGTGTACCAGTGTACCTGGCTTGGAGCAGATAAATGGTACAGTCCGTTCTGTCAGAGGAGAATGGTACAGTCCGTTCTGTCAGAGGGGAATGGTACAGTCCGTACTGTCAGAGGAGAATGGTACCAGTCCTGGCTTGGAGCAGATAAATGGTACAGTCCGTTCTGTCAGAGGGGAATGGTACAGTCTGTTCTGTCAGAGGAGAATGGTACAGTCTGTTCTGTCAGAGGAGAATTGTGTACCAGTGTACCTGGCTTGGAGCAGATAAATGGTCTGTCTGTTTCTGTGTAATAGAAGCCCAGCAACGGTGAAGTCCTGCGGGCCTTGGCTTTTGTTGCATTAAACACCTAAACCGGTGGCAGGATCCAAGCCTATTTTAAAAACTATATTCAGGTGCAACAATGGGGATGTCAAATGTTTTTTTCTTCAGATTGTTCAGGGGCTGCTGCAGCACCCTTAGAACCCTTACTTCCCACGACTATGGAGGACAGAGTATTGTTCTCCTTTTGAAAAATTGCACATTCCAAACCAGAAAAAGTCAAAGGCCCAGTTGTGATAGTGATCCTATACCGTCTCTTGGGTTATTAGATTTGTCACACAGCAGAGAAACTAACTGACATGGCGACATTGCAATAACGCTTCTCTGGTGCCCATTTTAATATATTTCCAATTCGCCAATGTGTCTAGAGTTCAGGCAACTATTGCCATATTTCCCATGTAATGTAGACATTAACCACAGCCCAGATAGGCTTATAAGACACAAAGAGGATGATTCCCAAAAGACATCCCTCAGATGTGACCTCAGTGCTCTCCGCATTTCTGCTATTAATGGAAAGCAAATCAGGGTTGTATTCAATAGGCACAAAATGGAAGAAATGCAGTGAAACAACAAGGTAATAGCGGGACTTGTTGAATAAAAAAAACACTTGTTTTTAAAAATGTGCTACATTGTGCCCTAATGAACACAACCCAGGAGATACCTGAGAATTCACCAGGCAGTGCAGGAGTATCACAGAAAGAATACACAAAAACAGCTACAGTGGAACGACAATCTATCATACAGTGTTGGTGTTACTGTAGATCACTGGGATTCAGCAGATCCTATATGTGTTGTTTTCCTTAGTGTTACAAGATTCCATGGATGAAACCATTTACAATTCTTTCTCCCCCTCAGAGCACCTGCTTGCTGCCCCCTGTACCTGCTCGTTGCTACAGCCCAGGCCTGGGCCCTGGTCATGCAGGAAGTAGCTGAAGCTGAACCAGCTTATCTGTGCTGGGCTGGACCCTCCGGGACCGGGGGCTTCTGGTGCCATATGGCTGACCCAGGCCCTGGAGCCTTCCCTGGGGCGAGCCGTGCCTCAGCTCTGCCTGGATCAGAGCGAAGACTGGCGCTCCAGGAAAAAGAGTCTCTGACTCCATACCCCCCCTCCTCTACCCCAGCGTGACAACACAGATGTTGTGTTTCAGCAAATTCCGTAAAGTGGGGAAATACTGGATAGAAAGAGAGAAGAGAGGAAGGGGGAGAGAGGGGGAAATGGAACCATGGGAAGAGGTTAATTTGGATGCATCAACCCTTTAACATGCTTCGTTTCCCAGTCGATCACAGCATATCACAGGAGACGTCATGTGGTAAACCTGGTTTGTATTCCTGTGCCAGGTGTAGAACAGAACTCCCTGGTAATGCCACAGTTTGGCAGTGGTGCATAGATGGATGCTCTACTGGATCCCTACCGGTGACAGTATGCAACACAACATACATTACCTTGTGGGAGACACATGCTCTTTCCAGCTGTTTTGGTTTCAAAAGAGCCCCAGTGTAAAATAATAACCAGCCTGACATTGTGAATATGCTTTTCACCCTGTTTTGAATGCATGGTGTGCCAATATTTGCATGCATTTTCTCTCCAAAGGCAACAAAAGGGGAGAGAAAGAGAGAGACAGGGAGGAAAAATGTCAACAGCTTTTTAACCAGCAAAAGATACATCTAAATGTGCCTCACATCTCCATCACCCTGCCAGGCCTCTCATCCCTCCATGCATCCCTCCGTTCATCCCTCCATTCATCCCTCTGTTCATCCTTCATTCTCTGGGCCTCCTGGAGGGCAGGATGATGGAGGGGGTTCTACCCCTGTTGCCTTTTATCCCACAAGCCTAGCTCTCTCTCTCTGCCTCCTCCCTCTCTCTCTGCCTCCTCTCTCTCTCTCTCTCTCTCTCTCTCTCTCTCTCTCTCTCTCTCCCTCCCTCTCTCTCGCTCTCTTTGTCTCTCTCCCTCCCTACGTCCCTCTCTCTTTCTCTCTCTCTCCCCTGCCCTCTCTCTCTCCCACCCTCTCTCTCCCACCCTCTCTCTCTCCCCCCTCTCTCTCTCTCTCTCTCTCCCTCTCTCTCTCTCTCTCTTTCTCTCTCCCTCTCCCTCTCGCTCTCTCTTGCTCTCTCTCTGTCTCGCTCCCTCTCTCTCTCTCTCCCCCTCTCCCTCTCGCTCTCTCTTGCTCTCTCTCTGTCTCGCTCCCTCTCTCTCTCTCTCTCTCTCTCTCTCTCTCTCTCTCTCTCACTCTCAGAGATTAACTGCAGAGGTAGACTGAGCGAAAGAGAAAGGAAGAGAAGGGGGTGACACTAACACACATCCACCCCCCAAGCACCATGAGGCCATAGTAGGTTGGGCTGAGTAAGGATATGAGAGAGAGAGAGAGAGAGAGAGAGAGAGAGAGAGAGAGAGAGAGAGAGAGAGAGAGAGAGAGAGAGAGAGAGAGAGAGAGAGAGAGAGAGAGAGAGAGAGAGAGAGAGAGTCATTATTTGCCAGCCTAAGGGATGTGGTCGCAACACGGGCCAGATGGTATACCAACAACAGACTGAAAAAGGCCAACCTATTAGAATCCTCTGTAGCATTACTGGGTTGCTATCAAAGACCTGCAAAGGCCTTCTACTCAGTACTACCTTGTTATCTCATTTGTGTGTGTTTATTAAACACATATGTATGCATCCCTTGCCTGTGGGACTTTGGAGGCACCGCCACCATTTGCATTTTGGAGTACACAAGGGGTGCCCATAGAATGCATAGTGTTAAACATGTCTGAGAACATGTCAACAAATAGTCTTCCATAAATGACAAGAACAAAATCAAATCTTCAACTATAGTAATGTATACGCTGTCCATTATCAAACAATATCAAACTAAGAAATCAAATTGAACAATGAGATGATTTACTATTTTGGTCATGTGTGCTTGTACTGAACAATTTACAAGTGTATACATTTTGTATGTCTGCAATGTCGTCACTGACAGTAAACAGACAGGAAATAAAGATGCATATCTTATCAAAAAAATAATCTAATTAGTGAGCAACATTGTAGTTGCTAATATCTCTAGTAGTAGTAGTAGTAGTAGTAGTGACAGTGATATTTGTGTTAGCAACAGCAGCATCATTAGCAGTATTGAATCTGGCCGCTTACAGCGTCTTATAACATTTATGTGGTTTGCAGGGACACCTATTGGTCAGACATGCAAACTGCAATCTCTCCATTTAAAGTTTAGACATGATATATGCTGTGTATAAAACATTAGGAAAACCTGCTCTTTTCATGACATATACTGACCAGGTGAATCCAGGTGAAAGCTATGATCCCTTATTGATGTCACTTGTTAAATCCACTTCAATCAGTGTAGATGAAGGGGAGGAGACAGGTTAAAGAAGGATTTTTATGCCTTGATACAATTGAGACATTATTTGTGTATGTGTGCCATTCGGAGGGTGAACGGGCAAGACAACATATGTGTGTACCAAGAATGGTCCATACCCCAAAAGATCTCCAGCCAACTTAACACAATTGTGGGTGGCGTTGACATCTTGATACACACGGGAAACTGTTGAGCTTGTAAAACCGAGCAGCGTTGCAATTCTTGACACAAACCAGTGCTTCTGGCACCAAATACCATACCCCGTTCAAAGGCACTTAAATCCATCTTTAACATCTACACTGATTGAAGTGGATTTAACAGGTGACCTCAATAAGGGATCAATAGCTTTCACCTGGATTCACCTGGTCAGTCTACTCCATGGAAAAAGTAGGTGCTCATAATGAACACTCAGTGTTTTGTACACAGCGTATAGTACTGTAAGCATGGCCCACAATCAACTTCATCCCTTATAATGTCATGAGCTGCGTTTGTTAGTGTTGAATAAAAAAACCTTTGTCATACATAATGAATTGCAATTAAAATGTTTTTCGTATTCAACCCCTTAATGAGGTCTAGAGTTCTTAAACTTTTAACTCAAAAAAAAATGGTCACAAACCAAGCAATCAAGTCAGCGTGTAAAGAATACATTAAAATACGGAATTAGTACCTTAGGACATACTAATTAATCATGCATTAAAGATAATCATTATTGGTTTATAAACAGCAGCATTTCAAGAAGCCACCAGCGTACTATTAAAGTCCCAGGATATGCAACAATGAGTCATATTGCAATGGCGGACTTGCAAAAAGATGGCTGCCTCCATGAGCTTACCACAAATGCCTCTTTTGTTAACTTTGCTGTGTTATAGGTTTCTCTGTGTTACTCTTTTTTTGGTGTGGCCATTAGCACAGTATATTTCAATTCTAGCTCCAAGACGTCGGCAATTTAAAAAAAAAAAAAACAGAGAAAGTAGATTGTGCGGATTTATTGGTGCGTTGAACCATAGTTTACAAACTCTGTGGATACTGATAAACCCACGACGTCTGTTCTGTGACATATTTATACCAATTCAGGACATTTTGGGGGCCAGAAAAAATCCAACAGCAGCATTGAATTCACAGATGAAGACATTTGGCATTACATTTCAAGACTAAAGTGAATGTGCAACTGTGAATGGACCATGTCAACATTTGGTCCATGTATGACATTTTGGGGAAATATTCCAATTCTGTTTGATGGTTGAAGTGGGAATTCCCCTGGCAGTTAACCAGACAGGTGAAGAGGAATTCTGTCCCACAATACGGTGTTCTTTCTTATTTATGACTCATTCCAATTGTGTAGTTCAAAAAGTAACTGAAAGAAAGTCAGCTTATGTGCTTTTGGTAGTAGCTATGTAAATGAGTATTGAGTTCATGTCTCCTCTTGTTAACCAGTGAAATTGGGACCAACACTGGGTAGGAGTGGGAGAAGTGGGAGGAGTGGGAGAAGTGGGAGAAGGACTAGAAAAACATAAGAGAGGGAAGGGGAAAAAAGGAGGTCTCTCACACTGAAGGCATAAATAACCCTTTAATGTTTTCAACTCATATTTCTGTTCATTTCCATGGTGCTCAACAGGTGTGGTTTGCCAACTATTAAGTTCTCCTTAGCAGCAAAAAGACTCTCCTTACGGTTCAAGCCTCACCTTTCATGGCTTCCCAGCTACCTTTGAAAGAACATGTATACAATAAATGGAATAATTCATGAAGTGTCATTAAAAATGAAAAGTTTTTTTCTCTTTTAGACTTGGGATGTGTTTTGAAATGATATATAATGGACTGGAGACGTTCAGAAGAAGTTTCTTCCAACCAAACCTCCTCTAGCTATGATGGGATCCAGAGACAGACGTGGGGAATGAATCCCCCTTTGCCTTTACGCAGGAGAGGAGAGGGGCACCAGAGCTTTAATTATGTGGAAGAACCAGGGTCATTATTATGGATAAGGGGCTCCGCACATTCTCCCGTCCCAGTTCCCTGTCCCCAGCCAAGACACTTTGCTCCGCGTCGGCCCCTCCTCTCACGTGTCACAAACGAGCCGCTGCCTTGTTACAGAGACACAGGTTAACTGGGACAGACACAGTCTGACAGATGATGGCGAATTGTAATTAGGCTACTGTGTGCAGGAGTGTGGGGTTAATACAGGACAATTTCAGAATTGTTAAAACTATAATATATATATATATGTCATTACACTCTTGGATAAAGTATTTATTTTTTGGGGAATATTGGTAGAAATGTCACAAATAGGGAGGTTCAAGACCCTCGTATGACATCACAGTAAAATGGCTGGATGGACTGCAAAAGGCAATAGGTAAATTATATTATACTGTGAAAGATGGGTTGATCTGAACATCGCAGATTAAAGAGCCAAATAAATGGTGCATTGGTCGTGGGTGAAAATCCAGCACTGGCAGAGAGAGGAAATTAGAAATATATATATATAATTAGTTAACTACATGTACTGTACATGTGAGAGAAAATAGCTGTAAGTAGCATTAGAAGTATTGTTGTCCGTTAGTTTACTCCAATCAGGGGAAGGCTGAGAGGGTTGGGAAAACAATCAAATAAAAAAATGGGGGCAGCCCTGCCTCGCCCCCACCCCCAAAACACGATCTAAAATGGTTATAAATAAAATCTATAAATGTTTGAAATTGTTGATTTTTACCGTAATGGTAAAGGATTGTGGTGAACCTCTATGTTGCAGTTTTATCCTTAAGGATGATTTTTTGATTCTAATTTTGGGTAAAAGATGTAACATAAGTGCTCGGTTGGGTCAAAGAGATTTAAACACATACACGGGTACATATCTTCCTAGTGCACATATGATTAACATCACGCTGAAAAGGTTTTCATCCCACTCACAGAAGTGATCTAATGGCATATCATGACTGTACTCTACCATCTACGTATTTCATCCTGATATAGAATACAAGCTAATTGAAAACCAGTAGTGGGGTACGGTCATTGTTAGAAGAAAACAATGAGTTTTAACATTGTAAAAGAAATATCTGTCACATTCAACTCCTCTCATTTCTAAACCGTCTCAATTATTCATTAATATGAAATTGTGTTTGTCTCAAGTGGAACCGTGTGATTTTCTCCTGTGACACACAAACATAGTTTGGCCCTCTCAGGGGCCCATAGTGACTCCTGTGCCAATTCTCTCTGAAGACCCAAATTGTTTAGGAATCAATTTCCCACAAGGACGTTTTGAAAACCCTGATTTGTCCCTCATCCTAGGACCATTTGTATTACAGAAAACAGGGATGAATAATACATTGTGTATGTTGGAGCTAAAGGAACGAAAACGGAAATACGAACACATGATCTGCTCTGTGTTAGATAGAAACATCTCATTGCATTATCGAATCATGTTGTATATTCACGGATAATATGAATAGTATGAATAATGATAAGAGGAGTCAGAAAAAATACAACCCGGTAGAAATTGTAGAACACATTAGTTGGTTATGTAGACAAAATGATCACGATTCAGCCGTACTGTCGTTTCCAACTGTGAAAATACTTGATTGATTATTAATTAAAATGGTATTATATTACATTAAGTTACATCATATTATTTCAAATATGATACATAAACCATGAACATTTACAGAATATTGTCAGAAGTAGCATGACCTTTCTTGTGAAAATATATATTTTTGAGTACATACTGTCAGTGTTAATACCGTAATATTTTTTTTTCAGTAAATAGTTCTTTAAAGTCAGTCAACGTCACAGTAAGCTCCTCAGATCAATACAGTACAGGACATGACCAGAGGTTTCCAGGTCCCCTTTCATCCCAACGTATGAGAGGGGACATACTGATCCTTAGATATGCAAAATGTACAAAAGTATACCTCTACCTTGCAGATATAGTCAACATTCATCCCTAATTTTACTTCTAGAATCAAATAAAATGAAAGTAATTATAATATGTGATTGGGTTCATTATTGGCTCTGAATCTTACCAAGGCAGCTATATTGGGATCCTAGAAAATAAGGGACAGAACGTGATGTCAAATATATTTCATGCGAGAACCCAATGAATAAAATAATAGTGGTTTTGCAAATGACCCACAGTGGAATAGATGTTCCAACATGTTTGAACCTTTTCATATCAACTTGGATACTTTGATATCAACTGTACTTGTTTACAGTTCAACATTGAAGGTGGCTTGTGGCGAACAAGAGATTTTGGCAAGAAACGTATATGCCACGACAATGACTTGTTTAGAAATGGTTTTCTATATTGTCTAATAGACTGTGGATTTATGCTACTTGTATGTGTATTTACATGTACTATATCAACAGTTGAATAAAAGGTGAATAAAAGTTCAAATAAATTTCATGACTTCCCCCCTGCATTTGTAGTCGTTTCACATGTATTTTCCAAGCTATATATTGTTTGTCATCAAATTCATATACCAAACATAGGGTTAACCAAATATGAACCACGAGAATGATGGAATTACATGTATTCATGGGTTGAATAATATGAATATAAATCAGGGATATTCAACCCGGGGTCCGTTTTTTGCTAACGTATGATGGGTGTCCCTGGGTTGCCTGGGAGGGGTGTCCCTGGGGTCCCTGGGTTGCCTGGGAGGGGGGTCCCTGGGGTCCCTGGGTTGCCTGGGATGGGGGCCCCTGGGATTCCTGGGCAAGAAAAGGTTGAAGACCCCTGATGTAAATCATTCACTTATGTGCTGTACTGCAAAATGTATACTTGTGATATATTTGACTCAGCGGTCTATGACGATCAATCAATGATATTTGATCTACAAAATTGTTTTACCATTAATACAACACAGTATCATTACTACAACAAATAAGGCAGTAATATCATTGCTGTTACAGTATTTGTTATTTATTCTGCCATTTAAATCCAATAGCTTATTTATTTGTTTTTTGTCAGTAATTGCACAAGGCTGGGGGAAAATCTATAAAAATAACATTTGAGAGCACAATGAGACAAACCACATACTGTTCCTAGCTTTTTGTTGCTATTGTCAGCTTTTACTTATTAATTGAGAAGAATCAATAAAATGGGATGAACATTGGTTTCCTTTCACACTCTTTCATTATGAAATTCCTTCCTTCTCTCTTTTTCCGCTGCTGTTTCATGTTTTGGAAGGGACGACATGATGTCAGCTAATGGTTTGACATGGTCAAGTAATCACAGAGATGAAATGTGGGAATGACCTCTCTCAGCAGTTTTTCCACTGTTTTGTTCTATGAAATGCTGCACAGTGTGAATTCATACATAATTTGGGGCGGGCTTCTGTCGTGTGATCTTCAGTAAATGTCGTTCATTCACATTCCAGCAAAAGGCTAGTGGATAACTTTAATAAAAGTCTATGAAATGAGAGAAAAGATTCCCTTGTAAAACAACACTCATCCATTTTAATGTCTGCAGAAAATTTCCATTTCTGGTTTCCCTTTTCCCTTTGTAATTGAGATTCCTTTTTGCAGAAAACTAAATTAGTTTGAATAGTATAATTTGTAAATATATGTTAATTAACCCCCAATCCTACATCTTCTGCACTGTTCAACAGAGAAATGAACAGAGCCAAATTAAATTCAAACTTACCTGTAAGGCACATAGACATATCTTATTAAGGCTCTAGCCTATGAATTAAGGCAAATAAAAACACTGGCTCATAGTTGACTTTTTTCGCTTACTCAGTTGTTCTAAGGAAGAACAAGAAGGCTGGGGTCTTAATTGCATTGTCGTTAGTGGGTCTAATAATTGCCAAGGGACATTTGGGCTTCTGTGAACCTACACAGGGGTTGCGTCCCAAATGGAACCCTATTCCATGAATGGTGCCCTACTTCTGAGCAGAGCTGGTCAAAAGTAGTGCACTATATTGGGATTAGAGTGCCATTTGGGACAGAGATTATAAGAATGCCGTATACCCCTGTATGCAAGTGGATATAAAACCTGAAGAAACAACCCACAGGAAGAGGATGGCCCAACCACTGCTTTCTAATTGAAAGAGAGATTAATCAAGTAGTTGCAGTTTGTTCTCCCTAAGGGTTGTATTTTAATCATCTTGGAGACACTAGGGTTCATGTGTGGACATTTCTGCCCTCGCGGAAAGACCCACAAAACTTAAAAGGCTTGTCTTAAAAGATCCCTGAATTGGTGCAGTTACTAGTCTTCTATAATTTACTGATAATTGTATGCAGATCAAATGTTAATAGGAAAAGTATATTGTCACTTTGTGAAATATCACCTGGTGGACTCAGACTGCTGCTTAGTGAAATGGGTCCTGAATGAGTGAGGAAGGAAAGAAAGAAATGAACAGATAAAAGACATGAAGTCCTCAGAGATGGAAAGGACGATGGTGGGGAAGTAGAGGATGTAGGATCATTAGAAATGTAGTTGCTACAGATCCTGAAAGATGATACATGGGTCAAGGGAAGTGTGGCATCTACGACTACGCCAGCACTCCATACACACTCAACTGCTCTGCTCATCTGGTGCCATTGGTGCCCCATCCTGTTCTCCCAGAGTAATGCTTTCCAGCACTCCCCATGCTGTGAGCTAAACTGTGCTATGCTAGGCTAACCCCACAAGTCTCCACTTAAGCTAGTCATACTGACACTTTCCATGACCTAGTCTCCCCTGTTGTTTCCTCACAGTATCAAGGCTTTGAGGCAAACAGAACTCAAAGGCCTTATGGAGGATGCGGATGCCACTACCTTGGCTCATTATGGAATCCTAGTTGGCAGATGCACTATAGTCTTGTCCCATAGGAACTGCCCATCATTATACCCAAGACTAAATGACCTGGTATGACCGTATAATACTATTGAAGTTAAGGGGTTCTGAACAAAGTCAGCTTTAACTTTTGACAGCTCAAAAAAAGTATTTTTTCTTTATTTTCTGGTCTTGCGTCAGCATCAATAGGGGAGAGAAGTGAAGGAAGGGTTTTTGTGGTGAATGTGGAGTTGATGAAATGTGGATCAAAGAGAGGCATAATCGTATTCCAGTGTATTTAAGAAAATACCCTGGACACCTAGCAGCTGGCAATCCAGGTCCCAAACGTTAATCAATTATTACTTATCCATGAGAATTCCATTCCCCGCAATCACAGACGGAGAAAGGGTTCAGACGTTTGTCAGTGCATCACACTTTTATAAACCAGAAGAATGGTCATATGTTGCCTTCCCATCCGATGAAGCATATTCTTCTCGGAAGGGGATTGTTTCTGGTATGAAGCCACGCGGCCTCAGCCTGCCTATCTGCCATTGAAATTCTAATAAACCAATCATGGTCTTCTTTGTGGAAGAGGCAAGGTACTACGTCTGACCTACGACATCAACAGTCCTATCATGCCAATGGTATGTGAATGTTCTAATTAAGCAATAGGGCACGAGGTGCTGTGGTATATGGCCAATATACCACGCCTGAGGGCTGTTCTTTGCACGACGCAACGTGCCTGAATACAGCCCTTAGTACAGTGCCTTAATGCTATTATAAACTGGTTACCTATGTAATTAGAGCAGTAAAAATACATGTTTTTGTCATACCCGTGTGTAATGAATACTCAGGGAGAAAAAGGGTGTAGATTCACGCGCAGAGCACGGCAGGTGTTTATTTCGCCTTTGCAAAAGGCAGGAATCATGGTCACAGGCAGGCAATGGTCATACACAGGTAGGCAAACTGGCAGGTGAATCAAGGCTAGGACTGAAGGCTATAACTGGTTCTCACAAACGAGCTAGGAAAAGGCTTAGTAGAGTCAAAACAAACAATACCTCACAAAGGCACAAACAGAAGGAACTGAACTAAATAAGGAGCTGATGAGACCAGGTGAGTAACTAACACAGGTGAAATCAATGAACAAAAAGGAGACAGGGCTACGTTCAAAAACACAATGAAACAGAACACAAGGTTGACTAAGAAAATAAATACAGAACCTTACACCGTGGTAGACGGTCTGATATACCATGGCTGTCAGCCAATCAGCATTGGGGGCTCGAACCACCCAGTTTATAACTCTATGTGAATGATAAAACTCAAATTCCCCCAAAACATTATTTTCTGTAAAAAAAAATTGGGGAATTGTTCCAAAAAATGGAGGAATTCCAAGTAGGCCTATAGTACACCAGACATGTTTTTACATAATTTCAAAAGCACGCCTTCCATTTCTCGATAGATTCCTCATAAGCAGCCCTCCTAAAAAGCAGTTAACCAGAGCCATTTATCAGTGATTAAGTTTCTCATAAACATTTACCTAATTGTAATTTAATTACACCCACTCCAACAAATACATTTTTTGTTGGATACATTTCTCCATTTGTTTTTCAATTAGTGTAAGAAAAAAGCCAAAATACATATTTGCATAAGTACAAGAGGCATTCATTATTAATTGTAATCAAACCATAGCCTTGCATTGCACTCTTGACCACCTGTTGGGCCCCACGCTAAATATTTCACAGCTTTCTGGGTTTTTTTCCTTTTTCCTCCCTGTTATTCTACGCCTCACTTTGATGTTTTTGTTCCACATTCTTCCCCTTTTCCATCCTCTGTGGAATAGCCTCTGAATAATCCTACAGTTTCTGCCTTTCATGCTCTGAAATTTAGCATTTTAACAGTTGTCTGGAGATCCTTTTTTCCTTCTGTGTGAAATATCAGATTTAATAAAAGTGGAAGGCAGAGAGAAGCAGTAAGTCTGTGCTAACCACACAGCAGCGAGGTCTCTGGGAGACTGATTAGCATCCCACAGTCGGTCGGCGCTAGGCACTGCTTCTCAATAATTAGAGGATGTGCTGGTTTGCAGCCGTGACTGCAACGGTCTTGATGCCGTTTCCCAGGACAGACGGCAATTATTACAGACTATACACTTCTTTATACGTTCTCTTAGCCCTCTCAAAACCCTCCAGTCACTCAAGATCTTTTCATTTTCAAAGGTCCGTTAATTTCCTGCAATCGTGTCACACAGGAGAGTGGCCAAGGCAGCTAAGATATGGCCCGTCGTGGGCCTGCATGCCAGTTCAGAGGGTGGCTACTCACTGTGGGGGTGTGTGGCACAATCAGACAGCCACTGAAGAGGACAGTGACCAATCAACCAAAAAGTTATCCCTAAATGGCCACACCTCAGACTCCACTGCAGTTACACAGGGTGTCCCCCAGGCCTCTGTGTTGGGCCCCTTACTCTTAATCATCTAAATCCCCCACGTATTATTACGTTTCAAATTCTGAAACAGATAAATGATTGGTAATTCAACTATGCAATCATGAGAGAAAAGGAAACAGTCCATATTTGTCCATATTTTCTCTGAAATCAATTGACAGACATATGATTCAACACATACTATAGTTGAATGCGGAAAAAGACTCAACTGCCGGGTCCCAATTGACCATAAAATCGAATCCACAGGATTTAAGTTCAATGTAAGAAGGATTGTTAGGTCACACATTTAAATGTGTATCTACTGCCACCTTGCAGTGAAAGGCTAAGTTGGGATAGATCCTTGTGTTACGGATGTCACATTGCTTGCTTAGCGAGTACCACTTCCCTCCAATTCGGCTCATATCTGGCAGGAACTTGGGGACCTCTGCTTTGCGAACAAAGGTGACGCCCTCCATGACAACATTTCAACCGTTTGAACCCCCCAAAAGGTACCAATTGGATGCCGTCCACGACATTTCAGGCTGGCTTCGGAGTGAGCTTTACAGTGCATTGTTTACTCTGTTACTCTTGCATCCTACAACCTTGGAAAGCCAAGGAACTGAGATGTAAAAGATGGGTACTCACTTTCTCACTGTTCAGTAAGGGTTCGATAACGTAGAGCGGTATGTAGGGCTGTAGGCTAATAGCTACTAAGAGAGATGAGCAGCATAACCAGAACTACATCCAGCAGCATTCACACCTACAAAGTGGAGTGTCAAGCTTAGGTTTCATAATGCGTGTACATTAGATATGGCTAAGTGTTTTTCGCTTAACTCTGAATGTGCCAAACATCATTCTATGGCTTGGTCTCAAATTAACCCTGTCGTTTCCATGATCATGACTGTGTTTGATACAAAATGACATCATATTTAATCAACATTAAGGCAATTAAGGCAGTAATAATTAATTACAGCTTCTTATTACCCAAAGGCATTGATCACGTGGAATCTTTTTTTTTTTTACTCATTACTCGTGCTCCTCAGGCATTCATTTAGTCACGATTATCGTACACAAATTAGGATGATTCCGATGCTAAGCTAATCATTACGACGGACCACTCAAGACTTATAGATGTTTCCTTACTGGACCTGAGTCCATTAGGTCTTCTTCATGGTGCACAGAATTGATATTTCATATCAAGGTCCCTCTTTTTCCTAGCAGGTATAAATAGAAGCCTATATCGATCTCTCTCTAGATGATAGCTTTGATTCTTATTAGTGAGTGTTCTTTCACCTTCAGGCCTGGGAATCAGCTGTGAAATGTCACGGTGACAGTTTCAATTTGCCTCAGGAGCTCACCGTGGCAACTGTGGCAATAGCCAGGCCCCAAGGTCAGCTGGTGAGGTGGTCTGTGACTTCTCTGTGTCGACCAGGTCCTGTCTGACGCCTCTAATGGGGCATCACAGGTAAACGAGGTGGCTGTGTCAGTGCCAGACAGCTACGGTACTGCCTGTCCTATTCTCAGGTAATTTCAAATAAAAATATACACGGCACAATCACACCGGCAGACAGTCAGACAAAGAAAGAGCACTGTTAGTTGTAGAGACCTTTTGTTATCTTAACACGGCTATACCTGAATAGTATTCTCACATCTTAGAAACAAAATATGATCACAGAATATTCACATTGAGATATAACTTAATCTTTTGCAGTTAGAGATGGTTTTAGTCTAGAAAGCCATATAAGAGATTACACATATATAACCTGCGGTAATCTGCACCAGGGCTTCATGTAGGCCTACATTCTATTGTATTTGTTTAACCAGCCTACGCTCCTCGTCAATAGACAGGTTTCCACTGTCCCAGGTTTATTCAACAAAAACAATGTCGCAAATTATGCGACATGTGGAATGACAACGGCAGATACAGGAGAAATTATCTAAAGATCGACAACATTTTTATCTGTTCGACAGGGGTGGATTTTTCTTTTATCAAAATGTCTTTATTGTAACAGCTGATGGTGGAAACTGTGTTTTTCAAATAAATGATGATTGCCGAATACTTTTGAAGGTATGCAGGGCACGTGATGCAATCATGGAACTATAAGCTCCACTCCACATTTAATAGAAAATGCCTACTGCTTGCAACCATCGTTTTTCTTTTCTTTGCAGGAGAAGGATTGTCCTGACTTTCAAGAATGCCTGAATTCCTTCACCTTGCTTCTCTGATTGGCTGGCAAGTTTCATCATCCAATTATTACAGATCTACAGGAGTGTAAGTTTCCCCATGGCACAGACTGTGGCGATACGTTGACACATGATAATTATTCGAATATGGCAAATATTAGTAAATTACTGCGTTCTATCCTTGCTGGCTTTGGGCAACCTGAGACATGAAACAGATAAGTGGGAGGGCATACAGGCTGTCGCCAATTTATTAATGTGCAATTTGCCTAAATGGTTCATGGACAAACTTCAACCACTACATTATTTTTTTTTGGGGGGGGTTGATGTCATTACGTCCAGCTGTTTTCATCGACACAAGATTGTTCAATGGAAACTCTCCCTCGCAGACAATTGTTGAATCTATGTCCTATTCTAACTTTCTAAATGTCGACAGAAAATCAATGGACAAGTTAATGCCACATAGCTACTGTCTCCTCAGCCAAGCTACATCATACTGGAGACCATTATTAATCATTACAATCATCAATGATGTAGTTAATATTCACTTAATCCTCCATGAACGCCCCACTGAGGTGTCATTGATTGAACAAAATGGCCGCCACCGACTGACTCTGATCAGTCACGGCTTCCAGTCGAAACTCTCCCTCCCTCTCAGCCAATTAGAGTTAGAGACTATGGAGAATTAGTAGAGAATCTGTCAGTCTATCAGATACCCCAAAGCCCCCAAGGGCGAAAAGGAAAAATAAATGTGAATATGTCTCTCATTCCAAATAAGACGCATAGATAAGAAGTCTCTGTGTGCGTCCCAAATGGCGCCCTATCCCCCATATATTATAGGGCTCTGGTCAAAAGGTGTTCACTAAAAAGGGAATAGGCTGCCATTTAGGAGCCAGACTCTGACTGCGATTAGTTTGGCCCTGTAGCTGATGTTGATCAATCTCAGGGCCGAGGACGGTTTGGAGGTGAGGTCCGTAACGGATGGCTGAATTCCCCTCTGTGTTGGTGGATGATCAGGAAGCGTATCAGTGGACTAATGAGGCACACGGCTGTGATGATGGGATGCTCGATAGGGCCTTGGCCCCTCTGTACCTGTTCCATGACACCACAGACCCACTGAGACCTGGCTGATAGTAATATGAACTGGGCAGTGCAACTCCAAAGGTGGAAGATAGAGGAATGGCTGGAATATCTACAGTATGGTAATAATTGTGGTGAAGTGTTGTTTAGTATGGGCAGCATGTTGGAAGCCATCTTGTTACTTTTTTGTACTCTGGCTATGTTTGTGTGTTTGTTTCCCCTCTTCCATAGAGGGCCTATAGTACTATATACTGTACTGTAGTACATATGACCATAAGGCTTAGCTATATATATAATAACTCTATAAATAAAATAAGTTATTCTGCCAATGTTTTAATTCTTCCACATCTCTTTTTTTGTTCAAATCACTTTAAATAATTTTTTTGTTCAAACGGTACTGAAAAATAATGTTTTTTTGGCCGAAGCTTCTTATCCACACTGTGTTAAAAAACAACATCTTAGAGCAGGGGTCACAGCACTATTACAACCTCTGAATGTTAATTACACCAGTACACCCGATTAACAACACAGACATGGTGTTGAGAAGCCATATGTCTTGTGGCTGTCAAACCCGTTGGCCCTGGTGTCAGGTCAGGTGCCTTTATGCCCCATTTTCTCCTTTTGTCATATTCCCAGAACCCCCCCCCCCCCCTAAAAAAAGATCTGAACCTTTTCTTTTCGCCCGGATTTACATCTTTCCCTCATTTCCCTGCTTTCTTATCAAGAGAATTGTAATGAAGGGCAGAGCAGGGGAATCTGCAGGGATGGAAGGAAACTTGGGAGTCAGGAGGAAATGCACTTCATTCATTGATGGAAGGACATTTCCATAAAAGTACAATCAGGTTTGAATTTTAAAAGTGAAATTTTAAGTAGCCTAAGAGATAGCGGTTTGGTTTGCAGTGTGATCAAGCCCAAGACATCTCATTCGGAGAATAATTATTTTTGCTCCCTTAATTTCAACCGTATTTCTTTCTCATCTCTGAGCTTACAGGTAGTGGCAAAGCCCAGTGGTATTGTTTTCCCCAAGTACTTCAGCAGCCAGGCAGCGCAGTCTTTCTTCTGTGCTAGATTAGAAACACGGCAAAAAGAATGGCAAATGCAGATATGTGGTCTGTGGAGTCAGTCATTATAGGAATTGTAGGATTTTCGGAACGGGGCCCCGAAAACCAGCAAAATAAATGAATAAATGATGTACTTTAGCAAAACAAAATAAAACACTGCATGTAAATAAATATGTATATTTCAGAATTGAAGAGTGTAAAGGATTATTTTTATGCATATTTACTGTTGAGTCATTGCATATTAAATGCAGACCTAAGCAATATAGGGCATACTGTAGGATATTCCTATTGATGATATGACACATGGAGCAAGAGAGATGGACAGTAATTAAGTTTGAATGTGAGGCGTGCCGCAGCAGACGAAGACTTCAAACTAAGAAATTCTATGATACATTCTACTATAAAAACAGAGCTTCTTCATTGATATTTTCAGAAGCAGATTTTTTTCCTATGAATATGGTAGATTAAAATAGGCAGTTGAACCACATTCTCTAAAATGACCAACATATGCAGATAGAATGACCAAGCAAATCAAACACAGCAAATTGCTAAGAACAATATCAGTTATATTATTCTCATTTTCTTTTGCTTTAGGTGCTAAAAACAACAGTTACACCCAAGGAATTTAAGGATTTTAGTTACTGTGTCAACCGAGCAAGTAGACTGCCATTTTTATGAGCCCAGGTCCAAAATCTGTGCCATGCGATATTTGAAAATAAAACCTTCCACTAGCTGGTGAGCTAGTTGGGCACATTGTCTACTAGTCTGTATTGAAATGTAGCTAGTTTAGCTTAATTTGGCTTGCTTAATTTCCATCCCTGGTTACACCTCTTCCAGTAGAACACCACGGCAAACTTCTGGAAAGTTACCTTAGTGTTAGTACAACACATATACATTTTCTGTATCAAATGTGATCTGTCAGACCTGTGCATTTTGCCTGGAAGCTATTAATCTAACATGACCCCTTTTCTGTGAGAGAAGGTGCCTGACCAATTATTTTCAGGCAGATGCAGGGATGCAGAATGACTCCAAGCATCAGTTTTTTTCTTCTTCAGATGATGCCTAAGGTAAGGGGAGAATGGCCAGAGGCTACGGCAGGCCCCCAGGGACAAACAGAGCTCATAAACTGTGAAACTGACATCTCTCATCTATTGCCTTTGCTAACTAGGCCTTTAAAAACCTTGATAGGGCTCTACGTGCCAAGCTCATCCGTATGTTTTCCGAACATTATGAATTTGAAGTAATTTCAACGTATTGACCCGTGTATAAAGATGCACATAATCATCACGTATCAAGGATGAGTAAAAGTGATTTAGCTTGATATATCTACACCTCTACTTACTTTCATATATCTTTCACCACTTCGTACAACTAGGAAGTGTTAAAAAATACATACAACTTCTATACAACTTTCCCCAATCAATACACCACTACCCTTGAGGGATGTTTTCTCATATCAAGATACGTTTCCTTCGCAAGCGTAGGTAGTTTTCTACTACATTCATCGAAGCTGGCTCAGTGTGCATGTGTGTATGTGCATGGTTGTGCGTGTGTGTCAGAGTGGATGTGGGCTGCCACTGAGGGGTCACACTAAGTTTGTTTTTGGAATGCCAGTGGGTGGCGGCAAACACACACAGACACGCACAATGGTTGCCACGGTAGCGGTTCCCCTGGCGACGGGTCCTCGGAATCAGACAAGCCTTGCAGGGTGCCTCCAGGAATGTTCCTTCAGTCACAGGTTGGCTCGTCAGTCCTGTCACTGTGTGTGTGTGTGTGTGTGTGTGTGTGTGTGTGTGTGTGTGTGTGTGTGTGTGTGTGTGTGTGTGCGTGTGCGTGTGCGTGTGCGTGTGTGTGTGTGTGTGTGTGTGTGTGTGTGTGTGGTGTGTGTGTGTGTGTGTGTCACCTCTTGTCACCTCCACAACAGCCGTACTCCACAATGAAGCCACGACGGACAATCTGACAATACAGGTCTGGTCTACTCCATATGCATTTTATGTGGGAGGTGCAGAGTGGTATTATAAATATAACACTCATTTCTGTGGTGGCTTTGTATATTCCCTCTGCCTTTTAGGGAGAACATGCTAATAGGCTCCAAAAGGGCCCAAACGATCACTTGATATGCATAGATAGCATAAAGACCCGGCTTGGAAATGGTACCAAACTGCAACCCTATTTGTCTGTCGGAGCTCTTGTTGTCCGTATTGATAAAACGCCTCTTGACACAAATGCATTTCGTTGTACAGCTGCCTTTCTATGGAGTAGATATCTTTGGGGTTGAGACTTGACCTACAGTACAACAGGTTACACCTGACTGAATGCTGCGGCTACACTCATTGTTTCACTTGGTGAGTGCAGTGTTCAGTCTGGATAACCAGACTACACAGGTGTGCTCTCTTAATTTGATCACTCTGTTGGCACAGAGAATTTTCCTGCACCGCAGGAGGAAATTAAAACTTGTAGTGTATTCAAACTTGATTTGCCCCAATGAAAAATGTACCAACCCAACAAAAATATCCATTAATTATAATCCACATAATAATTCACATTTCCTGTTGCAGCAGGATAATGTAATTTTCCTGCTGTGAGAAACTGGTCAAATTTAGATCCTACATCTGTAGAACAGTGTTGTTGGTATAGGAAGTGGCTCACATTGAGACCGGCTCAAGCCTGAGAAAAGCCCTGGTCCTACCTGTGAGGTATTGCAATGAACTGTAACACAACAATAGTCATTGAGGTAAATAGCATACATTCATGATCCTCAAACCACTGGCATGAAATCAATCCATCCGAGTCAAATAATGAAAAACAAAACAGAATAATTGGCTTGCGGTCGATAGCCGTTTGAATATAAGCCTTGCTTTAGCCGTATCAAGAGGCGTCCAAATGAGTTTATTGGGCCGTCTACAGAGATCAATGTCTACAGGGTCACAGTTTTATCTGGAACTTGTGCTGTCATTAAAAGAGCTTCAATAATTCATAGCACCCAGAGGTATACAGCACAGCCAACTGTTCCAACCAAGTATGAAAACACAAAAGCAGGAAAACACCCATTTCCCCGGATGGATCAACGTTCTAATAAACAGGAACAAAAACACACTCGTTTCTCTTACTTTGGATAACGAACTATCGTCAGAGAGCGAAATGGGCCAACATACCATAGGTTTCCTTGCTTATCAGGTTTTCCTATTGCTGTTTCAGATGTGGCTTGTGTTCTGTTCCTACCCTCGGAGGTATTAAACGTGTTCATTGTAATCTGAGCAGAGATAGACTACCGATCCTTTCAATTGGCCTCCAGTACACAGGAGAGGCCAACCGTGACTCTGTCTAACTAATCAATAGACCAACAGCCGAACGCCCTGAGGTTGTTATATAGAGGCATTATTATCATTATTAGAACAGATTAAACAGCACCACTCTGGGACAACAACACATGCAACATGTTAGAATTTCAGAAATATTGTGACAATTACTTTGGTTTTGCTATGAAAAAGGGGTTAGATCCTTCCGCACACAAAAAAAAACTATTATAATGTGTATTGAAGACAAGGGAAATTATACATTATACAACATTCATCCTTCAATATGTGATCAAACAAATTCTGCATTTTTAATTAAGAACGTTCTGGAGGAAAAATGACAATGACAGCAAACGCTGTGATGAGAGGAGAAAGTTGATCAATGAGCCATTCTACTACTTCTATTGGCCTGTATAGAAAGAGTATAATCATGTACTGAGACAGGAGTGGAAAGATAGCTGTTTCGAAAGGATCCACATTACAAGGAGAGAGATCATGATATGACTTATAAATAAAGAAATAGGTTATGATTGAACGTAAGGATTTAATTATACAGCAACAGCGAGGTTTATTGATAAAAGAGTGAATTATTTAATAAGAAGGGTAATTTTTACCAAGACAGCGCCAGTGACAAGTGTACCCGATATGGAAAAAGAGAAGGGCTCACATTCGATATTTATTATCACTCCGACGACGTTAACGTTCACTATATGAGAATACTGGATGAAAACATGTAGAGACCATACGCTAACCGGGGTAGAGACAGACACATTCATCACTTTATAGTTAAAATAGCACACTATCCGTCAGAATATTTGACTTGCAATGACACTCTCCTGTTATTGGAGGCAAATTAGACAGCTGTAGCCTTAGACGCTGAGTTTCAAGTTGTGGAAATGTTCAGTGTATTTTGCTAAATTAGATATTTTACAATGGCAGTGGGATCTAGGCCTATAAATAAGTTCTACCCAATGCATAGCGTAGTAAGCTAGCCAACAGAGCTAATTGTGGTAATACAGTGCCCTCCGTAATTACTGGGACAGTGATACATTTTTGGTTGTTTTGGCTCTGTACTCCAGCACTTTGGATTTGGAATGATACAATGACTATGAGGTTAAAGTGCAGACTGTCAGCTTTAATTTGAGGGTATTTTCCAGGGGCGCTACTTTGGTTTTAGAAGTGGGGGGGACATCGTATATATATTATTTGACCGCTAGGAGGCGTCCTCATGGTCCACACTGTTGCCTCGTTTTGTACCATATTCCAATGATAAAACCGGGGGGGACAAAAATGCAATTTCAGAATGTGGGGGCCCCTGGTTTGCTCCCCTGCTTTGCGCCCCTGGTATTTCAACCATGTCAGGTGAACCATTTAGAAATTACAGCACTTTTTGTCCAAAGTACCCCCATTTTAGGGGACCAAAAGTACTGGGACAAATTCACATATATGTGTATAAAAGTAGTTAAAGGTTAAGTGTTTGGTCCCAAATTCCTAGCACGCAATGATTACATCAAACTTGTGACTACAAACCAGTTGAATGCAATTTGCTGTTTTATAGTTGTGTTTCAGATTATTTTGTGCCCAAAATAAATGAATGGTAAATTATGTATTGTGTAATTTTGGAGTAACTTTTACTGTAAATAAGAATTTACTATGTTTCGAAACACTTCGACATTAATGTGGATGCGACCATGATTACAGATAGTCCTGAATCAAATCATGATTACAATAACAGGGGAGGTTAGCAATTCTTTTTTTGGGGGGGGGGGGGGGTGATATTTGTGCGTCTGTAACTTTCTCACTCATCATTATTCACAATTAATTCAGGCCTATCTGTAATCCTGGTAGCATCCACATGAATGTAGAAGTGTAGTCATTGTATCATTTCAAATCCAAAGTGCTGGAGTACAGAGGCAAAATAAGAAAAAATGCTTCACTGTCCCAATAATTACAAAGAGAACTGTATAACCACATAACATATACATTTAGCAGACACTCTTATCCAGAGAAACTTACAGGAGCAGTAAGGGTTAAGTATTTTTCATCTAGTCGGCTCAGGGATTCAAAACAGTGAACTTTTGGTTCCTGGCCCGACCCTCTTCACCGCTAGGCTACCTGCAGTCCTATTTAACTCATGTAGCTCTGTTGGCTAGCGTACTACGCTATGCATTGCGAAGAACCTGTGAAGTGGCCTAGATCACACCGCCATTGTACAATATTCAATGTCGAAAAATACACTTAAGCATCTCCGCAACTTGAAACTCAGCGTCTAAGGCTACAGCTGTCTCATTTGCCTCCAATAACAGGAGAGTGTCATTGCAAGTCAAATATTTGGACGGATAGTGTGCTATGTTAACTAATTAGCTAGCTTGTTCTTCAGTCTCACTGGCACTAGAACCCATTAGTACCCTAATGTGTGTGTACAGTACAGTGATTACAATCTTTTGGGGGAAAGAGAGGAGGAGAGGATAGAGAGAGAGGGGATGGAGAGAGAGAGAGAGAGAGAGAGAGAGAGAGAGAGAGAGAGGATGGAGAGAGAGAGAGAGAGAGGATGGATAGAGAGAGAGAGAGAGAGAGAGAGAGAGAGAGAGAGAGAGAGATAGAGGATTACACTGGAGACACTTCAACAGATCCCTGGAGAGATGGCTACGGTTTATACCGGGACTAAAACACTGTGTATAACGCACTGTAATTAGGCCCATGTAAACAGGGTGATATGTGGGAATCTGTTTGTCTCCTGAGATAGCAACGTAATTAAGATTGGGGATCATCGTGAGACATTGAGAGATCCACTTTGATAAGTAGCAGATTGTGCTTTTAGATGGCAATTCAAACTGCTGATACTGCATATCACCATCAATTACTGTGGACTCAATCTCTACACCAAACTGAAACAATCTAATGGCCTTTGTATTTTAATCATTGGCCTGAACACTACAGGACGCAACCACAGGCAAACACAGCATTGGCGCTATCTTCCCTAGTTCTTTGACTTCAGTAAATTCTGCATTCCATTCCGATGTGTCTGCCCCGTCCATTCGGATCAACCGTACACCAACAAAACAATAACCCGACCAGTAACCAGCGCTACAAAGCTGGCTCTGTGTTTGAGCTTCACAGAGGCACGGGCAACTACATCAAATATTTAGCTCTCCACCTTCCCCACATATAAAAAGTGTGTTGGGAAGAGTGGGGTAGTGTGGAGCGGCAGAACAAGTACACAAGTAGATGCCACTTCCTGTGTTGCTAATTATCCCTGCTGGCTTTGTGGGCCCAGCTGCTACTTTTCATCCAGCTGTTTTGATTGGTTTACTTGACCAAATAAATAAGTGAAGTTTATAAAAGAGTAATGGCCGCCCTTCCTCCTGACCTTTCCTTCATGCTTGTGCTAGAGCAGAGGTTTGGTGGACCATCCTTTAGTTCTGCCTGATCCCTTGGAGAAATAGTTTGTGTGTGTGTTTTTTATCATTCCGGGTTCTCCAGCTATATCGCTCTCTCCATGCATACTTGCATGAAGGGAGTTACTCTTTGTCTGTAACGATGGTAGAGCGCTTTGGAAATAGCAATGAAGAACTTTCACCTGCTCTGTTACAGAGTTAAAGAGGACGCATCCTTCAACAAGATTTCAGTAGAAGCTCAGCCCTTTTCTTTTCTTTGGCTTGTGGTGTGAAACAGGTGCCGCAGACTGTATCGGAAACCATCCTCTACATTTCCTCCTCTACCTCTGCAGGTAAGAGCATTGGGCCAGTAACCGAAAGGTCGCTGGTCCGAATCCCTTAGTCGACCAGGTAAAACATCTGCCGATGTGCCCTTTGAGCAATGTACTTAACCCTAATTACTCCTGTAAGTCGCTCTGGATAAGAGTGTCTGCTAGATGAGTGAACTGTACCGCTCCTCTACTGATGGTCAGGTCAGTATCTCTACTTTCCTCCACTCAGAAGGCCTCAGGTGGTAGCGTCAACGCTGTGTGGTTCTTCCATCCGTCTAAAATCCTGGAGGAAGCTTGGAGCTGCCACACTGTTAGGGAGTAAGGGGCTGCCTAACCCTCCAGACTCCCCCCTAGAAGAAGTCTAGCTGTCACACACACACACACACACACACACACACTTCCAGGCTCCCTTTATTGTCCCTGTCAGTTGTGAGGAGCCGGCGGTTAGCCCCAGCTCACCGTCACCCTCTGTCAGTAGCCTGACCGCTAAAGCTAACGCGCCGCGTCAATCTCTCCCTCTCCTCCTTCCCTCTTTCTGTTCTGGACTCCGTTCCAACGCTAATTAGCTCACAAGAGACTTCTCCTTGTGGAAGAGGGGAGGAGGGGAATAGGAGAGAGGGATAGAGGGAGGTGGGGGTAGGGGTAGGGGTAGGGGTGTTGGGGGTTATGCTGGTTGGTTCAGTAGACTAGTGGTAGTTGTGGTACTGGTACTGTAGAAGACCTGGACTGCTGATGATGAAAAGTTAGAGGGGTTTGGGATTTATTAGAAGGGGGCAGCCTGGCTCTGTTTCTAACAAGATGGGGGTTTAATATTGGATCATCAGATTGGGCAATGTTGGATATGAGAGAGGGTCGATTTGATCAACTCTCCGTCTCTCTCTTTCTCTCTCTCTCTCTCTCTCTCTCCCTCCCTCCCTCTCGCTCGCTCGCTCTCTTTCTCTCTCCCTCCCACCCTTTCTCTCACTCTCTCCCGCCCGCCCGCCCGCCCACCCGCCCTCTCTCTCTCTCTCTCTCATGATAGGAGGCCTTGACCAACTAATTTCTTCTCGTCAATCCCTCCATCTCTCTGTCCATCCCTCCCTCTCTCCAACATGACCAGGTGATCAGAGGGTCTTCCAGGAGATTAACCAGAGCTCTTCGTCCAGGTCTGAGCCCTCGCATGAAAGATTCACCCTGTCGGTCTTCTGGTGTGTAAATATTGTGCTAGCGGAATATGAAAGTAGTGCAACTATAAGGTACAAAAACATAGGGAGAAAAAGATCAAGAGCGGGTCTTACATCAAGAGGGACCCCGAGGATGTCTTTGTTGTCAACTTCAGAAGAGGAAGAGAGGAGCCGAGGAGGAAACAGACAGAAGGGAAAGATGCCAGAGTCAAGCTCAAAGGATTGGGTCTGGGCAAGGTGATCGGTATTCCTCGGCAGTCTGCCTTCTGGCTCAGATCAGTGGGAATAAGCTGGCAGCCAAGCCAGAGGGCATAGTAGCACAAACACACCTTCAGCACTGCACTGCTAGAGGCTCGCCTCTGCCTCGCAATCTGGTGGGGCGGGGGAAGGGGAGGAGAGAGAGCGCAGGAGACAATAAATACTGCTGTAATTACCTTACCTACCGCCGCCACATTGACATCCAGTGTGTGTGTGTGTGTGTGTGTGTGTGTGTGTGTGTGTGTGTGTGTGTGTGTGTGTGTGTGTGTGTGTGTGTGTGTGTGTGTGTGTGTGTGTGTGAGAGAGAGAGAGAGAGAGAGAGAGAGAGAGAGAGAGAGAGAGAGTGCATGCGTGTGTGTGTGGGTGGGTGGGGTATGTCTGTGTCTCGAAGTGAGAGGCATACTGCACTGGCACTACACACTCAATCCACTCATTGTACCAGAAAGAGTACAGTTTTTTTTAAATGGGACTGAGCCTTGGGCTTGGTTCATGGGGGTGAAAGGGCAGAATGCAGTGGTCAGACTGAATCCTCCTCAGGCCAGCATACGTCAGGTCCACTTACATCAGCCTGAACTCCAAATCACATGGACTGACTGACCCACAGATAGATCCACTATCCTAAAACCCACCATAGATCCACCATCCTAAAATCCACCATAGATCCACCATCCTAAAATCCACCATAGAGCCCCTATCCTAAAATCCAACATAGATCAATCTCTCTAAAATCCACCATAGATCCCCTATCCTAAAATCCACCATAGATCCACCATCCTAAAATCCACCATAGAGCCCCTATCCTAAAATCCACCATAGATCCACCATCCTAAAATCCCCTATCCTAAAATCCCATAGATCCTAAAATCCAACATAGATCTCTCTAAAATCCACCATAGATCCCCTATCCTAAAATCCACCATAGATCCACCATCCTAAAATCCACCATAGAGCCCCTATCCTAAAATCCAACATAGATCAATCTCTCTAAAATCCACCATAGAGCCCCTATCCTAAAATCCACCATAGAGCCCCTATCCTAAAATCCACCATAGAGCCCCTACTCTAAAATCCACCATAGAACCCCTATCCTAAAATCCAACATAGATCAATCTCTCTAAAATCCACCACAGAGCCCCTATCCTAAAATCCACCATATAGCCCCTATCCTAAAATCCACCATATAGCCCCTATCCTAAAATCCACCATATAGCCCCTATCCTAAAATCCCCATATAGCCCCTATCCTAAAATCCACCATATAGCCCCTATCCTAAAATCCCCCATATAGCCCCTATCCTAAAATCCACCATATAGCCCCTATCCTAAAATCCCCCATATAGCCACTATCCTAAAATCCACCATATAGCCCCTGTCCTAAAATCCACCATAGAGCCTCTATCCTAAAATCCACCATATAGCCCCTATCCTAAAATCCACCATATAGCCCCTATCCTAAAATCCACCATAGAGCCCCTATCCTAAAATCCATAGAGCCCCTGTCACTAAAATCCACTCTATATAGCCCATATAGCCCCTGTCCTAAAATCCACCATATAGCCTCTATCCTAAAATCCACCATATAGCCCCTATCCTAAAATCCACCATAGAGCCTCTATCCTAAAATCCACCATAGATCCTACAGTATATTTAGTGCTACTGCATCCACCTTGATACCAGAACAGCGGTTTGATTTACTCCCACTTTGTATGAAACACCAGTTTGGCCCTGTAGCTTGTCGAGTCGCTGTGCAGACCAAAGACATAAGCAGGTATCTGATTAGTGGGCGGTTGTGACAAGCACCAGATGCCCTGGTATAGGCCAGCTGTCTCCACGGTAACAGCCCTACACTTGGCAGATGGCCATTTGCATGTATGATATTTACACTGGACCTCTGGCGCACCTGTGGTCACTATCACACTCTATCAGAATATCTGGTACTGCAATAGGTGGGGAGGAACACCCACACACTGGTGCCTGTTTCCCACTATAGGGCCTTACCAAACCTAACCACGCCATCAACGTGTAGGAAAGCACTTGTGAAAAGGCCAAACGAGCCAGCACATTTTGGGTCAGCCCAGGGTAGCCTAGTGGTTAGAGTGTTGGACTAGTAACCGGAAGGTTGCGAGTTCAAACCCCCAAGCTGACAAGGTACAAATCTGTCGTTCTGCCCCTGAACAGGCAGTTAACCCATTGTTCCCAGGCCATCATTGAAAATAAGAATGTGTTCTTAACTGACTTGCCTGGTTAAATAAAGGTAAAATAAAAAAAAAAAAAGCTCTGTAATGTGAATCAGACTCATGCATTGTATAATTGAGCTAATGATTTAGTCAGCAGAAGAGAGTCAGAATGGGCTTTTATAGTAGAAAGAGATACAATATGTAAATAATTACACTGTTCCTAATTGATTCCTGCAAATCATTCAGTTAGACATAGAGTCGATAATGGTGTTATCTTATGCTGCTAAGTTAATAGTTTTCCGCAATCCTCATACCTCATGTTTTGAGGAAAGGCAAGGAGTCTAGAATGGATTTTTATCAATTCCCCAAACTTGAAACGTTAACTTGTTTTCCTAGGTAGAAATCATAAGAATACACAGCTAGTTTCTTAGCCTCTTCTTCCTGCAATCACCTCATCTAAAATCATATATTCCTGCCGCAATGACCATGGGTTTATGTTAGGGCCGATACGTTGATTACATAAATTAAAGCTGCATTTGGCTACATATTTGATGCATTTAATTCGATTCCTGATCTGTTTTAATGATAAATAATCTTATTATTATCCATATCATAGATAATGTAGTTGGGTAATTGATCAATACGAGGAAAGCTTGGCATCCTGGTTTCTCCCAATGAGCTCCACAGAGATCCAACTCCGGCAGGAGCCTCGAAGATTTTCAAGGCTGTACAGTCGAAGTTCACCGCAAAATCAAATAAAAATCATTCAATCTTGTCTAATTTGGCCCAAATTGGCATTCTGTTTGTGGTCTCAGAACTCATGAACATAACATAATGACGTTCCTCTCTCTCAGAGTGAGGCGGAAAATCACACAGTAAAAACTAGCTGTTGAATCAGTTTCTTAATGTGTGTTTCACCCCCAGTGTACTGCATCCTCCTTCCTCCTTCCTGGGCTCAAGGTTAACATATTCACATTGGTCTGGAAAGTGAATCAAATAAATCAATCGCTGCAAACAATTAGCGATTCATCAATACTCTCGGACCAATAGCTATGTTGGTAATTATCACTGTTGGGACGAGGGAGATGGCCTTTACCTTGTTGATCACAACATGTTTCCTGCCGCAGGGCTGGAGAAGACAAATCAAAACACATCAAGATAATGAAATATATTTCCAATCCATTATTATAGAGGACAGGAATAGTACATGTTACATTTGACTCATTTAGCAGACACTCTTATCCAGAACGACTTTTACAGGAGCAATGAAGGCCTTGCTCAAGGGCACATCAAAAGATTTTTTCACCTAGTCGGTTCGGGGATTCAAACCAGCAACCTTTCATGTAAGTTGAATGAGTCTAAATAGGTACAGTATAATACTTCGTCAGTTTTAGATTTGCTGTTTCCGTTTGGATCATTTGACTTTGACAAGAGTAAAAGCCGGTACTCCTCAAGATGTAAGTATGCTAATAAGTGCTTGGTTGTGGGTTTGAGTGTGATGACTGCGAGAGCATCTATTCACATTGACATGTGTGGTAGTCACAAAACACTTCTTCTTTAAACCCACAATTTCCTCATTTTAATTGGATTTGGACAGAACGAAAACACTTATTAATCAATCAAATAAACTCCTCTGGGAGGCTGAAAGTAACTGAGGAAAATATTGAGATCCTATTTTTCATATATCATGAGAAAGTTTTCAAGGAAAGTTTGATTATTTTTCATTTGATAGATATTCTTAAGAATTTTTTAAAACTCAAATACACTACAAGTTTGCATTTCCTACTTTACAGTAAAATTCTCAGCAACAAAATAGTGACCAAATTAAGATCCTACATCTGTAGCCGTGTTAGAGGTCTATACAACAGCTTGTAATCGGCAGAAGGATTTGGGAAGATTGACTATAAAACCCCAACCTTATTTCCCTCACACCCTTTTACATGAAAAACAAATATTTTAAAAATCATTCTAAAGTTTGTAATTCCCTCTTTGAAATTTCCAACTTGATTTGCCCTAACAAAAAATGTATTAAACTCCTACAAAAATGACCATGAATTATAATTCACATAATAGTTTCCTGCAACATTTCCTGTTGCTGACAGATTATTTTCCTGCTGCAGCTAACTGGCACAAATTAAAATCCTACATCTGTAATTGAAAAGTAATAGGCGTCATAAGAACAGAAATAGCCATGTTCTCAAATCCCTGAACACTTAAACCATTCACTTATTCTGGGCAGTGGTGGGAAAAGTACCAATTGTCATACTTGAGTAAAAGTAAATATACCTTAAAGGAAAATGACTCAAGTAAAAGTGAAAGTCACCCAGTAAAATACTACTTGAGTAAAATAAAAAATGATTTGTCTTTAAATATACTTAAGTATAAAAAGTAAATGCAATCGTTAAAATATACTTAAATATCAAAAGTAAAAGAAAAGGTATAAATCATTTAAAATTCCTTAAATTAAGCAACCCAGACGGCATGATTTTCTTGTTTTTTTATTTAGAGATAGCCAAGGGCACAGTTCAACAGTTAGACATAATTACAAACTAAGCATTTGTGTTTAGTGAGTCCGCCAGATCAGAGGCAGTAGGATGAGGAATGGCTGAAGAATTGCAACATTTGCCTAGAACTAACGCTGCAGACAGCAATACTGGGTGATTTGAAAAGCCATAGTCAATCAACCAATAATATAATAATTATTTTAGCAAAAATGTTTATTTTTAATTTACAATCTGTAGAAGCTATGAGAATAGAAAGGTTCAAGTCGTTTGTGAAGCATCACAGCACAGTTGAAAAGTATATGGCAAATAGATATCAAAATGGATGATGTTGAGAGATAGATGGGAGAGGTTGAATGGAGCTGAAGGGACTAATAGCAAGATAAAACATGTAAAACATACAGGGTCTGTAAAATGTATATAGGTTCAGAACTGTTGTGAAATAGCACAGTTACAAATAGAAATCAAACTGGATTTCAATCAGAAATAGAGGAAGGACTAAGAACAAACAAAATATAACCATTGTAAAATAGACTGTGTATGTAAATGTGTATAAGATGTATAAATTGAAGGTAAAGCCAAGGTGTTTATTAGTTTACTCCAATTGGGGGATCGGTGGTAGGGTTTGCAGGGAATAATAATACAGGTATATTCTTTTAAAAAGTATGTATGTATATATGTGTATATGTATGCATGTGTGTATGGATATATATATATTTACCCAAAAATATATGGGGGATTGGAAATGATGCAGACAATTACATTGATGGAACCAATATTCTTTCCGCAATATTTACCTGGTCCACCCCTTTCAAAAAGGGGGGAAAAAGAGAAAAAAAGTGGATGACAGTAACGTTGACGCTATTGACGTTATTTTCTTTAGGAATGTAGTGGAGAAAAAGTACAAGTTGTCAAAAATATAAAAAGTACAGTACAGATACCCACAAATACTACTGAAGTAGTATTTTTACTTACAGTAAGTACTTTACACCACTGATTCTGGGCCCTAATTTGCTTCAGCACTGACTGCCACTGAGCAGTTAAATGCACCACTGAAGGGTCCAAAAGAATGAAATGAAATGTATATTTTATCCACTCAGATGCAACACCTGTCATCCATTTTGCAACACACTTCGTATCATTCTGGTAGTTTCCCATCGGGCGAAGAATGGTGGTAATGTCAGAGGAAGAAGAGAAAGTGAGACATTTCATAGGCTCTTTTTTCTCTAGTTCATATACAGTCAATGGGCTAAGTAGACCAGACTCAGCTGCTATAGTATTCGTGCCTATGAGAGAGCAATTTTTCTCAATTTTTCTCTAATGGCTAACTACCAGGAAATTTGAAAAGACATGCTGAGTGGACAGGGAGCTTATATTCATCAGCTCGCCTTGACTGATAGCCCTTTGAAACGCCTATGTCAGGAAACTTGGATGCAGTGAGCAGTGTTTCAGTAAAATAATCTCAAGTTAATTTGGTGATACACAAAGCAACTCAAACAACATAGAAATTGCATCAAAAATGTATTTTTTTTATAGATCTCCAGATTGACATGTCTCTCATGATGCGGTTCACAGCAGCATCAACTGAGGCAGAGTTCTGAATGACCCTCCCCCCTTTTGTTCCGTGCTGGCTGAAGACCTAGCTCACCAGTAACTAGCTAACTGTCTGAGCTTCTGCTGTCACGGATTCCCCTGTACTGCTCCTGGTACTGCTGCTCATTCCGTGCAACAGCTCCGGAGGTCTACGTCACCTAGGCGTCACTGAACTTTCATTACGCACACCTGATTCCCATTCCCCCTGATTAGTAATTGTATATATGTGGCCCCTGTTCACCATTGTCTGGTTGGTTATTGTTACCATGTCCATTGGTCCTGTGATGTTTCGGCTTTCGTGCTGCGTGTTTTGTGCAATTGTTATTACGGGTCTCGTCCCGTGTATTGTTATTACGGGTCTCGTCCCGTGTATTGTTATTATGGGTCTCGTCCCGTGTATTGTTATTACGGGTCTCGTCCCGTGCATTGTTATTACGGGTCTCGTCCCGTGTATTGTTATTACGGGTCTCGTCCCGTGTATTGTTATTACGGGTCTCGTCCAGTGTATTGTTATTACGGGTCTCGCCCAGTGTATTGTTATTATGGGTCTCCCGTGTATTGTTATTAGGGTCTCGTCCCGTGTATTGTTATTATGGGTCTCGTCCCGTGTATTGTTATTACGGGTCTCGTCCCGTGTATTGTTATTACGGGTCTCGTCCCGTGTATTGTTATTACGGGTCTCGTCCCGTGTATTGTTATTACGGGTCTCGTCCAGTGTATTGTTATTACGGGTCTCGTCCAGTGTATTGTTATTACGGGTCTCGTCCAGTGTATTGTTATTACGGGTCTCGTCCAGTGTATTGTTATTACGGGTCTCGTCCAGTGTATTGTTATTCGTCCGGGTATGGGTCGTCCCAGTGTATTGTTATTACGGGTCTCGTCCCAGTGTATTGTTATTACGGGTCTCGTCCAGTGTATTGTTATTACGGGTCTCGCCCCGTGTATTGTTATTACGGGTCTCGTCCCGTGTATTGTTATTACGGGTCTCGCCCCGTGTATTGTTATTACGGGTCTCGTCCGTGTATTGTTATTATGGGTCTCGTCCCGTGTATTGTTATTACGGGTCTCGTCCCGTGTATTGTTATTACGGGTCTCGTCCCATGTATTGTTATTACGGGTCTCGCCCAGTGTATTGTTATTACGGGTCTCGTCCAGTGTATTGTTATTACGGGTCTCGCCCGTGTATTGTTATTACGGGTCTCGTCCAGTGTATTGTTATTACGGGTCTCGCCCAGTGTATTGTTATTACGGGTCTCGTCCAGTGTATTGTTATTACGGGTCCGTGTATTGTTATTAAGGGTAAGTCCCGTGTATTGGATAAGGGTCTGCCAAATGACTTAAATGTAAATGTAAATGTAAATTACGGGTCTCGTCCCGTGTTTTGTTATTACGGGTCTCGTCCAGTGTATTGTTATTACGGGTCTCTTCCCGTGTATTGTTATTACGGGTCTCTTCCCGTGTATTGTTATTACGGGTCTCGTCCAGTGCATTGTTATTACGGGTTCGCCCAGTGTATTGTTATTACGGGTCTCTTCCCGTGTATTGTTATTACGGGTCGCCCAGTGTATTGTTATTACGGGTCGCCCGTGTATTGTTATTATGGGTCTCGTCCAGTGTATTGTTATTACGGGTCTCGCCCAGTGTATTGTTATTACGGGTCTCGTCCAGTGTATTGTTATTACGGGTTTCGTCCAGTGTATTGTTATTACGGGTCTCGTCCCGTGTATTGTTATTACGGGTCTCGTCCCGTGTGTTGTTATTACGGGTCTCGTCCCGTGTATTGTTATTACGGGTCTCGTCCAGTGTATTGTTATTACGGGTCTCGTCCCGTGTATTGTTATTACGGGTCTCGTCCGTGTATTGTTATTACGGGTCTCGTCCAGTGTATTGTTATTACGGGTCTCGTCCAGTGTATTGTTATTACGGGTCTCGTCCCGTGTATTGTTATTACGGGTCTCGTCCCGTGTATTGTTATTACGGGTCTCGTCCAGTGTATTGTTATTACGGGTCTCGTCCCGTGTATTGTTATTACGGGTCTCGTCCCGTGTATTGTTATTACGGGTCTCGTCCCGTGTATTGTTATTACGGGTCTCGTCCCGTGTATTAATTAGAGGTTTAACCTCGCTCTTTGTTTGGGTTACATCCCTGTGTTTTTGTATACATGTTTTATTTGGGCTTCGTCCCCGTGCCGTTCATGGCATTTTGTGTAATTTGGGTGGAGTATTAAAACCCCCTATTACGTATTCCTGCACCTGTCTCCAATCATTTATACAACGTGACACACGCCATCCCCTTTCCTGCAGTCAAATGACCAACTTTCCATCTAGTGGCCTCAGGGGTGGGATGTTATTAATATTTTTGATAATTAATCAACTTTTTTTTTTTAAACACGCTGAAAATCCGGTGTTTCTATGTTAAACGGTTTTATTATATTTCAGTCTTCTGTGATGGATATAAAGTGTAATATTGGGATGAAAACTCCAAATGTAATACATTTACATTTGGCTGTTGTCTATGTGTGCAGAGGGTCCCTGGTTCGAACCCAGGATGGGGCGAGGAGAGGGACGGAAGCAATACTGTTACATTGATGCTGTTGACCCAGATCACTGGTTGCTGCGGAAAAGGAGGAGGGCAAAAGGGGGGTGAGTGTAACTGATGCAAAATGGCTAGCTTGTTAGCAGTGGTGCGCGCTAATAGCGTTTCAATTGGTGACATCACTCGCTCTGAGACCTTGAAGTAGTTGTTCCCCTTACTCTGCAAGGGCCTTGGCTTTTGTGGCGTGATGGGTCTTGGGTGTCAGTCGTCGATGTGTACAGAGGGTCCCTGGTTCAAGGCGAGGAGAGGGACGGAAGCTATACTGTTACATATGTAAACTAATGACTTCAACTGTAAATGGCAAAGGCTATTCTAATATACGATATGAATGATAATCAGAGTAATAGATAAAAAGTCCTTAGTAAAAGATACAGTTTGATCATTGCTGGCCATTATTCCTAACAGATGGATGTGCTCCACCCACAGGATATAGGAAAACCAGCTCCTCACATCCCTTACCTTCTGCTCTCTTCTCACCTTCGAGTTTTCCTCTCTCATATTAATTACCATTCATTCATTCCGTTGTGCCTTGTCTCTGTGACAGTGAACAAATGGGAGGGAGGGTCCATGGCTGTCACCATAAAGAAGTCCTGAAGTGGCCCTCAATTATTAAAGCGTCAATATGTAGTGGCCCTCTCTCTCTCTCTCTGTGTGTGTGTGCGTGTGTGTTTTGAAGCCTGGACCAGCAGTGTCTTGAAGACCAGCTGCTCCCTCTCTGTCTCCCCAGAGGGACATCATGCTACCATTCATTTTCAATTTAAGGCCAGGCATTACTGTTTGTGTTCTGGCCCAAGCTGGCTTGCTATGCTTGGTTGGTTCATACACAGAACCTCGCTCCTCTCCAGAACGTCCCAGACACACAGAGCCACCTAAGCCAGAACACAATTTGAGTCCTCGTTCGACGGGCCTGATTCAGTCCACCTTTCCTCCCAGAACCACTCACTCACTCACTCACTCACTCACTCACTCACTCACTCACTCACTCACTCACTCACTCACTCACTGGCAGGCAGAGAGACATCCCCATCTAAGGAGCCAGAGGGCCCTGGAGGCCCCATCAATAATGCAGCCCTGGACACGCTGATTTGAGGAGACAACTGGTATTTAGTAGGCTGCTCGCTAACCCCAAAAAGCGCTTCTTCCTTCGCACCAGTTAGCCTTGTTTTCTGTCAGCGATCAACGCTGATTTAGATGTACAACCAACCGGTAGAGTGATTCAGGAAATCAGATCACCCCGGTACAATAGAATAGCCGCTGCAGTAGAGCGTCAGCGCACACGGACACTCACAACACACGGCCACACACACACACACACACACATACAAGGGCGCCCAGGTGAGGGCTCCAGGATCGACGCATGCTGGTCATGAAACACGGCCCCCATTGATTTTTGAAAGCTTCACTTTTTCTCTTTGCCGTTTTCTTTGATTATTAATTCACGGAGTCAAAAGAGAACTGCCCAATGCTCTTAAATCATGACTGGTCACTGGCTTTATCATGGGTTGGCGAAATGCTATATCATTCATGTACAGCACACTCCATAACTGTTGCCTATCTTCGCAAACACTGCATACATGCACTGTAGAGGAAGATCCGTTTTAAACTGAATGTCATCAATGATTAACATCATTTCCTCATTGGTTTGAGTGTAATGTTCCGATTCTATAAGTCCAGTATGATGATGAAACTGACTTGTAAGTAAGGCAGATTCTGCTACTGGGCGATGGACAGACTGATGTGTGCTATAGGTCCAATAACAGTGTTCTCTGGCCTCTCAATGTGCTTCGGGCTGCCAAGGAGTTATCTTAGTGACAGTGTATCTACATACTCTACCCTCCTGCGTTCACGGTAATATAGTCACATGTACAATATGTATATCTTGCTAAAATCATCAGTGAAATTAAGTTACTAAGAGTATGTGGCTAATCAGCATTCAGTCGTCAAGTTCCTGGGTTTTTTCCTATCTATCCTTATGGCCCCTTTCATTCCTAATGAAGTGTCCAGCTCTTCCATTCCAAAATAATTCACTAGAGGGAGCTGACGCTAAAGCTCTCGTCTAAACAAAATGTCTTCCTTCCCCTACTTGGACGATGCACACTGAGTGAAAATATAAACGCAACATGCGACAATTTCAAAGATTTACAGTTACAGTTCATATAAGGAAATCAGTCAATTGAAATGAACGAATTAAGCCCTAGTCAATGGATTTCACATGACTGGGAATACAGATATGCATCTATTGGTAACAGATAGCTTTTAAAAAAAAGGTAGGGGCGTGGATCAGAAAACCAGTCAGTATCTGGTGTGACCGCCGTTTGCCTCATGCAGCGCGACACATCTCCTTCGCATCGAGTTGATCAGTCTGTTGATTGTGGCCTGTGGAATGTTGTCCCATGAAAAATGTACTTTCTATGCCTGGGCTATGTGGTTGTCCCTCCTAGCTATCTTAAGATGAATGCACTAACTGTAAATCTCTCTGCATAAGAGCATCTGCTAAATGACTCAAATATAAAACGTCATGACCCCATACATCTGCCCGGTACAGTTGAAACCGGGATTCATCCATGAAGAGCACACTTCTCCAGCGTACCAGTGTCCATTGAAGGTGAGCATTTGCCCACTGAAGTCGGTTACGATGCCAAACTGCAGTCAGGTCAAGACCCCAGTGAGGACAACAAGCACGCAGATGATCTTCCCTGAGATGGTTTCTGACAGTTTGTGCAGAAAATCTTCAATTGTACAAACCCACAGTTTCATCAGTTGTCCAGGTGGCTGGGGTCAGATGATCCCGCAGCTGAAGAAGCTGGATGTGGAGGTCCTTGGCTGGTGTGGTTACATGTGGTCTGCGGTTGTGAGGCCAGTTGGATGTACGGCTAAATTTTCGAAAAACAACGTTAGAGGCGGCATTTGGTAGACAAATGAACTTTCAATTCTATGGCAACAGCTCTCATGGACATTCTTGTAGTCAGCATGCCAATTGCACGCTTCCTCAAAACTTGAGACATCGGGGGCAGTGTGTTGTGTGACAAAACTGCACATTTTAGAGTGGCCTTTTATTGTCCCCAGTGCAAGGTGCACCTGTGCAATGTTCATGCTGTTTAATCAATTTCCAATCTGTCAGATGGATGGATTATATTGGCAAATGTAAAATAAATGCTCACTAACAGCAATGTAAACAAATTTGAGCAAAACAATTTAGAGAAATACGTTTTTTGTGAGTATGGAACATTTCTGGGATCTTTTAATTCAGCTCATGAAACATGGGACCAAAACTTTACATGTTGCATTTATATTTTCGTTCAGTTTATTGTATAGTAGGCCTATGTATTATTTTCAATTTCTCAAATTGTTGTTCATGTAGTGAGTTCGCAACTCTTTGAAAAGTTCTATTTTGGATGAAGAACATATTTTCAAATGACGAGTGAACGAACATACACGTTTTCCTCCCAAAGACCAGTTCAATAAAAATAATTATTCAAAACATCATCATGTCCATCTGTTTTGATCAGTTGACAATGTCATGTATGTTTGTCCCATGTTTTGATGCTGTTGATGAGTTAGGAACCAATAAATGAATCATACAACCTATTAGTGGTATCCTCTCGATGGGACGCCGCCATTCATCTACAGACGTTCACACAAATCCATTTTTCAGTTAAGCATAATTAGCTGTGTTTATTAATATTTACAATTAAGTCTTTCAAACATCTTATCTAACGCCAGCTAAAGACCGGATGAATTCTTGACGATGCTCCCCTCACAAGATCTAAGAAGATCACCCTTTCTCCTCTTTCCCACTCTATGCTTCCCTCCACTTGTTTGATATATATATATATATATATATATATATATATATATATATATATATATATACACATGCCCCCCCTCCCCCCTCCCACCCATCCACCAAATAATAACGCCTTATACAAAATACATGATCCATCTGGTCAAACTGGGTGAACTTAAATATACCTGTCACGTGGAACAACTTGGAAGTTTTTCCCCACTACAACCCCTCTCTCTCTACTGGGGTCTGAGGGAGGCGAATCCACACGGGTTTTAATTAAAGAAGAAGAGGAACCCAGGTTCCAGGACGTACAGTGTTTCTTCTAAATGAGGGGAGCTTGTGCTCGCCGGCAGGCGAGAGCAAAGAGCCGAGACCTTGCTGCAGTGGGACCCGGCTTCTTGTGGCTTTCATCACTTCCACTTCGTATATGCCTCCTCAGAAGTTTCCGGAGAGAGGCATCTGTCTCTCTGACTTGAGTGTTGAATTGGAAAGATGGCAAGTGGGGGTGGAGAGGTAGGTTTGGAGAGGGGGAGGGATAGAGAGAAGGGTTAGGAGAAAGAGAGAAGAAAAGTGGGGGAGAGAGAGGGGAACGTGAGTGATACTCTCCAATTGCTCTGACTGCACAAAAGGGTGACTAAAAATGTAATGGGTTGATTTTGCTATCTTAGTTAATACAGGATATTGGTCGATACACCACTGGAAATGCTTGATGATTGCGACAGCGTCCAGAAAGTACAATTAGAAGCAGAAACATCATATGAACCATTCCGTGGCATGTTTTTAAAAATGTACTTATTTGGACCTCTTTGTTTTCTTTCTTGGATCCAGATTGTTCATTGTTTGTGTGTTTGTAAATATGTTTTTAATAATTGAGCTTATTGAGGTTCTGTTTCCAATATTTTCCTTTCTAGTCTAATAGCGTCATAAAACCATCATCATAAAATATATATGATTATCATCATAACAAATGCAATAATAAAAGACAGATAAACATTTCAATTAACTATCCATATATTATATATATATATTAATATTTAGAAAAAGGGTACGTGCAATGCGTATGTAAAGCAACATATTATAAAAAACATATATCACCAGTTTGACCCAAACAAACAGAGATGTTAAAAGAAACAGAGATGTTAAAATGACTCTTTAGGTCAGGACATTCTCTAGCAGTCATCTTCCCATCTTTCCCTGCCTACTGTTTCCTTCTTTTAACAAGCAGAAATCTGTAACTTTGGTTGATTTCTCCAGATACATATGAAAGTACATTTTTCAAAACCAAGCAACCATGACATCTAGTGGAGATTTGCCCATCATACAGCATCTACAGCCTGAGAATGTGTTGGATGTATGGAAGTGGTGAATGACCATAAGGACCGAAAACATACAAACTGAGATCTAACATCAATATGTTATGTACAATTTCATCTTAAAATGTCAAAACTGTTGAAACAATACAAATGCAATCTCTAGGCTGCCCCAAAAAACTACAATTTTCTTTTGAATCATTGTTTAAAATAATGTGATATAACCAAGCCTTGGAGTATGTCGTAGTAACATTGTATGTGTTTCCTTATCATTTTCAGACTAATAACAGTCCAAGAATTCATTGTGCCCCAAAATGCACTCAGAACGTTGCACATCTAGGCCAGGAGCCAGAGACTAAAGAAACATCTGAGCCTTACAAAAGGTTAAGCTTTTCACATGCTAGTCTCCAGCCACTCTGTCAAGACATCCTTGTAAATCTGAAGAGGAATTTAAGAGGTAGCAACACTCACCGATGGACAATAAAGTAGCTTACTGACAATCCGTACCACAGCAAGACTATAAGGTTCAAGTTTGTGAGAGAGGTAAAGAGAAAGGAAACCACAGAAGGTAGGAATTTATACTACTTTAAAAATGTTCCATGTCTAAAATGTTTTTGACCATTTCCTCAGTGCTTATTCCATTGTAATAGATATGCCAGTAAGGACAACTCATGTTCCCATGTTGCTTTTGTAAACACTGATGTCAACACAAAGACAACTGTGCTGGAATTGTAGTATTCCCTGAAGTGTTCTTATTCTGTACTCTCCATTATGAGGTCATCACATATAGCTGTTCATATTTGATGAAGCTGGAAGAGATGGATAACAACTTAAAATGTGTTCCAACTCAAATCTCAGCTCACCAGTCTTTCATAATAATACATGAATAAATTACAGACAAGTGAAACACATAAAGGAGTGATTCATTGCCATCTTCACAATGGCCGAATTGACAGCCTGTTATATTGAGTAATTACTATATATTGCTATGTTAGCATTTTCCATGTGTTTTGGATGAGACATACAAGCCCGGTGGCCAATGGCTTATGCTAGCCCTCATGGAGTGGGGACCTCATGGCTTACGTACGTACCCCTCTGAGGGGGTCGGGAAGGGAGTCGAGGGGCGAGGGCTTCCACCATCTCGAGATAATGGATTCCAGGTGGTGTCTCCTCCTTCCACCCTTCCCTCACTCCTTTTTAGAGAGGTATGTGCGTGTTGTAATTATACTGTTTGATTATTTGACGGATTTAGGGTTTTAGGATGATGTTTTCATAAGCCTAGAGTTCTGGATTTGTTGAAAACTCCTATACACTGGAATTCGATACACTGGAACCTCCTACTAAGCAAGGTAAACAAGCAACATAAAGCTGAAACTCAATCATCAAGGACAGCAGTTAACACATCCTCTGAATATTTGCATGAATCCACACAAATATGGTTACTCGAAATCCAATGATTTGATTAAGGATTCATAAAAGAACATCAGAGAAAGGTCCAATACTATCTTTATAACTCAGTTCAAACCTTAAATGCTCCCTCAGATCTATATTTATATTCCCTTGCTCCCCATTAAAGCCCTGTTTACTTCCTTGTGCTATTTGATGGTTAGATGTTGTTTCTACGACGGGGAACTCTTCCTTGCCAAGTTCACCCTCCCTGGGAACAGTTTCAACCGTAGTCATCAAGCGTTTTATTCTGTTACCAATTAAGTGTTACCATCTGTAGAACGGTAAGGGCACTTTTGAAGCCGGTCCAGGTCAGATGTTCGTGATCATACACTATTAAATGAAAAAGAAAACAAAAGGCATCAAGGCATTAAGATAAAAAACGATAAGAGTTGAAATTAGTTGTGAAAAACCAAACTAATAATAAACTGCCTTTTCGAGCTATATCAGTTTTGGTTTGTTAACAAGCCCTGGAAAGAAAATCACTCCTAACACTTGGAATCCAAGTAAAACATTTCTGTGACAAAATTACATAAACTACCATCATACTGTTTAAAAAGGATGAATGTGTTCTTAATGTTTGGAAAAGGTCAATTATTGCCACTTCATTCTGTCCATCCAGGACAGCCATTTTTATTATCTTACAGAAAAGCATCATCCAAAACAATTATTCGCATCATTCCATATTTTCACTTCTGTGTTCTAGCCAATAGTCTCAAAGACAGAGTCGCTCACTGCACTTTCCAAAATGTAATTTATATCTGGATGTCAGCATGTTTTGGTTGTAACTTCATTAACGATGATTAATCGCTGAACAATGTTCCAGTTGTTTGTGTTGGATGATACTCAACAATGACGCCAGAACGCTGCTCTTATCCAAATCAGCGCTTTCACTTGAGTCACTTTAGTCAGCCGTACTGCTGTCTAACAGTCTTCTAGGTCATCATCTGTCTTGGTTTGTGACCTCTTTGTATATCATAATTTGGCTGTAAAATGGGCAACTCTTTTTTTAACAACAGCCCCCTGTTGTTTGTTTGCAATTACAAGGGTCACGCCGTGTTTCCTGTTAGAAAGGTTTGGCTTGATGAAAGGAGTAATGGACGTCAAATGAAATTGAGGGAATACATCAAATACTTCGTAAAAGTGCCCTTTCAGATGTTCATAATGCATTTGTATGAACTTCATGAGGGTTTAGGATAATGGAAATGGGGGCTATAGGAGCAGTTATCAGGTGGAGTAGTGAAACAATATAGATTACACACCCATCAAAGACCCATTATTTATGAGTTTATGTCCAAATCTCGTAAACAGAGATGTTAGAGGTTAGCACACAGATAATGCTAAACCACACAGTTTACACACTAACGGCCTCGGTGTAAATTATTCATATAGCTGCCGTAGTTTGTTATCTTGGCTTTAAAGTGGGGATTGACCCTGACTGAGCCCTATATCTCTCTGTACATACCTTTACTATGACCTCTGTGTTGTCTGGCCAGTGTGTGTGTGTGTGTGTGTGTGTGTGTGTGTGTGTGTGTGTGTGTGTGTGTGTGTGTGTGTGTGTGTGTGTGTGTGTGTGTGTGTGTGTGTGTGTGTGTGTGTGTGTGATTGTATTACTATCCTTTAAAAAAAATATCCTACTATCCTTATGGGAACTGGAAATCCCCCAAAGCCCCAACAAGGATAGTAACATAAGGAAAATTGTAATTCGTGGAGACCTTACCTGTAACGAATCTCTTAGGGGAGGGTCTCCCATAGGGGAGGGTCTGGGTGGGCATCTGTCCGCGGTGGTGGCTCTGGCGCGTGACGTGGACCCCACTCCACCTTAGTCTTGGCCCACTTAGGTGGCGCCTTTGGAGTGGCGACCCTCGCTGCCGACCTCGGACTGGGGACCCTTGCAGTGGGTCCCGAATAGACAGGCGGCTCTGGTAGCGCCGGAGTGAAGGGGGACTCTGGCAGCTCCTGACTGACGGGCGGCTCAGCGCCGGAGTGAAGGGGGACTCTGGCAGCTCCTGACTGACGGGCGGCTCTGGTAGCTCCTGACTGACGGGCGGCTCTGGTAGCGCCGGAGTGAAGGGGGACTCTGGCAGCTCCTGACTGACGGGCGGCTCTGGCAGCTCCTGACTGACGGGCGGCTCTGGCAGCTCCTGACTGACTGGCTCTGAAAGCGCTGGACAGGAGGGAGGCTCTGGAAGCGCTGGACAGGAGGGAGGCTCTGGAAGCGCTGGACAGGAGGGAGGCTCCTGGGGGGCTGCCACCGGAGGCCTGGTGCATGGAGGAGGCACCGGATGGACCGGACGGTGGAGGCGCACTGGAGGTCTCGAGCACCGAGCCTGCACAACCTGTCCTGGCTGGATACTCCCCGTAGCCCGGCGGGGTGGAACAGACCGCACTGGGCTGTGCTGGAGAACTGGGGACACCATGCGTAGGGCTGGTGCCATATAACCCGGACCGAGGAGACGCACTGGAGACCAGATGCGCTGAGCTGGCTTTACTACTCCTGGCTCGATGCTCACTCTAACCCGGCCGATACGAGGAACTGCGATGTAGCGCACCGGGCTATGCCTGCGTACTGGGGACACCGTGCGCCTCAAGGCATAACACGGTGCCTGCCCGGTCAACCTCTCGCCACGGTAAGCACAGGGAGTTGGCTCAGGTCTCCTACCTGACTTAGCCACACTCCCCGTGTGCTCCCCCCAATACATTTTTGGGGTTGCCTCTAGTCCCTGTTGCGCTGCCGTGCCTCCAGCTCTTCCCTGGGGTAGCAATATTCCCCAGCCTGTGCCCAGGGTCCCTTACCATCCAGAACCCTCTGCTCCTGGTTACCACGCTGCTTGGTCAGGTTGTGGTTGGTGGTTCTGTAACGAATCTCTTCTTTGTCTGAGGAAGAGTAGTCAAGATCGGACCAATATGCAGCGTGGTAAGTGTCCATGTTAATTTATTAGAACTGAACACACAAAACAAAATAACAAAGTGAATGAAAGAAACGAAACAGTCCTGTCAGGTGAAACAACACACTAAACAGAAAATAACCACCCACAAACAAAAAATGGGAAAACAGGCTACCTAAGTATGGTTCTCAATCAGAGACAACGATTGACAGCTGCCTCTGATTGGGAACCATACCAGGACAAACACATAGGAATATAAACACAAGAACAAAACATAGAATGCCCACCCCAACTCACGCCCTGACCAACCTAAAATAGAGACATACAAAAGGAACTAAGGTCAGGACGTGACATTACCAAGGTCCCCATGAGGACAAAGGCTATTTTAGGCTCAAAGGTTAGGTTTAGGGTTAGGGTTACAGTTAGGTTTAAGGTTAGAATTTAGGGTTAGGAGTTAAGGTTAGGCTTTGAGTTAGGGTTAGGGATAATAGGAATTTTAATTGAAATACATTTTAGGCTTAAGGGTTAGGGCTAGGGTTAAGGTCAGGAGTTAGGATTAGGTTTAGGGTTAAGTTTATGATTTGTTTACGGGACACGAGTTTTCCAAACAGTAAAATGACACTGAGTGCACAAAACCTTAAGAACTCTTTTCATGACAGACTGATCAGGTGAATCCAGGTGAAAGCTATGATCCCTTATTGATGTCACTTGTTAAATCCACTTCAATCAGTGTAGATGAAGGGGAAGAGACGGGTTAAAGAAGAATTTTTAAGCCTTGAGACAATTGAGACATGGATTGTAAATGTGTGCCATTCAGAGGATTAAAATGCAAAGACAAAAGAGTGCCTTAAACAGGATAAAAAAACGTGTTATGGCTTAGCAACCTCTACCATATCGTGGATTCAGAGCTATCTATCTAATAAAAGGGTTTTAATATAAGGGTTTTCCTTAATGGAAGCTTCTCTAATGTCAAATATGACAAGTGTGTTGTAGTGCAGGGCAGCTCTCTAGGCCCTCTACTCTTTTCTATTTTTACCAATGACCTGCCACTGGCATTAAACAAAGCATGTGTGTCCATGTATGCTGATGATTCAACCATATACACATCAGCAAACACTGCTAATGAAGTCACTGAAACCCTTAACAAAGAGTTGCAGTCTGTTTTGGAATGGGTGGCCAATAATAAACTGGTCCCGAACATCTCTAAAACTAAGAGCATTGTATTTGGTACAAATGATTCCCTGAATTCTAGACCTCAGCTGAATCTGGTAATGAATGGTGTGGCTGTTGAACAAGTTGAGGAGACTAAATTACTTGGCGTTACCTTAGAAGATTGTAAACTATCATGATCAAAACATATAGATTCAATGGTTGTAAAGATGGGGAGAGGTCTGTGCGTAATAAAGAGATGCTCTGCTTTTTTGACACCACAAGCCAAAAAGTAGGTCCTGCAAGATCTAGTTTTGTCTTAACTTGATTATTGTCCAGTCATGCAGCTGGCCGAGAACAGAGAAGCACGTTCTGCTCTTCATTGCAATCAAAGGGCTGATATAGAGTGCATTCGGAAAGTATTCAGACCCCTTGACTTCTTCCACATATTGTTACGTTACACCTTATTCTAAAATTGCTTAAATAAATAAAAATCATCATCAATCTGCACACAATAGCCCATAAAGACAAAGCAAAAACAGGTTGTATATCAATTTTTGCCAATGTATTAAATATAAATAACAGAAATACCTTATTTACATAAATATTCAGAACCTTTGCTATGAGACTTGAAAATTGCTCGGGTGCATCCTGTTACCATTGATCATCCTTGAGATGTTTCTACAACTTGATTAGAGACAACCTGTGGTCAAATTAAATTGATTGGACATGATTTGGAAAGGCACACACCTGTTTACATAAGGTCCCACAGTTGGCAGTGAAGGTCATAGAAAAAAAACAAGCCATGAGGTAGAAGGAATTGTCCATCGAGCTCCGAGACAGGATTGTGCCGTGGCACAGATCTCGGGAAGAGTACCAAACATTTCTGCACCATTGAAGGTCCCAAGAACACAGTGGCCTCCATCATTCTTAAATGGAAGAAGTTTGGAACCACCAAGACTCTTCCTAGAGCTGGCCACCTGGCCAAACTGAGCAATAGGGGAGAAGGGCCTTGGTCAGGGAGGTGACCAAGAACACGATGGTCACTCTGACAGAGCTCCAGAGTTCCTCTGTGGAGATGGGAAAAACTTCCAGAAGGACAACCGTCTCTGCAGCACTCCGCCAATCAGGCCTTTATGGTAGAGTGGCCAGATGGAAGCCAGACCTCAGTAAAAGGCACATGACAGCCTGCTTGGAGTTTGCCAAAAGGCATCTAAAGGACTCTCAGACTATGAGAAACAAGATTTTTTTGGTCTGATGACACCAAGATTGAACTCTTTGGCTTGAATGCCAAGTGTCACGTCTGGAGGAAACCTGGCACCATCCCTACGGTGAGCATGGTGGTGGCAGCATCATGCTGTGGGGATGTTTTTCAGCGACAGGGACTGGGAGACTAGTCAGGATCGAGGGAAAGATTAATGGAGCAAAGTATGGAGAGATCCTTGACAAAAACCTGCTCAAGAGTGCTCAGGACCTCAAACTGGGGCAAAGGTTCACCTTCTAACCACACAACGACCCTTAGCACAGAGCCTAAGCAATGCAGGAGTGGCTTCAGGACAAGTCTCTGAATGTCCTTGAGTGGCCCAGCCAGAGTCCGGACTTGAACCTGATCGAACATCTCTGGAGATGCCTGAAAATAGCTGTGCAGCGACGCTTCCCATCCAACCTGACAGAGCTTTAGAGAATCCGCAGAGAAGAATGAGAGAAACTCCCCAAATACAGGTGTACCAAACTTGTGGCGTCATACCCAAGAAGACTTGAGGCTGTAATTGCTGGCGAATGTGTTTCAACAAAGTACTGAGTAAAGTGGAACTCCACTCCATCTCATATTTTTCAAATAAACAGCAAGCCTGGTTTCAGAAAACAGATAAAGCAACACCTCACAGCACAACGCCTTTCCCTTATTTGACCTAGACAGTTTGTGTGTGTGATTTGGTATTGATATGTAGGCTACGTGTGCCTCTTTTCATTTATTTTTTATTGATGTAGTTCTGTCCTTGGGCTGTTCTTGTCTATTAATGTTCTGTATTATGTCATGTTTCATGTTTTGTGAGGACTCCAGGAAGAGTAGCTGCTGCTTTCGCAACAGCTAATGGGGATCCAAACAAAATACCAAATGCCAAATGGTAGGATCACCGGTTTGTGTCAAGAACGTCAACGCTGCTGTGGTTTTCACACTCTACAGTTTCACATGTGCATCAAGAATGGTCCACCACAATATTAGGAAGGTGTTCTTAATGTTTTGTACAATCGGTGTATGTTAAGTTCCCATAAGCTCCTACTTGGGTAATACTTTTGGTTTCTGAACCAGAATATTGCTCAACATTGGAATAAGACAAGATAAAATGCATGAGGGTTAAATATGTGATGTCATAGCTAAAGGATTACATTTGAAACATATCCCATTCAGCCGACAAAGGCTCTTACTCATAAGATGAAGGGTGAGCCTGTTGGTTGATCTCAGACACATTGTCATCGACTCTTCACATGCACAGGAACTGAAGCCACATTTGCCTCTGAGCTATGGGGACTCAGAGCTGAAGGAACACCGGCCTTGTGAAGAGAGGAGCTTTTATCCAGATCAAAACCAGCTCTGATCTCATCTGGACCATTCTGTTCCTGAAAAACAACACAGTGTCCTGTAAACACACACCAGTGGGATGGGAAGACGTCCAAACGAGACACACACACACACACAAAGGCATGGACACACACAAAAGCACACACTCTCTCTTTGTCCAAGTCCATTCCTCCTGCAATTCCCGTCTTTCCCTCCCCTGGTGCAGCACACCCCTTCAGTACTGTAATTAGGAGACAGATGAAAGCAATACCGTCTTGTGTGTCAATGTAGCTGGTTACATCGAGCCAATCAACCCAGGCCATGGGGCCAGGTAAGCAAAATATGGGTACATCAGCTGTGAACATCCACCCCCTCTCCTCTGGCCCTCTAGCCCCATAAAGGTGACTGCCCGTAACCCCTGGTGACACGTGATGTTGTCTTTGTGTAATTAAATCATCCTGGCTCTCGGGTCCATCCCATGAGAAACCTAGCTTGTTCAATCCCCACAGGTCAGGGTCTGCTGTTTTTCTTGGATGTGTTTCATGGGACCGCATGTTCTCACTGGGACCTCGGAAAAATCGGCCCCTTGGAAAAACAAAGCAGAGAAATTGGGATTTGGGCCTCGGTCGGACATTGGGTACACAGTAATTTAGGTCCTGTGTCTCGCCCCAGAGGCCCGAGTAGCCAAGGCTATGCATGGAAAGGTTCCTCCGGGCTCCTCCATAGGTGGTCTCCCATTTCAAAGAGGCTGGAGGTCTAGAGGCTTGTTTCCTGAATAACAGGCCCTTTATTTAGTATTTAAGGACACACTGACTGGCTGAAGTTCCTATGCTTTGCATCAGACCTGTAACAGGATTTGGTCTGAGAGGTCTTTGTGATGACAGAACGTCTTGTTGTTGTCTACTCCTCATTGTACCATTGTTATGGGGACGGAGGAATACAGTCGTACCGGGCGCACTACTCCAAAGAGAACGTGACAAGACGCCTCTGAAGAGACCCTCTCCGTCAATGAATTGGGTCGACAAAGAAAGGGGGCCGTCTGAAACACCGTAAGGGGTGTGGAGAATAAGCGCAAAATAGAGACGAGAGACAAGTCCTCTTGTACTCTTCCATTTTAAAAGACTGAGGTGCAGGCGACTCTTCCTTACCTAAACACTACAGGCCACCTCCTACTCTGGCTACCATGGTGATCATGCACCTTGGAAGTAGATGGAACATATTATCAGAGTATCAAGTTGCAGTAAGTGGCCCTTCTCTGTCTGGTCCTAAAACAACACTTTGTCATTATCATCGTTTCAGACTATGTTACAGTGCAGCTTGACAACGTAGGGCTTCTTAGGAAATGTCATCCGCCAGGAGAAGTACATTTCTCAGAGAGCTCCCTTCTGTATTGAATTCCCTGAGCTAATATTGAGTTCCGAGGTTCCCAGCAGAACCACATTTCTCGGGGTGAAAGATGACCGTGGAGCCCCTTTCAACAACACACAGGAAGTAGAATAGGCCTGATCGTTCCACAGTAAAACGTCACTCTAAAATCAGATCACATTTTATTTGTCTCATGCTTCGTCAACAACAGGTGTGGACTAACAGTGAAGTGTTTACTTACGGGCCCTTCCCAACAATGTAGAGAGAAAGAAAATAGAGAAATAATAGATGTGCAGGGGTAGGAGGTAATTGAGGTAGACATGTACATATAACTGGAATAAAGTGCAAAAAGTGTTAAGGCAGATTCTTAAATAGTTAACCAATAGCTACGCAGACTAACTATTTAGCAGGCTTGTGGCTTGGGGATAGAAGCTGTTCAGGGTCCTGTTGGTTCCAAACTTGGTGCATCGGTACCGCTTGCAATGTGGTAGCAGAGAGAACAGTCTATGACTTGTCAAATCACACACCAGCAGCCGTCCACTCGTCCAGACAGACTGCCCAAGACAAGGGTGGGTCCAAAATAGCACTGTAGTGCATTACTTTTGACCAGAGCCCTATGGTTCCTCATCAAAAGTAGTGCACAATATTGGGAAATAGGTACCAGACTAAATCACACACCAGCAGCCGCCCACACAGACTGCCCAAGACAAGGCAATTGCATAATTCTGTCATAGAGCCATTTCTCATTGGTTGTTCAGATCAGTGCCCTCTGAAACGCTCTATATAAATACAAGGTATATGCATCCAGTTGACCTCTATGTCTAGCTGTTGATCACTTTATGTAGAACGTTATACTGCCTCGCAGACAGATCAACAGTTTCATGTTGAATCAAAACTACCATAGGGACCAGTAGATGTCTACAGAACAGCATATTTTCCTCTTACATGCATATTTGTCGATATTTAGGGTGGTTTTGCGGTTTGTTGACATGTCTGTTCAGTTCAGCCACTGGTAAAGCCAGGAGACTTGTACTGGACTGGACAGTGTCCAACCTAAACACTATCCTCTATGCAGCAGTGGGCTGGTATGTAGGCTACTCTGATGCTAATCTGAGTGTAGGCACGTAACTCTTAACACATGGTGGAGTTGACACTAGCATTGAAAAAAACTTGAATAATTATAAGCACGCTGTACAGAAGGCTACGTTGTTATAAAGGTGTTGTTTGGCATCAATCAGATTGTTACATAGGGATTTGTGACATCACCCATCACTGGAAGCAAAAAGGTAGATGAGCAAATTGAACCGCACGTACCAAGGTTTTTTTTCTACACCGTTGTATTAACTGTTAGAAGAAATGCGTGGACAAGATTTGACAAACAAGAGCCTTAGGCACTAACAACAACCTGGTGTCATGGTGGTTGAGGACTATCCCCCAGGTTATTAGCACTTTTAATGACTCCCCATTTGACCATGGAGCCAGCAAGGGGCTGGATCATTAGCAAGGCTACTGGGGCTATGCTTCCAGGTGGAGGTATGGCTGTGGGGTGATCCTCTATACTGGTGCATGTAATCTACTCTCCTCAGAGCGTCGCTAACAGCAGGACATCCCCTCTCTCTTGCTGTTCCATGGATGATGACCTCAGTGAACCCGCACAGCATGTTGGGTGGTAATGAAGGACACTACATTTTCCGTAGCAGCTGAGGAGCGTTGGTAGCAAAAAAAAAGAGCAGTACATATTGTGCTGTTCTATCGCACATGCAGTGATGTCTGCTGGGAGAAAAAACATGATGTTTGTTGTTTGCAGTAACTTCTTTGTTGTTGTAATATCCCAAATGGACACGGCTGTTCCACCATTAAAGATTCCAGCTTTAAACCACGGGTTCATATTCAACATCTACGGGTTCATATGACATATAGTTTTTAATTTTATTTCATGACGTTGATTTGACAGGGACCGTGCACAATTAAAACATACATCTCCCAGACAATGTTATGCATTGTATCGAATAACTCTGTTATATGAAAGCTTGGAGTTAGTCAATAGATTTGTTGATATTGTTAACTCATTATGAATATAATGTAATTATGTTTAATATTTCTATGTAATAGAAGAGGCTGCCCAGGTTATATAAATACATCACTTAACCGATGTTACCTGAATCCTGGCTGGAGATGCTTATCTCAAACTGGTGCACAAATCTCCCACCAAAATCATTGATTCACATTAAAAAGTGTGTTATCCAGAAATATTTCACAGTCACAATCATATTTTTTCTTCCCTTTACACAATAGCATGTTCTCAGCAACTCCCTTGTGCTTTAATACTAAACCTTAGAAGCCACCTACCAATCCACCTTAAAACATAAGAGTTCTTTTCTGTTATGCATCTCATGATGTATTTATTTTCAGATGACCCCAGTGGGGAATGTTATAATGTGAGGAACAGTGGTTCAATGGCTAAATAGACACGTTTTATAACATGCATATTTTGATTTCCAGCAACATATACATTTTAATCTCTCATCTAAACTGTGTTGCATATCTTCACAAGTTCCCGCACAGTTTTCCTCTTCATCTAGCATGTCGTGCTTAGAAAGCTGACACAACTGCTGGGGCTAGTATGCTCTGTGGTTAAAGAAGCAATCCTGGATTCAACAAAAACAACACAGCTATGGATGCAAAGACTGACCCAAAGACTGACCCAAGGACTGACCATCCATCCAAAAATGGATGACTTCCGCTGTAAAGGGAGTGTCATTTAGGCTTCTTTAGACTCTAGTATATTCTGTATATTTCACTTTCCCAAGCCACAGTTCGTTCACTAGTTCCCTAGGGGACCATTCACTCAGTCACGTAGCCCTGTAGAAAGAGTTGGTGTGAATCTCAAATGGAACCCTATTCCCTATATAGTGTACTAGGTTTTGAACATGGCCCTTTTTCCTTAGTCACGTAGACTGTAGAAGTAGTGTACAACATATGGAATAGGGTGCCATTTGGGATGCTGAAACCTTAGTCGATCCATCACAACTTCACTAAAGTAAGCCTCTATCTTCTTTTCACAATGTCATGTGATCAAAACACGTTTCGATAGCTAAAACATAATATTTGTCCTCGCTTGCATAGCAGATGTGCTCTGTTCCGTCAGGACATGTCAGTGTAAACAACCACAGGAAACGATGAGGACTCCCTCAACACATGGTTCTGTGAGGAAGACAGTTTCTGTGCTCTCTCTCTCTCTTTCTCTGCCTTTCTCTGCCTTTCTCTCCCTAGCTCTGTCTCTCGGTCTCCGTCTCAGTCTCTCTCACTCTCTTTCTATCTCTCGCTCTCTGTATGTCTGGAGTTTGTTCAATGTGAACGAACCATCGTCAGATGACCTAAACCATCCGCCAGGAGACATCTGGTTGTCTGAGCCATTACTGCCTGAACCTGACTGTATATTATTGCGTCATGACACTGTGTGGATATACATAAACGCTATTTACACAATTAAAAAGCTCAATCGTCAAGCCTGCTCTTGCTATATCCCATTGTAAACTAGGAGAGGAGCATCGCCTCCATGATCGTGTGTGTGTGTGATGGATCGCCTCCAGGGTTGAACAGGTTGAATGTCAGATGTACATATCTTTGTGAGATTTACACGAGCATGAGTCATGACATGATGCGGCATGCTACAAAATGGCAACTAACCCCGTTATCACAGCCCAGAACTCCCCCATATGTAATTGTGGTCACAAAGCCGTTTAAGTTCATGTGAACTAGGTTTCCTCGTACCAGTTTGAGCTTGATATGTGAGTACAGTGGTGAGACTGCAGCTCTGTTTTGTTCTCATAAATCCAGGAAATGGTAGTCTGATGATCTTATAATATCTGTTCTTCATCTCTTTGCTTTTGCTTTTGTCTTGCTGAATGGCACTGTCCTTAACTTCCTCTCAGGATGTGGGGAAAACTAAGGTTTTTCTTTGTGTTTAAATGGGCCTGTTTCCCCAGTTCTCTCTCTTCCCCCACATGACATGCTGTGTTTTCCTCCACGGTGTCCCACAAATTCCCATAAACAACAAAAACTGGCCTCAACATTTCAACATTCTTCAAATCTTGAATTGTCTTGAAATACTAGCGTAGGACAGGTCAAGTTCAATGCACTTCTCCATCAATCTGAAACAACCTGGCGACCCCAACAGACCTAATGTCAGGCTTCTGGAAGGAAACACCCAACAATAAGAACACAATGATTAAAACAGCAGCACGAAATCTATGGTCAACAACCCACATCTGCATGACTGTGGTACTGTGTAGCAGACCTGGGTTCAAATACTATTTTGAATCTTTCAAATAGTTTCAGCATTTGTTTTAGCCTGCCTGGAGTGCCAGGTGAGCAGGGTGTGCATGCACTTTTGGGGCTTTTCAATAGGTTCCATTGCAACAGGTAAGCTCAATCAGGTTTAGCTAAAGTATTTGAAAGATTTCAAATAATATTTGAACCAGGTCAGCTGTGTAGCTCTGCCCGTTGTAGCCTTGGCTGTGCACGCCATGCCCATTTCCTACCCTTTGATCCCTTAACACAGGAAACCACTGGATATAACAGGGTTTAGTCTGCATTACTCCCTCCAACCCAGAGACCGATGGACTCCGATGATAAGACTGGGTATTGGCACAGTCTATACGGCAGATTACTCATATCCTAAAGGCAACCACCAAACTGTTGAGAAGATACTGGCATCCGACCAGCAAATGGGCAGTACTGTTCTGTCACAACACTTAACTGTAACTCCCCAATCCCTCACAAAGTTAAACAATGGAGAATGCAATTCTTTGTGGGTTAGAATAGATTAATCTGCCAGGGTTTATACAATGGGTGGGTCTAATCCTGGATGCTGATTGGTTAAAACCGCATTCCAGCCGGTGTCTATTCCACAAGTTACCACCGGCTAAAGCGATGATTTCTTTTGGACTAGAAATTGGTTTAAAAGAATCCTCAGATTTGTATAAACCTTGCTGTCTATCTAATATTGTTTCAATATTGAAATTTGATCTCCGGCTGTCCCATAGTAATGAACGTGTAGGAGTCGGGTGTCGGAACGAGACAGGCAGGCAGCTATTCTTAGCCAGTCGAAACCATGAATTAGCATCATTTTTATGGAATAATAAACTAAATAAAAAAATAAATGTCCCTTTTTCAGGACCCTGTCTTTCAAAGATAATTAGTAAAATTCCAAATAACTACACATATCTTCACTGTAAAGGGTTTAAACACTGTTTCCCATGCCGTAAGGCTCCCAACCCTAAGGCTCTCCAGAGGGTAGTGAGGTCTGCACAACGTATCACCGGGGGCAAACTACCTGCCCTCTAGGACACCTACACCACCCGAAGTCACAGGAAGGCCAAAATAATCATCAAGGACAACAACCACCCGAGCCACTGCCTGTTCACCCCTCTATCATCCAGAAGGCGAGGTCAGTACAGGTGCATCAAAGCGGGGACCGAGAGACTGAAAAACAGCTTCTATCTCAAGGCCATCACAACAATACTAAACAGCCATCACTAACATTGAGTGGATGCTATCAACATACTGACTCGTTTCTAGCCACTTTAATAATGAAAAGTTGATATAATAAATGTATCACTAGCCACTTTAAACAATGCTACTTTATATAACATTTACACATCCTACATTAATCATCTCAAATGTATATACTGTACTCTAAACCATCTACTGCATCTTGCCTATGCCATTCGGCCATCGCTCATCCATATATTTACATGTACATATTCTTATTCATTCCTTTACACGTGTGTGTATAAGGTAGTTGTTGTGAAATTGTTAGGTTAGATTACTTGTTAGATATTACTGCATGGTCGGAACTAGAAGCACAAGCATTTCGCTACACTGACATTAACATCTGCTAACCATGTGTATGTGACAAATAAAATTTGATTTGTTCAATGAACCCTAAACAATTAATGAATATGCACCTGTGGAACGGTCGTTAAGACACTAACAGCTTATGGACGGTAGTGTAACGGCGCTCTTCGTTTGTCGAAAGAGAGTCGGACCGAAATGCAGCGTGGTGGTTACTCATGTCTTTAATGAAACAAATGACGATACATGAAATAACTTATAAATACAAAAACAACAAACGGAACGTGAAAAACCTATACAGCCTGTCTGGTGAATACTAACACAGAGACAGAAACAATCACCCACAAACACACAGTGAAACCCAGGCTACCTAAATAGGGTTCCCAATCAGAGACAACGATAATCACCTGACTCTGATTGAGAACCGCCTCAGGCAGCCATGGACTAATCTATACACCCCACACAACCCCAAGACGAAACACACCACAAATAAACCCATGTCACACCCTGGCCTGACTCAACAAATGAAGATAACATAATAAATATAGACCAGGGCGTGACAGGTAGGCAATTAAGGTCACAGTTATGAAAACTTAGGACACTAAAGAGGCCTTTCTACTGACTTTGAAAAACACCAAAAGAAAGATGCCCAGGGTCCCTGCTCATCTGCATGAACATGCTTTAGGCATGCTGCAAGGAGGCATGAGGACTGCAGATGTGGCCAGGGCAATAAATTGCAATGTCCGTCCTATGAGACGCCTAAGACAGCGCTACAGGGAGACAGGACGGACAGCTGATCGTCCTCGCAGTGACAGACCACATGTCACAACACCTGCACAGGATCGGTACATCTGAACATCACACCTGCGGGACAGGTTCAGGATGGCAACAACAACTGCCCGAGTTACACCAGGAACGTACAATCCCGCCATCAGTGCTCAGACTGTCCGCAATAGGCTGAGAGAGGCTGGACTGAGGGCTTGTAGGCCTGTTGTAAGGCAGGCCCTCACCAGACATTACCAGCAACAACGTCACCTATGGGCACAAACCCACCATCGCTGGACCAGACAGGATTGGCAAAAAGTGCTCTTCACTGACAAGTCGTGCTTTGTCTCACCAGGGGTGATGGTCGGACTTGCATTTATCGTCAAAGGAATGAGCGTTACACCGAGGACTGAGCTTGTTGTCATTGCAGGCAATCTCACCGTTGTGCGTTACAGGGAAAACATCCTCCTCCCTCATGTGGTACCCTTCCTGCAGGCTCATCCACCCTGGGGCGGCAGGGTAGCCTAGTGGTTAGAGCGTTGGACTAGTAACCGGAAGGTTGCAAGTTCAAATCCCTGAGCTGACAAGGTACAAATCTGCCTTGCCTAGTTAAATAAAGGTAAAATTAAAAATTAAAATCCTGACATGACCCTCCAGCATGACAATGTCACCAGCCATACTGCTCGTTCTGTGCATGATTTCCTGCAAGACAGGAATGTCAGTGTTCTACCATGGGCAGCGAAGAGCCCGGATCTCAATCCCATTGAGCACGTCTGGGACCTGTTGGATCGAAGGGTGCAGGCTAGGACCATTCCCCCCATAAATGTCCGGGAACCTGCACATGCCTTGGTGGAAGAGTGGGGTGACATCTCACAGCAAGAACTGGCAAATCTGGTGCAGTCCATGAGGAGGAGATGCACTGCAGTACTTAATGCAGCTGGTGGCCACACCAGATACTGACTGTTACTTTTGATTTTGACCCTTTGTTCAGGGACACATTATAAAATATCTGTTAGTCACATGTCTGTGGAACTTATTCAGTTTATGTCTCAGTTGTTTAATCTTATTATGTTCATACAAATATTTACACATGTTAAGTTTGCTGAAAATAAACGCAGTTGACAGTGAGAGGACGTTTCTTTTTTTTGTTGAGTTTACAAAGAAATGTCAATAGAAAACAGGTAAAACTATATTAAATACAGCTAGTTTGCAGTCTTTCCAGCTTCAGTATGAAGTGACTGTGTTAGCTGTGTTGTTGGATAGCTCCTCTGAACAACAGAGTCCTGATGAGAGAACACATTTTCTATGCCAGGTGAAATTGTGCATTATTAGCTCATTGTTATGGATGTATGCAAATAAAGGTCACTAGAACACAGCTTAAACAAATGCAAATTCAGCTACTTTGTTGTTATTCTGGCTGCACTGTTTGATGTGACTGAAAGTTAGCCGTAGTTGGCTAGCTGGCAAGCAAGGAATAAGAACGTTGCCAGCCAGTGTGGCAATAGAACATTTTGAATGAACGACTGGGTCACGTCCATAGACACAGAACCAAGCCGTACTGATAGAACGATCGACCAGCCGGCTTGGGTAGGAACCCTAGATTTGTCACGACTTCCGCCGAAGTCGGCTCCTCTGCTTGTTCGTCCGGCGATCGACGTCACCGGCTTTCTAGCCATCGCCACTCCATTATTCATATGTCCATTTGTCTTGTCTTGTTTTCATACACACCTGGTTTTCATTTCCCCAATCAATCTACTTGTATGTAACCCTCAGTTTCCCATCATGTTTTGTGTGTAATTGTTTTCATGCTAGAGTATGCTTTACTTTGTTGTTCCGTTTTTTTGAGCGTGTTTGTTTTGTTGTGCTCCCGGTTTGGAACTAGAATAAAGTGCGCTTTATTTAATCATACTCTGCTTCATCTTCATACACAGCCTGATTTTTAAAATGAAAATACAATATGTCAATCATTATTTAAATATTTTGGTAACCCATTGTAAAAAAAAAGTGATGATCCCCTTTGAAGCCGGTGTTTGGAGGATGTACTCTTCTTTGTCTCAGGCCTGAAAACACCCTGACAATATATCCTCCAAACACCGGCTTCTCTGGCATTATCACTTAAATAGACACATAAGTGCATCTTTATGACCACACAAAATTAGGGTCATACATTTTATCATTTTAATTCAGTTTCATATTGTGGGATAATACCAAAACAGTCATTTAGCTAGAGAGCTTGTCAGGAAAATGTTATATTTTGGATTAATGAACTACTTTCAACTGCCATCAACTGCCATTCCTGCTAAAACTTTAAAGCACAGCTGTGTGAGTACCCTGGGTTGCGTGTTGATGTTGTGGCGGTCAGAGTACTGAAGTCTTAAGTGTACAGGCAGTGTTAAGGCAGGTGGGCCCTTAAGCATGCTGTGACCCTCAGGCCTACTCAGGACCACAATTATGAAGGTCAAAAGTCAGTTTAATGCCGGGGGCTAATCGGCCTTAGATATGCATATCCCCTTGAACCACGGCAATCAGTGCTGATCAGCCAGATGTTACGGTATTGGGACAACTGCAAGTGTGTGAGAAAGTAATGAGAATGTACTGGAATATACGATAAATAAATATTTTCCGTGAAGCCAATTTGAATTACAGAAAATTCATAGGCTTTTTTTCAGTTAAATACCCCAATAAAATGTTCTAACATTATTTTAGTTTACTTTGATTTATCTATAAAGTATAGGAAGTGGCATTCCATCCTGGCATCGTGTATAAAATGTCAAATGTGTTGCACTAACCATCTACATGTAAATGATTACATAACTCTGTCTTAATTCACACTTACCTCAGAGCTTTTCTTAATAACATGCTCTAATTCACATTTATGTGGCACTTAAAATGATCTAGTCATCACAGTCCCCATATAATGTTTAAGTGTTACCTCAGAGTACACCTCAGAAAAGTCACAGCTAGTCCACATCACATCCACACACGTCTAGCTGTAACACACACCGTGATCTCTCTCTCAGCCTCTAATCACTGCCAGATAATGTGTGTCCTCTCCCCTCTGACCTCTCACCTCTTGCCTCCCCCTCTCTCTCTCACACTGGCTGTGGCGATTCTGGGAAGGATAACACCCTGGAGGTTACTACCCCACTACCCCAGCACGCTGGAGGATCCAACCCCAGGAAGAGGTCACATGTTGGGGCAGCGGAGGCAGGGGGGGCTGGAGGGGATTCCCTGTGGTCCATTAATCACAGAGCAGGATAAACATAGCTGGAGCAGGAAAGGGTGATAGATCGTAGATAGAGATTCTGTAGGAGACAAGAGGCATGCCGAAATCATACTAGTGCCATAGCACGCCCTCCGTTTCACAACGTGACGTCTCTGTCTCTCTGACAGGTGAATCAAAATGGAGGTGAATGATTATCATAATATAGCTAAATGTAACATTGTTACATTTTGGTGGTCTGGCCTGTATTCAAATGTGTTGGTAATTTCTTGTCTGTTTAGATTAGGATTGGATCATTCCTGGAATTTTCAATAAATTCCCTGGTTTTCCAGTAATCCTGTTTGGATTATGATGTATCCTGTTTTTTCTGGTAAACTTACATGATTTATTCTTGCTATTTTGAACATCTTTATTATCTTCAAAATAATCTTAGTAGACTAAGTTCTAGTCATTCAAATAAAGCAGCCCAACAGTTACTGTGTTCATAAAGCAAGACGTGGAAGTGAGCTGAACCATGGTGTTATCTGGAGCAGGATGACAGGCTTGTTATGCAGCTTCTCCAGTTAATGAATCAGGTCAAGTAGAGTTTCTCTCAGTGTGAAATATAGTCAAGCATTCTTTTGCCTTATAAGTAGACAGTTCAGTACTTTTGGTCCTACATTACATTCTTTTATGGAGCGTTTCAGTACAGAGGAAACGTTGACCCTTCCGGTAACTTTTCAGTGTAGACAAGGGGACTGGAATTGCATCAAATAGCTTGTGGAGCATCTACCATGGAGTAATGTCCACTCTTTAATGATTTTAGTACTGTAGCATTTTTTGAGTCAAGATACTTCATGAGACAAAATAATGATCAATAAGTGCTAGGCCTACCTACGTTTCTTGTTATTTATGTATGTGATAGATGTTTGTTGAACTTTGAACTTTCCCCAATACAGAAACCAGTTGGGATGCACGTATTATGTGTAGACATAGTATTTTGTCGGTACAGACATGTGTTTCCACCTTTGCAGCTTGGGAATGTGTGTTTAGGTGTGTTTAGATCGCACAAACAATCGACTGGATGCGCAGCCATTGAACTTCCTTCGGAAGACAGGAAGTGCTTTAGAATTACAATGTTTTAACTGTATTGGGTTCACACCACTGGTGTCCTCCAAGACATAAATATTTATTTTGGCCTTACCCAATCGCTTCTGTCTTAGTTCATGTTTCAGTCAAAAAGCATGTGGGCCTGGCATGAAGCAACACCAAACTGTCACAAATGACAGAGGCTACATCAATTCCCATCCCAAAGTTCAGCTGACCTGATACATAATTGTGTTTATTTGTAGCCAAGAATTTCCTTACAACAATACGCCGTGCTGCCATGCATTCATAAAATAATAATACAATTCTTGTTTTGGATGAGCGAGGAGAGACTTAGCTACATTTGGCCTCTGCGTTTTCAGCTTTCAGCTTTCAGCTGCTGCCTCACTCCAATAGCCTGACTAGGGTTTGTAGCCGAGCCAAGGGAACCAACCGCAAGACCCAAAGCTTATGTTTTACCTGAACACCCATACAACAAAGAGGAACATTAATCAGCTCATATAAATGTCAAGGGGCTCAAATAAAATGCAAAAGTTGCAGATAAAGTCCTCTCTAAAGGGGTTCATTACACGCTCCAATGAATGAGCATTAATGGCCCATGTGCTACACATCAAAGCGGAACTCAACACTGTTTGCAATCTGGACGATTAAAAACAAGGGGAATGAAATGTTCTGGATCGATAAACAAAGCAGAAGGACTGGCTCAGATGAAATACCAGCTTGCGGGATGACCTTTTAGGCTAGGAAGGATACAGTTTATGTCAGAATTGACCAGAATGGACTTTTTGTAGCAGGTTAGGAGAACTGACGCAGCAGGTTAGAAGGATTAACAAAGCAGGTTAATATAATTAGGTTAAGGTTAGGAAAGGGTTAGCAAAAATGCTAAAAGTTTTTTGCTTTTGACTTCAGTTTCATATAAACTGTATCCCATCTAGCCATTAGTTTAGAGAGGGACAGGTGGGCCCCATTGACTGATTACCATCATTAGCTACTAGCATGGTGTCGTTGCTGTGGTAGCCACAGAAGAACAAGGGGGCGTTTTGTATCGGCTTCTCTGGGGCACCTGTACTTGGCTAGATAAGCCACACAACCACCAACCAACCATTCTCATATGATCAGTACAGAGTTTATCTGCTGTTTCCTATAGCCATATTATTACATATCATTATACATCCATATCTAGCAGGCCTTTAGCCTTTCGTCGACTACACAGGCCTCTGACAGACAGATTCTCTGAGTTCGCTCCACAACGGCTGCTTTGTTTACCAGGCAGATGGATGCAATTGAAGGGAAAAATACATTCAAAGACTTCCCCCTACCATCAATTGATAGCAGATCTTTATTCAACCTCTCAAACAACAAACCCAACGTGTGATGTTCCTTTTACCTGTGAAATCTATTTTCTCCTCTATCTTCATCCAACCATCTGTCTGTTTCTCTTGGAGTTGCCATACTTGTGATCTCCCTGCGTTGGCCGGTGCCGTGGTTAGCGGGTGCGACTCAGCTCTGTCTATAACTAGCACGACATGCCCCAATCGTCCCCAGATGTTTCCAGAAGACCCAAACCTGCCCTGGGGTGAAGGTTTCTGACCCCACGGAGCGGTTCCTGGATCTTGGATCGCAGCCCCAAATCCTTTTTTTTCCCCCATTGATGTCATATGGGGTTGGATTTCTGAATGGAGGCTTTCTCTGAAACCTTCTCTGTTGTGTTGGTTCAATGTATCTGTGTTTGTATCGCCAGTAACATTGAGCAAGGAATGAGGGCTTTCTCTCGGGATAGTCAGCGACTAGCGGTGTTGTGTTGATTCAACACAGGGATGGACAACTTTGATGGGGGTGGGGGTTACAAAAAATCTGAAGTCATCATGAGTGGCCGAAGTTTGCCGCAGATCTGCGTGCACATTGTGATCAAAATATTTTAGTGGTCCCCCTCTTGACAGTAGAGAGACAGGTTGTTGTTTTTTTCTTCATGCAATTCTACACATTTGGCCAGGGGCTGTAGAGAAAATGTTGCCGTTGTAAAGCAAATATGCTGTAATTCTGCACATGTTGCAATGGGGCGGAGAGAAGATTTAGCAATTGTAAACTAATTTCATGCAATTCTACAAATTTTGCCATCGGGCAGAGAGAAATATTTGCCGTTTTTTACATGATATCTGAGCGAGACTGACTTACAAAATCAATGGGGGACCCCCGGCCAGTAATTTGTGTAGATAGCTAGCCACTAAATAAACCATTTTAAAAATAGCAATACAAAATCATTGAGCTGACATGGGCTAAATGAGTGACTGTCAGTGACTGACATAAGAGAAAACGGCACAACCAAATTTCGAAATTGCACCTTGTGTATTCTACTATTCTAACTCTCAACAGTAAGTTGAGACCCTGACTGAGTCCCCCCCCCCCCCCTGGAAGACACACACACACACACACACACACACACACACACACATATATATTTTGGGGGTGATTGCTAAGAATAAGCAACGGAGAAAGATGGTATTGTGTTAGACTGCTGGAGATAGCAAGGGAGGTGCTGGACTCTAAAGCAGGGAAATGGTGCTGGACAGCAAGAAGATATGGCAGGAGAAGATATACTTTCTACTTTGAGAAGACAGTCCGTCAGTGAGCACCTTGTCATGATAAGTCATGGTAAGATCCATTGGCATTGGCTGGAGGTGGTTGGTGAAGGCTGATGCCTGGGGAGAGGATTCATCATGGGGTTGATGCATCACTGGCTTGTCTGTCTGTAGGGGCCCTCTCATTTCCTCTACACACAGTCTTCAAAAGAGACCATGCAGCAGCACATACATTTAGATTTGAGTTATTTATCAGACGCTCTTCTCCAGAGAAATTTACAGTTAGTGCATTCATCTTAAGATACAGTTGAAGTTGGAAGTTTACATACACTTAGGTTGGAGTCATTAAAACTTGTTTTTCAATCACTCCACAAATGTCTTGTTAACAAACTATAGTTTTGGCAAGTCGGTTAGGACATTTACTTTGTGCATGACACAAGTCATTGTTCCAACAATTTTACATAGACAGATGATTCCACTTATAATTCACTGTATCACAATTCCAGTGGGTCAGAAGTTCTCATACACTCAGTTGACAGTGCATTTAAACAGCTTGGAAAATTCCATGATGATGTCATGGCTTTAGAAGCTTCTGATAGGCTAATTGATTTTAGTCAATTGGAGGTGTACCTGTGGATGTATTTCAAGGCTTACATTCAAACTCAGTGCCTCTTTGCTTGACATCATGGGAAAATCAAAAGAAATCAGCCAAGACCTCCATAAGTCCAAAATATTGTAGACCTCCACAAGTCTGGTTCATCCTTGGGAGCAATTTCCAACGCCTGAAGGTACCACGCTCATCTGTACAAACAATAGCATACAAGTATAAACACCATGGGACCACGCAGCCGTCATACCGCTCAGGAAGGAGACTCATTCTGTCTCCTAGAGATGAACGTACCTTGGTGCGAAAAGTGCAAATCAATCCCAGAACAACAGCAAAGGACCTTATATGCTGGAGGAAACTGGTACTAAAGTATCTATATCCACAGTAAAACAAGTCCTATATCGACCTAACCTGAAAGGTCGCTCAGAAAGGAAGAAGCCACGGCTCCAAAACCGCCATAAAAAATCCAAACTACGGTTTGCAACTGCACAAGGGAACAACAGATCGTACTTTTTGGAGTAATGTCCTCTGGTCTGATTAAACAAAAATGGAACTGTTTGGCCATAATGACCATCGTTATGTTTGGAGGGAAAAGGTGGAGGCTTTCAAGCCGAAGAGCACCATCCCAACCGTGAAGCACGGGGTGGCAGCATCATGTTGTGGGAGGGACTGGTGCACTTCACAAAATAGATGGCACCATGAGGAAGAGAAAATGATATGAGATATATTGAAGCAACATCTCAAGACATCAGTCAGGAAGTTAAAGCTTGATTGCAAATGGGTCTTCCAAATGGACAATGACCCAAGCATACTTCCAAAGTTGTGGCAAAATGGCTTAAGGACAACAAAGTCAAGGTATTGGAGTGGCCATCACAAAGCCCTGACCTCAATCCTATAGAAAACTGAAAAAGCGTGTGCAAGCAAGGAGACCTATAAACCTGACTCAGTTACACCAGCTCTGTCAGGAGGAATGGGCCAGAATACATCCAACTTATTGTGGGAAGCTTGTGGAAGGCTTCCCATAACATTTTACCCAAGTTAAACAATTTAAAGCCAATGCTACCAATACTAATTGAGTGTATGTAAGCTTCCGACCCACTGGGAATGTGATGAAAGAAATAAAAGCTGAAATAAATCATTCTTTCTACTATTATTCTGACATTTCACATTCTTAAAATAAAGTGGTGATCCTAACTGACCTAAGACAGGGTATTTTTACTAGGATTAAATGTCAGGAATTGTGAAAAACGGAGTTTAAATATATTTGGCTAAGGTGTATGTAAACTTCTGACTGCAATTGTAGCTACAGTGTGTGGGACAATCACTTACAGTGTCACAGACATAGTAAATACGTTTTCCTCAGCAGAGTCAGAGCTATAAGTGTATGTGTGTGTGTGTGGGGGGGGGTCAAGTGCAAGTGTTGGTTCAGGATTCATATTTATTTTACTGAGTAGAAGGCAACGCAAATGTTTTGAGTTTGTCGAAGAGGAGATGCCTTTTCCTGGGAATTTCTCCATAATCAAATTTTGACTAATTTCAAATACTTGTATACTTGTGTATTGTTTCGCTTCCTGAGTTAGTAATTATTTCCCTCTGAAACAGACATCAGGCAGATGTGCTGTGGTGATGACGTCCTTGATGTCTTCAGCCTTGAGTACATCTTCAAGGGCTGTCCAAAAGGAGGAAAGAACGGACATACCCATTCAACGTCATTCTCTACGGGTCTAGACTCTAGCTCTTATCGCCAAGCATGTGGGGCCAGATTAGAGCAGGTCTCCAGGAATGCGTTTGGGGCTCTAATTGCCATGTCCAAGACAACACTATCAGTCCCCTGTCTCCGTCTGCTCTCAGAACACACTACTGTATGTACAGCCAGAAAGAATTCTGAGCATAGCTTAATATTGTCTGTTCACTTCTCTCCATGCATTGATTGAAATGTGCTCATAACATTGTAACTGCTGTAGGTAGTTGGGAGACACTTTCAGGCTTTTTCACTTGTCCAGTTTCTGTTTCCAAAAAAAATATGAAGTGAGCATAACATGGAGCTACTCTCCAACTATGTATCTTATTAACTCATGTAGCACATTAAAAGTGAAAGGACTGGGATCACTGAGAGAAGCATATAGCACTATAGCACTGGAAAAACTGGAAGCCGGACTGGTTGTCATAGCTGACATGGTTTATAGTCAGCATATTTCGGGGTGGGGGGGTGGAACTGTTCTAGGGATGTGCTGTCCTCTTTCCGGGAACTAAAATGAATAATCTATTTTTTTTTCTAGTTGTGAGACAGCGAGGAGCCACCCTTCTCATGGCATTTGACCCTGCTCTGTCCCTAAAAACACAGTGAAAACACAAAACTTCCTGTTCAAGACAAAATTTAAAGTCTCATCTTAGTCCGAGTACGTATTTCAGCCAAAATTAGCGACGTCAGATTCAGAGGAAATGAGTATTTTGGGATCCTCTGCAAAAGTCTGACATGTATTTCACAACAGTACGTGTTTCTTCACAGGCTTGATGAGTCATTTCCCATCATTCCTTATTGACTCAACCTCAGCCATTCTGATCTAATCTGATCCAATCTTGATTGGATAACAGTCCGATGGCATATCGTTATGAAATAAATTGAACTCATATGCTAACATGAGTTACACTATCACAACTGTGATTACACTTCCATCATTGAGTTATCCTGCATTCCCTTTTCCAAGTCGATCTGTTTTCACAGTAATCCCTCTCTCCAATTAACCAACAAATTCAGTCAAAGTAGAAAAAGTCACTACAGTTTGTCACTGATTGTCACAATAAAATTGGCCTCAAACTTCTTTCCCACTTCTCTCTCTCTTTTCCCTTTTTGTCATTTGGAGCAAGTGCCCCAGATAAGAAATTGCTTACATCCCACTCAGTGTGGGACTGGTTGGGTTGCTTCCCACAGGGTATGTACCAATGTGCAGAGAGCACACTTCGACAGATGCCATCAGAGAACAAGCATATGAATTACCAGGCAGCCTGCCATCCAGCGAGTTCACACAGAATGCCATTAATACCTGATGAACAGTCAGACAACAACACAACAACATCATGAAAGCCGTGGCAACTGGGACCCAGGTAAAGGTTCCATCATTTATATATTAATGGTTTTATTAACAAAGACTTCCAACTAGCAGCTAGCGAAACCCCTCAAAAGTTACAATGATGGAGGCATCGAAGCTTGATGCCAGGCTGCAGCAACCAGGGGACCCGTCAGCGAATCACGTCCCGATGAATAAAAGATAACGCCACTGTTGACCAATAACTAATTCAGAAGCCATGAGATATTTATGGATACAATTAAAGAAAACACAATCCTTTTAAATTTAAATTGCGGTAGATATTAGCATTATCTAATTAAGTCCCAATTTATATTAAATAGGCAAAGTACCTTCACAAGTGTACTATAATTGGATGGGATCAGTGAATCTGTTATTGGAGCTTAATTAAAAAAGCATAAAGGAAAGGCTTTGTTAAGTCTTTATATGTTCATTACTAAAATAGGGCACACGATGTTATGATCTACGTGATATTTTTCATTATTATTATACAATTAATAGTCAACCAATGATTAAATGCATAAAATATCTGAAACAATTAACACTAAGGGATGTATTTACACTATATAAAAAGTGTATATTTTCTCTCATATTCCATCTCTTCCTGGTACAGGGCACGCAAAACATTATTACTTGATTATCATAAATATTTCCACTTTTACAAGGTAACATTTTCCACAGGAGGCTCTGATAACGTCAGACACAGTGTTTTCATTAAAATGACGATGTGATGCAAAGTGTTGTTCAACGAGATGATTGCTACAGCCTGACCTTAATGGAAAAAAGCCTACCCTTAGGCCAGGAGAATGTACCAGCGAAGGGCACGGGGGAGGGAAGGGAATATTGGAGTGCTGCTAATACAGAAAACACTACTTTGCCCTCTCGGAGGATGTTCAATCAGCTTTTAGGAATGGCCCTTGACTTCGACAAGGCCTGGGAGCCCACAAGTAATCAAGCGGTGTGTGTGTGCGTGTGTGTGTGTGTGTGTGTACATGACCTGTTTGCACATTATCTTATCTTCCTCGTGATATGGAACTCCATTGTCCAGGTTCTTTATTTAGCTAAACAGTTGCTGTGTCAGCTCGTTGTGAGAGAGAAGGGCCGACCTTGGCCTGCTTGGATAGCGTCTCTTCCTGCTTTTAGACAATGTATTGATAACGGGCCCATTTGCTAAGTGTATAGTTATGGAATGAGTAATGGACACCGATGGAGAGGATCTCACATTCCTCATCAGTATTGACATGCCTCACTCTTCTTTGTTACCTAGCAACTCACAGCATCTATCTGTCTGGAAATTATGCACTTTGTGCCGTACATGTCTATAGGACAATATATCAAATATATGAAAAAATTAATGTTTCAAATAAAGTTTGGTTCCGCTCTCTTTACTACCCTTTCCATCTCAGGTTCAAATCAAGACGACCGGGACATGCACATTTAGTTCCGACTGCCCTCCTCACATTTCCATTTCCATTTTCATCTCGGTTTCCTTTAATGGGAAGAAACAGTTGAGCCGTGTACAGGGCTAGAATCTGATCTGGGATCTGATGAAAGGAGAGAGAGGAGCATACTGACTGGGGACTGTGTGGTTCCCAGATACCCGGTGCGTGAGTGTGGGAGTGTGTGTGTGTTTGTGTATATCGGAGTGCGTTGTGCCCCTGAGATTATTTTCAGCAGGCAGTGCAGAGATAAGAGAGATGAGAGAAGGACTGAGAGAAGGAGAGAGAGAGAAAGGAGTGAGAAAGAGAGGAGAGAGAAAGAGAGAGAGAGAGCGAGAGAGAGAGAGAGAGAGAGAGAGAGAGGAGAGAGGAGAGAGAGAAAGATAGAGAGACAGAGAGGAGAAAGATAGAGAGCGACAGAAAGAGAGAGCGCAAAGATAGCGAGAGAGAAAGAGTGAGAGAGTGGCTGCTGTTGCTGTTTCCTATGGTGGGCCTGTAACCGAGGGGAGGTGGAGAGTTACACTCCCTCTCAGTCAAAGTGCTCCCTCCACTCCAGCTGCGCTCTGAGACACACACAGACAAACACACACACACACACACACTCCCAACTCTCCACAGGAAAACCCAGAGCCTAATGCGCAGCACCTCACAGGCAACACACTGCCACGTACGTTGGGCAAACCAAACCAAGTGGGACACTAACTCCGACTCTGCGACTTTGATAGTTGGTTAATTACTCATGTGATGTGATTCAGATGTCTAGGGGCTTCAGCAGAAAGTTCGCCTGACGGTTCCAACAGGGGAGGCAGGAGCAGACATTTTAGGAGAGCAGAGCGGTAGGTGAAAACCAAACCTATTTATTATTTATCAATATATCAGTTTACCTGCCGTCACACAGGGTCCCAGTAGTGTGGTGCCTGATGCTAAACGGTGATGCTACATGAAGTGCTGGATGCTAAATAGGTTTTTGTGTACTAACTAGGTGACATCTGGGACTTTGAACAGGATGAAACACTCTTCATGGCTGGAGAGGCACTGTGTTCTGTTGTGATGAAAAAGTATTCAAACGTAGATCTCAGTTTTCTTTACCAACTTGGTCTGAACTCAGTGAGTCTAGATTGTACATTCATAGAAAGGGTTTTTAACTACTCTGTAAAGTTTTACCTGAAATACACTATTATATTACTTTGAATATAACCTGGTAATTATATAAATGTAAGTATTTGATTTACATATTGATAGTAGGGTTAATTTCTAACTGGTTAAAAAAATATATATATATATTTTGAGAGAATTTAGGATTTTTTCATGTAACATCTTCACTCAACTCTCAAACAATAGGGGTGGCAGGGTAGCCTAGTGGTTAGAGTGTAATCGGAAGGTTGCAAGTTCAATCCCCTGAGCTAATCTGTCGTTCTGGCCCTGAACAGGCAGTTAACCCACAGTTCCTAGGCCGTCATTGAAAATAAGAATTTGTTCTTAACTGACTTGCCTAGTTAAATAAAGGTTAAAAAAATAAATACAAAAAGCTGCATTGTGTAATATAACACAGACTAGACATGGGCCTGATTGGATTATTTCATGTTAAAATGACTCATTGTTTTCTAACCGCTAGTCTTAGTCTTTAAATTAAAACCAGAAGGGAGAATGCAGGGCAGAGGAAACCACACTGAAGAAGCCACGCAAGGGGCGCATTGTCAAAACAATATAAAGCCCTGCCTGGCTCTCTCTCTCTGTGTGTGTGTGTGTGTGTGTGTGTGTGTGTGTGTGTGTGTGTGTGTGTGTGTGTGTGTGTGTGTGTGTGTGTGTGTGTGTGTGTGTGTGTGTGTGAGTGTGAGTGTGAGTGTGTGTGTGTGTGTGTGTGTGTGTGTGTGTGCGTGCGTGCGTGCGTGCGTGCGTGCGTGTGTGTGTGTGTGTTTGTGAGCCTGCGTGAGTGTGTGCGTGCCTGTGCGTGTGCGTGTGCGTGTGTGTGTGTGTGTGTGTGTGTGTGTGTGTGTGTGTGTGTGTGTGTGTGTGTGTGTGTGTGTGTGTGTGTGTGTGTGTGTGTGTGTGTGTGTGTGTGTGTGTGTGTGTGTGTGTGTGTGTGTGTGTGTGTGTGAGCCTGCGTGTGTGTGTGTAATATGGGCTTGTAGCCCACACACAAAGCCGTTGCTGATTATTACTTCCAGAAATGACAGAGAAGAGAGGAGACGCTTCATATTGTTTGACTGTAACCAGTCGTGGCATCTTCCCATCTGTGCCCCCTCGGCAAAACCTGTTTGAAGTCTGAAGGAGGTTGTTTTACTTCCCCTAGCAGTTGGAGAGGATGGGAGAGGACCCACTGTGATGTGTAACTTTTGACTGACACATTCTGGTTTTGGCTCCATTTCTGAGGAGATGTTCCTGGATTGACATTTCAGTTGTGGCGGGGGAAATTAGAGGATTCGGACAAAAGTATACAGTTGTTGAACAGTCGATTCAATTGAGGAAGTTTTGTTTTGTTGCGTTGCTTGCAAAGTTTGCTGGCTGAAATAACCCATATGCTTTTTTTCCCTGTCTCCCTTCATCTCTGTCTTTCTGTCTCTCTCACTCTCTCTCTATCTTGCTCTCCCTCCCTCTCTATCTCTCTCCCCTCCCTTGTCTCTCTCGCTCACCAGCTCTCACCACCAACAGTACATGGGGAACCCCTACACTATCTGTCCATCTCCTGAGACAAAGCGTGGAATGTGTTCTATAATGGGCGCCCCAATCGTACATGTGTTGGTGCTAATGGCCGTCATGGCCGCCCTGCCTGGCCCTGGAATGTGTCAGATAAACAGCACCACAGACGAGGGGGAGAAGGACTCCCTACCCCCAGACCAGGGCCTGGTCCTCCTCAACACCCACATCACCCTCCAACCCCTGGGCTTCCACAGCACCAGCAGCCCCTTCCTGGAGCATGGGAGACCCATCTCCACCAGGGGCCACCAGGGGCCGCAATGGCACAGGGTCGGAGCTGGATCTGGGGCCACAAACATCACCAGGATAAGGGCCCCTCCATCATGCACCATCGCCACTTCCATTCAAAGCTATTTCAAATACATCAACACAGTGATTTCTATCATAGTGTTTGTGGTGGGCATAGTGTGCAATTCCACCCTGTTGAGAATTATCTACCAGAATAAGTGCATGAGGAACGGGCCCAATGCCCTCATCGCCAGCCTGGCGCTGGGAGACCTCATCTACATCACCATAGATATACCCATCAACGTCTACAAGGTAAGAGACGCATATCCATCCTGTACACTGGACATCACAGTGAATTTTACATGGATATATTGAAGCATAATTGCATCTCAGAGAGATTGAGAGAGCGAGAGATTATTTCACTTGCTTTGGCAATGTAAACACATGTTTCCCATACCAATAAAGCCCCTTGAATTGAATTGAGAAAGCGAGAGAGAGAGCGGGTGAGAGAGAGAGCGAGAGAGAGTGCACAAGAGAGAGAGAGAGAGAGAGAGAGAGCATGCGAGAGAGAGAGAGAGTGCGCAAGAGAGAGAGTGCACGAGAGAGAGAGAGAGAGAGAGAGAGAGAGAGAGAGAGAGAGAGAGAGAGAGTGCGCAAGAGAGTGCACAAGAGAGAGAAGAGAGAGAGGGAGAGCATGCGAGAGAGAGAGAGAGAGTGCAAGAGAGAGAGAGAGCATGCGAGAGAGAGAGAGAGAGAGAGAGAGAGAGAGAGAGAGAGAGAGAGGAGAGGAGAGAGAGAGAGCATGCGAGAGAGAGAGAGAGAGAAAGAGAGAGAGAGAGCATGCGAGAGAGAGAGAGCGAGAGAGAGAGCAGGTGAGAGAGAGAGCGAGAGAGAGTGCGCAAGAGAGAGAGAGAGAGAGCATGCGAGAGAGAGAGAGAGTGCGCAAGAGAGTGCACAAGAGAGAGAGAGAGCATCCGAGAGAGAGAGAGAGAGAGAGAGAGAGAGAGAGAGTGCAAGAGAGAGAGAGAGCATGCGAGAGAGAGAGAGAGAGAGAGAGAGAGAGAGAGAGAGAGAGAGAGAGGGAGGCAGAGAAAAGAAAGGGGAGAACAAATAGATAAAGTATTCATTAGAAGGCTCCCCAGAGATCATGTTGCTCTCCAAAGTTGATTTCAGTCAGTAGTAGTACTACTTTATCTTCATTGGGTGGCTCTTTGTGATGAAGGAAGCAGGGAGAGGCCCAGACTTAAATAAACAATGGAATCAGACCAATCAGACTGCGGTCACACATTTCAGTGGCCCTGCTCTGACCCGTGGTTTGTGACAGGACCAGCTCTCCTCTCCAGCCCTCTTATCTGCGATCACATTTGAACCTCTCTACACTCAGAATAAATGGGTCTGGTTAAATGATGAATCACGTGTCCAGTGTGAGTCATTTAAACCCATTAGACTGTAGTCCATTTACCCCCCCATGTGGGTTCACTTTAACATGAGCTAGATAGAACTCACAGATGATTTACAACGTTATCTTACCTGCTGTGGTATTATTGCTTGAGAGTAATGAGCATATTTTCCATTGGGTCCACATACATTGGTTGAACAGGTCATGTAGTGCAGTACATTGGGAATGCTCAGTTCATTGTGAAGAGAAGTGGTGAAGCCACCTGTTTAGTATTATCGGTATACAGTTTCATCACACTGTGTCAGCACATATGGAAGTGCCAGGGTCCCGGGACAGATGATTCTCCACATGTACAAAGGGGGGAAAGTCTTTCCTGTATTAGGCGTTTCAGTTACACACATGAAGGATAAATCACAGTGTCCCTTTGTACTGGTGAGGAAAAGTAGTGTCGTAGGTACAACTCTGGTTTCAGGCCAAACACTCCCTGTGAACATGTCTGCACTACAGGGCCATGTGCTTTAGGGAGGCCCAGCTCACTTCCTATGGGGTTTGTTTGACGCAGTTTCCAAATATAATCATATACACACTACATACACTACATACACACATACGGACACAGGCTACAGACACACCCACAGTGACGTAGCCCCCTTTCCCTTCCGACTCCCATGTTCTCCAGACTTTTTGATTAGATGGAACCGCTCCAAGTGAACAATAGTGGGACAAGGATGCACCCGTGAAGTGCTCCCTTTGGCCCGGCCTCTCAACGACTCTGGGTTAATCCCCTCGTTCTCTCTTTGTTCGGCCCATGTCGATTCCTGTTCAACAACTGCTGCCAAGACTACTTCATAATGACAAAGGGTGGTTTTAGCAGTCTGTTCTACAGGGAGAGCTGTGAGTTGTTTTGTTAAGGGAGCTCTTCTTATAAGAGGCTATGGGAAGTGGTGCTTATAGATGCCTGGAAGTCCAATTAAAGAAAGGATGTCCCTTTCAGAGACAGTTCCAGGGTTGGCTTGCTAGGGTTTTATTGTAGGACCTGACTCAATGATGTACTGTATCGGCCTCCCGGGTGGCGCAGTGTGCCGTCAGAGTCCCTGGGTTCGCGCCCAGGCTCTGTTGTAACCGGCCGCGACCGGGAGGTCCGTGGGGCGACGCACAATTGGCCTAACGTCGTCCGGGTTAGGGAGGGCTTGGTCGGTAGGGATGTCCTTGTCTCATCGCGCACCAGCGACTCCTGTGGCGGGCCGTGCGCAGTGCGCGCTAACCAAGGTTGCCAGGTGTACCCTCCGACACATTGGTGTGGCTGGCTTCCGGGTTGGATGCGCGCTGTGTTAAGAAGCAGTACGGCTGGTTGGGTTGTGTATCGGAGGACGCATGACTTTCAACCTTCGTCTCTCCCGAGCCCGTACGGGAGTTGTAGCGATGAGACAAGATAGTAGCTACTACAACAATTGGACACCACAAAATTGGGGAGAAAAAAAAGGGGGTAAAATAAATAATAATAATAATTTAAAAAATGATGTACTGTATCAAGATGATGAGGCGTTGGGCCTGCTGTTGGACTGTACTCAGATTCAGAATGAAGTCAGGACGTACCATGAAAGCCCTCTGATGTGACTGAGACTAGCCTGCCTGTTGGGAAGGGCCTGCTACAGTACCGTGGTTAAAGATTGTCCATAACCTAAGGACAATGGGAATTGAGCTAAGAGGAGATAAACATGTGATCCTCTAACCTCAATCCCTTATAATGTATCCCTTACTAGTTAGTAAAGAAAGAGATATAAGGGCTAGTCCATTATTATTATTGTTGTTATTGTTCTTATTATTTTATTATTTCTCTTCACATCAGGTAATGTTCTTTCACAATTCAATTAATATTTTACATGCTTTTTCTGTCTTCTCAGTTACTATACTGGCTAATAATGACCATTATGGATTTATGATATCTTATGAAAGGGTTTGTAATACAGGGAAGTGCCAACTGGCTAAATGCCATCTAAGGTGTGTAGTTATTTCCTGACGATGCAAAGCCCGTTGTGAGTTGAAGCGTACATACTGTCTTCTACGATGTGCTGACGCTTTCTCTCTCTCTCTCCTCTCTTTCTCTCTCTCTTTGTCTCTCTCTTTGTCTCTCTCTCTCTCTCTCTCTCTCCCTCCCTCTCTTTCTCTCTCTCTGTCTCTCTCTCTCTCTCTCCTCTCTTTCTCTCTCTCTGTGTCTCTCTCTCTCTCTCTCCCTCCCTCTCTTTCTCTCTCTCTGTCTCTCTCTCTCTCTCTCTCTCTCTCTCTCTCTCTCTCTCTCCCTGCAGCTCCTTGCCACAAGGTTCCCCTTCGATGACAGTTACTTTGGGCTGTGTCTGTGTAAGCTGGTACCATTCATACAGAAGGCCTCTGTGGGCATCACCGTCCTCAACCTCTGTGCCCTAAGCGTCGACAGGTCAGTCCCATGTACCACTGCTGAATTCCAAATCAACCAATGGTGGAAGATTTCAGTTCTGTGAATCTTTATATGCAGGTTACGGTGAACTCCAAATGAAAATCTGTCTAATAATATTTGTTTTCTGTGAAATGTAGTCTACTTTACAATATGTATGTATCAAAGAAAAAACTCATCTTTAAAAAATGTTGACCCTCAACCTTTGTCAGTAACTCACCAACACCGTGATAAATCACATTGCCGTGGTTTGAATTCAAACCAAAAGTGTTTGTTGAACAGTAAAGCCCACTCTATGTATGGGAGTGGCTGAGACAAATTGTCCAGGAAAGATGAATGACTTCCCTAATTTGATTTAAAGGACACCACAGGTTGGGAGTTAAACTAACTGCTTAGTGGGGGTAGTACGGTAAAGGCAGTTTATTCCGGAAGTTTGTAACGTCAGTAATAATGGAGCTCTCCCATTACCAACATAGTTACTCTCCCTCCTAGTTTTCTATTGGCTGTTTCTGTTAAGGACGAGGCCAGCCGGGGCCATATCCACAAGACCTCTCAGAGTAGGAGTACTGATCTAGAATCGGCCCATATAATCTTTTTCACCATGATCCATAAGTAAAATCTGATGCTAGATCAGCACTCCTACTCTGAGACGCTTTGTGGTCTTAGATGTTTCTCTCCCTGAGGAGGGGTAGCTTTGTGGTCTTAGATGTTTCTCTCCCTGAGGAGGGGTAGCTTTGTGGTCTTAGATGTTTCTCTCCCTGAGGAGGGGTAGCTTTGTGGTCTTAGATGTTTCTCTCCCTGAGGAGGGGTAGCTTTGTGGTCTTAGATGTTTCTCTCCCTGAGGAGGGGTAGCTTTGTGGTCTTAGATGTTTCTCTCCCTGAGGAGGGGTAGCTTTGTGGTCTTAGATGTTTCTCTCCCTGAGGAGGGGTAGCTTTGTGGTCTTAGATGTTTCTCTCCCTGAGGAGGGGTAGCTTTGTGGTCTTAGATGTTTCTCTCCCTGAGGAGGGGTAGCTTTGCCATCAAGGAGCAGAAGTAGTTTTATTCTCAAATCTAAACATGTTTATTCTCACATTTCTAACTCGGATTGTTTTGTGCCTGTTGCTACACGACTAGACTTGTATTCCCGTCTCACTCCCTTCAGTTCTTGTAACACTTAACACAGTCGGTCCTGTTTATCAGCAGAGTGAAAGTGAGGGGCTGACGTCTGACTTCATTGGTCTGTGAGTTAGCAGACATGAGAGATAAGAGCATAAGGAGGCCTGTTCTGGGTCTAAAGGGATGGAAGCCAGTTTAACATACCAGCTATGCTGAATGACTCCCATCAGAGAGAGAGAGAGAGAGAGAGAGAGAGAGAGAGAGAGAGAGAGAGAGAGAGAGAGAGAGAGACGCTACATGTAGAGTCGAGTTCAATAGCAGATGGTCTCCATTTGTTCTCAGAAAACGTGCAGCATATCTCGCCTGGTTTGCACGCGTTGTGTCTCGTCCTCTCTGTTTGAGAGAGCGAGAGAATGTGGATGCATTACCATCTGGGTAAAATATAAATGACACCATGTTGTTTGACAAGGGTATTCAAGTGCGTCATGAAAAATATATTGTTCAAGCCATAAAATCTTGATGCGCCGTTTTACTAAAACATTTAGACAAGCGGTGCCTATTAATGAAACAAACAAGCAAACATGATTTGGAACACAGGAAACAAGCGTCAACAAACAGACCACAGCTCCTGCCAACGATTGTTTGGAGGCTTCACAATTTAATGAATATTAGATTCTGAGGATAAACAATTGATTATTATCTGTTGTTCATTAAATCTTAACTTGGATCATTTTTCTCACTATGTGGTACAGTGTGTGTCTGGTCTACTGCCATGCAGTCAGTTCATAGAGCTTATACTACAATGTTAAGCTGAGTTGACCCAACATAATGGGTGCTGCAATAAGATGAACAAGTATTCCAGTAGTTTTCTCACCATATCTCTGTGGTTCTCACAATCACATTCCCATGCAGGGTTAAATGTTTGAAGTAAGTCTATTATTCAAGTACTGGAAGTGTCTCTAAAATAGGTTCACTTTTCACAGTCACTTGAACCTCCTAGCGGGCAAAGCTGGTTGAAAGGACTTCATTACAACCATTAAAAGCTGGTTGAAATGACTTCATTACAACCATTTAAAGCTGGTTGAAAGGACTTCATTACAACCATTAAAAGCTGGTTGAAATGACTTCATTACAACCATTAAAAGCTGGTTGAAATGACTTCATTACAACCATTTAAAGCTGGTTGAAATGACTTCATTACAACCATTTAAAGCTGTTTGAAATGACTTCATTACAACCATTAAAAGCTGGTTGAATGAAATGACTTCATTACAACCATTAAAAGCTGGTTGAAATGACTTCATTACATCTAGTTTCGCCGCTGGGCTGTTTATTAGTTCCAACTCAGCAGTTGTTGCTGAAAGGTCCACAGCCCTGGTTCTGCTCTAACCCATACCTTACCCCTCCCTTTCATTCTTTGTGTCCCTCTATGCCCCAGGTACCGTGCAGTGGCGTCATGGAGCAGGGTCCAGGGAGTAGGGATTCCTCTTCGGACAGCCATGGAGATCGTGTCCATCTGGGTGCTGTCCATGGTCCTGGCTGTCCCAGAGGCCATCGGCTTCGACATGGTTGAATTCAACTACAGGAACGAGACCATACGGACATGCATGCTCAACCCCAAAACCGAGTTCATGATGGTACGACCCATTTTCTTGTTGACGCTTCTGCACTTCAAATAATGTTATTACCTGTATACAAACAAATCTGGCCCACAAAGTGTCTCAGACTAAGAGTGCTGATCGAGGATCAAGTCGGACCTCTTATTCATTATGATTTAAATGACAAAGGTGATTCAAGTAGGGTTACAGTACCGTACATGTGTGTTAAGTTAGTAAATCTGAGAGTCCATGATTTCATGTGGTGGTGTATCCTTGCACTGACCTATCAAAAACAATTCCATCTGTCCAAATACTTGGCATGAAAAGTAATTGTTATAAATACAGTGGTAGATTTATCGTACTGACATTCATTTCTCTGACATTCTTGGTGGAACCACCCAAAAGAGCTAGAAATATGGTGAAAGGAAGCATACAGAGGCCAGACCTGGGTTCAAATATAATTCCAAATACTTTAGCTGACTGAGCTTGTTTGGCTTAATGGACGAATAGAATCATCCCAAAACATCTGGCACTCTAGGTAGGCTAGAGCAAACACAAAGGTTTTGAAAGATTTCAAATAGTACTTGAACCCAAATAGCATTTGAACTCTGACAGAGGTCTCCATACGATTTTCTTCCCTCAGAGAGAACATCTCTGAGGTGATCACTTTCTTTGTCCACAAGCCTGGAGAACATAATTGATCGCAGACCACAACAGCAATTACAGCTCAACTGATGTATGGTTCCTTCAAGCTGAGCCATGTGTGTGTCGAGTTCACATCATGCTAAACACACAAGATACTACATCCCATATCATGACCATGCTGAGGTTTAGGTCATTTTATTTGACTCCAGATTCAATAGAACACGTAGGACAGACAGTATCTCACCCTCCCGAAGTGAGTAATTTAGTAATGTCGTATAAAGGTTATAGATGAACATTTATTCTGTGGCCAAAAAAATTCCTCAAATGGCATCTACTCCTCCTTAAAACTTGTACGATAATATCCCCCTCTTATATGTGGATTTAGTAGATTAGAATATGTCACTGCCATCACATAGACATATTGGTAAAGTCAACTTGCTTTGTTACCAAACCTAGCAGGTGAAACTGGTTGAAATGACCTCATTACGACATCAATACAACCAGTTTTCCACGTTTGCCTGCTGGACAGTCTTCTGGAGTATTGGCATGTTAAGAATTGTGGTTCTCCTGCATAGAACCTGTGTAATAACGTTCTCCTGTTGTGGTTCTCCTGCAGTACTATAAGGACATCAAGGACTGGTGGTTGTTTGGGTTCTACTTCTGCGTTCCTCTGATGTGTACGGCCGTGTTCTACACTCTGATGACCTGTGAGATGCTCAATCACAGGAAGGGCAGCCTCCGCATCGTCCTCAGTGAACACCTCAAACAGGTACACACACACACAAGGTACTTGAGGCCAGACTGCCTCATGTTTAGCGTCTCTTAAGGAGAAAGCCCATGCCCTCTCTCAGGCCTCTCAAGCTGACGTTGCATAACCCTCCCCGACTGCCTTCTACATTCATAGTACTACTACTTAGTATCAGATCTCTCTTCTCTTCGGTTGTGACGCACTGTAACCAGAGCCTCTAGCGTTTTGGAGGCTCTAAGCCAGGTTGGGCTGCGTATAGGCAGAGGCACCTCTACTGTAACAGTACACTACTGCAGATTGACTCATGTGTAGTCTCTTTAAAGGTTTGTCCTTTTCCTCTCTCCGGCCTATCCGGTTTACATGACATAACCCTACATCTCCCTAACAACCTAGCGTCTCCCTAACCTAACATTTTGTCTGTTTACATCCCCAGAGACGTTACCATACAGTACTCAGGATGACTCAGCAGTTTTTTAATACGTTTTCCACTCTCAGTATCTTGTCTTCATCGCCCTTCATCGTCATCGTCCAACCTTTTCCTAATCTGTTGTTTGTTGTTATCCCCAGAGACGGGAAGTGGCCAAAGCAGTGTTCTGCCTGGTCCTGATCTTCGCTCTGTGCTGGTTCCCCCTGCACCTCAGCAGGATCCTCAAGAAGATGGTCTACAACTCGGGAGACGTTGGACGCTGTGACCTGCTCAAGTGAGTGCAGCCATGTTTGTTTGCTGTTGTCATCTCATTATTAGAAACGACTGACTCAGTACGGTGTGCTGGAAATGGAAAGGTGGAAATACGTGGGGAATCACTCGACTGGATCTAGAACCACAACAGACTAAACACAGACAGACATTATTTGAGTTGATACAATTTAATGATTTGAAATGTTTGAAAGGAGATGAAACTCAAATGGAAGTTCGGCCAAAAAACATGGGTGTCGTTTCTTTCAGCTTCCTGTTGGTCTTGGATTACCTGAGTATCAACCTAGCCACAGTAAACTCCTGTATAAACCCCATCATCCTCTACTTTGTCAGCAAGAAGTTCAAAAACTGCTTCAAGGTACAGTAGATCCCTAAACATACACACACACCCAACTCTCTTTTCCTCTCTTGCTGTATATCTCTCTCTATCCTTTTCACTCTCTCTCTTGCTTTCTTTTTCTTTCGCTCTCTCTTTCCCCCCATATAATCAGTATCTCCACTACCCCCCCTTAGCCCTCCCCAAACCCTTTGTCTTGTCTTGCCAGTAAAACAAACAGAGAACCTCTCCCTCTCCCCACGACCGAGGGGCTGTGGCTCTGCGCTGGTGATGACATTAGTTAAAGAAGATGTCAAGCAAAGCAGTGATTTATGAACTCATTTACTGGATGACTGTAAACATCTGTTAGAGACCTGAGCTGAAGATAAGCCAAGCCCTAGCTCCAGCTGTCCTCAGAGAGCGAGAGAGCGAGAGCGACTGAGACTAACCCCATAACAGAAATTCCTAGACCCTGATCGGGCCTCTTCCTCTCTCTGCAGAACTGGAGCTAAGAGTTTGGGAAGGATTGAAAGTGTTCTACTTCTCACGCTGTGAGCAGATGTAGCTTTATGTTGTATATTGTTCAAAGAAGTATTCCCAGCCCTCATTACACAAGCCCTCATCATTGTAAGCTGTAGAAAAGTGTCTACTTGGACCTCGTCTATCGTAGCAGCAATAGAATAAATGTTATCAACACAGAATGACCACAGCAGTATGAATAGTGCTTCTAATCTTGTAAACTTGTACCCTTGTTCAAGTGTCTAACCGTGTCCCCTTGTCCCCTTCCAGTCCTGCCTGTGTTGCTGGTGCCACTCGGATGCCACAGTGACCAGCACGGGACAAAACGGGAACGGGACCAGTATCCAGTGCAAGAGCCCAGAGCCCGTCAACCTTCACACGGACCGCAGCCTACGCAAGGACAGCGACTGACCACCACAGGAGGTGACGCCCCCTATGGACGAGGAGGTCTCACTACAACTACAGCCAGTCTGCACTAAACACAACAGACTCTTAACTTAATAGGACCCCCATGCTAAACCGCTATAGTGTGACAAACAGAGAGAGAGTCATACGTTTCAAACACCACCACAAGTTTCTTATACAGAACACTGCTGGGCAGCTCTGGAGTCTGACGTAGGACCACAGGGAAAATGAGTGGAGTTTATATATAGACACAAACATACAATGGGCATGATGGACACTGCAGTATTTCCAGTGTCTCTCTGGACTATACCATTCCCTTTGCCAGGGGGTGACGAGGAGGGAGCGATGCTTTATAGTACCGTGAGAGAGGAGGAAGAGGGATGGAGGGAGGGGTAGCTAACAGGATGCAGCTGAACCCAGGCTATAAATGACCGGCCAGTCAGTAGCGGAGCGAGTAGCCTGTTTTTCTGTTCACAAAACGGTCAGCACTGCTGGGACGAACCAGGAAGCAGCGGAAACCCCGGGAAGGAAGGCCAGAGCGCTCCCTGTCAGAGGGGACGAGAGGAGAAGAAGAGAATGGTCCCCCATGAGTGCTAATGAACTGCTACTCAGTGATGGTGGAGAGAAGGGGAGCTCGCACTATTGAGTTGACTGTCCTTTTTTAGTTTCGCTATAGCATCTTCCATCATAGGAACTATACGCTGGTCGTTGTATACACAGTAGTACACTTTCATAGAGTAAGCGAATGTCCCGTGTTCTGTATGGTGAATTTGTTTTAATATGGATGAAAGTGATTTTGCCATGTACACGTGTGTGTTCCAGTACAGTTTTATATTCTGTTTTATAAAACGTACCAGGAAGTGTTAATTCACTGTGTTTAGGTGTCATGTGCTGGGAAGAAGGAAAAGGTGATTTTAACGAGAAGGTGCCTTGTGTCACCTTGAATTCCCCCGTATAGCCTTATACAGCATACAGACTCTGTACAACAACCATTGGAATATAACGTAGGGTGTAGAGTTACTCCAGTGTAGAGTAACCACCAGAGTGCATCCCAAATGGACCCCTATTCCCTACATAGTCCTATGCGCCCTGGTCAAAAGTAGTGCACTATAGGAGGGAAGGGGGTGCCATTTGGGAAGCAGACCCAGTCTCTTGACTTGTTATCCAAAGACTAATGGTTTTCTGACCCCTACTGAAGTCCCAAGCTAGTTTAAAGAACAAGTCCAGGTGCAGCAAGCACCACAGGACCATAAAGTACAACGTTATGATTATGTCTCAGTTCAAGGCTCGTTGAAAAGGGGGTCTCTATGTTCTCACCCAAAAGACAAAGGGATAAAAGGTTTTCCCTACTTCACTGTGAATTTTACAAGACACAGAAATGTTGGTATTTACAGCTAGGCTGTTTGTGAAACATGCTCGTATATATCACGTTTTTACATCATGGTGTTCTATTTGGCTATGTTCTTTATCATATATACAGAATATAGTTATCATTTGTCCTTTGCCTGAGGCAGGATTTTTTATTCGTTTTTTTTTTTTTTTTTTTTTTTTTTTTTTTTTTTGTGATAAATATACCAGTTGGTGTTTAAATCATATCAGCTTCCTAGGTGACTATACTGCTTTACACATTTGATATGTGAATACATGTTTTGTGAATACAATTAATGTGTTGTGTGTGTGTGTGTGTGTGTGCGTGCGTGCGCACGTGTGTGTGTGCGTGTGTGTGTGTATGCGTGTGCGTGTGTGCGTGTGCGCGTGTGTGTGCGCGCGTGTGTGCGTGTGTGTGTGTGTGTGGGTGTGTGTGCGTGCGTGCGCGCGTGTGTGTGTGTGTGGGTGTGTGTGCGTGCGTGCGTGTGTGTGTGCGTGCGTGCGTGCGTGTGTGTGTGTGTGTGTGTGGGTGTGTGTGCGTGTGCGTGTGTGCGTGTGCATGTGTGTGTGTGTGTGTGTGAGTTTTTGCACTTTTTCCGTTTAACTATTTGTGGCACTATCTGCAGCATATCAGACAGTGTCAAAGATAAAGGCTTTTCAGTTTAACCACTCATGTCAATACATGGTATCTTACCACTATACTGTTCATCCAGAGGCATCATACCCCTCTATAGGAAATTGTACTATTGTTCGACACATTTATTTCTCATGTTTCATACAGAAATGCTGCTGCTTATCCTAATAAAAATCCTTTAAGTCTATACCGTTTGCCTTGCATTACTAAGGAGAGACTAACGTTATATTGATATGCATCACGTAAACACGTCGGCATTTGTAAGAACATTAAACATGGCATTACTAAGGAGTTATACATTTTACATTGATATGCATGACATGTAATTACGTTGGAATTTGTAAGCGTATGACCTCTCGCATTGCTTTACTGAGGAGTTATGAACTTTGTACTGACATGTCACAGAAATACTCTTCTCTTTCTGAGAGGATAAGGGGCCTCTTTTTTTCTTTCTTAGTGTCTGTGGGAAGAAAACACAAGCTGGTCTGGGAGTGATTTGAAGTGCACTGTGACCTGCTTGCTTGTTGCTTGGCAACACTGCCCTCAGGGTTACCATGTCAACTGAGAGGATGTGAACTGAATTGCTTGGAGAGAGGGAATGTAATCAAGCCAGCCCATATGAGTGACCGTTATCAGACCCAAATAGAGGAGCTGTTAAACATAACTTGTCTTGTTAACTTAAAGACGTCCTCCAGCGATTTCAGAATGTTTACCGTTGAAAAGCTATATCCCAAGTATAAATACAGTAAAGTACACAGGTGTAATACATTGAGAAATATAGTGTTTTCTAGACAAAACTGCACATTTCAAGGAGTAGGTCACTCAAGGAGCTGGTCTGATGGGGAGATGTGATGTCATCGGCCTCTCCCTTTCTTGAGGAGCCATAGAGAACAAAAGAGGATACCTGGACCACCTATTGAGATGTACCTTTTGTTAAGTATATCAGGTGAAAAATGAGGTGAAAAGAAGAATGGAGAACGACTTTAATCGAATCTGCAGGATCTCAACTCTATGGTTGAGATCAGTGCAATGGCTTTAGTTACAAGGTCGTGTTGGACATTAAACGTGAACACCATGAAATCTTCTTAGACAACCTAAACATTGTGACCGATATCGTTTGTAATCAAGATTATCATATTAGCATTTTAGTCATTTAGCAAACACTCGTATCCAGAGCGACTTACAGTTGTTGCATTCATCTTAAGAACTCCGTCATGTCTAGGTTGAGCTTGAAGTGGTGGGCCGACATCCACGCTGAGATATCTGCCAGGCACGCCGAGATGCTTGTCACCACCTGGGTGTCAGAATGGGGGAAGAAGAAAAGTAGTTAAGAGTCATGAGCACAGCAATGATAGGAGAGACCATGTGAGGATATGATGGAGCTGAATGACTTAGTGTATAGATAGAAGGGGAGATGGCCTAGAACCGAGCCTTGGGGGACACCAGTAGTGAGTGTGTGGTGCAGACACAGATCCTCTCCAAGTCACCTGGTAGGAGCGGCCTGCCAGATAGGATGTAATCCAAGAGTGTGTAGAGCCTGAGAGGCCCAGCCGTGAGCGGGTGGAGAGGAGGATCTGATGGTTCATGGTACCGAAGGCAGCAGATAGATCTAGGAGGATGAGAACAGAGGAGAGAGAGTCCGCTTTGGCAATGCAGAGAGCCTCCGTGACACAGAGAAAAGCAGTCTTGGTTGAGTGACCCGTCTTTGAAGCCTGACTGGATAGGTTCAAGAAGATCGTCAGAGATGAGTTGATGAGGGAAGTGAGGAATGGGAGAGATGGTCTGGAGAAGGGAGGAGGGGATGGGGTCGAGCGGGCAGGATGTCGGGCGGCCAGACTTCACTAGTCGCATGATTTCATCTGGAGAGGGAGGGGAGAACGAAGTCAGTGGATACAGAGGAAGAGACGGTAGATTGGAGGGAGTGAAAGGAGGATAGGTCCTCCAAAAGTTTTCCTCCATTTTCCTCCACAGAGCTTGAGGGGAGGGCCAAGTCGGCCGGGAGGAAAGGAGACGGTGCAAGTCATAGGATGCAGAAAAGGGAGGAGAATAGTGTCAAAGTTTTTAAAATATTTATATTCTTGATTTCAGACCAAAATAAACTGAGCCAAAATCATTTCTACCTCAAAACCAATAGTAATGTCAGTGTCATAGGTGTTTTGAGAGCTCATTTGTTACTTGTTTCAGTGGGTTGGTGATTACAGGTCATTCTAAGTCATGATCCTTATGAAAGTGTTCCATATTCATTGCAAAACATTGTTTTTGTCTCTTTCCAGTAAGCTTGAAAACACTGAATTCCTCTCACAACTGTGGTTGAAGAATATAAAAATGTCTGGCTTTTATGAAATGGATGACAAACGAATAACATGAGACTCAAAAGGCACGACCATGAGAGAGAGAGAGAGAGAGAGAGACAGAGAGAGAGAGAGAGAGAGAGAGACAGAGAGACAGAGAGAAAGAGACAGAGAGAGAGAGAGACTGAGAGAGACAGATAGACAGAGAGAGAGAGAGAGAACGAGAGACAGAGAGAGAGAGAGAGACAGAGACAGAGAGAGAGTGCAAAAAAGAAAGTGAGAGTTCAATAGAGAACAAGTGAGAGAGGATGGTTTTAGGTCTGTGGAATTTGGTGGGAAACTTTGTTGTTGCCAGCAGTGAAATGAATAAAGCTCAAAGACAAAAAACAGAGGACCTCAAAAGGGCCAAAGAGGCTCCTCTATATAGAACATGGTGAACAGAGCCAAGTCCTTAATGTTGAAGGCCAAACACTGTTCACGAATGACAAGGCATTGGAGGGTTAAGTGTGTGTGTGTGTGTGTGTGTGTGTGTGTGTGTGTGTGTGTGTGTGTGTGTGTGTGTGTGTGTGTGTGTGTGTGTGTGTGTGTGTGTGTGTGTGTGTGTGTGTGTGTGTGTGTGTGTGTGTGGAGGGGCATCAGTGGGTTATTATACAGTGCAGGCTGTTCTCTGCTGAAGAACGATGTCTGATGGATGTCTCTCTTTCAGCAGAGTTCAAACCCATGCTCTCAGCTGCCACTCACTCTTAAGATGCATACAACACAATAACAGTGAGGACTAGATGGACTACATATACCGAACTATGGTGGGTCGATAATGAGAAAGTCTATGAGTTTTGAAAGGGAGCTGAGAAAATTGTGAAGATATACTTTGGGAAGATGCACTATGGCTTGAAACTAGGATACATGTTATATAAAGTCAATCTTTAATTGAATAGTTTATAAAGGGTTGTACGTTGTTCATTCTTAATTAGGCCATTGTATTCGCTACATACTATGTACACAGAGTAAGCAATTAAGATAAAACATGATACAACTGTGTTGAAATCCTTATACTAGCTAGACTTCACAACATCAACAACTCAATCACCAACTGAGTTCTAAGTAAACATCAATGGCTACAGACAGATGCAAGAAGAGAATAGCTATTCTGAAACATACCACCATAGACTTTAATAATAGCCTGTGCCCTTTGTCAGGCTTCTCTACGTGTCTCTCAGCATTACACAGATGTACTGACAGACCTGGGTTCAAATAGTATTTCAAACAATTCCATTTGGTTTCGTTGTGCCAGGCCAGCTCAATCAAGCCAAGCTAAATTATTTGAAATATTTACAATACTATTTGAACCCAGGTTTAATACTGAGGTAATGGATTGGTGTTGAGTCCAAACAAGCACATCACACTTCAGGGTCAACCCTACCTCATGCCATAAGAGTTAGATCAGACATCGACTCAGCTCTGCATTTCCTCTCAAGAAGCCCACCTCAATCACAGAATAATATCAATAACATATTTCTAATACCCCGTTGAGTTCTGCCATGCAGAGTAATCTGGAACCAGTAGAAACGGTATCAAACTGGATTGATGATTGGATAATGATATTGTCTGGGAGATATTATTGGTTCATCATGTTAGAGGCCAACTCTTCCAGCCAATCAGATTGTCACGCATAGGCATACTCTTTCAGCCAATCAGATTGTAAGGCTATATTGTAAGGCTATTACTAATCTCTCCTCCTCTATTTCAGGAGGTGTATGGGTGACCTCATCTTTCATGCAAGTAATCTCAGAAACACAGAGCATCCAGAAATATCAGTCTACAGGGACCGGATCCAGAAAATTGACAGAAAACAGGATGAATGATGACGCATTTTCGTGATTAGAAATATGAATGTCTGTTTCTTATAAGGATATAACTTTGCTTTGTTTTCATATACAGTGGGGCAAAAAAGTATTTAGTCAGCCACCAATTGTGCAAGTTCTCTCACTTAAAAAGATGAGAGAGGCCTGTAATTTTCATCATAGGTACACTTCAACTATGACAGACAAAATGAGAAGAAAAGAAATCCAGAAAATCACATTGTAGGATTTTTAATGAATTTATTTGCAAATGATGGTGGAAAATAAGTATTTGGTCAATAACAAAAGTTTATCTCAATACTTTGTTATATACCCTTTGTTGGCAATGACAGAGGTCAAACGTTTTATGTAAGTCTTCACAAGATTTTCACACACTGTTGCTGGTATTTTGGCCCATTCCTCCATGCAGATCTCCTCTAGAGCAGTGATGTTTTGGGGCTGTTGCTGGGCAACACGGACTTTCAACTCCTTCCAAAGATTTTCTATGGGATTGAGATCTGGAGACTGGGTAGGCCACTCCAGGACCTTGAAATGATTTTTACGAAGCCACTCCTTCATTGCCCAGGCAGTGTGTTTGGGATCATTGTCATGCTGAAAGACCAAGCCACGTTTCATCTTCACTGCCCTTGCTGATGGAAGGAGGTTTTCACTCAAAATCTCAAGATACATGGCCCCATTCATTCTTTCCTTCACACGGATCAGTCGTCCTGGTCCCTTTGCAGAAACACAGCCCCAAAGCATGATGTTTCCACCCCCATGCTTCACAGTAGGTTTGGTGTTTTTTGGATGCAACTCAGCATTCTTTGTCCTCCAAACACAACGAGTTGAGTTTTTACCAAAAAGTTATATTTTGGTTTCATCTGACTATATGACATTCTCCCAATCTTCTTCTGTATCATCCAAATGCTCTCTAGCAAACTTCAGATGGGCCTGGACATGTACTGTCTTAAGCAGGGGGACACGTCTGGCACTGCAGGATTTGAGTCCCTGGCGGCGTAGTGTGTTAATGATGGTAGGCTTTGTTACTTTGGTCCCGGCTCTCTGCAGGTCATTCACTAGGTCCCCCCGTGTGGTTCTGGGATTTTTGCTCACCATTCTTGTGATCATTTTGACCCCACGGGGTGAGATCTTGCGTGGAGCCCCAGATCGAGGGAGATTATCAGTGGTCTTGTATGTCTTCCATTTCCTAATAATTGCTCTCACAGTTGATTTCTTCAAACCAAGCTGCTTACCTGTCAGGATTTGGCCAGGGTTGTTCCGGGTTTTGGTCACTAGATGCCCCCATTGTGCTTTTTGACCTTATGTTTTTTCCCTTGATTCCCATTATTATTTGCACCTGTGCCTCGTTTTCCCTGATTGTATTTAAAGCAAGCAGTGGTTCTGACTCAGCCAAACAGCTCCTGACTCTCCACCAAGGTTGGCGCAGCGTGACGGACTATGCCATCCAGTTCCGCACGGTGGCAGCAGCGAGTGGTTGGAACAACGAGGCGCTCACGGTGTGCTTTCTGAAAGGCCTTTCCGACACTATCCAAGATGAACTGGCCACTCGGGAACCACCGGACAATCTCGAGTCCCTGATCAAGTTGGCCTCACGCATTGACCAGCGTCTGAGAGAGAGAGAACTCAACCGTAGACCTCTAGCCCCTATCAGTCCCAGCTCCGAGTCCCCACCTTTATCCTCGCTGGCTCCACCGGAACCCATGCAGATTGGACGCATCTCCCAGGCTGAGAGAGACCGCCGGATGAGGGAGCGACGCTGTCTATATTGCGGCAAACCGGGCCATTTCCGTTCCACGTGTCCCGGGCTCCAGGGAAACGCTCTGTCCCGTACAGACCGGGGGGAACTGTAACGGGAAACATAACCTCCTCCCATCCGTCCAACTCCAGTCTGCTCATTCCAGTCACCCTCTCCTGGGACAACCACAAGCTTCACCTTCAAGCCTTGGTAGACTCTGGAGCCGCAGGTAACTTCATGGATGGTGTCTGGGCGAAGGAGAATGGCGTTCCCTCTGAACCTCTAAGTGACCCCATGAGGGTTACTACATTGGATGGAAGCCCTTTGGGATCTGGACTTGTCACTCATGTCACTACCTCCTTGCGACTTTCAGTTTCACAACACCAGGAATTGATGAACTTTCATTTGATCTCCTGTTCCGAGTTCCCTCTCGTCCTTGGATACCCCTGGCTTCACAGCCATAACCCTCACATCGACTGGTCTATGGGTACTATCAAGCAGTGGGGTCCTACGTGCCAAGCTACTTGTATTTTCCAGAATTCTCCGAGTTCTACTCCCGAGTCTTTAGAATCCATCGACCTGACCCGAGTTCCCGAGTGTTACCATGACCTCAAACTGGTGTTTAGCAAACAGAGGGCCACCATGCTACCACCCCATAGACCTTACGATTGCCCCATCGACCTGTTTCCGGGCACTTGCCCCCCAGGGGTCGGATCTTTTCCCTATCTCCACCCGAACGAGCTGCTATGGATACCTACATCAAGGACGCTCTGGAAGCAGGCCTCATGCGTCCATCCACCTCCCCGGCGGGAGCAGGGTTTTTCTTTGTGGCCAAGAAAGACGGTGGATTACGTCCTTGCATCGACTACCGGGGACTCAATGCCATAACCGTCCGTAACCGTTACCCGCTACCCCTTATGGCCACAGCCTTCGAGCTGCTCCAGGAAGCAGTTGTTTTCACTAAGCTTGACCTGCGGAACGCATACCATCTTGTGCGGATCAGACCTGGTGACGAGTGGAAGACCGCTTTCAACACGCCTACTGGTCACTATGAATACTTGGTGATGCCCTTCGGCCTGACCAACGCCCCAGCGGTGTTCCAAGCGCTCATAAACGATGTGCTTAGGGATATGCTTAACATATTTGTGTTCGTTTACCTGGATGACATCCTCATCTTTTCGAGCTCCCTTCAAGAACACACTAAGCATGTCAGACAAGTACTCAAACGCCTCCTAGACAGCCATCTGTACGTTAAGCCGGAAAAATGTGAATTCCATTCATCCCGAGTACAATTCCTGGGATTTGTAGTGGAACCCGGTCGAGTCCAAATGGACCCCAGGAAGGTAGGGGCGGTAGCGGATTGGCCCACCCCCAAATCCGTTAAGGAAGTTCAGCGTTTCCTGGGCTTCACAAACTTTTACCGCAAGTTCATCAAGAACTTCAGCTTGGTGGCAGCCCCTCTCTCAGCTTTAACCAAGGGTGGCAATGCAAGGTTTTTGTGGGGAAGAGAAGCTGAGACGGCCTTCCAAGGACTCAAGCAGCGCGTTCTCAAGCAGCGGCTTCTCACCCGTTTCAAGTGCTTACGGACCACAAAAATCTGGAGTATATCCAGCAGGCGAAGCGGTTGAACTCTAGACAAGCTAGATGGTCTCTTTTCTTCAATCGATTCCAGTTTATCCTCACCTATCGGCCCGGGTCGAAGAATCTCAAACCGGATGCCCTGTCCCGAGTCTACGCTCCTGCCATTCGAGATGACACGGACATGCCTGTCCTTCCTGCTGCTAAGATTGTGGCTCCGATCTCGTGGCAAGTTGAGGATACCGTGAGACGTGCTCAAGCTAGCGAACCGGACCCGAAAGGAGGTCCTGCCAATCGGTTGTTTGTCCCCAAGGCAGTGAGGACTCAGGTCCTTCTGTGGGGGCACTCCTCTCGCCTCACCTGTCATCCGGGCGTAGGTCGCACCTTGGAGTTCATCCAGCGTAAGTTCTGGTGGCCTACCATAAGAGAAGACGTTGCCACTTTCGTCAATGCCTGCCCCGTGTGCTGCCAGGGCAAATCTTCTCACCTCCGCCCTCAAGGACTCCTTCACCCTTTACCTCTTCCCCACAGACCCTGGTCCCATATCTCATTGGTCTTTATTACTGGACTTCCTCCATCCCATGGCAATACTACTATCCTAGTCATAATCGACAGGTTTTCAAAGGCGGCCAGGTTCGTCCCTCTGACTAAGTTACCTTCTGCCAAGGAAACGGCTGAGTTGGTAATTAATCATGTGTTCCGAGTCTTCGGCATTCCTCAAGATATGGTTTCTGACAGAGGTCCCCAGTTCGCCTCAAGGTTTTGGAAGGCCTTCTGCCAACTCATGGGGGCTTCTGCCAGTCTATCTTCAGGGTACCATCCGGAGTCCAACGGCCAAACAGAGAGGATGAATCAAGAGCTGGAAACCACCCTCCGATGTATGACTCGTGACAACCCGTCCACATGGTCATCCTTTATTGTTTGGGCCGAATACGAGCACAACACCTTGCGCTCCTCCTCCACTGGTATGTCCCCGCACGAGTGTCAGTTTGGCTATGCTCCTCCATTGTTCCCGGACCAGGAGGCAGAAGTCAGAGTGCCTTCAGCCTTGAAGTTCGTCAGACGCTGTCGGCTTATGTGGAGGAAGACCCGTCTTAATCTTATGCGTTCCTCAGAGGTACCAACAACAAGCCAACAGACGTCGCCGTCCCGGGCCTACCCTGCGCCCCGGCCAGAGAGTCTGGCTCTCCACAAGAGACTTACCACTACGGGTGGAGTCTCGCAAGCTGTCCCAGAAATACATCGGTCCCTTCAAGGTTGCCAGGAGAGTTAACCCAGTTTCTTATCGCCTACACTTACCCAGATCCCTTAAGATTAATCCCACATTTCACATTTCATTGTTAAAACCTGTTGTTTTTTCTCCCCTTGTCCCGGCAGACACACCTCCCCTCCGCCTCGTGTCATTGGAGGTCAGCCGGCTTATACCGTCCATCGGATACTGGATTCCCGCCGGGTGCAGCGGTCCTGGCAGTATCTGGTGGACTGGGAAGGCTACGGTCCCGAGGAGCGCTCCTGGGTTCCTGCCAAAGACATCCTGGACCCTGACCTCATTCGTCAGTTCAGGGCCCTCCACCCTGAGAGAGCTGGTAGGAACGTCAGGAGCCGTTCCTAGGGGGGATTCTGTCAGGATTTGGCCAGGGTTGTTCCGGGTTTTGGTCACTAGATGCCCCCATTGTGCTTTTTGACCTTGTGTTTTTTCCCTTGATTCCCATTATTATTTGCACCTGTGCCTCGTTTTCCCTGATTGTATTTAAACCCTTAGTTTCCCTCAGTTCTGTGCTCTGTGTTTGTATGTTAGCACCCAGCCCTAGTGTTCTGTGTATTCTTGTCGATTCCGGTGGACGCTCTTGTGGAATTCTGTTTTTGTTTTTTGAGTATCTCTTGAGGCTTTTTTGTGCTATACCTACCACCTTTTGGATTTGCCATTTTGTATTGAAGGACTCCTTTTTACTTTATTAAATACACCGTCTTAAGTACTGCTGTGTCTGCCTCATCTTCTGGGTTCTGCTGACTATTCGTGGCTCAGTTGGTTAAGTGACTGTTTCTCACTCCGGAGACCCAGGTTCGTAACCGGGTCCTGACACTTACCTATTGCAGGTTCAGTCTTCCCAGCCTGGTGCAGGTCTACAATTTTGTTTCTGGTGTCCTTTGACAGCTCTTTGGTCTTGGCCATAGTGGAGTTTGGAGTGTGACTGTTTGAGGTTGTGGACAGGTGTCTTTTATACTGATAACAAGTTCAAACAGGTGCCATTAATACAGGTAACGAGTGTAGGACAGAGGAGCCTCTTAAAGAAGAAGTTACAGGTCTGTGAGAGCCAGAAATCTTGCTTGTTTGTAGGTGACCAAATACCTATTTTCCACCATAATTAAAAATCCTACATGTGATTTTCTGGAGGTTTTTTAAAAATTTTGTCTGTCATAGTTGAAGTGTACCTATGATGAAAATTACAGGCCTCTCTCATCTTTTTAAGTGGGAGAACTTGCACAATAGGTGGCTGACTAAATACTTTTTTGCCCCACTGTAGGCCAATACATACTGTATGTATAAAATGTTCTGAATGCATATCATTCTAATCTAGAACACTTTGTAGGTCAGGCTAAAAATCTATTCTATTCCATTCTGTTAGTTATTGTTCAGGAGAAGAAACAGCACAGCTGAAGTAAGTTCCCTGGGTGAATTTGAACACTTCCTAACACACAGACCTTAGGCAGATGTATTAAGATAAATAAATAATCTCTGAATAATTGTAGACTTGTGTATTCCCCTGATGAGTGCAGTGCACTTTGGCTGATACTATATCACTTGGTGCCAGTCAACAATCAGACAGTATGGCTCCACCTCTGCATACATTGATTTTCATACATTAACTTCGCAGGGCCCATATTCATAAAGCATCTCGGAGTAAGACTGCTGATCTAGGATCAGTGTTAATTTTCAGATCATAATGAATAGGATTAGATGGACAAAGGAGACCTGGTCCTAGATCAGCTCTCCTACTCAGATGTTTTGTAACTAAGTAACAAGACCTGTTCAATTCATTCCAAAATATACAGTGTCAAGATAAAGTATGTGAACCCTTTTGAATGATCTGGATTTCTGCATAAATTGGTCAACAAATTTGATCTGATCTTCACAACAACAGACAAACACAGTCTGCTTACACTAATAAGAAAAATACAATAATTTCTGTGTTGTCTATATTGAATGCATCATTTACACATTCACAGTGTAGGTTGGAAAAAGTGTGTGAACGTCTAGGCTAATGACTTTTCCAAAAGCTAATTGGAGTCAGGACTCAGCTAACCTGGAGTACAATCATTTAGACGAGATAGGAGGTGTTGGTTAGAGCTGCCCTGCCCTATAAAAACACTCACAAAATTTGAGTTTGCTCTTCACAAGAAGCATTGCCTGATGTGAACCATGCCTCCAACAAAAGAGATCTCAGAAGACCCAAGATTAAGACTTGTTGACTTGCATAAACCGGAAAGGGTTACAAAATTATCTCTAAAAGCCTTGATGTTCATCAGTCCACAGTAAGACAAATTATCTATAAATGGGAAAAGTTCAGCACTGTTGCTACTCTCCCTAGGAGTTGTCATCCTGCAAAGATGACTGACTGCTGCAAAGATGACAGTGCAGAATGCTCAATGAGTTAAAAAGAATCTTAGAGTGTCAGCTAAGACTTAAAGAAATCTCTGGAACATGCTCACATCTCTGTTGACGAGTCTACGATACGTAAAACACTAAACAAGAATGGTGTTCATGGGAGGACACCAGGAAAAAGCCAATGCTGTCCAAAAAAAACTTTGCTGAACATCTGAAGTTAGCAAAAGAGCATCTGGATGTTCCACAGCGCTACTGGCAAAATATTCTGTGAACAGATGAAACTAAAGTTGAGTTGTTTGGAAGGAACACAAAACACTATGTGTGGAGAAAAAACGTCACAGCACACGAACATCAAAACCTTCTTCCCAACTGTAAAGTAAGGTGGAGGGAGAGTCATGGTTTGGGATTGCTTTGCTGCCTCAGTGCCTGGACAGGTTGCTATCATCAACAGAAAAATGAATTCCCAAGTTTATCAAGACATTTTGCAGGAGAATGTAAGGCTATCTGTCCACCAATTGTACCTCAACAAAAGTTGGGTGATGCAACAGGACAACGACCCAAAACTCAGAAGTAAATCAACAACAGAATGGCTTCAACAGAAGAAAATATGCCTTCTGGTGTGGCTCAGTCAGAGTCCTGACCTCAACCCGATTGAGATGCTGTGGCATGACCTCAGAAGAGCGGTTCACACCAGACATCCCAAGAATATTTCTGATCTGAAACAGTTTTGTAAAGAGGAATGGTCACAAATTCCTCCTGACCATTGTGCAGATCTGATCCTCAACCACAGAAAACTTTGGTTGAGGTTATTGCTGCCAAACGAGGTTATTAAATCTAAGGGTTCACATACTTTTCCCACCCTGCACTGTGAATGTTTATACGGTGTGTTCAATAAAGACATGAAAACGTATAATTGTTTGTGTGTTATTAATTTAAGCAGACTGTGTTTGTCTATTGTTGTGAGTCAGATCAAATTTATGCAGAAATCCAGGTATTACCAAAGGGTTCACATACTTTTTCTTGCCACTGTATATATTTTGTACCCCCTTTGCGATCTTGTCTCATTGCTGCAACTCCCCAATGGGCTCGAGAAGCGAAGTTAGAGTCATGCGTCCCCTGAAACATGACCCACCGAACCACGCTTATTAACGCCCGCCTAACCTGGAAGCCAGCCGCACCAATGTGTCAGAGGAAACACTGTTCAAATGACGACCGAGGTCAGCCTGCAAGGTCAGCCTGCAAGCACCCAGCCCGCCACAAGGAGTCATTAGAGCCAACTAACGCTGGGTCAATTGTGCATCACCCTATGGGACTCCCGATCACGGCCGGTTGTGATTCAGCCTGGGATCGAACCAGCGTCTGTAGAGACACCTCTAGCACTGCGATGCAGTGCATTAAACCCCTGAGCCACTAGGGAGGCCCTTAAATACAGTGCCGAGACAGACAGGGGTTGAACCTAGAATCTTCTAATCCATCGTCAGACACATTTTCCATTGTGCTACAGTCCCCGATCATTCACATTTCTTAACAAATCCTCCTACAGTTCTATGTGCCATCCAAATAACCTTATTGTGCACTGTAAAATGATGCTTCAGTGGGATCTTATCGACGTCACATTGTCTATGCTCAAATATGTTTCCAGTTTGATCAAACACAGCACATGTTTATCCTACCCGGCCCTAACATGGCTGTGTTCCTAATGCCATTTTGCATAGCAATCCCTCCAAGCTATAACCCACCAAGGAGCCAGCTCGCTCGCATGACTGTGGTGGCAAAGACCATTTCTAATTTATAAAAGCCAAAAGGATATATTCAAAATTCATGAACAATCTGTCTGGTAACAACCAGTGATTTCTGTGACTGTGGGGCAGTAAGTAGCAGTAAGTAGCTAGTGAAACGATGGGGACGGATGGTGCAACACAAAGGAAAGTTCTGCCTCCACTCATTAAACAGGGAAACACACTCTGAACGAAAGAGAGGAGAGATAGATTCATAGTCAGTCTTCTCCTCCCTAGGCTCTTTCTATAACTTTCTTCATACTCAATGCTGTTTGAGTATAAAATCCTTTAGAAAAATGTCAGAACAGCTATAGTGAAACAAATTGCTGGCAACAAGAGGCCTAAAACTCCTTGAAATCTTGTAATTCATTCCCAGAACTAAACAAACAATGAGGGAACAATGAGGGAGAAAGATTACTATTTTGTTTTACAAGCCTAGTTAATTCAACCCACCATCTGCCCTCATCATGGAAAGGTTTGTGCCGACAACCTTCTCTGCGTAAAACATTATTTCACTCCTCGTCACCGCTGCGAGAGTAATTGAAGCAGACCGCAGAGGGGTTATAAAACAAGTCTGTCTCACATTCTCCAGGATTCTTGGTTTCGTGACTGAGAGAGGTTGTTTGTTAAAAGAGCAGGTCTCCAATGATACATGGCAGATCAGGCCAACACATTAAAACAGTTCCTAGTTCCCGGCACTGGCTTCAAGTCATGAAATGAGCATAGTGACCTTCACTTCAACCCCACTGCATTTTGAGGTATAAGAATATTGTCACTCCAATAAATATATGTAAATTGAGAAGTTTCCCTGATATCTGCACTCTGTGGTAAGAAATGCAGTCCTTGTCTTCATTGCTATAAATGCACATACATTCGTAAAAAAAAATAACAAGCACATTCCTTAAACAATTTGTTAACCAGTATCTCTAATAAACATAAGCTCAAATCCCACATCCTTGACTTTCTCTGCTTCCCTGCACCGAGCAAGACCCAGATCACATTCTCTGTTGTGGTTCAATCTATTCAATGTAGAGCCTAATGTTCAACTAAACAAGTTTCAACTAGAATAAATCAATTGAAAACCTTCATGGACAAAGAAAAGAGAGCCTAATTGACTATTTACCTATTTACTCAGATAACAGATCTTTTTTGAAATAGTTATCCTAGGACTATACACAGAGAGTCGTTGTGTTTTTCAAATGATGGCCTTGTTATAACTTGTAGTAGAGATTTTTTTTAAAGAAACTTCAGCCAAATACATCCCTATTGTCATTCATCTTCATTGTGTTATCTTTCTTTGGACAAATGGTTTCACCTGACTAAATATTTAGTGCTGACTTGCACCTGTCTGAAAGCTTTTGTAGGAATTAGTGGAGCTTTTGGACTTAATCCTCTCACACCATTTCTCACTTCTTAAGAATCTTAATTAGAACCATTTATTCACAGGCCACATGTTTTACAGCAAGGAAAGAGAGAAATAAATATATATAAATAAGAGATATAGAGAGAGGAGCCAACTCCAGTATGAAAAAATGAGAGAAGTTAAGCTAGCTCAATGTGGAGCATGATGAAGAAAATGAGTTTCCACAGCGGATCACATTTATACTTTGTCGTTATTTTACACGGTTGAGTTATTCTTAACAACTTTTGGTCATTTAAATTAACCATCCTTTTCCACTCTGAAATACTGAGAATGACTGATTTACATTGCCATCTAGTGGAGCATACATGAGTACTCAGATTGCAGATCAACCGAACTACACCTGTGCCCAAGTCATCCATTGTGATGGATTAGAAAGGTGAGCAATGGAAAGTATATACATCTTTTCCATATCCAATCAGATTGAAGCATGGGCGGTATTTGTCAAGAACGTCAACAAGAAGTAACCATCAGTTACGTTGTAAAACTTCTTTTTGATGTTTAGGAAGTTTTAGAAATGAATATGTCGTTATTAATACAATAACTGTGTTGTTTTTGACCAGTTGGATTTAATTAGATTATCAATTTTTTGTTTTTAATTTTATCAAGAGCTTTCGTTTGGAATGGATGCATCGTGGATTCATTGTTTGTTTATAGCGAATCATGAGATCAGCTGACTAACGTTAGCTAGCTAGCTACCAATTTCTGGTTTAGCAAAGCAGCCAACGTTACAATGTGTTTGGAAATTGTCGTCCAGTATTCATGCTTCCCAAATGACATTTGAAACGAACTCTTATTCCAAGCTATAGCTGGCAGCGGTAATAGCTAGTTGTTAGCTAGCTAGCTTGCTTGCTAGTAAGCATTAGCTTTGTTTTCAGCAATCTCACCTATTGACCCAGTGAGTGTAGGTCACTGGACAAGTTGCTGTGGCTAACTAGCTTACCATTACAAATATGCCTTGTACTTGGGGCAACTGGAGGAGATGGATTCGGCCTCTGGTCGTTCTTCTATACTTTCTGGTTGTGCTTGTCGTCTTACTACCCCTGTGCATCTGGGAACTACAGAAATCAGAGGTCAGTTGGTATCATTGCAGCCCAATCATATCGTTACTTGACACTAAATAGCCTAGTCCGTGCTTTGTTGTTTGGATGTTGATTCTATACGTAATTTATACCTTTTAGGTTGGTACCCATAACAAAGCATGGTTCATAGCTGGGACATTCGTGTTCATGACCATACCCATATCACTCTGGGGGATCCTGCAGCATCTTGTAAACTATACTCAACCAGAGCTACAGAAGCCAATTCTACCAAGGCTACTCTGTCACAGCTGTAGGATAGTGTTACTTCATTACCATCATGGGTTTGTGTCTTTATCTTGAATGATGTACAATATAACCTAACTGATTGTGAATGATCTCATCTCCTATTTATTTATTTTTTTACAGAATATTATGGATGGTCCCCATTTGCAGTTTGGACAGTGTAAGTAATGCCTTCAATTCTTGATCATTTACATTTACATTTAAGTCATTTAGCAGACGCTCTTATCCAGAGCGACTTACAAATTGGTGAATTCACCTTCTGACATCAGTGGAACAGCCACTTTACAATAGTGCATCTAAATCATTTAAGGGGGGGGGGGGGTGAGAAGGATTGCTTTATCCTATCCTAGGTATTCCTTGAAGAGGTGGGGTTTCAGGTGTCTCCGGAAGGTGGTGATTGACTCCGCTGTCCTGGCGTCGCTAAGGAAGGAAATTAAACCAGTGTCACCTTCTCATGGTCGGCAGTGTTTTCCTCAGTCTTCTCTGAAGCGGTGGTCTGCAGTGTGAGCAGACGGACACCGATTTCCCTCAGCTTCTCGGTGGCATCCAAATCCCCCAACTCCCTGGGAGAGTCCTAAAGCAAGATCATGTAGCCAGATGTTCTTAAAGTCAACATTGGTTTATTGTTAAGTTACAAATATTTGACAATAAGTTAACAGAAGAAGTCACTGTAGCATTGACAGTAGTAAAACTGAAAGCGCTTGACATGAGCGTGGCACTTCAATTCGTTTTGTTATGCTAATTAGTGTCTGCTATGCTCAGCATTCCCCCATCATACAATTTACATTATCCTACTTCCCAAATAATGAGAACAGAGCTCCTTTAGAAAAACAAAGCAAGAGAAACAAAAAAATGCCTCACTCCCTGACTGACTTTTCAGAGTAAATGTTTTCAATAGTTTCAAGTGTTCACTATTATCATGCAACATATCATTGAGATAATGTAATGGCACATCTATGATCCCATTCCTCTCCTTGTCTTCCTCTCCCACCCTCTCCCTTTCTCTCTCACACAGTGGATTGCGTTGAAGTACCCCAGAATTGCCATCTATGTGGATACATGCAGGGAGTGCTACGAGGCATACGTCATCTACAACTTCATGATCTTCTTGCTCAACTACCTGAGAAACCAGGTACACATTATTGTCATGACCTGACTGAGAATGATCCCAGACCTGTTTGTTCTAACATTCCAATCATGGCCACTCTTTGTCCTATGCCAAACATAAGTCTAGCACAAACACATCTGGATCCCAGGCTAGATTGAGTAGCCTACATTTATTTCAATATCCTCACACTGTAATTCCTCTCTTCTCTTTATTTTTCTCTCACTCTCTCAACCATGGGTAACCAGTACCCCAGCCTGGTACTGATGCTGGAGGTGCAGGAGCAGCAGAAACATCTTCCTCCCCTCTGCTGCTGCCCGGCATGGCCCATGGGAGAGTGAGTTTGTTGCTTTTATAGTTTTTGTAGTTCTTTAAGTGTATGTGTGCTATAATGAACAGGCCCCTGTACCAGATCTGTTAGTGCTGTGCATTTGGCATGAGCACAAATAGGGGTTGGCTTTACTCATAGAGATAGAGGACACAACATTGTATCTGTCCCATGAGGGTGTCTGTGGGAGCATGGGCAGGGCATTGATGCTATCTCCATTTTGAAGTAGTGAATTTTCTTCTACTACTTTTATCTGTTGGTATACAAAATTAAATGGTCATACTGCCACCTAGAATGTGCTGTTTGAACAGATATAAAGCCAAGGTTGGCAAATTTACTGCCACCTGTTGTTATGGAATGTTCACTTATAATTCATTGGCTGATGCCTCCTTATGACCTGGATGGATTTATGTGATCCTTCCTTAAACCATAGGAAGTCCCACCGAATTGACTATTTCAAAATGGTGAAAGTCCTTAATGGCGCTGTCCATGCTAAAACTGGCTTTTGAACATTAGAGTCCTCTATCAATATCTATGGCATTACTGCGGAATCAGCCAGGCTAATAAGGAGCTATAATATTATCCATACCATGTGTTATAAGTTCACATTTTAGGATGAAGGTTTATATTTTTTTTGTGCAGCAATAAACTACAACTTCTTTGTTTTACGTGTTGTGAATGGATATTTTAGGATTAATAACATGTTTTTATACCACATTGATGTGTTTTAAGTATACATTTATATTTCAGGCTCATAATCAAAACAAGAAGTTGGGTGTTAAAGTGGCTCCAGTCTGTGTGGCCTCCATTTTGAGTCTCTTTCTAGAAGGTTCACCTTCAAGGTGTTTGTTTGGCTGCTTGAAGTCTCTCCAAGTCTCCATTGCTACTCGCCAGCTCCAAACGAGCCCCAGTCAGGCAACAACAGGAATATGTAGCATGTCTGCCTGTAGTTGATTTAAGAACAGATCCAGAAGTGTTTGCAAGTGGAACAACGTGTTCTCATTTAGGAAAAATGCACCAGCCTAAAGAACAGAAAGACAGCATTAGGCTCATCTGTTTTGTTTACTCTGCATTTTAACTAATGCTGTGCATCTGCAATTTTAGCCACAGGTATTGCAACATCTTTCTTCATAGGATGTTATTGATTTTAAGAAATGGAAGACATTCATGAAAAACAAAGCTGATGATTAGTAAGATGTTGGTTCTATTTTATAGTGGGAAAAAGCTAACATTTTGTGTGAATGTCTTTCCTTAATAATGTGTGCCGTGTTTTCCTATTGCAGGGTATTGCTATTGAGATGCAAGCTGGGAGTGTTGCAGTACACGGTTGTCAGACCAGTCACAACAGTTATTGCCTTGTAAGTGTTTTGCACAGGATCTGTTTTCCATTCAGGATGGACTTATGTTAAATGCCTAAGTGTTGAATGTACATGTGCCTAGAGAGACAGCAACCTTACCTTGGTCCAGGGCCAGCTCTGTCTCTCTTGACTTCTGTGTCGGCCAGTCCAAGCAGATGATCATTTGTTCAGATGGTGACGAAACATAAATATGTACAAAAAGGAAAAATACCAAAGGCCCAAACCTAAAGATGTTAAAATAAAAAGTATCATGGCCACCAAACCAACCAGCAGCCTTACGGCTCTCCAAGCTGCCACCCCTTGGGGGACTGGAAGTAGTTTGTTTGTAGTGTGAGGTCTAAACTACACTAACCACATATAAATGTACTTTTTGTATCAAGTCATATCACATGTCTCCATTCCACTATCCTGTAGGATATGTCAGTTCTGTGGTGTGTATGATGAAGGTAACTTCAGCTCAACCAATGCATGGACGTACCTGGTGATATTCAACAATATGTCCCAGCTGGTAGGTTCTGTATTTTTCACGCTTGTCTCCACATTGCTGTAAACTTCCTGTCACCATACCACCACCACAAAGATAACATTAAATATTTAGTATTCAGTAAGTGATCTCTTTCTCTCATTCTCTCTCCTCTCACTCCCAGTTTGCCATGTACTGTTTGGTCCTGTTCTACAAGGCCCTAAGAGAGGAACTGGCCCCCATCAGACCAGTGGGGAAGTTCCTGTGTGTCAAAATGGTGGTCTTCGTCTCCTTCTGGTGAGTGCTTTTTTGGGGGGGCTGCCATTTTGGATCACCTGCATCTACCTCCTAGCCTGTTTCCAGATCTGTTTGTGCTGTCTTGCCAACCCCTGTGGTCAATGTCAAGCCATTGACATAGCACAAACAGATCTGGGACCAGGTTATCGACCTCCATGGTTAATAACATCTTTGTATACCAGTCAATGTGTCTGCCATTCATGGATCGAGCATTGTTACCCATTAAAGTAACAGTTTTCGCTGCCCATTTGTATTTCTTATACAACTTTTTTTCAGAATTGCATGTGTAGGACTTGTTAACAAAGTGTGTTTTATTTTAGGAATAAGGCCTGTTTTTCTTTTGAAGCCAGAAGGAGGCTGGTATCAGCTACATTTATGCCTTTACTAGACTATGGGGATATTTTACATGTGAATGCTTCCGCTCAGTGTTTGAGATCAATTGACACCCTTTACCATGGCACTTTGAGATTTATTTTAAACTGCAAAACCCTTCCGCACCACTGCACTTTGTCTACCAGGGTTGGCTGGCCTTCTCTAGTCACTTGTAGGCTCAGGCACTGGTATAATTCTATTTACAAAGCCATTTTGGGTTTACTATCTTTTTATTTGGCCATTTTTATTGTTCAGAAATGTGGTGGGTCGTCTCTTCGTTCGCTGGACTTTATCCTGCTGTTCCAAATGTCCAAACTGAATTTGGTGAAACTTTTATGTCCTCTGCGCCATCGTCTTGGAACTCCTTACAAAATACTTTTAAACTGGAAGAACTTGTCCCGATTGGTATTTTTAAATCACTGATGAATGATCTTGAGACTGATTCCCTGACCTGTCAATGTTTTTAATTTGCTGTGTTTGATTTTGTTATACGCTTGTGAATTCTATGGTTTTTACTAGATTACTTGAAGTTTTTCATGTTTGTCTGTCATTTTTGTAATGACTTGGTGCTGCCTATCTTGGCCAGGACGCTCTTGAAAAAGAGTTTTTAAATCTCAATGAGCCCTTCCTGGTTAAATAAAAAATGTTTTAAAGCTGTGTGGATTATAGCCAGTAATTGGGTTAATGCGTTCCCTGTGTTGGCTGCAGTGTATAGGAGTGATTATTTCCACTCTGTTATCTGGAATCTATCTTAGGCAAGCTGCGTTCATCGCTCTCCTAGTCAAGGTTGGAGTGATCTCAGAGAGACACACGTGGGACTGGGACAGTGTGGAGGCTGTAGCTACAGGCCTACAGGTAATGCAAGACAATACCAACACTGTATAACGCCATAGTAACATGTTTATTACAATGCTACATAATGACTTGTTTGGTATAAGGTCATATCTGTTGAGGCTTGTGGTCTCAAGCCCCTAGAAAACGAGATGATTCATCTCAAGGACTTCTATCCTGTGCAAGACTTCTAAATAACTTAACTAGATATGAGAATAGACTTGGTATGCTATACAGTCAAGCTTTCATCCATACTTCATCCAGGACTTCATCAAAGTGGAGGAGTGTGGAGATGTTCCTGGCGGCCATCGCCCACCACTTCAGCTTCACCTACAAGCCCTACATCCAGGAGGCTGAGGAGGGATCCTGCTTCGACTCCTTCCTGGCTATGTGGGACATCTCTGACGTCAGGACTGACATCTCTGAGCAAGTCCGCAACGTCGGTTAGTTCTCATCCCATTTGGCTTGACTCAATAGCAGTCCTGCATGGATGGAATCAAAGAAGCCGCTGTTAAGAACTTTGTTTGAAAAGGTTTCATCTCCGAACCAAGTGCGTTGGCTAGCTACTAGATTTATGTTAATAGAATGTCATGAGAGAATAGAAAATGGCTACCCTCAATCTTCAAGACTTTGATAAATTTCCTTATTATGTGAGTATATTGCCATTCTCATATCTTCAAACACATTCTTTCTTTCCTGATACAGGGAGAACCGTTATGGGCCGACCTAGGAAGACCTACTTCGGTGAGGCGGAGGACGACAGTGAGCGCTCAGGCTTGCTTTCCCCAGGCTCCATGGACGCCATTGGTCCCACGGAGGCCTTGTCCAACCCGGTGTCCCCCAAGGGTCGGTACCAGGGCCTGGGTAAAACCCAAACGCCCCACTCCCTGTCAGCCCCCGCCGGGCTCAACAATGCTCAGTGGGATGGAGAGGAGAGGGAAGACAATGGTAGACAAGCTCCAGAGCCCAGAAACATCACCAACGAGCCAATAGGCTCGGTTACAGACGACCTTGTCGTTATCACCTAGCTTAGCGTCATCGCTAAAATCCTCCAATGGGAATTCTGAATGCACGTTATACCAAACACAGTTGGGCAGGAACCAAGTATGGCCTTGGCGACGTTTCCCCTACAGACGATATTTGGCTAACCCGCACACAAGCGATGAAAAAGCACGTGTTAATTAAGCAATGTTGTAGTGAGTCATTCATCCACCACATCAGATGCAGATGGACCTCTGTCAATGACAGCTCGAAGAATGTTCATAAGCTTTCATAAAGGTCTCATGACACTTAAGATATTTTTTCTTGTATCTGTATTGTACTACTGAGTCATAATGGTAAAGTATGGTACCTCAATACCTTATTTTAGTATGACCCCTCTTCATTGTAATGGGTCTGGACTTCAAGTTCAAAAGCCGGTGAGATTTTACCAGTATACTTGTTCTATAATAGCACCTGGGTGATATCACTACAAACTCGTTAATTATTTACCAAGGGTTTTAGTTGTTACGAAAACGTTCAAAGTATATATGTAGCTTTTAAACTGAAACCTATAAAATACTGGTTTGCACCAATGATTGGTTTTAGACAGTACCACGCATTCTAGGTTTCTTTATTTTTACTATTTTCTACATTGTAGATTAATAGTGAAGACACGTTGTAACCCCAAAATGTTTTTATTTGGGATTCTTCAAAGTAGTCCACCCTTTGCCTTGATAGCTTTGCACATTTTTGGCATAAAAAAAACTCTTAAGAGTAGGTGTGTCCATACTTTTGACTGGTACTGAACATCATTGGGTTGCACATGCTTGAATATGGTCTTCGAACCTATTGTACAGATTTTGAAGCATGAAGCTGTGTCTCACTTTGGCATTAACGCTAACCGCCTCGATCGTCTTCTCAGATGCCTTGTTTTATGTATCCACAATCAAGTAATTCACATTTCACGTCTACCTCATTTGTAAATATAAAGTGATGTTATAGATTTCTTACTGTTTTAATTTCTGTTAAGCTTTTCAGGGATATTAGTTGTGATTTACCGTACTGAAAGGGATTGATCGTCTTTTACTCGTTTCATTGTCATCCATTAGTAGAATGTCTTCCTATCGGGAATGTGTGTCAAGTGTGTGCAGCTATTGCCTTACCTGATGTTTGTCACAAAGCATTAACCTTCAGAGGGAAGTACTACATCAAATGTATCAGCACCTTTGTCTGAGAGTTCAACTCAAAGTTCCAAACATTCACCCTCCAATAAATGAAATTAAATGTGGCTGTCAGTTTTTGCTAGTGTCAATAAGAAAGACAATGTTGCTTGATCATTATGATTTTCTTTGATTTAAATTATTTGAGAAAATGGAAGTGCTGATGCAAAACATTTTAATGAAGACTGCAACCATAATCAAGAGACGTCATTCCAAAACAAGATTATGAACACACTGAAGACCAAAACGTCTCAAGATGAGCACATCATAAAACATGTAAATGTCTTTGTGAAAGTCCTGAGAGAAGGCTTATTGAAATGGTAGCTATTGTGGGGTCATTTTAGAGCTGGCGCTTCCAGAGAATCCATAGTCCAATCCCTTCCCCTCCACAACATATATGCAGTTCACTCATAATATAGAACCCAGAGTGATACCTTCACCTCTCTCCCAGTAAGACTGAGTGGACTTGATGCTCTTGTAGAATCAAAAGCACCGCAACTCCCTCCTTTAAAACACTTATGAAGATGACTCTTGTACTGTTCATATCACCAGACATCTACTTATCGGACTCTAACAGAATCCACAGTCCCGGTCTCTCCAGCCTCTTCCTCTATACTGGCTGATATGGAGATTGAGCTCTTCTGCAGGGTGACTGCCAGTCGTACCCAGTCTCCCTCCCTCACTGCCAGGGGCTGGTGCAGCACCACAGCAGCCTGCTTCCAATGGGAGTCCTGGTTGAAGGTGCTCAAGCTGATCTCCTCGTTCAGGTGGATCTGGTACCAGAAGGGCACAGCAGTCACCCTGCCTGAGGCACTAGCCTGGACCTGGGAAAAACACAGTCAGGGCCATAGAAATAGACTATTGTAATCAATAAAATAGTAATTGTTAACTCAGCAAAAAAAGAAACGTCCTCAACTGCGTTTAGTTTCAGCAAAACTTTACGGAAATATTTGTATTAACATAAGATTCAACAACAGACAAACTGAACAAGCTCCACAGACATGTGACTAACATAAATGGAAATGTGTCCCTGAACAAAGCGGGGTCAAAATCAGAAGTTATATATCTGGTGTGGCCACCAGCTGCATGAAGTACTGTAGTGCATCTCCTCATGGACTGCACCAGATTTGCCAGTTCTTGCTGTGAGATGTTACCCCACTCTTCCAACAAGACATCTGCAAGTTCCCGGACATTTCTGGGGGGCATGGCCCTAGCTCTCACCCTCCGATCCAACAGGTCCCAGACGTGCTCAATGGGATTGAGATCTGGGCTCTTCGCTGGCTATGGCAGAATACTGACATTCCTGTCTTGCAGGAAATCACACACAGAACGAGCAGTATGGCTAGTGGCATTGTCATGCTGGAGGGTCATGTCAGGATGAGCCTGCAGGAAGGGTACCACATGAGAAAGGAGGATGTCTTCCCTGTAACGCACAGCGTTGAGATTGCCTGCAATGACAACAAGCTCAGTCCGATGATGCTGTGACACACCGCCCCCAGACCATGACGGACCCTCCACCTCCAAATCGATCCTGCGCCAGAGTACAGGCCTCGGTGTAACGCTCATTCCTTTGACAATAAATGCAAATCCGACCATCACCCCTGGTGAGACAAACCACGACTTGTCAGTGAAGAGCACTTTTTGCCAGTCCTGTCTGGTCAAGCGACGGTGGGTTTGTGCCCATAGGTGACGTTGTTGCTGGTGATGTCTGGTGAAGACCTGCCTTACAACAGGCCTACAAGCCCTCAGTCCAGCCTCTCTCAGCCTATTGCGGACAGTCTGAGCACTGATGGAGGGATTGTGCGTTCCTGGTGTAACCCGGGCAGTTGTTGCCATCCTGTACCTGTCCCGCAGGTGTGATGTTCGGATGTACCGATCCTGTGCAGGTGTTGTTACACGTGGTCTGCCACTGCGAGGACGATCAGCTGTCCGTCCTGTCTCCCTGTAGCGCTGTCTTAGGTGTCTCACAGTACAGAAATTGCAATTTATTGCCCTGGCCACATCTGCCGTCCTTATGCCTCCTTGCAGCATGCCTAAGGCACGTTCACACAGATGAGCAGGGACCATGGGCATCTTTCTTTTGGTGTTTTTCAGAGTCAGGACACGAAAGAGACCTTTCTACTATGTTTTCATAACTGTGACCTTAATTGACTACCGTCTGTAAGCTGTTAGTGTCTTAATGACCATTCCACAGGTGCATGTTCATTAATTGTTTATGGTTCATTTAACAAGCATGGGAAACAGTATTTAAACCCTTTACAATGAAGATCTGTGAAGTTATTTGGATTTTTACAAATTATCTTTGAAAGACAGGGTCCTGCAAAAGGGACGTTTCTTTTTATGCTGAGTTTCTTTCTATGGTCAGGGCCACAGCTCTGTGGAAGTACTGACACTGCCAAGGGATCTGGCAACTCAGTGTTATCCTCAGTATAATGTGCAAACAGACAATGGTGACATTTACCATGTTTTTTTTGATGAATGTTTCGGACAATATCTGATAATGTATCTACAACTAAATGAATCTGTTGGGTTTGGGGCTTTACCTTGACGTCTCTGTTGGTATAGTTGGCGTTGGTGTTCATGAGGTCCAGGATAAAGAGTTCTACAGAGTCACTGAGATGTCTACACTGCAGAGTGGACAAGTCCAGAAACACATGGACTGGAACCTAGGAAGGAGAGAGATCATATCATTGTTACATATTAGATGTCCATTCAGCGGACATCTATACAACCCTACATCTGAGACGAATTCAACCCCTTTAAAACAGAATGACAAGGCAGTCCATGTAGTCTAGTTCAGTATTTCCCAAACCTCTCCAGCTCATTTCACTCGTCGTCAGGTGTTTTTAACAAAATCTCCAACTCTTAGAACTCCTTTAAGAGTCGTGTGCATCATGTGACCTGCTGCAACGCACCGCTATACTCTAGAAAGCAGGAGGAGAGTGCTCATCAAGCGACAGAGCGGGAGTGTCACTGTCACAGAGAACAAACGAATGCCGCCGCCTCCTCCTCCTCCCGGTCACAGCTCCCGGTGTCTCCGCCGCTCTCCGTTTGATGTCATTGATGTAATGCTTCCTGATGGATCCAAGTAAGGGATGTCCTTACGTGAAGCCGTGTGAATGCTTTTCCCCAGAGTGACAGTCGTGCCCTTGTCTGAGCTCTTCAGAGACAACATCTGTTTAAACAAACTGCCGTCCCGCGGGAGCCAACGCCGAAAATTAGAGCGCCAACATGACACCGGAAAAGACAGACAACTTAAAAGGATTTCTCAGCTCCCCGTAAACGGAAAGCCAGATAAAAGAACATGAGAAGTCTCAACGTAGAAGGTTGCATTGCAAGCAAAATGGGTTTTAAAAACCCATTTTGACTTAAAAAAAGCACAGTAAAAAGGTCAGTTTAAATGTATTGTGCCCTTTCAAATTGGTTCACTTGAGCTCAACTGCAATACGGCAGACCAAGAACCACTAACAAGTACTGCGAAAGAAACTATAAGAAAACAATGTTTAGATTTCGTCCAGAATATTGGGGGGGGGCAGCATTATATATCAGCAGCCATCTTGAGTGAAGATGTTACAACCCTCAGGCAACAAGTTGGTGTGTCTCAGGAGCCTGTCCTTTGAATCAGAAGAATGATGCAAGGTACAAAGAGCATTGAGGCAGCTGTCAATAGTATGACTATTGCATCATTGACATGAGAGGGAATACCATATATGAGAGGAGCCATGTTGAGCGAGAAAGGGTTGGGTGTTGTGTCACGTAGAATGAATTTCTGAGTTGACCATACTTTTCCCCCAACCATGCAGTAATTTACTATACTACTTTGTTAGTTATCAGAGTATAGTGCATTCACATTTAGAGCTGAGGAGTGAGACTCCAGCCAGGAGGTTTTCCTGACAATGTGACCGGACTCAGTCCTCTGTAGCTCAGATGGTAGAGCATGGCGCATGCCCTCAGAACAGCCTCAATTCGTCGGGGCATGGACTGGCCTATGTTGACTCCAATGCTTCCCACAGTTGTGTCAAGTTGGCTGGATGTCCTTGGATGGATACACACGGGAAACAATTGAGTGTCAAAAACCCAGCAGCATTGCAGTTCTTGACAAACTTAAAAACCAGTGCGCCTGGCACCTACTACCATACCCTGTTTAAAGGCACTTAAATCTTTTGTCTTGCCCATCCATCCTCTGAATGACACACATACACTATCCATGTCTCAAGGCTTAAAAATCCTTCTTTAACCCGTCTCCTCCCCTTCATCTACACTGATTGGATTTAACAAGTGCCATCAATACGGAATCATAGCTTTCAACTGGATTCACCTGGTCAGTCTGTCATGGAAACAGCTGGTGTTGATATTATTTTGTACACGGTGTAAAGAGATATATATATATATATAAATATATAAAAACAGTGTGGTTTGAGGCCTGAATACTGATTCACTGAAAGCTGTGGTATATCAGACTGTATACCACAGGTATGACAAAACATTCATATTTACTCTAATAACCAGTTTACAATTGCAATAAGGCTCCCCGGGGGTTTGTGGTATCTGGCAAATATACCACAGCTAAGGGCTGTATCCAGGCACTTTGTGTTGCAACGTGCATAAGAACAGCCCTTGGCCATATACCACAACCCCCCCTGGCCTTATTGCTTAACTATATCATTAAAACCTCAGGCCCTAGTGACGACATATGCAAGGCAGGTGGGGAGATGCAGTCAGCATGCAGCGGATCTGGGGAGGTGTGTCAGTAACTCACAGTGAACTGGTTGATGAACGGGGCGATGTTGAAGCCCAGTGTCGGCTCCTGGCCCTGGACAGCACTCTCCAGCAGCAGGGTGTCAGACTCCACCAGCATCCCGTACAACACTATTCTCTCTGGGAAGATCTGACCTCCGTCCTCCAACAGGCACCTGCCATGGATGGACCCCACCAAAACAATCAAACTATTGTACAAAAAAAGGGACAGATTCTTCCGAACCCAAATAGTCTTTTTCCCAATGTGACAACACTGAAGATTCAATATCAATATTTGAGATGCTGCAATGCAATCCACAATCCCACCTCATTCCTAAAACTCTATCAAAATCCACCAGCACTTCATACATTCTACCCGGTTACTACCAAAACTACCTTTCCCAGCAGTGCTTGCGCCATCTTCCTACCTGGCTAGTGTGGCTTTCTCCATCAGCTTCTGCCTCACTAAGCCACAGGTCTCCACACAGTCTAATATAATGGCGCTCCACAGCTTCTCCCTGGAGGGTCTCTGGAGCACCGCCTGCTCATCCTCCACCTGGTTCAGCCAAACTCGAGAGCCTCCTCTGGGACACCGTTGGCCCTGGCCAGCCTCCTGAGCACCGCCTGGTGCTGGGTCTTCTCTACCGAACTATAGGCCTTCACCTGGCCCTGACTGGCTGCCATGAGGGAGAGAACAGAGAAGCCCTCGGACACGTCCAGCACATAGAAGGGGTCAGGACCAGGGTCCATAGGGCCACTGGGGGGGTCAGTGAGAGGCATAACCTCTAACCCTTGACCCTGGCTGGGACCCTGGACCGACGAGCGTCCTTCAGGTTGGTGATGAGTTTAGCCAGTGCCCTGCGGAAACTATCGTGGTAGGGCTGGTTGTTGAGGAGGGCCATTTCAGCACACTCCAGCATGGTGTAGTCTCGAGGTCCACTGCTCTGCTCTGTCCCGAGGCAAGCTAGGGCACTGCACAGTTCTGCCTCAGCGTTAAGGCTTGGGTTGGGATTGCCGCTCGGGCCTGGGTTGTTTCTAGGTTTGTCTGGATCCAGACAGTCGTCTAGACGGAACTCTCGTCCGTCTCTCGCTACGGCAACACTGCAGAGTCTCAGGTAGGCGTCCCGGCAGGAAATCTCCACGATGAGCTCGTCACCAGGCCTCAGGGGAAAATCTGACGAGACATTTCATTTTATGGCTCATTTGAATAAGGACAGATACAAACGTATTGACATTGAATAAACAACCATCCAATGCGTTGCACCATCACTTAAATATTTTGCCCATTCACCCTCTGAATGGCACACAGACACAATCCATGTCTCAATTATTTAACATGTCTCCTCCCCTTCATCTACACTGATTGAAGTGAATTTAACAAGTGACATCAATAAGGGATCATAGCTTTCACCTGGATTCAGCTGGTCAGTCTGTCAGGGAAAGAGCAGGTGTTCATAATGTTTTGTACACTCACTGTATATACATTTGTTTTGAAGTGTGTGACCCTTTTCTAAGTCTAATAAATAAAGCACGTAAAATTGCTAATGACGTACAAATTCTTGGCATATCATAAGTAACAAGTTGATTTCTTTCTTTTTTATAAGGCCTTGTTGCACACATGACTGTTTATTCATGAACCACGACAACAAGTAAACATAACTGGCATGGAACAAGATGCTTTGCCACTGCGAAAAAGAAAGAGGGAGAGAGGAAGAGAGGGGTAGGAGCAGGGGAGCAAGGGAAATGAGATTCAGGAGGGAGGGAGGCACACAGACAGAGAGACATTCCTGTAGGAATATCTGTCATCGCGTAAGCATGTGGCTTGTCGTTGTCAGGGGGCGTTTGGGGAAAATACATATGTATAGCCTATAAGAGATTCATGAACACTAAAGAGTGTCACAGGCAATCCCGGTGCACCTGTCTGTCTCGCCACAGCAGCCGGGAAACGGATGTCGATGATCATCGGGAAAAATAGCAGGGATGGTGTCTAGTGGGTCCCTAGACGCTGCCCCTGTCAATTAGCAACACTGCTGTACAGAAACACTGAGCTCAGCAGCTGAATGATGGTGCATCTCAACGACAACACCACCGTACAACTTCACTTTGCTCTTCTACGTCTGGAAGGAGCACAATAGCCTGACAGGATAAAGGTGGACAGAAATGTTTGCAGACAAAGGTCAAGCCTATTTGCGTAGAATTCATTCAATCCATTCGAATGTTCACGGTTGTGAAATCCAGCTAGGCAAACCAAAGACAACCAATAACAGCCTCGAGGTTTCAGTGCAAGTTGACTTCAGTCATTGCCTACGGTCTTCAATGGAATAGGTTTCTTCTGTATGTGGCCTACTGCCCCCGTGTGACGGAATGGGGAATTGCATTGCAAACATCAGAAGGGGACAAATATTACAGGGGAATATGCAAGAACAGCATTTGTATATATTATGTACAGTGTGTAATATATGTGTAATTTATTACTGGAATAGTTCATCTGAGTGGATGTCAGGAGAATCTGTGTAGAACTTGACCAGTCTCTATAGTGCATTCTGTGCATCTCTACTGTATGATTAGAAGGGCTCTATGTAGAGATGTTTATGCACACTGCTCCCTACGCACTGCAACACTACATCATACTCCTACAGAGGATTAGGGTGCAGTTGTCTAAATATACTACCTCACTGCATGTGTATAGGCACCGAGTGTACAAAACATTATGAACACCTGCTCTTTCCATGAAATAGACCAGGGGTACTCAACTCTTACCCTACGAGGTCAGGAGCCTGCTGGTTTTCTGTCCTACCTGATAATTCATTGCACCCGCCTGGTGTCCCAGGTCTAAATCATTCTGATTAGAGGAGAACAATGATTTTTAAAAACAGCAGTGGAACTGGCTTCAAGGTCCAGAGTTGAGTTTGAGGGACACCGACTGACCAGGTGAATCTAGGTGAAAGCTTTGATCCCTTATTGAGGTCACTTGTTAAACCCACTTCAAATCAGTGTAGATGAAGGGGAGGAGGATATTTAAGCCTCGAGACATGGCAAGGCAAAGGATTTAAGTTCCTTTCAATGGGGTATGGTAGTAGGTGCCAGGAACACCGGTTTGAGTGTGTCAAGAACTGCTGGGTTTTTCACACTCAACAGTTTCCTGTGTGTATAAAGAATGACCCACCACCCAAAGGACATCCAGCCAACTTGACAACTGTGGGAAGCATTGGAGTCAACAAGGGCCTGCATCCCTGTGGAACACTTTCCACACCTTGTAGAGTCCATGTCCCGACGACTTGAGGCTGTCCTGAGGGCAAAAGGGAAGGTGTTCCTAATGTTTAGTACACTCAGTGTACATACATGTCTTATATAAATGATCCTACTGTGTGGTGTCTGAACGGGGTAGATGGCCTGCTCCCAGCAGGTGTCCTCCTTAGGGCCGGTGGACAGGCTACTCTGCTGGTCCAGGTGGAGCTGGAACCACACGGCCAGGGCGTCCAGCAGACCCTCCCCAGTTACAGGTAGACGCACCCGGCTCACCTCCCTGGAGCACAGACCCTCCAGCTCCTGGGGTACAGTTAGCATAGCATAATACAATCACTGCTCTTGTATTCTTGGAACCTATAGCCAAATATCACGCTAACTAGCTTGTTTGATTTTGAAAAGCTTGAGAGAGTATGAGGCTTCTGACATACAAGATATTGTTTTGTTATCAATATACAGAATCTACACACAGCAATGCCACTGTGAGGCTGTAAGTCATAGTTGTTGATGATAACTAACAGTTCAGTAGATTCCCCATAGAGATGTAATTCTGGTTTATACGCCATCTATGTACACATAAAGACGCTCTACTGCCGCTGACCTGCACGTTGTTGAAGTCTATGTCCAGAGCATTGAAGGGTTCAGTGAGGGGCGTGTAGCCTCCAGGCAGTCTGCTCAGTCTCTCTGTGGTGTAGGGCTCTGTGGAGTCATCCTCTGAGCTGCAGCTTACTGGGCTGTGGAGCTCTCCGGCTGCAGCCGTGGACAGGCCTCCCACCTCAGACACACACAGCCTGCAGGCACATGGTTATAAATAGATGGTATGACATGAATATTAACACCGGTGTCTGTTTACACACACACACACACACACACACACACACACACACACACACTACCTCCAGGGACATAAGGCCTTCAGCTGTTGTTCCACGTCAACAATGAAATATTCCAACAGATAAGGACACAAAAAGGTGAACAACATGTTGAACTTGTTGATGTTTGATCTACTGTTCTAAATGCTGAGGCATTGAAACGTGCTAAATAAATTATACCACTAAATCCATCGTTGAAGAACACTGTCTGACTGACTTAAGTTAGCCTTTATTAACAACAGAGGGACAGGTCACCTGTGATGGCGGCGGATCTCCAGGCACTGGACAGCCATCCCAAACACAGTGGCTCCGGCAGGGATGACCCGGCCTGCTTGGGAGGGAGGCCTGGATGGGTCCTGGGTGCTCTACAGCAGCAGGAGCAGAAGGTTAGCCTTCACGTCTTCATACATCAGGCCTCATGCCATTAACTTTGCTATAATAGGATTTTGGTTGTTGTTGCAATTTATATTATATGTTTACTAAATGCACTAGTCTGTAGGGAATCTTTATGTAAAGGATTTTCATCTATCCTTTTTTTCTCTTTTTTTTTTTTTACCTCAAATGTAGTATCACATTGAGACCATAGATGGCACTGTTGACTTATATTGGCTGCAGCATTATGATATTGAGGAAGGTGGTTGATTGGTACTGTAGCCTCCTACTGTAACCTTAAATGATTTTGGATTCATCTCTTTGCCAATAAACAAAGGATTTGGCTGGATAAAGGACATTTAATAGAAGAGGATTGATGCTCCATAATCATGTTTTACAATTGTGATTGTGACACAAAAATATAGGTAAAGCCTCTTGAAGATGACTTTGCGATCACTTGTGTTGAATTGAGAGACAGACAATCCTGTTAAATGAATGAAAAACATGAACGTGACTGGCATCTAAATCCATGGTTGTAATGAAACCTAAAATGTTATGAGAAAGTGTTGGGAAATAAATAATCAATACTAAAACCAAGTCATGTTACTTACTAATCACGGTAAGGCTTTCAGACTTGTACTAAAGGGTGGCTTGTATTCACTAGTGTTGGAACTCAGTATGAACACAAAACTAATCCTCAAAATGGCTGCCTAGGCTAGTTAATTACCTGTGGAGGCAAAAGCAGATGATTCCAGGCGTGTATAAGGCTCTCTATAATACCTTCACCAAATAGGCCGGCATCCACAGTCTCGGTGACAACCAGCGATACCCTACCACAGAAAACACATCACACAAACGGTACATACACATTAGAGGAGGATGCATAGGGACAGTTTCTAGGCCACAGACTACATTTTAGTAATTTAGCAGAAGCTCTTATCCAGAGCGACTTACATTAGTGCATTCATCTTAAAGTAAGCTTGGTCAGACAACACATCACAATCGTAGCAAGTACATTTTCCCTCAACAAAGTAGTTATCAGCATAGTCCGTTCTAGTAGGAAAAGACAAGTGCATTACTTGTATTTTATTTTGGGAGAGGACATGGAATTTATTCAAGATGCTCTTTAAAGAAGTAGGGTTTCAGACGTTTTTGGAAGATGGGCAGCGACTCTGCTGTCTTAACATGGGGTTGAATTAAGTCTTGGACTGATGCTCATGCTCAATGGAGTCTCCATGTCTTTTTAGTCCAGGACTAGGCTTAATCTATGTCCAGGAAACTGGCCCATACAGATGTCAGAGTAAGAGGGAAGGTGAAAGGTCACCTCTTAGGGATGTCTTTAGGCACTTCCATCTCCAGCGACTTCATATGGAGGATCTTGATGCGTCCGTTCATTCCGTTAGCAGTGACCACCTCACAGGCCAGTTCGTACATGGTCTTGGACAGCTCACAGGCGTACACCTCAGCCGCCCCTGCCTTCTTAGCACACATTCTGTCCATAGAGAGACCAGAGAGGAACAAGGATTACAAGCAGTAACAAATGAATAGAAATGGACAGTCCACAGCCATGACAGTTAGTGTTTTTAACACAAACGTGGTCAATCCCAGAGCTGTGTAGATTTCTCTGGGATAGATACTAACCATTAAGATTGTATAACTTTAACCTAACTCTTCATACAGCGTAGCCACTGTAATAAAACAAAAGATGCACTTAAAAGAATAGCTCACCCAAATTACAAAATGACATTGGTTTCCTTACCCTGTACAGAATGTACAAGGTATGACAGCAATCCATGCTTTGGTTGAGTTTTCCTGGCAGTGGCTGGCACAAATGTCCAAACAGCTCTTGCAGGTTAAGGGAAGCAATATGTATTTTGTAATTTGGATGAACTATCCCTTTAACTGCAATAGGCAGAAAGAAATCTCACCCGAGGATACCGGTCCCTGTGCCTATATCTAACACAGTGTTGCAGCCTCCCTCAACAGCCTTCTGGATGGCCTGCTGGTACTTGTGGTTCCTCCTGCGATCGTTGAGCATCAGGAAGTGCCAGCGCTCCACCAGCCAGTTGGCCACGCGGTAGAAATTCTCCTTGGCCTCAGGGTAGTCCGGCTTCAGCTTCAGGGCCTTGTGGAAATGACCAGCGGCCTCATCCCGGAATCCCATTCTGGAGCGTGCATGGAACAATTGGAATGGAACAATTGTGAGCAATCTAAGAATACTGGGACACATTTACTAGGACACAGCGCTGTCTGGCTAGTTCCATCACTTTACACCACTGCATGCAAACAAACAATTCATTGGCAAGACATGACAGAAAAGATAACTATAGTTTTGATCCGGTATTGAGCACAACCTGAGGTACAATATTACCCCACCATAACTCAAGTCAACCGAGTAAGCCTGATGAGTAAAGTCTTCCCAGTTCCCAAGCCTACAGACAAGACACAGTCAGACTGTTGAGTGAGGGCTACCTGAACAGGTGTTCACCCATGCTGTTGATGATGACCTCATCAGTAGGGAAGAGCTCCAGAGCCTGTTCATAGCAGTCAAACAGGTCCTGGATGCGCCCCAGAGAGTCGAGCTCATCTGCCCATTTGAACAGAGTGAACCTAAAGGACTCCTGAAAAGACACAAAAAACACACCATTATAAATAGTTTATTGGTGATGTATTGGACTAATCTACAAATGACATCACTTGTCTTTTTCCTTCAGTGGTAAACATTCATATTATAACGTGCAGAGAGAATACACACTTCAACTTCAAAACGAAAGGTAGCCTAGCGGTTAGAGCTTTGGGCCAGTAACCGAAGTCGTTGGTTGGAATACCCGAGCCGACAAGGTTAGAAAATCTGATGTGCCATTGAGCATGGCACTTAACCCTAATTTGCTAAAGGGGTGCCATACTACTATGGCTGACCCTGTAAAATAACACATTTCACTGCAACTATCTGCTGTATGTGAAAACAAATACAAATCTAATTTTAAAAAATCTGAAAGTTCAAAGGGAATGTCAATTGTCAGACAGGCTGAATGGTGTATAGCCGACAGCAGGGCTCTTACAACCCTGTTCCTGGAGAGATACCGTCCTGTTGGTTTTCGCTCCATCCCTAATATAGCACACCTGATTCTAATAATTAGCTGATTGATAAATTAAATCAGGTTAGTTACAACCTACAGGAGGGTAGCACTCCAGGAACAGGGTTGGAGAGCCCTGGCCTACAGGCTTTCCGTTGCTACCCACACGGGCAAAGTCCTTCAACACAGGAGCCAGGTTGAGGACGAGAAGGTAGTGGACAAAGGCGGTCCCATAGTCTTGGTTGAACAGACACTGCTGGGCACTCTCCAGTGACCTGGACACCAGCTCATTCCTGGCAGGGTCCTCCCTGGGCACCCGACGGTTCCGTCTGCCACGCTTAGGCCTGGTGCTGGTGTTGGGCATTCCTATCACACAGGAAGTTAGGAGACCACATATGTTAGGAACACACATAAACGCATAGCCACACAACATTATCAATAGGTGTTGTGTTGCTGTGGTTGTAAGTGTGCAGCAGATATTTTGGTTGTAACCACAATACACGAGCTAGCAAGCTAACGTTATAATTATACAAGTCTAGACTATCGGTGCAAAATGCCACAACAAATGATACAAGAGTGTAACTAACTAGCAGTGTTGTATTCATCATGCAATATCACTAGCTAACTACTGGGTATTATTTTCAGAACTAGTCGCTAACTTAGCTACGTATGTTAACTAGCTAACTATAGCCAGAAGATTGTGTAAAACTTCATTTTCAGTGATGTTGATAACTTACTATATATGTATCACACAATCATGCATTTAAATACAATAGTAATGCTATAAACGATGATCACATTAACAGTATAAAAGGCAGAGCTAGCAACATCTGATAGCGCCGTTAGCTGAAGATTACTGACAGTGAAGAATAATAAGAGTTTCTAAACCCAGAGACGCAACATCGCCAGACTTCCGGGAACGCTTGCGAAGCAGACCAACAGACCAGGCCGGGGTTTGAGTTTTGAGAAATCAATAAGAGAAGTGAAAAATGATTCCGAAGCTGTTAATCTTCTCGAAATCAAAAGGCACAACCTAGATGGAAGACAATGTCTCAAGTAGTTGAACATGTTTACTCTAACCTCGTGAACGTGACAAACTGACACGTCTTCATTTTTGTCAGAAACTACTTTATGTCGAAGAAGTCCCCTACAGGCCTGAACATGCGCAGTTTGGCGCGAAACGACCGTTATACCCAATGACGCGTTCTACTCATAGCCTACAAAGCGTGATCGGGGATTTCTATTGATGTAGCAGTTTCTGCCTATCTTTATACTGTAGTGTCTTAGGTATAAATAAGAACTACGGCACATGTCCACTGAGTAAATAAGTACGGGTAGGAACAAAGATATCTTCCATGATTCCATTGTGTAAAGTTGTGGATGTTCTGAGTGAAGAAAATCAAATTAGAGCGTCTGAAATATTATAATAAAAACGGTCACCGGCTAGATGTTTTATAAGTAAGTATTTTGTAGAAAATTTTAATATTTTACATTGTTGGCAAATGTATGAATTGATCAGAAGGTGGGTGGAAGCCAATTGGATAAACGCCCTATCCCGCGTCAGGGGAGGAGGGCTTGAGCTCAACGCCTACTTGTCAAATAGGAGTTTCTCCTTTCGACTGTCAATTGAATGTCTATATTGGACGACAACTTGGATTGACACAAGACACGAGTTTTTCCGACCTAAATAATGGTTTGCTGTTACTCTTGAACACGCTCTAACAAAATAGTTGCTGAATTAGGAATGCAATGCTCCTTTTCAACAGCAGAAGCTAGTTGTTCACCCTAAAAAAAATTTTTTTAGTTGGTTGAAGTTACTTTTTTTCCGCTTGACACCCAAGCAACTTGTTGTTGGTGGCTAACTAGTTAGCGCGTGTTTTTTATTTATTTATAAAGCGGTTTTACAGCTTCTTATGCTAGCTAACTGACCAAGCCATCTAGGTAACGTTAAAGACATGGGATTACACCCGTTGGAGTTTAGCGAATGCTACCTGGACAGTCCCGTTTTCAGGGAGAAAATAAAGTCACACGAGGCAGAGTTGGATAAAACCAACAGATTTATCAAGGAACTCTACAAGGATGGAAAGCATCTCATCAATGCCACAAAACGTGAGTTTTTATGCAGTTGAGTTTATTGCCCTGGAATGGTTAAATTGAGTTGCTGACTATCTGGCTAGTTGACAGGTCTCTCCCTATGCAGTTTGAAGTTTGCTTCTTGGACTGTGCAAGCTATATGGTTAAGGTTATAACGTTATGGCTCACTCTTTGCTTGAAACCAGCTGTATCCAATCGCCCTAAACGTTGTTTATAGCTACCAAAGGTTTGTTTCTCTAAACAGCTGTGTTCAACATTTTGTACATGGACCAGTAGTCAGTTCTGGAAACAATACCTTCATTATTCAATAAACTTGAACACATTGCTGACAGGTGAGGTCTGTTGACAACCCAATTTGTTGTGCATGAACTTGCAAAATCCCCAGATGTTAACATTCACCTTTTGTCTAGAGGCCAGAACATGATTCACGTGGAATACTTTGCAAAAATGACAAGGGTTTTCCTTGAATTTAGAGGCAATAACCTATCCAAATGACTTATGGGTGTGTGACAAGGTTGAAACATAAGTCGCCGTCATCATGGATTGATTTGTGAACACTCCTTCACCTGGGTAAATATCCTAATTTTCATGCACTCTACCCCAGTGGGTTGGGTCTGTCAAATTGGTCAGGTGCCTTTGTAAACTCTTATCAAGTGTTATTTGTCACATCCATCGACTACAACCTTACCGTAAAATGCTGATTTACAAGCCGTTAACCAACAATGCAGTAAAATAAATATAGTCACTTTAGTTTATTAATAAATATTTTAACACAATAAAATAACAAGGCTATATACAGGGGGTACCAGTACAGAGTCAACATACAGGTTAGTTGAGGCAATCAGCTACCTGGTCATTGCTGGAACAAAGCCCTGAAGACACCACTATCTGTCAGGCAAACCGGTTAACTTAATTTAGTCACTGTTAGTTGATTTAACTACTGCTTTTAGCCCACTGCAAGCCTCTGAGGTTTCCTTGTCATTCATAAGTCAAGGATTTCTAGCAAGGCATGCCAATGTGTCTTCATTACACAAACACTGGTCTACTTTCATCTCTCCTTTTTCTAGGTGCAAAGAGATTGAATGTCACATTTGGAAAAGCCAGAGAAGAAACAGAATATTTCTAAAAATAAAGAGTAATGTGACTTTCACTGGCGGGCCTCTGTTTAGCAGGCCATTTTGGGAGTTATCAGGGACCAACATGTGCAGCGGAACTCTCTGGGGCAGCCTCAGACAGACTGTTTGGAATAGAACCACCTCTGTTATTCACATTGCATGTGAGCTTTAATACAATGCGGAGTAGTGTAGCTGTAGGTAGCCCACACAATTAGTTGTTCAGGCCAGGAGAGATTGCTTGCTTGCTTTGACAATTGATTGTCCCTTCCTAGTGCAACTGGTACTCTATTGGTCTCATTAGAAGCCAGTGATGAGCTTAAGAGTTTATCGGTTCACTACAATCGGTGATGCAGCCCAGAATAGCTCAGGTCAACCTCTTAACCTTCAGTGCAGCGGACTAAAAATAGTGTTTCCGATGTTAATTTGCAGTAGGCCACACTCCCACTGTAAGAAAATAAACATTGACTTGTCTGTTTAGGCATGTACCCTATTGTTATGCCAAAGACTTGAAGGTTCTAGAATGGAAAGGTGAGTTTATTTCATTATGCAGGTAGCACACACCCTCTGCCTCCACACAGAGCATCACCCTGCTAGGCTGGCTCTCTGCAGGGGGCTCAGTGGATGTATGTTTGGCCGGCCTTGTGTTGAAGTGGGCCTATCTTTTGCTGGTAACATCGGGCTCTAAAATCGCTTTTTATTTTTCTCAGTTTTGTTTCTCCAGGTTTCTGCTTTCCTTGTTTTTGTCCTAAAAATAACACTTAAGTAAATATATATTTTTATTGAAAAAACAATTGGATGTTGTAAGTCCTCAACAATGCTTAAACCACATCAAGACACTACATTTGATCTGTGAAAAATATAAGAAATTTATTATTTTTGGTGAAGTTACCTTGTATTGCAGGTGAGCACCAGCCAGAGAATGTTTTTTTTTTAACTGAAATGTCTCTAACGCATTTACCTCAGGTGCGGGGGGCTGTCTTAATCGACATCCACGTCTTCAGTGCGTGACAACCCTTTTAGAATGTCAAATCAGTGAAGAGGCTACTGTGCTTTATTTCATGGAAACGAACAGAAATAGGCTAGGTTATTAGTGTTGTAGATGTCTACCAAATCATGACATTACTCAACTGCCAAGAGGCAAAACAGCAGCAGGTAGCCTAGAGGTTAAGGGTGTTGGGCCAGTAACAAAGGTTGCTGGCTTGAATCCCCGAGCTGACGAGGTGAAACATCTGTAGATGTCCCGTTGAGCAAGGCGCTTAACCCTAATTGCTCCTATAATTCAACCAGGATAAGGACGACTTATAAATGACAAACGATTTATAAAAAAATAATGTGGCAGACAGTTGGCTGTGCATCAACTTTGACTTGTAGGCCTAGCCTATTTCCTAATGTGCTTACTGTATATGGCTGCTCTACACTATAGCCTTAGCCTAGTTAGCTAGCTAGACATGTGATGTGGGTTGAACAGAGGGTCAAGATCATCTTTGTCTGAGATCAAGAACAGCGTTTATTTTAGGTAGCAGTGTGTACCTGGTTTTATGTCCTTATTAAGCGATAAATAAGATGGGATCGGTGCAGTCTGTGCCCGCGTAAAGTGGCATGTGGTGTCTTCACTCGTCTCTTACACCTCTAAGCTGCTCCAGTATATACAGTGTCAGCTTTGTGCACTCACTCACTTCTCTGCGTGAAGTCACAGCCATGAGCCAACACCAAGTTCTCATTACATTGACTTAGAACAACTGTGTTTAAGACACAGCAGAGCATCTACTGACATCTGCTAGGTCTAGTGAGACAGAGTACACGGACTAGACGGGTTGGCTGTTTTTCCGCAACAATCGACGCGTGCGCACTGGGGCAATTGGCTTAGATTGTTGATCACATGTAAACTATATTTCGTCTTCAATGTTTATTGAAAACATAAGTGCTCCTTGAGCAAATGTATTTGTCTCATACGTCATTGCTGTTGTTGGTTGGCTAGCTAGCATGTTTTTAAATTGTTGCCATGTTAGCATTGACATGAATGTGTCAAATCGTCAAGAATAGACATAACTAGCTGAAATGAGTCACTTATGATTCACCACATGGCAGTTTCTCGTCATGGTAGCTACCTGGCCATCCAGAATCGCAACAACTCAAACCTCTGCCCCATTTGAAGCGTGTGCATCGTTTTTGTGACGTTGTCAGCTAACCCATAGTCCCTCACTGGCTATGTTTCCATTAACTTGTCCAGTTTCCATTTACTTTTTGTTTGTTGATGACATTTAGGAAGTTTGCATAGAAAATAGATGTGACAATTCCTGCTAGAGTGAGATTCCATTTAACTATCTTGTCTGTTGACTAAAAACAGCTGGATGCAATGACATCACACCTTAGCATTTTTTTTCTCTCAAGAACCAAGTTTCAAAAATGCAGTGGTTAGTGTTTCCATTACCCATTTAGGAAAATTGCGCATTAATTAATAAGTTCTCAGATCTGCCGTTTTTAGTTGTAAATTTTTTTGCGACATTGTTTTTGTCGAATATATCATGGTCAATGGAAACCTGCCTACAGTCTGAGATCAGAGTAAAATGTCTCAGCAATTGGCTGTACTTGTTTGACTTGGTTTTATCTGCCTTTAGCCTCTTTGGTTTTGTGGTTGAAAAGAGGCTTGCTTGGCTGTGATTCAGTGAGATGATCGTCATTTATCACCTTTGCAATCAGACCACGTTGACCGGAGAAATTGACTCGGCTCTCTGGCATATAATCCTCACGGCATGTGAGCCTCCCATCGGCTTCATGGCAACATTAAAAGTTATTTTGTCAAAGGGCAGATTCAACATTACACTAATCTTCAGTTAACATCCAGAGATTTGGTGTCACTCCCTGTATAAATATCATGTGATGAACTGTAGCCTGGTCCCAGATCTGTAGGAGTTGGCTATACAGCACAAACAGATCTGAAACCAGGCTAGATGAAGGCTGAAGTTTGAGTAAGGTAAGGACTAGGGATGAGGAATGTTGCGCTCTCTTGGGCCAGTCGCTGCTGTAGGATCTTCAAGAGCAAGACCCAGGGAATTCCACAAGTTCCAAGTTACTCTGGTCTAGCTTTGGCCCTGGGCCACTCTTTTCAGTCCTACGCCTGAGGGGGATGTCCCGCAACAGAAAGTCTTAGATTTTTGGGGGGACGGAAACGTGCAAACAGGGCCTTTGGCCAGGAGCTAGCCTGTTACATGGAAGTGCCCACTAGAGGGACAGGCCAGAGGATGTGCTCCTGTTTCAAGAGTGGTTTCCTCCAGAAGTCTGCCTGCTCCATACCCCCTGTTACCCAACTCAACATGTCAGTCACTTATTTTAAATTTTTAATAACTTTTCATTATGTTAGGGTTTAGTCTCTCATTGGTCATAATTGAGAATGTCTGCTTTTCAAAGAACATCCTGAGATCTCCACGGGAGCTTTTCTTGTGAGAAGTATTACCCACTAAAACTCAGTCTTGATTTCTGATAAGTGTCTTCTATTAGGGCTGGGTGAGATGTCTAATGTTTAACGCAATGTTCCAAATGCCTGTATGGCAAGAATCAAGGTTATTTATTTTTTTATATATGCACCTTTCCACTCACACTGACACCAAGCACCTCTCCTGCCACACAACAATGAAAGAGCATATTCTTCCTCTGACAACAAGCTGTTTCAACTCTCTATTTGCATTTCAGATTTATACCAATATAATCAGTCATATTGAAACTGAAACAAGACATTATTTTACTGTAATGGAGAACTTAACACTTAACCTTTAACAATGCCCTTTTTATGTCTCAACTCTCAATGTCAAGCAGACACTACTAAAATGGGGTGTGTCAATGAACATGATTTTGGAAAATGATGCTCAGTTTGTCGCACGCAGAATTGTGGTACCGCTAGCAGCATTTTAGACAGACTTGTGTTCTAGATGAGCATAGAAATACACATATAAGGCATTGGCAACTCATTTTCATTCAGAGAAATGAGCATCTTATCCAGGAAGGACACTTGCTCTAAACCAAGTGGACAGGCTATGTTAGGAGGGTGTATTCATAACAGTTCTACTGTTATACCTTGTTAGCAAGCAAATAGATCCAAGTTGGCAAGACTTTAAAATATAAATATTAGCTGGCTACTCACTAGCACAGGGTTAGGCAACCCTGGTCCTGGAGTGCTGCAGATACTTCATGTTTTTAATTAAACTAACCCTGAAGACCAGGTGGGTTGAATTTAGACAATTACTGAACTGATCAATTTGGTAAACAATTTTTACTTAAGTACTAAAGTTGTTTTGGGGGGTATTTACTATTTATATTTGACTACATTATTAAAGGAAATTATTAACCTTTTACACAATACATTTCCCTAGACACAAGTACTAGTTACAATTTGTATGCTTAGCAGGACAGGAAAAGGTCCAATTCACACACTTATCAAGAGAACGTCTGGTCATCCCTACTTCCTCTAATCTGGTGGACTCATTTAAACACAATTTACAAAGGAAGCATTTATGTTGGTGTTCCCCTGGCTGTAAAAAAGTTATAAAGGAAATTAGCTTTTCATACATACATTTGATGTATGTACTTTGTATTTTTTCTCAACCATGACAATTGTGTACTTTTTTTCCTCCTCTGGCCAGGTGTGGTGCCTAGTTGGAACAAAATCTCTCAGTACCTGTGGCACTACAGGAACAGGGTTGCCTACCCCTCCAATAGCAGGTGGTCTTATGCTTCAGTGTTTGATATGCGCTCATATTTTATAATGGCTGCTAACAGTGGTTGGTCATTGGTGGTAGTGCATGGTTCTGGTAAATTTAGTAACAAAGGGCATTTTCATAGATAAACTTAAGAACCAGAGAAATTATTATTCCAAAAAGCACTTTAAACTATTTTTATAAAAATTAATTATTAGTGGATCTTAAGGTTGAAGGTTTATATTTAGCCTAGGTATAATTTAACAAACCCTAAATGCATAGATTATCACAGGCTGTTTGAAATACAGTGCATTGAGCATTAATTGTGCAACAAAGCTTACTTAGAACAAAAAAGAGAATCCACTTCAATCAGTGTAAATGAACGGGAGGAGACCTGTTTTTAAATAAGGGTTTTTAAGCCTTGAGACATGGCTTGTGTATGTGCCATTCAGCAGGTGAATGGGCAAGACCAAAATATTTAAATGCCTTTGAAAGGACTATGGTAGTAGGTGCCAGGCGCACCGGTTTGAGCGTCAAGAACTGCAATGCTGCTGGGTTTTTCATGCTCAACAGTTTCCCGTGTGTGTCTGGTCCCCCACCCAAAGGACATCCGGACAACTGTGGGAAGCATTGGAGTCAACATGGGCCAGCATCCTTGTGGAATGCATTTTGAGGCTGTCCCGAGGGCAAAAGGGGGTGCAATTCAATATTGGGAAGGTTTTCCTAATGTGTTGTACAGGTGTAACGGATGTGAAATGGCTAGCTAGTTAGCGGTGGTGCGCGCTAATAGCATTTCAATCGGTGACGTCACTTGCTCTGAGACCTTGAAGTAGTGGTTCCCCTTGCTCTGCAAGGGCTGCGGCTTTTGTGGAGCGATGGGTAACGATGCTTCGCGGGTCTGTGTGCAGAGGGTCCCTGGTTCGAGCCCGGGTATGGGAGAGGGGACGGTCTAAAGTCATACTGTTACACAGGGCTGCCTAACCCTCTTTGTGGAGATCTACAGTCCTATGGGTTCAGTCAACCCTAATTTAGGATAGCTGATTCAGCTAGTTAAGGGATTGTTGTGCAGCTAATTAGTAGAATCAGGTGACTGAAGCCATAGGACTATAGAGCTCCAGGAAGAGGGTTGGGCAGGCCTAACTTACTGTATCATGAATTGCTCATTAGTTACGATTTTTACGCCATATAGCCCAGCCCTTCCTCATTCCTCTTAACTTTTTTTTTTTTTTTAGATGAGGACATTGAGGAAGGAAGTATCAAGCTGTCATGTGGAACTAAACCAGGCAATCAGTTTGTGCTGATGTGACGGACGGGCTATGTTCAGTACACCATGGCAACAGCTTGACTTCCTCTGGTCAACTGATGACCACTCACAAATTAAGATGTTTTGTCTTTTCCTTCCCCCACATAATTTTCCCTGTTAAAAAATAAACAAGCCAAGAGGTTTTGCAGCTTTTTCTGGGTGTTGGCAGGCAGGCCAGAGTGAGTGTACGGGCATGATTCGGTCTGGCAAGCTACTCAGGCTCGCTCCTATAATCGTATTACAGATTCCGCCAAAGAGCCACATCACAATCTTTCATTAAAATCACATTAACACAGACGTGAGGTCATGCAGGAGGAACTTTTTCCATCCGTCCAGTACCATTCTAAACAACACACGAGGTTCTTTTATGAAACTGATACCAGTGTATATTACCTGGGTTTGATCATGGTCATGACACTCAGGAGTCCCTTTTATGGTGCAGGTGTTTCAGTTTGCTGAAGGCTCCACCCTCTTTCCCTTGGGCGGCTCTGAACTCCTGTACCTTTTTTAAAATTAATGAATTGATTAAAACCAGTGTTTCAAATGCCTGACTCTGAAGGTTACCTTCAGGGTAAAACCAGACGGGCCATATCCGCTTGAAGCCTCTCCCTATGCCTCTCCCATTTAATAAAATGCAGAGGTCTAGAAATGTGGACACAAGGACAGGGAATTCTCACTCAGCCTATGCAACTAGTTTGACCAGTCAGAGTGAAAGCTAGAGTCCTCAAATTCAGAGCCTGTTGTAGTTGTCTATTGGATGTACAGGGGCTGGGAGACAAAAGTAACTCCCAAGGAGCTCCTGGAATTTCTTGGGATAAATTCCTCTGCTGACCTTTAAAAAATAAAAAGTATAGACATGTTTTGATGTTAAAGAACCCTGAGGGTAGAAATTGGGTAATGCTGTTGTCATGAAGGGTAATACTATGGAAGATTGAAGGGGGGGGTCGGAGGGGTTGAACTCTGAACAAACTAGAGGCGGAACGAGGGTGGCCTCCAGAGGAAAATGGTTGTGCCTGTGAGTGGAACAGAGTTTGGCTTCTGACTGGAAAGATGGGCGAGTGGAACAGGAAGGATTGGGAAAGGCATGGCCGTGTAAACAGTTAATTGGCCCGTGAGGCCCTGGGTCCAGCCGCTCTCTAGCTCTGCCTGTTGTGCTACTTGGGTCAGCTGTCATCATCAGATAAGCTGGCTAACTCCTTGATCCTGTTTGTAGTATACCCCTCTGTAGTAATCATAACAAACAGTGCTCACAATGAACACAGCGTGCACTTTGTTGAGAATATACAACTAAATGTTAATGACTCTTCTACAGAAAAACATCTGCTCCAAACAGGTATTTTAATGTCTCATTGTAGTAAGATTGTTTGCGTTGGCTGTTCTAGTTGCTATTGTTTTGATACTTTCTACCGAAAGGAGTTAGGCTTTACTCTGCCTACTACAAGGACTAGACTAGTGGATAGTTATTTTTAAGTTGGTAGAGTTAGGAAGTACAGTAGTTTGACAGTTTGCAGCTACACAGTGGGCCAACCATTACAGTATCCAAAAACGAGCATACTTGGGAATAGCATCTCAAAATTCAGCTTTGCGGAGAAAAATATCATGAATACATCTACTATGTGAGGCAAATGTATTAATGATTCACCCGCCTTACTACAGTCTGAGGTGAGGTCACTTCAACGCTTAAGATGCACTGAGCTATTTTTCAGCTTCGCCACCACCCTCCCCAGTTTCACTAGGCTGCTTATGTTTGCCACTCCTCCTTCAGAATAGCTGTGCATGGAGTGAGTCGCATTAGCAATCCAGGAAACTTTTAAAAGGATGCGTCAAAATGCATATTAGTCCTACTAGATTGTCATGGCTTCTTTGACTTCACCATGGGACTTTACGGGGTGTTTGTGTCCGGACCTGAACTGGCTTGGTTGATGTGGTTGTGTTAACTCTGCTGCTCTGAGGGAAAACCATCACGTCATGAGCAATAGGTTGTACACTAGTGTGGTACTTAAGGTCCAGCACAAACATGGAACCGGTTGCAGTGCGCTGTGGGGTTGAATGAAGCATGAATAAGCAGTCGGATTATGCTGCTGAATGTTTATTAAGTAAGGCTAAGTGTAGGGCTGGGTGATATGGCCGAAATATTATATCACAGTATTTTTATTTGTTGAATAATACAAGTTCTACATTTGCTTCATGAGGAGTGGGTGATCCCAGGGTGCTTCATGAGGAGTGGGTGATCCCAGGGTGCTTCATGAGGAGTGGGTGATCCCAGGGTGCTTCATGAGGAGTGGGTGATCCCAGGGTGGCATCACATACATTCAACCAAAACTTTTTTATAATTTCTGCACTCCATTGTAGTGGTGGAAAAAGTACCCAATTGTCATACTTGAGTAAAAGTAAATATATGTTAATAGAAAATGACAGAGTGAAAGTCAGAGTAAAATACTACTTGAGTAAAAGTATTTATTTATTTTTAAATATACTTAAGTATCAAAAGTAAATGTAATTGATAAAATGTACTTAAGTGTACATTTCAAATTCCTTATATTAAGCAAACCAGATGGCACCATTTCCTTTTATTTTTTTAATGTGCGGATGGCCAGGGGCACACTCCAACAGTGACATAATTTACAAACAAAGCATTGTGTTTAGTGAGTCCTCCAGACCAGAGGCAGCAGATGACCGGGGATGTTCTCTTGATAAGTGCGGGAATTGGAGCAATTTTCCTGTCCTGCTAAGCATTCAAAATGTAATGAGTACTTTTAGGTGTCAGGGAAAATGTATGGAGTAAAAAGTACATTATTTTCTTTAGGTATGTAGTGAAGTAAAAGTTGTCAAATAAAAATGGAAAAGTACAGATGCCAAAAAAACCGACCTAAGTACTTTACACCACTGCCCAATTGAGAATTTCCACACTGCCACGTAGGGCTGCACGATATGGGCAAATCTAGGATTTATTTTTCACCAAATGTTGTAATTGCGATTTGACTTGAATTAGTGCAAAGCTGTTGGAATCACTGAAATAGAACGACTATTCTAAATTCTAAAGTTAGACTGTAATAGTGGGCACTTAATAGTTTTTGAGATGACAACGAATTAAAATGTCAGGAGTGACAGGGTATGAATTTAGGTGTTTCCTAGGGGACCCTGTAAGCTTTGGCTACATTGTTGCTAAGAGAACATACATGTAGCTAACATTCTTGCTTTGCATATTCCTCTTTGATTTAGAAGATACTGTTGCACAAACAAACATGCTGATTTCAGGTCTACACCATCACTGGTATTATCAGGCTGTATTAGCTAGCTACGTTTGCTCTTACTCAGTACATTATTTAGCTAGCTATTAGCATTAGCGGCTAACAATTAACCTCTCGCAAGATTTAGGGCAACTTGCTAAGAAAAGACAAACTAGCTGTGTTGATGTAAGAAACAAACTAATAGTGTCATTGTAGAATGCTAGTGACAATGTAGAATGCTAGTGACAACTGCAGACTTGAACGCAAGTCTCGTGGTTGAGGAACATCAAATGCACTCCTTGAGTGACGGGTGCGTAGCTAGGTCTGAGAAAAGCGAAGAGATATAACTTAAGTAGCGAAGTAAACTATGAAAAATTGACATTACACATGGCGTCTCACATTTAAATAAACCAAACATTCAAATACCAGTATAGAAGGTAGAGTTAAAAACCCAAACCGGTCCCTGCATCAATACCGGTATATCATAAAATGCGGTATACCGTCCAGCCCTACATGGAAATAGAATGGTTATTACATGGTTAGAATATAATGGGCTCTTTCAATAGTGTTTGACATGACGACAAATGAAAATGCCAGGGAGGAGGTATTCTGACAGGGTAAGTGTTTCCTAGGGGACCCTATAATATTTGGCTTCATTGAATGTTTTATTTTAGCTACGTGAAGTAGCTAAAACATATTCATGCTTCTGGTATTCCTCTTTTGATTTAGAAGATACTGTTGCACAAACATGCTGATATAGGTCTATGCCATCACTGGTATTATCAGGCTATATAGCCAATTACATTTGCGCTGATTCAGTAGCCAGCTAACTAGCGATTAGCATTAGTGACTAACACAATTTAGTCCTAACTTGCTAAGAAAAGACAAGCTAGCTGTTTGCAGACGTAAGAGAAACGAAGTGTAATTTTATAGAACGCTTGTGAAAACTGCATCGTTATCAACAGTGCCGCATTGACCGTACAGACTGAAAACAAGTGTCGTGGTCAAAGAACAACAAATGCGCCCCTTGAGTGACGGCAGGGCAAGGTCTGTGGGAAGTGGCATAGAGGGAGTGGAGGTGGATGACTCGAGTAGCAAAGTGAACAATAAAAATGGACGTTACACATGGCGTATCACATTTAACAGACCTAACATTCAAATACCGCTTATAGAAGGTAAAGTAAACTCAAATCTGTCCGTGCATCAATACTGGTAGATTGTTAAATACGGTATACTGCCCAGCTCTGTGAACACAAACATGCATCCATAACACTATTATATTCCACAGCACTTAAGCTACAGTAGAGCCTCTGAACCGATATCTTCCACTTTGTAGAGTCGGGTGTAGGGCCATTTCTGTTCTCTTGACTACACCTAGATTTGAACAGCGCAGCCTTTAAAGAGTACCCGGCCTTTGATCTTCTAGACAAGGCTGTATCTGACCAGGACCGAGGCCAGCAACAAACATTTAACATGTCCCACCATTTGTACTTCAGTTGTCTTTCGCGCAAGGCTGGATGCTGATAGGTCAGTTCTGCTGTACTGTAGACTAGAGCACCTAACCAAAGATGGAACCCTGGCTAGGAGGTGACCCGATACACTCCCAGAGCTGTAGCACTCCATATTCCCCCCCCCCCGCTTAATACACACGGCCACAAGTGTTTGTCACATAGCTTGGCCCCTTCATGTTTTTCCTCTTGAAACTTGGCTCACGATATCAGATTAATCCGAGGTTTTGGCATCATGACTCACACAGCCAAGCAGGGTCTCTGGTTTTTACACGGACAAGTGGTGGGGCTGAAAGTCAACAGTTCCCAGTTTAACTGAAATTATTTGTTAGTTTTACTGAAATGCCTTGTCTTTTAAAAGGCAGTATGGCTAGGACCAGGAACAAGATGTATTTTCCTTAGGTGGAAGTTCGGGTGTCTTGGTATTTGTTCTGCCACTGTAGGATAACCGTTATCTCTGGGATCTATTAAATACAGACCTCTTGCCTGTCACGTTTTGTTGTTGCTCCGCTGAGATCTCATTGATGTGTCCCGGCAGCTGCTCTGTGCAATTGTCTTGAAGTTATACACCCCGGGATCACAACATGTGCAGTTGCCAGGTTTGTTTTTCCACCATTTCGAGTATTACAAATGATGTAAGAATGCTAGGGTGAAGGGTGTTATGTAATGGTTGAGCTAGCTGCTTTCTTCCTGTCTCTGCTAGTACCCACCCTTCTGGGAGGGAAAGAGGAATATGGACAGAGGGACTGATTCAGTTAGACAGCACTGTAGCTGTGACCAGAGTAAGAATCAATGGGACGGCGTTAAGGTGAGGACACGCCACACATGGGGCTTATCAAGCCAATGTCAACTGAACTGTTGAATTCCGATGACATCACCTTCCCATGTGCATTCTCTAACTGAACTGTGTACTGTGTCCTTGAACCCTCCCCCTCACCAGAGAAAGAGCGGAGAGGAAATGGGACTTTCATGGAACAGTCCACATGGAATGGAAAGGAACACGTCTGAAAAGTGTGAGAAACCAGTTGGATGACCAAGTGGCCATTGTTAAGCACAGGGATATCTGAAGTACATCCCTCCACACTACGCCCTTCCTTTGTGCCCTAATATACTTTGTCATGATAGTAAAACTTGAGATCGCTATCATATCTAGAATTTAGTGCGGCTCATGTCTAGCTCCCTCCAGTGTCTTCCTCTGTTCAGCTGAGTACTTCAAGGCACTCCTCTCTTATCTGTTAAAGAATACATCATTTTATTTTACGGCTGTCCTTTGGACCTTTTTTAAAGGAATGCTTGCATGGGGAAGCATATACTTGTTTGGGATGTCATCACATTATCCTATAGCCTATAATGGCCAACAACTGTCTTCCCCCACCAAACCATGGATTCTGTTTGTTTGTCTTCTTTCTGCTGCTCTGACACTGAAGGCTAAGTTTAAAGGAATGTCTTCAATGCTTGGGAGTCAAATTGTTAGCCTATTCTATGTCATAACCAACCACAAATTCACATATTTCTCCCTGTGACGGCAATAAATTAATTCAACACTGAATCAGGCCTTTAAGTGATTTCTCACTGCTGACGTGACACTGCTGTAACAAAATGGTGTCCTGACTTCTCCAGATAGTGTAGGCTGTGGAGACATTAACTCAGGGTGTCATGGCATGTTGTCAAAGCATGTTTTCCTGCGTTAGTTAAACGTGTTGGGGAGGAAAGGTTCAACTGTATCCAGAATGCATCTAGTTGTTTTTACACAATAGAGGGAAACCTCCAGATTTGTTGGAGATGGACACCGCTGCTGTTTACATCTAGGCCTGTTATCTGGTAAGAGCTTCCACATACAGATGGTAGGCTTCACATAGGGTGTCCTAGTGTTTGATTTGCTCCAGGTTGCACAAATGAAGTGCTTGTTTTAAACTGCATCACCATGGCGTTGACATTTAGTCTAAGCCAGTTGAGCTAGCCAACCGGAGCTAAGGTACCTCGACGCACATAATGGTGGCTAACAAAACAGACATATTGTAGCAATACCATGTTAATGAGGTGTGTCTATTGCATATGTCAAAAGGTAATGAGACACTGGCTCTGTTAGGTAGAATATCTCTTCATATATCCCTGGGGCTGAGACACACTGTCTCTGTTGCTTGTTGTGAATCGACCAGCCTGTGCAACAGACGACCACAGCACTGATGCCCGCTGTGGCACTGGCAGCCTAACTAACCTGTTGCTAGACCAGTCTATCTGGATGGAATGCCCTCGCTGGGAGTGACTAAGGATGAAAGCTGGTCAAACTAATCAGTGGGAACCTGATTACAAGGTGGTAATTCTGCTCAATGAGTGAGAGGAAGGACCGGCCAGATTCAGAGGTCTGGATCTCCCTCTGTGGTTTGGACTCACTCCGGAGTTCCACAGTCGCCAGAAAGCTAATTGCTATGTTCAGTGGGGTATGTTTACTAACAAAATAATGACCTGTTTGACTTGTTGGCCTGGCCATACCTCTTATGACAACACTGCATCAAGGCTATTAACCCACTTTACTACCACAGTTCATATGTACAGCACTGGGTCTACCAGTCTACTGGATGGTTGACTTCTTAGTCTGCTAGAAGGCGATGGTCACTGTGTACAGGAGACATACAAGGAGCCTCCAGATCTCAACAACTGACATGACAGGGCAATAACATGAGGTTAAACATTACTGCAGTGATGCCCAATCCTTTGGTTTATGGCGAATAGGTTCAGCAGCTGATTTTGTTTATATAGCTTATTGTTATTTAATCTTAACGCATCTCAACTTTTTCGAGATTTGATCCTCTCAAAGTGTTGAAGTAGTTTAAGTGTCTTTCTTGGTTGGTGGGTTTTGTCTGCAACAGATGCTTAACCTGTGCCCTTGTTTGTGCCCAACTACTAAAAACACACAAGACTGCAAAAAGCTGTGGTCACAGCTCTCGTTGAGCCTTGTGTCAGTCAGCCCGTCAGAGGAAGGAAGCACACTGCTGCGGCTTTACATGCGATCATGTGTTTGTGTGAGGTGGTCTCCTCTCCCCCTCCCTGTGTAATTTAGCCTAGTTGTAGTCACTCACCCCAAGATGGGCTGTGACTGATTATTACTCCATCATAGAGGCAGTATTTTGGGATGTCTGTCACATTCCTCCCAACATCAGTGTTTAAACACTGGAATCAACACCACCAGTAAGGGAATTAGAGGACCTTTGGCATAGCAGGCTAGTGTCTAGGTGCTTATGAGTAGGCCTAACCATCCCATTATGTTTCTCTACTCAAGTGTCTGTTGTCAAAGCAAGGCATGGATTGGGTCCAACTTGAAACTTCTCTAAGGATTTTAATTACGTCAGTTAGATGAGATTTGACTTGGGCTTTTTTTTTCAGAGACAGAATTTTCACTTTAAAATTTGGCAAACAATAACCAGTAATTGCAAAGTTAAACAAACTGTACAACTCTATGCACAATGATTACTTGTCAATTTCCACAAACTCTTTCAAAAATGCATTTAGTTGAAGAACTGTGCAGATGCCAAGTTTGGTAACAGAATGATGGTACAACTGTCATTCTGTTACCAGATTTTGCATCTGTGCTGTTCTTAAAGTAAATGCGTTTTTGTGAAATGTTCAGTGGAAATTAGGGGTCGGCCATATCAAGAATTTCATATTGAAAAGCTACAGAAGCATATGAGATCTAATCTTTAATATCATTCATACACTCAATATTGCGTGATAAAGAATTCTTAGCATGGTTGAATTCTGGGGGAAAGTCAACGATGGTGAATCTGAACATTTTACTAGTGAATGTGAGCGATACACTATGCAAATGAACACAGTTTTGAAGCATACTTGTCTAAACAGTACTGGCTCAAGCACAATGTACATTGTCTGCATGGAGTCGCTAGGCCGACAGGCCTGCCTGCACTGCTGAGAAGGGGGTCTCGGAGCAGACATGCTGAGACTGGAGAGGAGAGAAGAAGAAAAAACTCAAGGAAATCAGAATGGTGGCAGCTGTACAAATGATATTAATTTACAACACCGTTTTGACCCTTTGGTCTTAATCAGGCATCCATTAGGGGCAGTACTCAGTGACATCACTTCCTGAAACGGGAGGTAAAAAAATGTATAACAGTTTTTGAAATATTAACATTCAATGTTTCAAAATATGATTATACACAGGGAATGTGATCAGTAATATACTTACACAATACTAAATTAGGATAATAGAAAAAACCATTTAGACATTAAGTGTCAGTTTCAAGTCAAGCTCCTCGTTAAGGCCATGAGGAGACAGTGTCGGTACTGTGGATCCAGAAAGATTCCCTTTGAAGTTTCTTCTCAATGTCCCCTCCCCAGCTTGACATCTTGACCATTTCTATTCCAATGTATCTCAGAGAACTCAGAACAGATCACAAGGACATTTTAGCATGTAACTAACATTGGTGGACATGAAGGTGATCAGGCCCTTGATCTTTAAGTTTTGCCCTGTGTGGGGGTGGGTAAATTAGTTTTGTTTGTACGTGACGCTGCATTGAGCTTATTGGCCACATTAGTAATTACCCTCCGGAACCATGTCCAAGAAAGTTCCCCTTTTCTCTGGTGGGTAATCAGATTTAACCACCATCTCTCTCGTTTGGGGTTTTTAAAACCATATGTGGGGCATATTTAAAAATGGGTTTCAATTGTGGATCAGTATCAATGTACCAGTGCTTCCTGATGTCCTTTCTGTTTTCCATGAGTTTGCCTACAACCCCAACACCTGCAGTAAGTACCTGGATGTGCGCATGTTCTTCAGCTTTTGTAGCTGTACAAGTAATCCATCCAAAGGGCTTTGACTTCTCAAACATGTCAGAAAGCTAACACAATATGATGCCCTGTCACCTTATTAATTGAGCCACTTACTAAGATTAACTAGCAAGTTAAACTTAGTGGTCGCGTTGATGCAGAATTCTGTTTTTATGCCCGAAAGAAAATGATGACGCATAAGTATCTTGCTGCGTTTTATAAACTCGCATGTTAAATGCTTTTTTTGGGTTCCCGAGTGGCACATTGGTCTAAGGCACTGCATCTAGAAGCATCACTACAGACCCTGGTTCCATTTCATGCTATATCCCAACTGGCCGTGATTGGGAGTCCCATTGTGCGCTGCCCTATTGGCCCAGCGTCGTTAGGGTTTGGCTGGGGTGTGCTGTCATTGTAAGTAAGAATTTTTTTTTTTTCTTTCTTAACTGATTTAGCTAGTTAAAGGTTAAAATAAAGAATTACATTTTTGCTCGGCATCAGAATAATTTCGTGCTCCAGTTGTGCTTTCCACTTAACATGTCCGTTAGATAAGAATTTACAATCCGCAGATGGCGCTCTGACTGTGTAGCTACTTTTCTCCTGTTCCTTTCTCGACGGAGCCAGCCTACTTTTGTCTGGTAAAATAAACTTTAAGCAGAACATCAGGAAATGTAGCTGGCTACATTCTTTCTATGATAAACTATACATGGCCATTTATATTTCTAATGTTTAACTAAAAAAATTATAAGCTCCTTGTGGCTGCCAGCCAAATAGCTTTAAGCTGTCATCTGAAAATTATGCTTTTTTTTTCTGCCGAATGTGTTATAATGTATTTTCTGTGAAGGAAAACTATAAACCTATTCAACCAGGGTACTGCAGGGGGTCGGTTTAATATAATTTATATATATATAAATTATATTAAACCGACCCCCCCCCCCCCCTGCAGTACCCCTGGTTGAATAGGTAAATGGAAATATACATATCTCTCTCTAGCAACAATATACACTGCTCAAAAAAATAAAGGGAACACTTAAACAACACAACTCCAGGTCAATCAGACTTCTGTGAAATCAAACTGTCCACTTAGGAAGCAACACTGACAATAAATTGCACATGCTGTTGTGCGACTGGAATAGACAAACGGTGGAAATTATAGGCAATTAGCAAGACATCCCCAATAAAGGAGTGGTTCTGCAGGTGGGGACCACAGACCACTTCTCAGTTCCTATGCTTCCTGGCTGATGTTTTGGTCACTTTTGAATGCTGGCGGTGCTTTCACTCTAGTGGTAGCATGAGACGGAGTCTACAACCCACACAAGTGGCTCAGGTAGTGCAGTTCATCCAGGATGGAACATCAATGCGAGCTGTGGCAAGAAGGTTTGCTGTGTCTATCAGCGTAGTGTCCAGAGCATGGAGGCGCTACCAGGAGAAAGGCCAGTACATCAGGAGATGTGGAGGAGGCTGTAGGAGGGCAACATCCCAGCAGCAGGACCGCTACCTCTGCCTTTGTGCAAGGAGGAGCACTTCCAGAGCCCTGCAAAATGACCTCCAGCAGGCCACAAATGTGCATGTCTGTTTCTGACCGTTTGAGCAGACTCCATGAGGGTGGTTGGAGGGCCCAACATCCACAGGTGGGGGTTGTGCTTACAGCCCAACACCGTGCAGGACGTTTGGCATTTGCCAGAGAACACCAAGATTGGCACCAACACCAAGATTGGCAAATTCATCCTCCAGCCTGAAATGGTTTGGCTGGTCAGTCATGGTGTGGGGTGGCATTTTGTTGGGGTGCCGCACAGCCCTCCAAGTGCTTGCCAGAGGTAGCCTAACTGCCATTAGGTACCGAGATGAGATCCTCAGACCCCTTGTGAGACCATATGCTGGTGCGGTTGGCCCTGGGTTCCTCCTAATGCAAGACAATGCTAGACCTCATGTGGCTGGAGTGTGTCCAGCAGTTCCTGCAAGAGGAAGGCATTGATGCTATGGACTGGCCCGCCCGTTCCCCAGACCTGAATCCCATTGAGCACATCTGGGACATCACGTCTCGCTCCATCCACCAACGCCACGTTGCATCACACTGTCCAGGAGTTGGCGGATGCTTTAGTCCAGGTCTGGGAGGAGATCCCTCAGGAGACCATCCTCCACCTCATTAGGAGCATGCCCAGGCGTTGTAGGGAGGTCATACAGGCATGTGGCGGCCACACACACTACTGAGCCTCATTTTGACTTGTTTTAAGGACATTACATCAAAGTTGGATCAGCCTGTAGTGTGGTTTTCCACTTTAATTTTGAGTGTGACTCCAAATCCAGAACTCCATGGGTTGATAAATTTGATTTCCATTGATAATTATTGTGATTTTGTTGTTAGCACATTCAACTATGTATAGAAAGTATTTAATAAGAATATTTCATTCATTCAGATCTAAGATGTTATTTTAGTGTTCCCTTTATTTTTTTTGAGCAGTGTATTCTGTTTTTATACTTGTGGTACAAATGAGGAGAATATCATCTTTCTGTTAACTTTATTTCTCAACTCCTAATATTGTGCGAATTACACTTGCTGGAGTATGACAGGCTTTGAATAAGCACCTGCAAATAGGCTACCTGTGTGGGAAGTGCCACTGGCTGCTGGTAAGCTTTCTTAAATTGGACATTTTTGCCAACACATGGTTAACCTTTGTTTTAAAAGCTGCTCTTAGCAAAAATGTGTTTGGAGTTACCCTTCTAGTTATAATGTAGGCATGTCAAAATAATGAAACAATCTACAAAATGTATTCACTTAAATGTTGATTACTACTTGCCATTATCCTTCACCTGATATTGAATGGATGACTTGATTTAAAAAATAAAATTGCTAAAGAATGATGGGGGTCGCTGGTTTGCCCGGAGGGGGTCCGTGGGCAAGAATGTTGAAGAACCCTGGCCTATTGCTAATCTGTCATGGTTTGATAACAGCTCAGGAGTGCATTGGCTTGTACTTTCTGCATGTTTTAATGGGCCGTCATCACTGCTGAACTTTAAGAACGACCATTACATAACCTCACCAGTTTAAAAAAATAAAATAAGGGAAGAAGCTAGCTTCCTGCAGGTGCTATATATTTTAAAGCAGGCCTAACTCAAAGATTAAGCACTCGTAAACAATGCTGCTGCAGAGTGCAGAAAGGAAGTGTTGCCTGTAGTAACTTGGACGACAAACGTACCAAGGTCTTAGCACTACGTAAAAATGGTTTCCAAATGTGTAAAAATGTATTTACACATGAGTCAACTGAGTAGGTGGGGTTTCAGAATGTAACTGGCTGGGTTCAACAGTATCAAATCCATGATGCATTGTGGGTAAATTGACTTCCTGACTGATCTACATATAATGTGTATGCTAGTTATGATGCAAGATGATTTGTAGGTCAGTCAGCAGTTTTAATGTTGAACAAGCCCAATCATACAGTGGGTTAGCCAGCCTACATTGATATTCTTGTCTGGTCCACACAGCTCTGATCAGTTTGGGGAGTTGACTTGCCTATCGATTGAAACAAATACAGGCTTGAGATCAGTCCCAGAGGTTGGGGCAAGACACTTTATGCCAGTCATTGTGCAGAAGTCGCATGATTAAGCTTTGTCTTGTCGTTATTATCCTCATGCACTGAGTGTTAATGTTTATATTTTTTTGGGGGGGGTGATGGTCGTGGGTGTTCGCAAGCCGCTTAATTGGCAGGGTTATTGCTGTAGAGGAATTTGTTGACATGGCCCAAGTTTTGTAAAAAATATTAGAAAGTCAAGGGAGCAGACTGTTGATATGAGGATGATAGGCTGCGACATGTTTAATGTGGAAATTCTCAACTTCTGTTCAAAGATTACCTTAACATCTACAAATTATTGTAATGTAATCAATAGGCCCCAGTATTGAGTGAATAGTTTTTTTTTTTTTGTATTGTGTTTTCGGAAGATACTGCAGACACTGACTCATGGCAATGTGCAGGTTGACTTTAAAAAAATAAAATAAAAATTGTTGTCAAGAGTCTTGTGTTGGAGGCAGAACTGAGCCATTTCCACTTAGGCCAGCTGCAAAGTCAAAATTTGCAATTGTAAAAATGTATTTAAAGGGCCCTCTCATGCCGTAGCAGTTGAAGGCACTGCAACGCTGTGCTGAGGCGCCACTACAGCCCGGGGTTTGCTCTTGCAACTCCTTGTCGCCAACAGGGCGCTTGCAAGCTCACTTCGGTCGTCAGTTGTGGCTGGCTTCTGGGTCATGACAAAAAATGCTAACCTGCTGGTAATATAACTGTTAGAATAAAAACACAGGCGTCCTACCTCCATTGTCAACACGCCCAGTTAGTGATGATCTGAGAGCCCCTGTATTCAGAACTCACAGCTGATCCTCCCCAGAGCCCCAGCCAGCTGCCAAAGCCAATGATACTGCTCCTCTGGATACCAGTCATAGCTCCAGTGTTTAAAAATACCCTTATACATTCTCCCATGCTGTCCTTATGGGACTGTCATCAGTCAGAGATCCACACCGCTGGGAATATCTGTCTACAATGTTTAGAAAACAGAGCGGGCGCAACATGCCTGGAAAACAAATGCTCCGAAGTTCACTATGGTGCAGCGTGTGGGTTCCAGGCTAGGCGACATCCTAATGTGGTTCAGTTGTTTAGTCCCTCTCCTCCTCACAACATGGTAAGGCTAGCGCATAGCCTAAAAAAATTATCCTAAAAAAAATGTTCTTACGGTTTTCTTACACAACAAGCAGGTCAAGATCAAAGGTTAGCCTATGTAGGCTAATATGTATGTTTGTAAATCAGTTGGCTCATTATAAACCCTTGGGCCAATACCCACCACACCCCATAGTTAAACCAGGCCTATATAGGCTCATTTCTATAGGGACATATGTTTAATGTATTGCTCAAATGTATACACCTGTCACCATCATTGGACCAGTAGGCAAGGTCTCTTTATTTTTTTTAATATAACCTGTACAGGGACAGGATGCTACAGCCTGACAGCAGAGGCAACAGGATGTATGCAGAGTGGGTTAACCACTGGGTTACAGTAGGCACCTTACTGCCTGCATGTCAGCCAGCCTTGAATAAATGACTGTTCTGTTTCTTTTATTTCAGTCTTCAGTATTCGTGCTTTGGGCCAACTCAAGTGTGATTAATATCTATCACGCTAGTATACCCACTAATTTAAAAAAAAATAAAGTTGATGCAAGCCTGTAAATAGGAAGCACATGTGACCGCAGTGTATTTGATGTCGAAATATGGTCGTCAAGGGAAGGTCACATCCGAAATCACATTTCAAAAATAACCTTATGGATTGATCTAATTTTTGTTTTCAGAGCTTGTGTTGGCCCAGCGCAAGTTTGCCCAGTCCCTGGGAGAATTCCAGTTTGAGTACATCGGCGACGCGAAGACCGACGATGAGAGGTGTATTGGTGAGTGTGGTGCGGTTCCGACCTACATCTGGGTGGTTCTGCCAGCGTAACGAGACTGAACCTTTTGATTCTGTGTACCACCAAATGAAGGGCTTGCATGTGTTATTTTCCCGAACCCTTGGCTTCTTTAGAGAGATGGAAACACCAGTACTTGTGTCTTTTTTTTTCTATTTGTGTGGTCTTATGTTTCTCTTGTCTCGCCTCCTGTGTGTGTGTGTGTGTGTGTGTCAAATGTTGGTCACACATTTAGCAGATGTTATGTCAGTTGTAGTGAAATGCTTGTGTTCCTAGCTCCAACAGTGCAGTAGTAGCTAAAAACAATACACCCATCTAAAATAATGGAATTAAGAAATAAATATTAGGGTGAGCAATGTCTGAGTGGCATTGACTAAAATACAGTAGAATAGAATACAGTATATACATGAGATGCGTGAAGCTGTATGTAAACATTATTAAAGTGTGTTTGTCTTGCAGATGAATCCTTGCAGGAGTTCTCCAACTTCCTTAAGAACCTGGAAGACCAAAGAGAGCTGATGGTAAGCAGTAACCAGTCGAGACTTGTTTTAAAAGCAAGGGGAAATACCTGCTCTGCCTGTGTAAATTACAGTTCCTCAGTGGGTGGAAGGTTGAGCGATGCCTCTGTTGTACCACCAGGGTCATGTTCATTAGGGCTCACCGTAGCAAAACTTATTGGAATAGAAAACAATTAGTTTCTTATTAGACAAGTCTGGGTAGTCCCTGCTGTCGGTTTTCTTCTGATTGGTGTCATGCACATGACCCAGAGGAGAGGACGCAGAGCCACCTTCAATGCACCTGTCCAAGGGTCACTGTCTGTGCTATCCCCACCTTTCCTCTGGAGGCGGTGGGACAAAGAACCATTAAACACAACCTCAGACATGACATACCAGAGTCAATGGAATCATTCAACACTCACTGATGTGTAGTGCTGTACTAGTACACTACATTGACACATGTTAAAGTTCAGTTACATCTGCTATACTGTAGAGCGGAAGTTACAGCTGAACTGAATGTTGTACATGTTGCCTGTTTGACCCAGTCTTTTCTGCATGGGTAGAAAACACTGTTTCCTAAATGGCACCCTATTCCTTATCTGGTCAACAGTAGTGCACTACATGGGGAATAGAGTAACATTTAGGATGCAACCTAGGGTAACCCTAGAGTTTGCAACCAACCAGCCTGCCGTGAGTACTTGCGGACCTAGTGCAAACCGCGCAACAGCACACTGAACAATCGGTAGATGAATGGGAGATGTATGCAACCCTTAAAATATGGTAGCTAGCTACAGATACAGTATTGCATTCTGAAAAACCATTCAATACAATTGTTTTACTTCCCTGACCCCTTGCAATCAATAGGTTATGTTCTCAATGTTTACAATGCATGTTATGTACTGTGTTTGCCGTATAGATAGGGTCTATCGTTGCCCTGTAACAGTCTCTACCAGGGCCTGGTTCAGCCCCGCCATCGCATAGCAGTATGGGATGACATCGCAGCCCACAGCAGACGACTGTGGGGTGGGCAGGCAGGCTCGCTCAGACATGTCCTGGAATCAACCCAGGGCAATTCCACGGTAACGGAATTGCGCTGAGACTGTTTTTTCACTTAAAATGTATGCCAAACTTGATTTCAAAGGTTAACAAACCATACAACTCTATTCACAAGAACTATTTTTAACAATTTACATTTACTGGAAAAACTGCGCAGAAGCAAAGTTTGGGTCCATGTTTTCCCAAAACTCTTAAATAGCTGCTCTGAATTAAGATTAAATGATATTTGCTAAAATAGTTGCCAGCGACGACATGACAGTGATCTGTACTACCCAGAAATGCATAATTATGGATATGAATGTCATTCTTTTCATGATGTAGCCTAACTAGGTACACAAAGGTAGAAATTTGCAATATCCTCCTTTTATATTTGGGTATTATTCTACACGCTGGCTATTATTTTAATGAGCTCTGCCCCCAAACAAGACCAAATCTGAACTGATCATAGAAGTCTATGGCTGCATTTAAAGGCATCCCAATTCTGAAATTGTCTTCACTAATTGGTCTTTTTGACCAATCAGATTAGTTCTGATGCAAAAAATATCTGTGATTGGTCAAAAGACCAATTAGTGGAGACAATTTCAGAATTGGGATTAAAGAAGGGTTTTTAAGCCTTGAGACAATTTGAGACATGGCTTGTGTATGTGTGCCATTCAGAGGGTGAATGGGCAAGACAAAATATTTAAGTGCCTTTGAACTGGAAATGGCAGTAGGTGACAGGCGCACCAGTTTGTGTCAAGAAATGGCAACGCTGCTGGATTGACGCTCAACAGTTTCCTGTGTGTATCAATAATGGTCCACCACCCAGAAGACATCCAGCCAACTTGATAAAAGGGAGCAACTCAATATTAGGAATGTGTTTCTAGTGTTTTTTTTTTTTACCCTCGGTATAGTTCAGTAAGTAGTGTGTGCAACTCTAGTGTTCTCTGCTGTGTATTGTACTCTACTGTGCTGTCCAAACTTGTGAACCGAACTCTGATTTGTGACTATGATTTCCCATTTGAGCCAACTCAATTGCAGAAACTCTGTTACTGATTTGGTAATGGAATTTCCAGTTTTAATCACTTATTATTTCATAAATAATTGATAGGTCTACCTTATGACTTCTGAACTTTTATTCTCCTCCCTGATGGAGAGAAATTTGAAAATATCTTAAAGATATGTGAGCTTCTGGTAATGGAATTCAGTCACAAGGCAAAGTTTGTTAAACTTATAGAACGCGGAGTTCTTTCTCCAATATAAGTGTTGATATTAGTTGGCAGGGGTCTTTACTTTAATTCAACATTATACTGTTTTGATGTATTATATACTGTTTTGATCAGTTAAGAGAACCAGAAATCAAAACCTTTGCTTAATCAACATTTTTAGGATGGAATATGGTTGACAAAAGTATATGCCTTGATTTCAAAAACAAAAAAATATGGAACTAGCTCTGATTTGACAGCAAATTTGACATGCTCCTGTGAGCTTCACATGTTGGTGCTCATGGGTCCTTTTACATGGACATGACCCCCAGCAACAGGACCTTTAGCAGAGAGGGAGGTAGGTAAGATTCGGTTGAGAGGGGGAGATATCAATAGGACAGCGCTGTTGCTGTCATGTGACTGTGGGACTAGTGTACTTGAATGTGTTGTGGATGCTTGTAGAAAGTTATACAACAGGCAATTTTCACTGACTTGATGCTGTCATTAACCCACTGCAAGTATTGTGACCTTTTGGCTTTCCATTGGAACGTAATGTCAAAGGTCAAATCGGAGGGTGCTTATATTTGTCCTTTTTCGCTAGGCTACCAGCCGCCTCTTTTAGGCTGGGTTTACACTCAAGCGGTCCTCTTGACAATATGTCGCTGATGCTTCCGTAAAGTTAGACATTTGGGCATGCACTGAAATCTCCATGCTGAGCTTGTGGAGCCTCTACAGATAATGCCTAGTGGAGTGTAAGTCCAACCTAACACTGTACCTGTGAATAAATGAAACGCTTTTGTGGAATATGTCCTAATATGGTCATGTCTTATCTATCTCAGATGAGGAATATTACAGAAACGCTAATGAAACCGCTGGAGAAGTTCAGAAAAGAGCAACTGGGCTCAGCCAAGGTACTCTCATATGCCATGACACTGCTTAATTCAGTCTACTTGTTAATGAGCTCATAAAAGCACAATCCTGTGTGCTATAAAGTAATACCCTTTTCACAACACTGAGCCAAACCACGCTGTACTGCCCTGGCCTGGTTGTGCATCCACCATCGTTGCAGAAACCATGCTGGAAAGAGGAATGTGAAAGGAAAATATCAGAGCCAGATAAGTACATTTTGGGTCGGCATGATAATGTGAGAAGTGTATTAGACTTTTATCAAAATGCCTGTCTAGAGACAGACAGTTCCAACTCACTTTTCAATTGAAATTGTAATGTGTAACTCTTGATATCATGTTCTGAACATTCCTTTGGTCAGTGAAACTAATGCAATATTAAGATGACGTTTGTCCTGCTCACTTCTCTCATCGCTCTCTTACCATGCTCTTTCTCAATCTGTTCCTCTATGCTATGCCCTTTTAAGGCGGAAAGGAAGAAGTATGAGAAGGAAACTGAGAAGTACTACAGCTCCTTGGAAAAGCTTTTGAACATGTCAGCAAAGAAGAAGGAACCGCAGCTACAGGAGGTACTTTGTTTAATACTTTTACCCTCGCTCTCGTGCGTATATATTTATGGGAAACAGGCCGAAAAGACAGGCCCCAACATCTTCCCAACCCCAAAATGGCTGGAAAGGATATTTGCTTACGGAGACCTTTCTGAATCCTGACCCGTAGGATGCCTCCCAAATGGCACCCTATTCCCTGTATAGCGCACTACTTTTGACCAGAGCCCTATACACTGTAGGGGATAGGGTGACATTTGGGATGCACACAGACTTCTTGGCTCATCTCTGTAGCGGTGTGAGTGTCCACAGGCCTAGGGTTAGAGTACGGAGTGAGTTTCTCTTTCCTGCTCTGAAAGGGAAGTCATGTTCAGTGTTTCTGTACCAGCCACCAAGGTCGTACCTCTGAGGCAGTAGCTTTTGGAGCGCCTCAAGACATCCTGAGATTGCAGATACAGTATCAAGCTTTACAGACCCAGTGTGGATTATATTGGGGTTGGTAATGGGAACCAAAAGGGTTTGTTTTTATCATCAAAGTTTATGTATTTCATTGTGAAGGCTTGTGGAGCTATCCTTTGTAAGGATATACTAAACTTACCATAGTGCCTTACACAATCTAGTACCAGACTGCATGTCTATGTAACTTAACAAATTATTTTTGTATCCTATAGATTGCCCTTGTGGGAACTGTTCTGTTCTTCCCTCACTGACTCGTGGTGTATTCAGTGTGATTAAACTTTCTGAACATTTCAGGTGGAAATGTAAATAATAGAGCTGACACCATTCCCAATTCTACTTGAGAGCCAATCATATCTGTTCTATGCATTACGTTTCTGTATTGTGATAGCCTCAATAGACCCCAGGGTTGCGCGTTTGGAACAGATTGTAATCGGTGCACAGTAGAATATACAGTATATCACAAAATTGAGTACACCCCTCACATTTTTGTAAATATTTTAGTATATCTTTTCATGTGACAACACTGAAGAAATGACACTTTGCTACAATGTAAAGTAGTGAGTGTACAGCTTGTATAACAGTGTAAATTTGCTGTCCCCTCAAAGTAACTTAACACACAGCCATTAATGTCTAAGAATTGTTGCTCTACATAAAGATGGCCTGGGCTATAAGGATGCCAAGACCCTGAAACTGAGCTGCAGCACGGTGGCCAAGACCATACAGCGGTTTAACTGGACAGGTTCTACCCAGAACAGGCCTCGCCTTGGTCGACCAAAGAAGTTGAGTGCACGTGCTCAGCGTCATATCAAGAGGTTGTCTTTGGGAAATAGATGTATGAGTGCAGCCAGCATTGCTGCCGAGGTTGAAGGGGTGGGGGGGCAGCCTTTCGGTGCTCAGACCATATGCCGTACACTGCATCAAATTGGTCTGCATGGCTGTCGTCCCAGAAGGAAGCCTCTTCTAAAGATGATGCACAAGAAAGCCTGCAAACAGTTTGCTGAAGACAAGCAGACTAAGGACATGGATTACTGGAACCATGTCCTGTGTTCTGATGAGACCAAGAAACTTATTTGGTACAGATGGTGTCAAGCGTGTGTGGCATCAACCAGGTGAGGAGTACAAAGACAAGTGTGTCTTGCCTACAGTCAAGCATGGTGGTGGGAGTGTCATGGTCTGGGACTACATGAGTGCTGCCGGCACTGGGAGCTACAGTTCATTGAGGGAACCATGAATACCAACATGTACTGTGACATACTGAAGCAGAGCATGATCCCCTCTTTTCGGAGACTGGGCCGCAGGGCAGTATTCCAACATGATAACGACTCCAAACACATCCAAGACGACCACTGCCTTGCTAAAGAAGGGTAAAGGTGATGGACTGGCCAAGCATGTCTCCAGACCTAAACCCTATTGAGCATCTGTGGGGCATCCTCAAATGGAAGGTGGAGGAGTGCAAGGTCTCTAACATCCACCAACTCCGTGATGTCGTCATGAAGCTCTGAACTCCATTCCCAAGAGGGTTAAGGCAGTGCTGGAAAATGATGGTGGCCAAACAATATTGACAGTTTGGGCCCAATTTGGACATTTTCACTTAGGGGTGTACTCACTTTTGTTGCCAATGGTTTAGACATTAATGGCTGTGTTATTTTGAGGGGACAGCAAATTTACACTGTTATACACGCAGTATACTCCCTACTTTACATTGTAGAAAAGTGTAATTTCAGTGTTGTCACATGAAGATATACTCATATTTACAAAAATGTGAGGGGTGTACTCACTTTTGTGATATACTGTATACAGTAGTGGTGTTCACAGCCTCGTAGCCGCAGGGCACCATCTGGACTCAACTACTCTGTCATACTGTACACGTCATGTGACTGGCCCAAGGCACATGCCCGACCTATGGCACTAATGGAAACTGATGCACTGGATTTAACATATTGAACACGCTACAGTAAAGTGGTAAATTACATTGAATACTGGAATGTTGTGAAGATCCAGTCAAGCAAACATGTAGCCTAATCAATTAGCTTATTAATCAACCAAACTATAAACTTGCCAGTTGATTGGTCACTTTTGTGGGGGCGGGGTTGTCATACACCACGTCATCTGTGTTTAAGCCCTTCAAACTCTTTACCAAAGTTATCAAAAAATAGATACTTTCTCATAGCTCATCCTTTGTCTGTGTGTCTGGGACTCTGCCGGAATCCAGTACAACTGAAGCGAGGCCGTGATCTCCACCTGTGTGTAGAGACCTGACTGTACTGTAGAATAACTTTGACGTTCGCTCTGTCTCTGTTGTGCAGGCGGACAGCCAGGTGGAGACCATTAGACAGCACTTCCAGGAGGAGTCTCTGGACTACGTGTGTAAACTGCAGGAGATCCAGGAGAGGAAGAAGTTTGACTGTGTGGAGCCAGTGAGTGTTAGAAAATACATAATCACACACACTACACCGGGTGGACAAAACATTAACTCCTTTCTAATATTGTTTGCACAGCCCACAATTGTCAAGTTGGCTGGATGTCCTTTGGGTGGTGGACCATTGTTGATACACAGTGTGAGAAATCCGTCAGTGTTGCAGTTCGACACAAACTACAGCCATACCCCGTTCAAAGGCACTTCAATCTTTTGTCTTGCCCATTCACCCTCTGAATTGCACACATGCAAACCATGTCTCGAGCCGTAACTCCTCCTTTAATCCCTCTCCGCTCCTTCATCTGCACTGATTTTAAAGTGGATCTAACATGTGACATCAATAAGGGATCGTAGCTTTCACCTGGTCATGTATTTGTACATCTGAGTATCTATCGAATTGTGTGGGGGGGGCGGCGTTCAAACACAGGCAGAAACACAGGCAGAAACACAGGCAGTATAACGAGTTTTGCATTTGACATTTGGCGCCAGTGAGTGAAGGAACTGCTGGCGAATGCACCTTTAGTACTTGTCTAGCCTGGTCAGCAGTTCTCCTTTAGTGCTCATTAACTTGGTGCTCATAAAGTAGTCTACACTACAGTTAGTGTTTTATATAGGTTACATAGCAGTCAAATTAAATGTTTTTATTTTTTATAACGAGCTCAAAGTATTCTTGTTGACTTCAACTGATGTCTTCATTCCATGTAAACCCCTGAGAAATAAGTTAGAAGTGTGGACAGCCTCTGGTTACAATGCATTAAAACGTCATTGCACTCTTCATTGTTTCCCACGTTTTCTTTCTCTCCCCAGATGCTGGCGTTCTTTCAGACAGTGTTCACCTTCTACCACCAGGGATTTGAGCTGGCCAATGACTTTAACCACTACAAGAAAGCCTTACAGATCAATATACAAAATGTGAGACATTAGTCGTCACCCGTGTCTTATTAGATTTCTATTTGAAGATGGAATCTGCATTAGGAGAAACGGCGCCATTGTCCGCTCCCAGCACCTTTTTGTTTTTGTTCAACATTTCTGCAGTGCAGAATGCAATGATGTCCCTGGGGGGGTTGGTGATCATTTCATTCAATTTTAGGATTATATAGTAGGTTTTTGTCTTGTACACACAGTAGTGCGCTAAAAACTATAGATTACACACTCACCACAAACTGTACATACACCCCATGTTATACATATCCTACATTTGAATATTGGCTCGTAATGTATCTATAAAGTTGGTCTGCTTCCAGTGGGACTTTCCCTAGGTACTTGAGGTGCTTTTTTTTGACTATTGTTAATGGTGTTTGTTAGTCTTAGTGTTTTGATTTTCTTTGACCCCCAAGCTTTCACTTTCACCCAGTCTTGGATGTCAGGAGTTTCCAAAGGGAACTCTGCAGATTTTCTTTTCCAGTGGCTTTGCATTGTGTGATTGACCCCTGCATGACCATTTTAGCTAGGGTCACAAGGGTTGTCTTCCTTGGGTGTGTCTCCCCGTAGTCAAAATGTACTACATTGTGAAATTTGACAAAAACAATTAACCTTAAATTATGATTAAGTATAAGATTAGGGGAATAGACAAGGTTGGTTCATTTAAAAAAAAAAAAAAAAAATCCAGTTGGAGAGAAGTTACCTTACCGCCGGCTTTGCAGCTTGGCCTGATAGTAATAAGACCCCCCCCCCCCCCAATATAGACACGGAGTCGGTTTGAGGGCACGCGGGTGGAGGTGTTTGAGCTGATGAAGAGGATAAGGGAGGTACCCCAGGAGTACAAACAGACCAGCCCCATCAGCAGCGAAGGATACCTCTACGTCCAGGAGAAACGTGAGGAATGACGTGTGTGTCCAAGAGGGGTGAAGGGCAGTTTAAACTGATTGTGTGCCAATGAAATGTGTGTTCTCGTCCCCAGGGCCCCCTCCTTTTGGTTCCAGTTGGGTGAAGCGTTACTGCACGTTTGTGAAGGAACAGAAAATCCTACACATGGTCACCTTTGACCACAGGTCAGGAGGAAAGATGGTGAGTCGTGACCCATACAATCAAAGACAGGTTTGGGAAGCTATACAGAGTATGGTCCAAGTAGCACATCAAATGATTGATTATTCAATGTGTGTATCCATCCCTATTCAAATACATCTATGAAGTCATGATTTTGTCAAATTGACAATTACTGTTGAAACCCGCATTTAAAGTGCAGTCTGTAGTCATTTTACAAGGAACGACTGTCTCTTTCTTGCCATCAGAACAGGCTCTCTGAACAGTGATTCTCTCCCTCAGGGCGAGACTGAGTCGGTCACCCTCAAGTCTTGTGTCCGCAAAACCACAGACATGCTGGACAGGCGGTTCTGTCTCGATATAGAAATCACAGACCGGTATGTCGTCGCATCGCACTACACCATTACACTTCTCAATCACTTCAGTCATGTGTTCTGTGTGGTAAGACAGACTTTCCACAACCACCTGTTAAAGTATCTCGTCTCATCTAGGAAATAAGGGGGATTTTTAGATGGATTTTCCTCGCTCACCAGACACCACTGACTCATACATTTAGTACATAAACCAGGGGGGTCGCTCATTACCATCTGGGGGGAGGGAGCGAGGTCTGCCATTAGACCTGGAAAATGTGATTGCGTTGCCACACTTGTAGCTTATTCATGCACTGTTGGCAACCTTCCCAAATAACACTCCCCATTTAACAGCACTGCTTGAAACCTTCGCTCCACACAGGTCCTGTGTACAGTAGAGCTGAGAGAGCTGCTCTCTCTAGCCTAACACAGGATTGGGTTGGAGAGGATTTGTCATGGAAGATGGCCCCTCCACATAGCTGAGAGGATTCTCTATGCTCCTCCGCTACACTTGGTTGTAATAGATATGGCTCCTATGTCACTCTGCTGAACCAAACTGCTATTCTGTCTGGGGTATTATTAGCAACAGCAACCCCCATGCTTAGAGGGTTTGAAATGTGTTGCACCCCCGGTGCTTGCTTGTCAGCCTGCAGAAGTGAGTATTTGATATCTGAGTGCAACAGGTTAGGGTTAGCCTGATGTAGTAGCCTATTATTAAAAAGTGGGGTAAATGAAGCTCAGGTATTCCTGTAATTTTGCTATTTAAGAGCCCAGCCCCTCTGGCACATTTTAGGTCTGACTCTAGATCATTCTTAGACACATGAATTTGACTTAGTAGTAATAGTAGTTTGTTGGAACCCCAGGCCCAGTCTGACAGAGAGAATTAGATGAGATTGACTGTACTTTACAATCCCCAAGGGTGAAATTAGTTTGTCATACAGCCGCCATAATTAAAAACGGAACAAACCCAAACGCCATTTAAAAAAATAAAATAAAAAACAATCACAAGACTATTACAATAAATAATTGTGCGTTGTGTTCTGTTCCCAGACCGGGAACGGTCCTCACGGTCCAGTCGCTGTCGGAAGATGACCACAAGTTCTGGATTCACGCCATGGGTGGGAAAGAACCAGTGAGTAACCACATCATCCTGACAGCTCCACTGTAGTGTCTATTGTCTATTGAACTGTACTGAAATTCTCTGAAAGTGGTACATTAATGCCAACAAGTCTTGTTGGTTTGTGGTGACCTCTTGGATATCAAATGATCTGTGGAAAGCTACATATCATTATTTATTACAGGCTGGGCAGTACTTGGGTAAAACCTATTCAAAACAACGTGGAAGTAAGTATACAATGATTAGAAGCCCCTGATCTCAATCATTTCAATGTAATCTCTGTGATAATTCAAATGACATGGGAATAATTTAAATAACTGTTTGTCATGACTCTGCAGTCGATGCACAGCTAAATGACGTAGGATTGTCATTTGTGAAGAATGCCATCAATGCCATTGAGACGAGAGGTAAGACTATGCATGATGACAATAGAAGGCCTAGGCAATATAAAGCCTACAGAAGTGGACTTTGCGAGGTTAGCTGTCTGACCTGAGCATTAATTTTGTCTTGGTGGGGGGCGGTGTGTTTCAAATTTCATGGGAGGGCCGCATTTTCTTTTTTTCCCCTGGACTGATTTGACTGTCAAGCAATTTATGGGTCACAAAGGGCAGTTATTTGAAAATATAAATCTATTTATATGTACTTTCTATCAAGTTTTAGCAGTTTCTTTTACTCAACCCTCCCTCGTTCTGGAGTTTGCCCACCTCTGGGCTAGAGGGTAGAGGCTAAGGAGGGTTTTGTAAAATGTTGTGATGTCTCCCTTTTAACACATGAGGGCAGGCTTGGACCAATATCCAGTCATATCTTGTGCTGTAGCCACTGTTCATAGTTTACAGTTAGTGGGGCAACATACACTGAGTGTACAAAACATTAAGAATACCTTATTATTATTTAGTTGCACCCCCTTTTGCCCTCCGAAAGCCTCAATTCGTTGAGGCATGGACTCTACAAGGTGTCAAGCATTCCACAAGGATGCTGACCCATGTCGACTCCAATGCTTCCCAAGTTGTCAAGTTGGCTGGTGGACCATTCTTAATAAAGAGGAAACTTAAGCGTGAAACCCAGCAGTGTTGCAGTTGACAAACTCAAACCGTTGCACCTAGCACCTACCATACCCTGTTCAAAGGCACTATTTGTCTTGTCCATTCACCCTCTGACTGGCACACGTGCACAATCCATGTCTCAATTGACTCCAGGCTTAAAAATCCTTCTTTAACCTGTCTCCTCCCCTTCATCTACACTGATTGAAGTGTATTTAACAGGTGCCATCAATAAGGGATCAATGGCTTTCACCTCGTCAGTCTGTCATGGAAAGAGCAGATGCCCTTAATATTTTGTACACTCAGTGAAGAAGCCCACCTTTTTGATTTGAGTAACTGTATTTTCAAAGTTTATCCATTCATCCCCTCATGATTGTTTGTGCTCTTAAGGGCCATGTAAACTGTCTGTTGTCAGGTATCAATGACCAGGGCCTGTACAGAGTGGTAGGGGTCAGCTCCAAAGTCCAGAAGCTCCTTAGCCTAATGATTGGTAAGACATGCTCATTTATCACCCTTTAAGTAACTGTCTAGTGAAAATCACTTGTAAAAGTTAATATTCTTCTAACTCATGCCCAAATAATGCGGTTGACTCATCCTGTATTCATATTTGAAGCTAAAGCATAAATTGGAGGAAAAAACACTTACAAGCTTGAGGTGGGATTTTATCTCCAACAAATAAAGGCCTCCTATTTTGTCGGAATGTCATCGTGTGTAGGATTAGCTGGCCAATCGGTCTGCTCCATGAATGTTTTTAACGACCGGTATACGCCCACACCATTCTGTTGGGGTATGACCACACAATTCCAACACATTACTAGTATTCAGAGTAATGGATTCCTGTGACTTAGACAACGATGTAAGGCTCAGAGTGCAACAAGTGCTACTGGTACGGCATTGGCATTCAGATAGCCGGGGGGTGCCTGAGAGGCCCCCTTCCTGCCTGCACCCGGCTGTCCTTACAGGGACTTCACTTGAGTCGCTCAGCAGGAGCTGGAAATTTGAATTCCTCGCCATTCTCCCCCGCTCTCCTCTAAACGCTCTTTCTTGCTCACTCTTTCTACCCTGCCATCCTCATGTTCTTCTTTAATCCCCCTCATCTTTCTTGTTTATCCTCTACCTTTCCTCCTCTCGACGACTGCCCTTTAGTAGACACCAGCTGTCCCACAGCCCACTCAACTTCCCACCTGAACCTGCCGACTCATACTTCACAGCCCATTAGCACCACTGTCTGCTGGTGTAGACTGGGTTCAATTAGTATCGGTTTTCTTTCAAATGCCGTATAGTTGAGATTTAGTGGGGCAAAAAAGTATTTAGTCAGCCACCAATTGTGCAAGTTCTCCCACTTAAAAAGATGAGGCCTGTAATTTTCATCATAGGTACACTTCAACTATGAAAAAAATCCAGAAAATCACATTGTAGGATTTTTTTATGAATTTGCAAATTATGGTGGAAAATAAACTTTTGTTATTGACCAAATACTTATCTCAATACTTTGCAAATTAAACTACAGTTCGCCACCCTGTGCGTAGTTGACAATTCACTGGAACAGACGTAGGGATAAACTCCAGTTCAATGGAGGGGTTAGAACGAGGCCAAAGCAGCAGAAGTGGATCACATTATTTTCTCACTGTGCTCACAAATCTCTGTGATAACAGTGGATTGACAGAACTCCTAAAGCTTAGCATAGAGAATGGATATTTTACAGCCGGGAATTTCACTGCTGGGAATCGAGGTAAAAGGACTTGGATACTACTAGTGTAGTCAGTCATGTCCAAATACATCTGTTAGAGAACTGTGGGTTAGTTCATATTTTGATGTGCGCATTACAGTAGCTAAAAGACACACCATTCTCCCAACATCTGTAGCTGTGTACACACACATTTGGCTGTTGGCCTTCTAGGAAAACATTTGGTCCAGCCCGTTGATGTTGGACAGGCCACTGTTCTGTGGGTAAATAAACACAGCCCTTCTGGTTTTAGTACTGAAGGGATCTAGTCAAATTAAGCAAATAAATGTCCCAGAGCAGCAACCTACCTCCCACCAAGTCTAACCCCTTGAAGACCTCCTGGTGACCTGGAGCTTGGCCTCGCACCAACCTCTGACTCAAACGCACTCAACTAGGGTGGATTATTCATCAGGTAAGACGAGTATAGTTAAGCCTGGCTTGGTCCAGTTTGACTCAAGTGTGAGAAGGGTGTACTTTAAGCCAGCCAGCAATCGCCACTGGGCAGAACTGCTCCTCAAGACTATTGCATTGCTTTTATCCACATAAGACACATTTGACATTTCTTTATATTTGAGCTTCTTTGCAGCCATTCACTTCACCATAGGGTTAAGTTACAATACACTAGTTGACTTACCCTGAGCCTAAACGTGTTTTGTATCATGGGAATTGGAGTGTACTCTACTAAAGTAAAAAATGTATTGGTGCTTTGTATAATTTGTTGGATATGTGTTGGAGTTTAAAACCTTGTTGAAATGTTTTGGTTTCATTACAGATGAGAGGAGTAACGATGTGGATCTGTCTACGTGTGAGGACTGGGATGTGAAAACAATCACCAGCACACTAAAGCTGTATTTGAGGTATCAATCACTCAGTCTGCTACATAATCGCTAGATTATGTATTCATGTCAGCTATTATGTCTTATTAGCAAGCTGTGGAGACTTTATTCTAACTGTTGTCATTGTCTGAGTTTGACGTTATTCTACTCCGGGGGTAGAAGCATAAAATCACTTCCTGGAGCTCAACTCCTGCAATGCAATAGGACATTCACATTGCCGCATAGACATCCATGCATTTAAATTCAGACACATAATCAATCCACTTCATCAACTGACCCAGTCTCTGACTTCATTATTCCCAGTCGCTGTGTGTTCTAGGAAATCCGTTGTTGACCTGAGACGTAATTGGCAGTGAGTCTTGGCCACTTTCTAGGAAGAAGAGCTACATCCCTGGCTTCACAAAGTTTATCATCCATCTTTGAATGTATCGATTAGGTGACCAGGTGAAAAACAAAACTGTGGCCTGTGGCAGGTATTTTAACTACAATAATTTACTGCCACTCATCCAAGCAGTGATAGGAATACATTAGCATGATATGGATTTTAGTGTCATTGTTTCTCTGATCAAATCAATCACTCAAATTAGGTTGGATGCCACATATTAAAGGAATCCTGTTTTTTAGTTCAATGAGGCAATGAATTATATGGATTAAGTTATTGCCTGCTTATTCCTTGCTTTTCAAAGCAATTAATTTAACTGATAGTCCTAGATTTGATATAACACTATCTGCAAGGTAACAACTTAAATGTACCTTAAAAGCTAAGCCAAAGTTCTGTTAGCTAACAAACAAACTCGCACTGCATATTCTGACGCCAATGCAATTATGGTATCCAACGGAAACTAATGAGTGATATTTGCACTCTGTAGTGCTGCATAAACTGAAGGGATGTTAGAGGTTTGGTTGGTTATGGAGCGATTTACTAAATAAAATTATAGCCAATTTATCGTTAACCCAGGCCAGTCTGTGACACTTTCTTCTGCACTTGTTTTGGAATTAGTTCATTACGCTTGTTCAGTCCTCCATGTGCTGTAAAAGGTTTAGTTATCAAAATTAAATTATAAAAGATTGGCAAGTTCACCAGTACAATTGCCATATAGCTTATTAAATAATAAACTTGGAGTGAGCCAAGACCCTTTTTCCATCAATTGAACAACAATAAATAAAGAGGATTTCAGCTCAGTGGTCAATGTAAAAGCATGGGAACTGGAATGGTATCAGTCTGACAGGCTAACAGGGCAGGAGCAGGTCAAAGTCACGGCACTGTGTGTTGTGACTGGCCAGGTTTTGCTGCCCACCCGCAACCCTTACAGGAAGTAGTTTGATGTTGCTTGCTCTGGGTCATGGGACTGACACTCTCCCAGGCTGGTCCCAGATCTTTGTGAGCTCCTGCCAACTCCTATGCTCGTTTTGGCCTCCCGAGTGGCACAGTGGTCTAAGGCACTGCATTGCAGTGCTAGAGGCATCACTACAGACCCGGGTTCGATCCCGGGTTGTATCACACTGGCCGTGATCGGGAGTCCCATAGGGCGGCGCACAATTGGCCCAGCGTCGTCCGGGTTTGGCTGGAGTAGGCCATCATTGTAAATAAGAATTTGTTCTTAACTGACTTGCCTAGTTTCAATAAAGGTTCAATAAAAAATTGCTGTAAATTTGCATGACTGCAGAAATAGATCTGGTCCCAGGCAGCGAACTGCCTTTCTGGTTTATGTCAAGGAGTTTTTCCTGTTACATAATGCAACCTGACAGTCAGCCAGTGGGATTAGTGTTGGGCAAGTAACCGAAAGGTCGCTAGTTTGAATCCCCCAGCAGACAGGATGGAGAATCTGGATGGGAAATTACCCATGCATATTAATATACTTTTTTATAAGCACTCGCTAAATTATAATTAAGACAACATTTAGATTGCTACTGAGAGATTGACTGTCAGTTATACATTGCACACATATGATAAAATGAGTTACTTTTTTTTTTACATAAGCAATCTAACATTCTAGAAAACCATCCAATCATATGTAATTACTCATCCATTGAGTCAGCTGAAACCTTATTACAGGCTTAAGTCTACAGTAGAGACAGTAGATTTACTGTAAATCGTCCTGCAGCTCCATCCTCCATCTGTCTTCCTCTGGCCTGCTGCAGAGCCAGAGGGTCAGCCTCTCTCCTCCCCTGCTGCTCTGGTTCCTCAGGGGAGGCTAAGTAGCCTTGGCACAAGGCCTGGTGCAGCACTGAAAGGACCTTCAGAACTTGGTTATCTCACTGTGGCATGGTGCGCCATCTAATTCCATCCCGACACGGCCACATTAATCATTGTTGTGTGCATACCCTATAAAACAGTGCTGCATCTATTTCTGTCCCCCCCCAATTCTCCTGCGCTCTCTTTTGCTCTCCACCTCTTCTCTTCTCTCACTTTTGCTCTATAATGCATTGTCTTTATTTCCGGTCTCTCTCTAGGAGTCTTCCTGAGCCACTGATGACCTATGGACTCCACAAAGACTTTATCGCCCCTGCAAGTAAGTTTGAGCCGTCCTCACTGACAATACAGCTCTTCTCAAACCAGATGTAAAACCACTCACAGGAGTGTAGGAGCAGAGCAAAGGAATACTTGTCTATTTTATTGCACGTTATCAATGAGTACAATGCTGTGTGCATGACTAGCAAGTGTTTGTCTGTGAGACAATTCATGGTCTAAGTGTCCCAGCGCAGTTAGGTTGGCTGTTAATCATTTTCATTGTCTCAGTAGTTCTATGGAGAACTGATGCGAACGCAACTGTTTGCATGTTCCACATCTTGTAGAGTCTAAAATACTTGTTTTCCTCTAAAAGTGCCTCAGCATGTACCCTTAAGGCCTTTCATGGGACCCATAAAGATGTCTTCATCTCTCTCACACACACACACACACACACACTGTAATTCAACCTTCATCTGCCTTTAAAGTTACCTTTGGTTCTTTGCAATTAAGGTAACTTAAAAGGGAAATGTTACCACCTGTTAAACACTATAAATCCTAGTATCCTACACTAACGTCCTCAAATGGCCCAGTGACTTTGAACAGAGAAACATGACATTTCTCTCCCTATATAATCTTACTCCAATAGCCTGCCTGACATGTCCTGAGTGATCCTCCTAACATGAATTACCCTCAAGTCCCATAATTGGATCACGATGGAGTGTTTTTATCAGCTGTTTGCAATGCCCTCATAATGCAGGTACAGAAATGCATTAGCAATAAATATTTTCTGAAAGATGACAGCATCCTTAAGAAGCTTTATTCCCTTATTCAAATTTGTTTCGTTCCCATAGTAATGGGGGGGGGGGGTGCACGCCGGCTGTTTCTGTGTGGGCAGTAGCCATCAGATGCCTGTGTGGGTGTGTGAGGAAATGTTTAAGGGATGATGCTGTGGGTTTTATCACAACCCTTTTACACGGTAGCTTTATACTACAGAAGCGATCTCTCTATAGCCAGCAACAGTAGCCTACATATCCTCTGGCAAAATGCACTCATGTCTAATATCGGCGTCAAACAGGAAGTTTGCTGTTCATCTCTTTTTTTATTTGCTGTTAACTCTTTACTGTTTTCTTTTAAATATGAAAAAATCTGTAGTCTACACTAGCTGACAAAGCCAATGTAAACGGCATCCATTGTTTTCTTTTATGGTAGCTTGTACTGGGCTAAACTGACTGTTTTGTGCTGTCATTCTGTTACCAAACTTTGCATCTGCACTGTTTTTCAACTACATGTATTTTTGTAACCTTTTCAGTGAACAATTTCCAAAGTCGTCCTTGTGCATTGAGTTGTGTGGTACTTTGTTTAACTTAGCAATCATTGGTTTTTGTTTAGCGTATGTTTCTGAAGTGAAAAAAAATGAGTCTCCGCGTTCTGTTACTGTGGAATTGCCTTACTGTAACTGCACCAATATTGACTAGAGTTGCCGACCAAAATTTAAAACGGACGACCCTGTGTCTCCAGTGAATAGATCCGGAGTTGGTGGGTCCACATCTCCTACTGTGACAGCTCCTTCCAGAGTGAGATCTGACTGCACCAGAGTGCTTGCTGCTCAGGAGTCTTTTCACCTAAGGAATGGATAGTACAGCACTGTAATAACACAAATGTTCTGTTTTTGGTGGATTCCAATTGTATTTAACTTTTTTATTTAGCCAGGGAGTCAAGCCAAAACTGTCTCTTTAGCAGATGAGCCCTGCATACACAATCAACAATGACACTATACATATACACTATAAATCAAAAACGCAAGAAAAACATGAAAAGCAGAACACGATCATATGAAATGCATTCCTCACTTAAAAAGCCTTTTAACGTCCATCTGAATTGCCCTAAAGGCACCAACTCCACCAGCTTTAAGGAGTTTTGCATATCATTCCAAATGAGGTGCAAAAACTAAACATGTCTTCTCCTGACTGGGTTAGCCATCCCTGAGTCTAGTAACTTATGTCTAAGGTTAACAGTGAGGTGTGGTGGAAGTTTATGCAAGAGGGCTTTATAGACGATTGCAATGTACTGTGATAAACTGCCTCCAATGGCTTCAATACAGTGGCAGCAGCATTCATACAGTCAATAACCAGAATGAATGTTGGCATACTCATTTGGTTTTCTGCTATTAAACAAAAGGCAGGACCTTTTCCTATAGAAACCTTTAAATTCTCAATTCCTTAACTCATCAACATATTTTAAGAACAATGGCTTTTCATCAATCCAGTTGTGCAGATAAGTGTGGACACGGTCATTATGGGTTCCATCCAAAGTACATATGCATAAGTAACTTATGTGATTTTGAGAAATAAGTTTTTTATTTTTTTAACCTTTTAATTTTGGTTCAACAAAGGATTTCTGCAGAGCAATAAAGTTGACGCCTACAGCATGGTGCTAGCAACACGTGGGTTTGATTCCCGCATGGTCCACATAGAATGATACTCTAAGCGGCTGTCAAATAACCTTGTTTGTCCTGTTTTTAAACAGAAGGTGGTAGTCCAGAGTCTCGTAGCCAAGCCATCCACTGCCTGGTCCACAAGCTGCCTGAGAAGAACCGGCTGGTCCTGGGGCTACTGTTGAAACACCTGGCTACGTGAGTTAGCAGCCTTACACTCGTCCTCGGTCTTGTACTCTTTCTCAACTGTACTTGATCCACCCCCACTCCCCATCTTTTGCTCTCTTTCCTGTCTCTTCTCTCTCTCCCATCAATCTTTCCTTTTCTCACATGTTCTGTTCCAACTAAGTGCAGGCAGAGAACTCCCTCCCCACCCTGTCTTAGAACAGCCCAGCACCCTCCACAATAGTAGTCAGTTTGAACTGCTTCACCAGTTCCCTATGCCTTTAATGAAATGGCCCGCTCCCTCCATTTCCCACCCGCTCCTCTGGGTACCCCTCTCTCCAAACTGGACCGTTAGCTGTTACACAACTTGCCCTTTCAGAGATAGGATCTGAGATTTCAAAATCTTTGCTAACATTACAAGGTTTTACCTAAGCAACTTTTTCTTTTCTCTTTTTCCGCCAAACTAAATAGTAGCAAATTGAAGATAAGTAACATGATCCTCGTTCCCTGAGGCAATCAAAGTCTGGAGGATCTTATTTCTTAGAGAACCTGCCCCAGGGTTCTCAGAGTAGAAGTAAAAAGGCATTTAAGTGCAGCAATTGAAATTGAATTTGGATCATCCAGCATGAAATTCTTCCGACTGGAGTTTTATTTTATTGAAATTGGCTGCGTGTGTGTGTGGGGGTGTTTGACTGTGAGCTTGTCCTGCAGGGAGAGAGGCAAAGCCAAAAATTTCACACCCCTGTCTGAAATGGTTTGAGAGATGTGATAAAGGAAGGTTGTCACTAGGTGACATAATTCGGGTTGCAAAGGCTCCCTTTCATGCATTTCCACCATCACTCTGCTGAATGACAATTTGTCATTTTATACATTTAAGGAGAATATCTTAACCGGTCTTAAATGTATGTTCTTACTATACAAAATTGTAACTTAGAATCATTAACAACGGTTGATTCATTGTAACTCAAAAGTATTGATTGAATTTGAGGTTTCTGTTTAAAAAAACAAAACAAATGCAGCAACACCTCATGGCACAACGCCTCCCCTGCATGTGACCTACTGTGTGTGTGTGTGTGTGTACTGACGTATGTGGAACTGAGAGGCACACACACACATTTTATTGTTTTTAAATGTATTTAAATTGTAGTCTTGTCTGTGTTTTTCATTGTGTGCAGGAACCCAGTAAGACTAGCTTTGGCTATTGGTTTAAGGCTAATGGGAATCCAAACAAATCTAATCTCTGCAGTTTTTTGCAACTCTTCAGTCATTCTAAAGTCAAGCAAAAATTCCTCCCCTAGAAAAAAGCAACCAAATTTAGTGTCCACTTACTGTGAATCGGATGAAAGGCAACTGAAAAAGTTCAGAGTTTGAAGTGACAAAGTTTAGGAGAGAAGGTCAATGTTCTTGAACAATCTATGGAGTGGTGATGAACTGGGTAATGATGTCAGTCAGAACTCTAGCTAACACCTATGAGGCCAAGCCAGAGATGCTGTTCTAGACACCTCTGACTGACATAACGTGGTAGCAACACCTTCCTTCCTTGGCAAACTGTCAGACAGATGTTAGTAAGCTGTCAGACATGGAGTAATCTGATTTTCAAAGCGAATTTGAGATTTTCTAGCTGAATTCTTTATAGTATACAGGCCTTCTAAAGAGTATATGTATCCCCCTATGTGAAACATTTTTAAACGTCAGGGAAAAGCACTCTAAATCAATTGTCTATGAATTCATGAATTGTTATCCTCCCTGATCTCCCCATGCAGTGTGGCGGCCCACAGTAAGTTGAACCTGATGACGGTGGCCAACCTGGGTGTGGTGTTTGGTCCCACCCTGATGAGGCCCCAGGAGGATACTGTGGCTGCCATCATGGACCTCAAGTTCCAGAACATTGTGGTGGAGATCCTCATCGAGCAACACGAGAAGGTAACCGCTGGATTCTTCTCTTGAACGAAACCGACGTCCGAACGCACTCCTGAGCAGTGGTGTAATGTACTTGCAACAAAAAACTACTTAAGTATTTTTACTTACCTGCACTTTACTATTTATATTTTTGACACCTTTTACTTCATTATTTTCTTAAGGAATGTAGTGTACTTTTTACTCCATTTTCCTGACACCCAAAGTACTCGTTACATTTTGAAAGCTTAGCAGGACAGAAAAATGGTCCAATTCACGCACTTATCAAGAGAACATCTTTAGGTCATCCATACTGCCTCTGATCTGGCAGACTCACTAAACACGTTTCATTTGTCAATTATGTCAGTTGGAGTGTGCTCCTGGCAATCCATAATTTGAAAAAAGAGAATTTAAAAGAAAATGATGCTGTCTGATTTGCTTAATATAAGGAATTTGAATACTTAAGTTACTTTTGATACTTAAGTATATTTAAAACCAAATACTTTTACTGAAGTAGTATTTTACAGGGTGACTTTTACTTGAGTCATTTTTAAGGTATTGTTACTTTTACTCAAGTATGACAACTGGGTACTTCTTCCACCACTGCTCCTGAGCTTGTCCCCCTGACCACAGTAACATCTATAGACCCATCCTCTAATATTGTTCCTCAAAGCTGCAACCAGAGGAAAGCTTGTCTAAAACCCACCGCGAAACGCACTGCTGAGACTTTTCTCCAGTGCTGGCAATGGGATTTTGAGGACATTGCTCTGAGTGACATTTTAGGCAATATTAAAGCATTTTCTCATTTGCAATATTCTTCACATTTTATGAGTAAAGTAAAACTTAATGAAATCCCTGTTTGTCTTGGGCTAGGGCTCTAAGACAAATGAAACTAAAGCAACTTATTGATAAGAAGCATTAAATAGATAATGTAGAGATGATCACTTTGAGCTGACTACAGAACTTGGCTAACATCATTCCATCGGCCCAGGGGTTGACGTACAAAGCAGGGATTCTCATGTTGCCCCTTTTTGAGCTTAAAAACCATATCCAGTATGTCATGGTACTCTGACATCTACAAGGATACATGGAAGGTCCTTTGCCTAACCTACAGGGTTTAAGTCCCATTTTGAGCCATGCTACAACAGAACTGTAATCTGCTTTTAATGTAAATAGTCATCTGCCTACATCTATAGAGGGGCTCAATTCCCAGAACCAAAACAGAAAGGGCTGAGGTTAGTATGTGATCTGTGCTAAGTATTCTGGTCAGCTATAAGATGCCAAGAGTACCCCTAAACTCAAACATGAATTGACTATGACTTACTCGTCACTTTCGAGATCCTCTATTTCTAGTAGTCCAAAAAATAGAAAGCGCTCAACCTTCAACCACCCAGCAATTAAAGTTTTGGTGAAGAGACACTTCCTTAAATGTTCCAGAACTTCACCATACACACCACAAGGTGATGGACGACTTGGTGTCAGAGCCAGAATGTAATACCCTTGGAAGCTTTAAGAAAAGTGCTGAGCTGCGAGACGAGAGGTGAGGGAGTTTTGCAGCCAGACAGACAGACATTAGCTTTCCTCTCAGGCCCAGCGCCTCCCTCCCCTCTTCGCTCTCTCCTCCCCCCTCTCCTTCTTGCCAGACTGTTGATACCCCCAGATGCTAGCAGACAGTGTTTTACATTCACATCCATCTGCAGAGATGGTAGGGGGAGAGATTGCTGAAACTCTGCTGCTCTCAAACCATATCAGATTTCTCTCACTGTAACATACTTTTTTCTCCCAACTTCCTTTTACTTTTCTCTCGCTCTCTCCCCTCCCTCTACCTAATTTCTTTCAACTCAACATCTGAAGTTAGTCTGTATGTAAAAACATCTGCTATGTAAACAAGCTGTACAGTGAGCCTCCAGTCCAGACCTACTGCCCGTCAGTGGGTCAGCAGCTCCTAGCCACCTCTGGCTCCTGTTCATTAGGCACTAAACGGAGCTAAAACTGAGAGTTTGTCGAATGAAAACAGTCATTTTTGTCTATTGTAAAATGTGGGTGCCCTAATAAACATGCTGCTTTCAGCAGATTCCCTAGACTGGATTTGGTCTTAGTGTTTCGGGGTCTGACTTTATATTAACCCTGAGGTAAGTTGCAAAGGAAGATCCAGTGTGTTTTCTTAGTATGCAATAAGTGAGCAAAGAGCATCTCAACTGTCCCTAGAGATACCCATGCTGCTGGGCTGAAGTTCTTTGCTATCTGACTTGCTAACACACATTTTACTAAGGTCAAATGAGGACATGCCTCTGCTCAATATGCTCCATCTTTGCTTTGAGGGAGTAGTTAAACACATTTTTTTGTTATGCAAACACTATCCCCGCCACTCATACACGCTTTCTCTTCTTGTTTCAGATCTTTGGAGATGTCCCAGGCCCGTCTTCCCCAGGGCTCTCCGCCCCCACCAGGCAGTCCAAGAAACTGTCTGTTCAACAGAACCGATCCCTTGCCGTCTATAACCCAAAGAAAGTGGACCTGCAGACAGGTAAGAGACAGAGCCCTAACGTTACATCCTTAGCCAGCCTTGCTTAAAGGTTGAGTTGGAATGAGGGACCCCTACTCTCATGACAAGTATTTGACTCAGCGATCCCAGTAAAGGTTCCTGTACTATATAAAGCAGTCATGAAGCTAATGTTGCACCTTTGTAAACCTGCACAATAGCTTTATAGATCATCACTAATATAAAGGGGACAGCTGTACCACTACTGTACCAGGTCTCTTCTCCCACACTGCTCTACCAGGAGAGCCTAGTGATTTAGCCTGGTGACTTAACCTGCTGCCCTACTGTAAACCCCAGATCCCCAGCCCCCATCAGATCCTCCTCCTGGAACATGACCTAAAGGAGGCTGAATCTGCTTACCAGACTGACTCCTCCCGCCATATTGCTCCATATTAGCATTGGGGTATTTTAATATCTGGGATGAAAATATATAATCCTATCTTTAACCAAATAGTGTTCTGGGTCTGTGGATGTTTTTAAAGTGATGTCTAACTACCTGGCAGATGACGTTTAATTTTTAAATATATGTGTGGGCAAATATACCCAGTAGATATGGCCGACTACGCTGAAGGCTGCGTCCGCACCGAGATTTTGTATCCATGGAAAACTGATAAGACAAGGGCTTTTTTCTATGGGGCTTATAATGTTTGAAGGAGTACGGAGAGAACTGATGGCATCCACAGATCCAAACATTTGACCGACTACAATGGACATTGAGGAAGAGATGTTTCTCATCCATTTTCCCCCGTCTTTGTGTGGCTGTAGCTTCAGCCCCTTGAAAGGGAAATTATTAACACATTTGCAATGGGGCAACTGTCCAACAGGTATTGTGTTTCTGAGGACACGGCAGTTTGGAGTGACAGGAAGATCAAATCATTCACGATCAAGTTTTGTTTTATACCTTACTCTATTTTCTCTCTTGATTGAAATCTTACGTTTTGCCAAAACTCAGGTGAAGCAGAACATATACTTTTTAACAATATGTTGACACGTTATTAAACAATATGACTGCCAGGGTTTGGAAGAAAATCCTGTCTCATTTGCAAGACAATGAACCAGGTACTTTGATATTTTTCTGGGCCAGTTCAATCCTGTGTTTAGCTTTTAGTGGTAGCCAGGGTTGTATTCATTCGTCATCAAATGGAAGACTACTTGTCCAAAACTAAATACTTGTTTGTGCTTTCTATATTAAAGGTTTTGCTATAGTAGCTTGGTTTCAATCCAATTGGCGACAGATTTTCATGTGAATATTGTCAAATCTGTGTAAAACGATATGCGCATCTCCCATCAAACACTCATTGTTTTCAGAAAAGGCTGTGCGTGGATGACGGTGCACATCAAAAAAATAGTTTTGCGGTTAAATTCCCATGTACCAAAAAAAATGGTATCCATTGAATTATTAACTCTACTGATGGTTTTGTCACAAACTGTTACGTTATATAGCAGATGTTCCTATTCTGGTCTTATGTACGCTCTAGCCAACAGCTCAGTGTGGATAGGCTACCTAAAAGAGATTATTATGGGTAAGAACAAGGTTGTTATATTTTTGTCGAACAGCAATGATCATGTAAGCAGAATTTTTTCTATTTTTTTTTTTTTTTATTTATTGGAAAGAGCATCAATCTCATCACCGTGCACTTTCACCACCCTGTGAAGTTCATCGTAGCTTATTTCATCTGTGCCTAAAACTGCATGCTTTCCCATGTCAACATATTGTTTGACTCCAAGTTTACTGTGATAGTTATTATATCAATATTACCGACATGTCGAATGAACAAATTGTCTGCCAGCATTTATACAATAATACCAGCATTTCCTGTTTCCATCAACCCAGTTGTGACTTTAAAAAATAAAATAAGATTATGCATAAGGTAATTAATCCACATAATGGCACAGTCATTGTGTACAAAGCAGATGTTCCATTCTACAAGAAGTCTCTGGTTTTGATTATTTGCTTCTATTTGGGCTGTGTTTTCTAGTAAAAGTAATGAAGTAAATCTGAATAGCTCATTTGGATCGTGTAAACATGGAAAATGAGTTTTGTTCGACTGCAATATCCTCTTGATAGATGCTTCTTCTTAACTCTATACAGCTGATGGTAGTGAATGTTTTTAATAATGGTAGAAGAGAACGGGTGTAACTGGTTCCAGAGGCTCTAAAACCCAGACAAAGTCATCCATCTTGTGCTCAGTGCAACCAACAAGCAACAGTTGCTTTTCTCCGAAAGCTAAACGACTTCTTGTAGTTGTGTAGACTTTGTTTCGATACAATCGAGGCTAGATATATATATATCTCTTTCATATAATCAATGTCATCTGATCTATAAGACCAACAGTATGCGGGCCGAAAAGCTACAGTGTTTTATGAATGTCCCTTTTATGATCATGAGAAACTTCAACAGAAACTGAAACACTTTCTTCCACAGTGCAGGACAGCACTGTCAGCCATTAGCTTTTAGTGGAGTCCAGGCGGGGACTGCCTAAACGCCACTCATTTAATATAGACTCTCATAATCCAGAATGGCCACCCTGTTGCTTTGATCGGTGTGGTGGGAAAGGAAACCACACTTCCAAATTTAAACAAGCAACTTCCTTTAACTTTTCATTGCTGCATAGGATCGTCTGTCGCTCTGTTTTTAAAAACAGGAACTAAGAGTTGTACTGGACAGTGAAGTTGGCCTGGAACCTCCTAGCGTCCCTTAATAATCATCATGATCTCCTGGTCATCCACTGCCACATTCAGTTGCTGTAGCGGCACAGGGTTATCCACAGAGCCACGTTTAGCCTTGCTCCCCTAAATAATGGACAATGACGTTCTCGTCCAACAATTTGCTCTCAATGACTAACAGCCTTACTTCTCCTCAGTGTCACCGACGTCACCTGATGTCGGTTCCAACTCGGATGAGGCGTCGCTAGGCAGCAACGAGTCGGTGTCGTCCCAGTCGACTACTCGGGGACGCCTCCGGAGAAGGCCAACCATGGTCGCCTTCCCGCCAGCCTCGGCACAGACAGCCCAGGGTAAGTGGGTCCACATAGAGAAATGCCTGTGGTTAACCTCAGCATCAGTCTACCTAACCCCCCCCCCTCCCACTACCATCCACATTAAGATCTGTAGTTGTCTGGCTTCACCCTCTCAAACTCAGACAGTCTGGAAGAGCTGACGTGTTGCAGTGGGATTGAATGTTTTCTCTACTCACACCACTTAGTCGCTGACGGGACATGTTTGTTGCTGGCTCCATTCATACAGCAAACCTACATATCTCTTTAATTGAAACTCTATCTTTGTCAACTCTTTGAACTGACTATCGTTAGTGTCATAACCTGCCCAAGAAAATATGCATTTTTATTTTTTATGTGGCGCAAAGTAAATTGATGCCCACTTCCTCCTTCCTACCCCTCCCAGCCTCCACGTATATAGGCATATCTTTCAATTTCCTTGCTTTCTCACTCCTCGCTCTCCTCGCGCTCTCTCTCTTCCCCCTCTCCCCCTCTCTATCCAACCCTTCTCTCTGATGTCCTTGGTTTCTTTTAGTTGTCTCCAGCCCACAGCTTGCCTTGAATGCTGATGCGAGAGCTAATAATAATATTGGGTTAGACTGCAGAGACAAAGAGCAGCCCAACATCTGCAGTGTCACATGTCTGCAGATTCATCTCGTGAAAAACTTTGTTTCTGACTCCCCCTACCCCTCGCCCACTTTCCCTCCCTTCCTCTCTGAGATGCTCAGAGTGCAATGAGTTCTTCTCACAAGACACACGAGCTGTAAAACAACAAAATTAGCAATTTGTGCTGCCTTGGCAATTCCTGTTTAGCTTGACAGTGACATTGACCATATGAGTTGCCAGAACAGCACAAACGGATCTGGGACCAGGCTAGAATAACTACTTAACCAGCCTCGACACGGGAAGTCAGTGATGTAGTGCTTACTGCTCAATACCTGGAATTGTACCTAATTAGTACATCTGTTAAGCTTTAACCTGGAAAAAATGACATTCTACACAAGTTGAACTAGAACTCTCTATATCAGACACTATTTTCTGATGATTTATCATCTCTGCTAACTTCAGTGTCTCATCTCATCCCCCAAATTCACCATCTGGATATCCCTGTGGCAGTCATTTCCAGACCTTGAGAGTGAGACTGTAATTCTGCCTTGTCTCCTCTTCATCTTCCTCCCCCATCCCTCTGTCTTGGCGGACAGCCGTGGATCATAGAACAGGGTTTCCTGCCCACCCAGATTGATGGCAGAGTTGTTTTTTGTTGCTTACCAGCTCAAATCAAATGTATTTGTCACATGCGTGTGTTTAGCGATTGTTAGTGTGGGTGTAGCGAAATGCTTGTGCTTCTAGCTCCGACAGTGCAGTAATATCTAACAGTTTCACAACATGTACCCAAAATACACATCTAAGTAAGGGATGGATTAAGAATATATCCATATGTCAGAGCGGCAGCATTGGACTGAGTGATATAGAATACAGTATATACAAATGAGATGGGTGATGACATATTTACACACAACTATACTATTCTAAGGTATCTTAGTCACTTTAGAGTACAGTTTATACATATGAGACCCTGCCCACCACTCCTCCAATCAGTGATGTGGAAAGTGTCTCTTAGCCCTGAAAGCGGGCCAATAGAAAGTCCCCCATTCACAGACCCTACCAGGCCTGGAGGCTGTGGGGTTGAATTCCTTTCCTGCCATACGGTAATGGGAACCAGCAGTGCACCTCTGTACAGTGACTGCCCCCATATCCACAAGATTATAAAACTAGTGAGAGCTGAACTGGTGGCCGGAGGTCTGCTAGTGTCTGATTCCAGGTATCATCTCCTGTCCTGCTGTTGTGCCCTTGGGCAAAGGCACTTAATGCCTAAGCTGCTCTTGATCCAGGGGCACTGCTCTGCTCTCAATCCAGAGGCACTGCTCTGTGGCTTACCCTGTGCTTCTCAACGTGCGTGTTTATTTGTGGGGGGTTTAGATGGGCAGTTGGACATGTTTCAGTTTTTCACAAAATGGACAGCCTAGCTATTCTATTGTAGGTTTATTTTAAGTATGCTTCCACTGAAAATCTAACTTCAGATATACACTGTACAAAACATTAGGAACACCTTCCTAATATTGAGTTGGGGCATGAACTCTACAAGGTGTCTAAAGCATTCCACAGGGATAGTGGCCTATGTTTACTACAGTGTTTCCCACAGTTGTCAAGTTGGCTGGATGTCCTTTGGGTCATTATTGATACACACGGGAAACTGTTGAGCATGAAACTCAGTAGCATTGCAGTTCTTGACGCACTCAAACCGGTGCGCCAGGCACATACCGCCATACCCTGTTCGGTTCCCCTTCGGAACAGTTGAGCTAACATAGGCTAATGCGATTAGCATTGGGTTGTAAGTATTTTTTTCCCAGGACGTAGACATATCTGATATGGGCAGAAAGCTGCACTGTTCAATTTGCATTAGCTAATACCATGCTATTGTTTGACGAGTGTGCACAATTATGAACTTAGTTATTAAACCAATTAGGCACATTTGGCAGTCTTGATACATTTTTAAGATGAATGCAATGGTTCATAGGATCAGTCTACAACTTTGCACATACAATGCTGCCATCTAGTAGCCCAAACCAATTTTTCTGGGCTGGAATAATACATTATGGCCTTCCTCACATTTCAAAGATGGTATAAAAAGACATATTTTATTTGTATTATCTTTTACCATATCTGTGTTATTCTCCTACATTTTCACTACCTTCAAAGTGTTTCCTTTCAAATGGTATAAAGAATATTCATATCCTTGCTTGAGGCAGTTAGATTGGAGTGTCATTGAAAAGGGGTCCAATCCGTTAAGGGGTTTGTTTTTGGATAAATCCATTTTCCACTCTGTTCATGTGACCGGTTTCTAGGGCAACCATGTTGAATTCATTGAACTTTCCCAACCATTCATCCTGTAATCATTTCAGTATATATTTAATTGACAGGTCTTTTCCAGATCTTCATAGTTGCCATTTCATTAATAGCCTTCGCTTGTGTAGTGAAGTCAACTTTTGACTTAAGGTTTCGATTTGAGTATCTGTTTGTTTTTGATTGTGTGGTGAGGTGAGCGTACCCTCGTCTACACACTAACATGCAATTGTGTGAGTTTACCTGTTTTAGTGTCTGTATACTGTGTGTGGACACACGCACCTACACACATCCACTCTGCCCCCTTTCCCCCTCATCCCCCTACCTCAGCAGTAAAGAGTGCATCTCAGCACCTACACACATCCACTCTGCCCCCTTTCCCCCTCATCCCCCTACCTTAGCAGTAAAGAGTGCATCTCAGCACCTACCCTCAGGTGGGTAAAGTGACAGTGTTCCTGTTCATCTGTTGGCCCAGGCAGAGGGCCAGGCAGACTGTCTCCGTCCGCACAGCACACTGAGGTTAATGAGTGGATTTTCTGCACTGCAGTGCTACACACACACACACACACACACACACACACACACACACACACACACACACACACACACACACACAGTCTGCATAGCTATAAATCACCCACACCATCCGGCATCCACTGCACTGACTGGACCTGACTAGAACCTGATGGAGGGAGAGGTAGATGGAGGAGAGGCCATGTCTACACTTGAGAGTTAATGCAGTTTTTCTGTATTCTGAACACGTCATGCATCTACACCTACATTTTAAATGTGTCTACTGTGGCCAGTGTCCAAATTCCCTTTTCCCACTATATTAAAATGCCTGTATCCCTGACGATCACAAATGCATCCCTGACTACCACCTGAAGTGGTCAGACAGATCTGAACACAATCAGACTTTTTTTGTGCATCGAGACCAGTCTATTCAATGCGGTCTTCGTATTCTGATAGCAGAAGTCATGGCCAGAGAGAGGTAAGGACTATGTTCCCTCATTCCCATCCCACCTGTAACCCCTACCCCCCAGGCCCTCCCAAGCTGCTCCCTCTAATTGTATTTTAGTGTCTATGGGAGCAGCGGCTAGAAGCAATTTACTCATTGCGCTGTATTAGCATGGGCCCCGGGCAGGGAAGGAGGGAGGACGGCTTGACGCTGGCTGTCCCTCTCAGCCCCTCTGTGCCCTGGCTGGCCCTGCTCCGTCTCTGGAGGTTAAAGTTGGACGAGACTTGACAAAGAGAGTATAAGAGCGCAGACACACTCTGCCACCGCCATCCCCCTGGCAGTAAAGGGCGTATGGCACAATATGAGATCTTTACTATTAATGCTTAATAGGGTTGATGTGAATGGTCATGTCCTATAGGGTGTCTTCTTATATCCATTTAGTGAAGATGTTATGGGCTGTGACCTCCCCAGGTAGTTTATAGAGGACAGTTGAATTAGCGGGGAAGTGGAGGCTTTACTGTTAAGGGAATTGTTTCCCCCTCCAGTTACACTGTTCAGGCTAAAGGACCTCTAGTAATGGTTCTCTAGAACATTCTCTAACTCGGTGATACTGGTTGTTTTTTTGTTTTTTTGTCTGCCCAGAGAACAGTGGAAGTTGTTCCTAGGGGGAAAATGCAATTTATGGGTCAATCGCATGTTCTTTCATACCATTGGACTAATCCATACATCAAATATCAGTCAAATAAGTGGTTATTATGTAGGACATTAATTTTCAAAAATATTCAAACAGTGCTTCATTAATAAAGTGAGGACAGCTGTGAACTTCCCCAGATTTGAATAATTATGCACCTGCTCTGTTTTATTCATAGGTTGTGCCGCTCATCTGTGTTCCCCCCTCTCTCTGTTCCGCAATCAGCATGTTAAAGGCTGTTGAATTTTCCTGAGATGTGGTAGTCAGACGGGGGGGGTTGTGTGTCAAGGGCATTATCAAAGAAACGGTGTTAATTCAGCCCCAATATGAGACAGTTTTTTTAGATCTGATGAATTGTCAATAGTTTGTCTTTCTAAAATGATGACCCTTGATTCTGTGCCCTGCTGTGCTTCACAAAGGGCCAAATCTCTCCTTTTCTTTTGCTCTTTCCTTTTTGAAGCACTCCACTGAGTTTGTCCTTTTTTTAAATTATCTCACATAAATAAACTTGTGTACAATTGTCTAAATGTGCCCTTCACTACAGAATTGTTTAAAAAAAACTGTACAAACAAAGGTAATTAGAACAAAACCTGTGAGTTTCTGTAAGCCTTGCTAAGGCTGTGTAGATTCTGGAGGTGGAATACTAATTGGCTGCATGTGAAAGTAACTAGCTGTTAAGTGTGGTGCTCTTCCCAGCCTCTTCTCTCTGCCACACACTGTCCCCTGCTGAAATCCCCTCTGGCTTTACCCCCACAGCTCAAGTGCACTAGCCATTAAAACCTCACACTCTACCTCTCACTCCCGAACAATTGCTAATGATTTCGGTGTAAATTATAGCAGTCGTTTTGAGATGGCTGTGTACTTTTTTATTTATTATTACGTTGGTGACTACAGGGAATTAAGCATGTTTAACTTAAACAACTTGAAATATGCATTTGAGAAGGGAATTCACTTTTCAACTTAACGATGGCGGTCACCTAGACCTTCTCACTGCAGTAAAATACAGATGGGAGGACATTAACTATTCAGTTAAACATGCTGCAAGAATCTGAGTTCATAGTCTTTTCCCTGGCCTGTGTGAAGCCTAAGACTCACTACTGGGTGGATGCAGTGGTCACTGACATTGTGTTGGCAGACCACTGTCTGGTGTCAATGCGATGCTACTGTATGTATTTGGTATCTGGTTATAGATGTTTTTGTTCCCTCTGTTTGACTGCAGGGCCTGCATCGCTGTAGCAGCCTCACGGCTCAACTCTGGAGCCCTGACCAAAACCAGTTCTGATGGGGACAAGACCGTGGACGGGTAAGCGCGCACACACAGGTATTTGAATGGACTCTGTGCGAACTCTGTAGACATGTAGCCCATAACTGTTATCCATAGCTGGGCTACCTACCAGACAAAGATTAATTCAAGCTTTCAAATTATGCTGAGGAAATTGCACATGGCCAAGTCATTATGGGCAATCCATTATGTTATTTAATATATACAAAAGGCCTGTTCCTCCAGATGCAGTAAGAATACCCTCTATTCAAAAGAACAAATCCCAAAGTGCAGGTGAAGATTGTTGCGGTGACAACTTGGGATCCGCAGAAGTTTTTCAGTTTGAATAGATATTATGTTTTGGTCTCCAGCGCTCTCCAACGTTGTTGTTGTTGTTGCAGATTGTAGGTATATGACATATTTGTCGGGATATGAGGTATTGAAGGCTGAGTTTTCTACATAGTTCTCAACTGGCAGCAGGCATTACTGTTTGCAAAACAACAACAAAAACCTTGCAGAATAAACATGTTTTGTCAAGGCCAGAAAAGCATATTCTCCAACCTTTGCAGGGCTATGCATGCATATAATGTCTTAGACAACCCTTTTACCTCACATTCACTTTAAGAATGTAGCCTCAAAGTGTGTCTGTAACCACTACGGGTAGAATTTTTCATAAAACCGTGCCAGGAGAGGAACTCAAGAATTCCATTCGGCTGTTCTGTGTGTGTAGAAACCAGCTTTAGAATTGCCTTGCTCTTTATCTCAGAACCATAATGGTTGTCTATCGCTGTGGCCTGACGCATGTCTGCAGTCTGAGATGCATCTACACTGACACTGTCTCAGAGGGGGACGGTGGTGTCGACTCGCTCGCCAGGACCAACAGTCCTCTTGGTTCGCGCCAGCCCCTGAGATACCCATAGTCCTCTTGGTTCGCGCCAGCCCCTGAGATACCCATAGTCCTCTTGGTTCGCGCCAGCCCCTGAGATACCCATAGTCCTCTTGGTTCGCGCCAGCCCCTGAGATACCCATAGTCCTTTTGCTCATTTTCTCCATGCTGTTTCAGTACTGAATACCTAGCCCAGATTGAACCGTGGAGTAATCCTCTGATCTCCCTCTCTCCCAAAGTGCCGCCAGCTAACTGATTGTCTTCATTTTTCAGTGTCACCGGTGGCGGCGGCAAAAGAGCCACGGCGGTGTACCCGTGCGAGGCCGAGCACGAATCTGAGTTATCCTTCCAGGTCGGAGCAATATTCAGCGCCGGTAAGTGTTATCGCTCCGACAACGGTCGCTCACTCCTGAAATATCAAAGAACCGCCCGGCATATTGGATTCCGTGAGGGAACCGGTAACAGGACAGCCCAATCTGATCTTGAATCAGACTGAGTGATGAATGGAGGGGATAGAGAGGAGGGGTAGAGTGACTCTCCAGTCCATCTGAAAGGACTTGACAGAGCTCTAGTCAGTTAAGGGAAATGGACTTGATACATGAGTCTTTACAACAAGAGGATTATGTAATTATGATACAATATGTCTGTGGCTGGGTATTACCAGCCAATTATCATTGAGGGCTTACTCAATATGCATATGGGCTGGGGTTCCTGAAGATGCAAGACACTTGCCTAGCTTCCCATCCACATGCCTCTTGCCAAAATGATGTTTCCTCTCCACGATGAGTCTGGATTTGCCCTATGATTTCAAAATGCAGTTCTGATTGGTCCCAGAAACCGATAGGTTGGGCCAGAGCCAACCTCCATGATGACTATCAACTGTGATTTGTTAGATTGAATCGCTGATTTTTTGTTTTTTTTGTTTTGTACAACTCCTCTCAATGACTTCTAGGATGTCAGATTCAGACTGAATGTATATAGCAATTTAATAGAGCAGAGGAGTTATGTTCAGGGTGAGTGGTCAGGCAAGGGAGACGCTAATAATAAAATATCTGCTATGGGGTTGTTTTCCAATTGAGTTTAACTGAGGTGTTTGATATTGTAACTAAGACGGAAAATATAAAATGTACGCCCTCATGCCAAAAATATTTGAAAAATATGATTCACTGTCTCATTGAGAATCCAACCATCTCAAAGCCACAGTCAATTGGCAGTGCATGGGTCGACAAATGAAAGAACCCTTGTCAAAAGATGTTACAGTATGAGGGCAAATATGGCCAATCTCTTGACTAGAGACCTATATTGGCTTGCGCATACCTAACCAAACATGGTCTCAACCTATTTTATCAATAATAGTTTTAATAATGGCACAGCTTGATTTAATATCTTGGGTTTTCCATCTCATAAGAAATCGTATTGCATGAAATAATATACACCACAAGCAAGGGAGCCAAATACACTATCACGTAGTATAAACATTTTAGAGCAATGGGATAAATACTAAAGTTATGCATCAACATATCTCAGCCCATTTCACTTTAGTCAAATATACAGAGTTTGGGTAGGAATCCATTGGTGCTGTATTTTGCTGCCAATTTACCTCTGACTATCATCTCATATTCAGTCTGAAGATGGTCCGGCACCATGGGAAGACCAACTTAAACGTTTTCAAACACTTTGCAATGCAGAACTAAAAGGAAGAATTCTGATTGGAGAAGTCCCTCCCTGTATGTCTCTTTAATCCATTTAGTGCCTAATTAACATGTCCCTGTTCTCTGAAAAGCTTTTCTGTGCCAAATAATATGTTTTATGCAGCTTACATTGATACCCTTGAGTCATTCTCCCAGCAAATGGGGTACATTACCTGAACGGACAAAATGAGGACGATGTGGCATGGGGACATTGCCCGTCACGTTCGGTATTTCCTGAGCACAGAAAGTAAAATGTTTATTTACACCACAATGTCAGTGTCTGCTGAGATGATGGTTGTTTATATACTCTATGTCAACTATAAAGCTCTGAGCAAAACTTTCTCTCACTGACACAGCCATCTGTTTTCTAACACTGATACGCACTGCGTTTACTCCTATCTCACCCTGTCTCCTGGTACCTTCTGTTCCCATCTGCAGTGGCACCTTCCAGAGAACCTGGCTGGCTGGAAGGAGAGCTGGAGGGGAAGAAAGGCCTCATCCCTGAAAACTATGTGGAGATGCTGTAGAATAGCCTTGTCCCAGAGCTGTTTGTGCTGTATACCGTTATATGGTCATAGCCATTACCAAACTGTGGAAGTTTGCTATACAGCAAAACATTGAAGTCCTGATTAACAGATCTTGGACCAGGCTAGTGGAAGAGGGGTCTCGTCATCCCTAACAATCTACATCTAGATGCTGTATGCCAAAGGGTCGCCTGGCCTGCCACCATCTGGCGGTATCTAACCCAACTGTCACCTTATACATGGTATCCATGAAGTCGATGTTGAGACACTCCCATTCTCAAATTCATACTTTTTCTTATGCCTTCAACTCTCGCGTTCCCTGCCCGGTGACTATGCGTTCATCAACTTTAATGCAGAATAATGATAAATACCCCACAGCAATGATGTACAATCTATCTTGGATATAGGAAAGAAACATTTTAAGGTGCCTTACAACACCAAGACAGAGTTGACATGTATTTACTGAATGGGTATGTTTGGAAAATGCTAAAGAGTTGTGTTCCGTGAAGAATGTCTGGAATACTCTTCAAGAGGTGCTTTGGTATAATATGATGTATTTAATTGGCACATGGATTGCATGTTTTATTGTCTTACCCCAAAAAATTTTTTTAAGTGTCCACCGTTGTGACTGACTGTACACTGACATGCTGTAGAGGCAGTCATATTGGAATGGTTCTCCTTCGATCAAACCATAGAAATATAATTACTAGAACGGTTCTTGTATGTCTATGGTTCAGACACTCTTAGACTAGTTATCGGGTCGTTTACACGTCAAAAAGCACAAGGAGTTCGACACCCACCATCTCAGATTGTGCTGAAATCGTTTCTGTAGTTACAAACATAAGATTAGCATTCCTGAAATATTATTTTGTTGAAATATAATTTGAGTAAGAATTTAAGCTAATTGATTGCACCCAAATTGGCCATTTAAAATAGGATTTAAATCTTCAATAAATTTCCTAACATCATTTGACCATAGTTCTTCCCACCAATGAGTAAGACATGAGGAATCCAATAGCCACCCACATACTCCTCCCCAATTGCACCCCAACAACCAGTATCAGTTCTGTCTAGCAAGTAGTATGGAGCTGCGGCCTTGGAGTATTGCAACTTCATCCTATGTAAAGTATTTCCTGTGAATCTGCTGCCTCCCCCCTCCCCCGTTCAGAGAAATTAAATATTTCAAGTCGGCAGCATTACCATAAATTAGTGAGTACCAGGTTTTGCCTACTATATGCCGCTGTTGCTGGTCTTTTGTGTTTGTTAATTAACATGGGTCACAATTGGCATGCAACTTTGGGTAGAAAAACCAATAGCTTTTGCTCATGATGAAACTAAATTGTGGCCATCCTCATAATTCTAGCCAGTCCTCCATGATAACAATTCCGGTTGTCCTTCTCTTATGCTTAATCTGTGTCCAAGGAAACAGCCCCTCTGTGGTTTATTCCCTTTAAGAAAGGTCTGGATTAGTTTTGCCATTCCTGGTGAATAAACAAACCATTAGGCTACAGCAGTTCTAATGGGTTCAATGTTATGCTCTTCAATGGTAAGTCTCAAACACACACTAGTATTTTTTTGGGTTTAATGGTACAAGTTGCTAATCACACAACATATAAATATATTTTCAAATAATTAAGAAACACCACTGCCATGCAATAGTTTATAATTGTATTGTTTTGTTAGGCTTTGTCACATTTTAGTCACTAGCCCATTCCTACAAGTTTTGTGCTTGTAGGAAAAGTTTTCATGAGAATTGCACCATAGCTGTTGCCCACTCAGAGCTGCGATTTGTTGGGTTGAATCATTAGGCTGCTAAGACAAAGACGAACTGAATTGCTTTCATGGAGGACTGTCTTGATATGTGAGGATGACTACAATTTGTTTTCATCATGAGCAGAAGCTTTTGGTTTTCTACCCAAAGTTGCCAAGAAAATGTTGTGATTCGTTTAATAAACACGAGACCAGCAATATTTACAAAGGGGTGTGGCAGTAGTAGGAACAGCAACATCAAGTTGACAACCTAGTACTTTCAGACTAATATTTGGTAAATAATACAAGTGATTTCAAATGGCAAATTTCTCTGAACGGGAAAAAAAACCTGATTCAGAGGTAATAGATTACATAGAATGAAGAGGCAATACTCCAAGCCGCAGCTCCATACTAGTTTGACAGAACTGATACTGTATAATGACCATTGGTTTGGGGGGGTCCTTGGGTGACTTTGGATCATTTTATTGGATTCCCCATGTCTTGCTCAATGATGGGAAAACCTTTGGTCCAAATTGGCTGTTTGGTACTATATTGATTGCATATGTGAGTCTTGTAAATTAGAAGGGACAATTTGAGTGCGATCAATTAGCTTAATTTCTCAGATCAAATAAAATGTTGCAGGATTGCTAATTTTATGTTTCAAAATACAGAAATGCCTAAAGGACATAGATATTCTTTCCAACGTTCTAATCAATTATTTAGGTGTGACTGAATGTTCAACTCAATGCAGCAATGATGTATGGGAATGTGCTAAACAAAGTGGGGTTTTATTGAAAACCGGTTTTATAGATCCATATTCGACGATGTTCAAAATCTTTCTGAACATAGTTCACAAATTAGATGCCGTTCACATCTTAATTTGTATTATTCTGTACCAAATTGACTGACGAGACAATATTTTATTATTATTACCACAACCACAAATGCAGTATTTTCCAAATATTATTGTCTATGGCTGTGTATATAGTTATTTTAAAATGCCAAGTACATTCTATTTTGAAGCCCTTTTTTATTGGTTTCATTTTGAGTGGTTTTTACAATTGTATGTGTACTAAACGCATCACAATACTTTTATTCTATTGCCGTTCAAAAAAGCCGGTTTCATTTTTCTAAGAGTTTTTGTTCTCTCATTTTGCATTGCTTTTGAAGTAATTTAAGACAGTGATTCATGACATTTCTAAAGGTCTTGGCATCCATTTCAATTTTGCAACATTGGATGTCCTCTTGATCAATGTTAAATAAATAAAGACATTTTTATTCTTTACCCCATTATGTATTCTTCTGATAACTGGAGAGTAGATGGACACTGCAGACTGAAATGGTCCTCCCAAAATAATATTTTTATATAACAAAGTGAAATGGCAACTACTGAATCGTTTCAATCAAGTTTGGACTGTCAGGACTTTCTGTGGAAGAATCTTTGATATATTCTATTCCATTGTTATCATTTTGGGGGCCCAAAAATCATTAAGAAATGGACATCTTTGTCTACTGAAGTTTTCTGAATCAACCTCTACTTGCTTGTTCTAGTGGTACAAATTAACTATCTGTTTTAAGTACATTGAAATCATTTGAAGTCTTACTGAATGTTTCCTTTCTACTTATTGAGTCATAGGCATCAGGATATTCAGCAGACCATTTCTCTATAGACACTGCAGAGATTTTTCATCGCTGATTCAGTCTGCTACAGCCCCGCTGTCTGCAGTAGTCGGTCTTCCACTATAATGAAGGCCTACTTAAGTCTGCATTATACATTAGGATACACCAACTGAAAGCTCTAGTCCCAGTCTTGCAGCTGTACGACTACAGTATTTTCCAAAAGATCATAGGCTGTATCAACAGGCCACGTGATGTCTATCAAACCTCTCCCTCCACTCACGTGAAAATCCTTTGGATTTCATCTGGTGTAATGTTACATAATAATTATCACGCGTCGTTGGCCTCCAAGTCTTGCCGAGTTCAAAACCACAGGGAGCTCAGAAATCTGACTTCAGTGCATTCATGACAGCTTGGAATAAGATGGGAGGGGTGGACGAGCTCCGACTGGGAGACATCGTTTTGAATGCTCGTAAACATGGGCCTCTTTCTAGAGCTCCGACTTTCCGACCTGAAGATCACTGATGTCATGATTTTACCTAGTGTCCCCCCCCCCCCAGAGTTTCCAGTTGTCTTGAAAGCACCATAAGACATCCACTCTTACGTAGTCTGTACTGGAGAGCAGGGCATGCCGACTAGCTGGGTCAGATGTTTAGGCTAAAAGTACGGGGGGGGGGGTAATGGCGAAGGAGGCGTCATGGCTCGACGTGCCCTTGAAATGACGACAGCAAGAGGCTGTGACAGCAGTGATTACATAATCAAACGAGGCTGAGCTAATGATATGGTCAAATTATTCTGTGTCAGACTGCCTCTACAGCCCCTCTGTCCTTCTCGGTCTGTCTTCACTATCTGTCTCTTTACCTCATTTTCTCCTCTCGTCTCATCTCTTTTTTGCATCTGTGTCCATCTTACTGCCTCACATGCTGACCAGACCACACGCTCACATGTTGAATTCTGTCCCCCCACACCAGACGTGATCAGGGCACGTAGATTGAAATATCAAAACGAACTCTGAACCAACTATATAAATATCGAGACTGTTCGATAAGCAAACATTTATGGCAATTTAGCAAGCTTGCTGTTAATTTGTCCTGGGATATAAACATTTGGTTATTTTACCTGAAGAGTGGCATGTGGGTATATGCTCCTAAAAACCAATGATATGGGAGAGGCAGAACTTGCAGCGCTTCAAGAGTCATAAATAGAACTATGTTCTATTTTAGCGCCTGGCTACTCAGATGCTTGTGAGGAGTGTGGGTGCAATGATTGAGTAACATGCATGTGTACATTGTATTTTGCAACCCGAGCGGTGTGGTCAGCCTCTGTCTGCCCCGTTCTAGCTCTCTCACTCAGCGTCTGTTTGTTCCACTTCTACTTTCACTCTCCCTGCTGAGGTCATTTGTTAAGAACTGTAGTCACTCCTGTTGGATCTTCCCCAATATTACTTATATTAGGACTTGAATGAGCGGGGATGAAAATGAGCTTGTGTTGCTGCTTACTTAGAACAAGTTGGCTGTCTCTGCCCGTCCGTCTATTCATGAGATGAGTTTACAGTATAGCCCAATCATCCATGTCACCACTTATAGTTGTGTATTTTGATACAGTAAAAATCTAGCTGGATCTTTTTAATTTCCTCGGACAGCAGTTTTTGGCCGCACGTCAGCTGTCCTCCACCTCCTCCAACACCATTTAAGTTTGCTGACAACATTACGGTGGTAGGCCCGATCGCCGACGATGAGACAGCCTATAGGGAGGCGGTCAAGGACAACCTCTCCCTCAACGTTAGCAAGGCAAAGGTGCTGCTCGTGGACTACAGGAAACGGAGGGTGCCTTACTGCTTGGTAGGGCAACTGCTTGGCATCCGACCGCAAGGCGCTACACAGTAGTGCGTATGGCCCAGTACACCACTAGGGTCAAGCTCCCTGCCATCCAGAGCCTCTGTACCAGGCGGTGTCAGAGGAAGGCCCTAAAAATTGTCAGACTGTTCTCTCTGCTACCGCACGGCAAGCAGTACCGATGCACCAGGTCTTGAACCAACAGGACTCTAAACGGCGTCTACCCCAAACCATAAGACCTGCTAAGTAGTTAGTCTGGGTAGCTATTTGAGTAACTATAAACTCAACATATAAAGTGGTGTTTCATGAGCTGAAATAAAAGATCCCCAGAAAATGTACATATGCACAAACTTATTTCTCTAAAATTGTGTGTACAAATGACTACATCCCTGTTAGTCAGCATTTCTCCTTTGCCAAGATAATCCATCCACCTGACAGGTGTGGCATATCAAGAAGCTGATTAAACAGTATGATAATTACACCTTGTGCTGGAGACGAAAGGCCATTCTAAAATGTGCAGTTTTGTGTGTCACAACACAATGCCACAGAAGTTGAGGGATCATGCCATTGGCATGCTCACCGCAGGAATGTCTACCAGAGCCGTTGCCAGAATATTTAATGTTAATTTCTCTACCATAAGCCACCTCACGACCACGTGTAACCACGCCAGCCCAGGACCTCCACATCCGGCTTCTTCACCTGCGGGATCGTCTGAGATCAGCAGGGTCTTGACCTGACTGCAGTTCAGCATCGTAACCAACTTCAGTGTGCAAATCCTCACTTCCGATGGCCACTGGCACGCTGGAGAAGTGTACTTTTCACGGATGAATCCTGTTTTCAACTGTACCGGGCAGATGGCAGACTGCATGCACTGTATGGCCTTGTGTGGGCGACTGGTTTTCCGATGTCAAAGTTGCACATTGACTCGGTACTGGTACCCTGTGTATATAGCCACGTTACTCATAGGTCACGTTTATTCCTAGTTATGTGCATATTATCACCACTTTAACCCGTGCACCTAATCAATTGTATCTATTACTTGTCTTTGAAATGGTTTGTTTTTTTTTGTGAGGGGGTTTTCTATTTATTTTCTTTCTCTCTGGATTGTTGGGAAGGGCCCGTAAGTAAGCATTTAGAAGAATGATGTACACAATGTGATTTTGCTCTAGTGTATTAGGATAACAATCTCAATTCCCTTGAACCAGGCTAATATTTAGATATTCTATCTTGGTGGGAAAAGTTTTTCCAGAGCGATTTAGGCAACAGCAAAAAAATTGATAAAAACCAATGCAGGGTGAGAAGAACAGATGAAGAAATGAGAGAAACAGAAATGTGAAGCAGAGTCTGTAGACTGGGAGAGAGGAAGAGGTAGCTGAGAGAGTAAGGGGGCCACAGAAGCCGCCATGTGTGCCGGGTGCAGCCGTGAAATGGGACTGATCCAATAGATTCTGTTTATCTGGCACGACCACAGTGAAAGCTATTGGAAATCTGGGGGAGATTTGGAAGTGGGCTGTGGATTTTTCGAGAGAGCGAAATGAGCAAAAGTAATACTGTCGGGTTCTGTTGCTGCAGTCTGGCATCCGGGAGTCTTTTCAGATCAGCTTTTAATGAGGTTAATGGTGATTCTGTCTACAAGGGTGGCTGGCAGAAGGGGGTTATAATATTGTCTCTTTTTGCTTTTTTTTGTCTCTGCTGTTTTCCATCTCCATCCCTCTTTCATTATCTATTGAATCTTAAGTCTGTATGAGCTAAAAAAAAAAAATTGATCAGTTCATATTAGCAAAACAAACATGCATTTGGATAACAGGCTAAATTCTCTCTCAACTCATTTTCTTCTCTTCCTGGCACATCTTAATTAGTCATCTGGCTCTCTATCCCTCCTCCCATCCTCCTCCTCCAATTTTCCCAGTCCTGGATCTATATATACAGATTGGATAAGCCAGTGGCCCGAGCTGTGTGCATTCCCTCTGGTTTTCCTCTTTCAAACGATCTCATTGGGGTCTTCTGACGCATGCACACACTTGATGTTACTTACAAACTGCAAATCAAAAAATGACACTTTGTTAACGGTTTTATTGGAATCTCTTGATAGTTTTGCAAACAGTAATGGCAAATATCTGCTTCAAGATATACAGTTTGTAGTAGGAACTAGTTTTTATTCACGCTGAAGGATATTCATGTACTGTGGATAGTTGCTGACAAATATTGTACAAAGCATTGGATTAAAAAATGTATTTTGGGATAAAAACAAACCAGGTGCTATTAATAGGAAATGCTGCTCTGAGCTTGGATGTGGCTTTGGGGATATGGCTTAGTCTCAATATACGGGGTTAATGTTTGTTTAAAAAATGTGAATGCTGTGGCTCCATTACAACTGTAACCGGCAAATAATTGGTGAAGTAGGACAGAAATCGATGGTAAGCTACATAGTGAGCTCAAAGTATTAGGACAGTGACACATTGGTGGTGGTTTTGGCTCTGTACTCCAGCACTTTGGATTTGGAATGATACAATGACTGGAGGTTAAAGAGCAGACTGTCAGCTTTAATTTGAGGGTATTTTCATCGGGTGAACCGTTTAGAAAGTACAGCACTTTTTGTACATAGTCTTCCCCCCCCACCCCACCCATTTTAGGGGACCAAAAGTAATAGCACAAATTCACTTGTGTAATAAAGTAGTCTAAGGTTCAGTATTTGGTCCCATATCCTAGCATTATGATACACTTTAACCTCTGTCATTGCATCATTTCAAATCCAAAAGTGCTGAAGTAGAGCCAAAACAAGTGTCACTGTCCCAATACTTTTGGAGTTGACTGAACATCCATGAGAAATTATTGCTGTGAAGGTTGAGTAATACGCTTTTTTGTTTAGAATATATCATAATTGAAAGTCCTCATTTGTTCTATATGCATACTGTAATTGAGATGGTTGGAAATCCCTTTGTACAAATGCAGTGTTGTACTGTAGAAGGATGAGCAAATAACCACTAACTTATTTCTGAGGAAGGCAGTAAGCCATACAGTAGAACTTCCATTTGGAGCACTGCAAAATCTGAGACCAAGCCAACTAAACCTGTGAACAGTCATGATGCATCCATATCTCAATGATACAAATGGTTGTTTCTAGAAATCCCAGGGTAGCACGGTTTGGGTTCTATATTATCACCAGTATTGGAGTTGAATTCATTTAAGTATAACTTTGAGTCAACCCAAGAGTTATACCCCAATGAGCCCTTTCCTCCAATTTCAAATGGTATGTCCAGATTATTTCCTAAATGGATTGGAAGTGTAGTCAAATGAATCCCAAGTGTGGTGACCACATCAACCTGTGAGTTGGAACCTTAATAGCTGAAGAGGCAAGAGTGTTTTCAACCTACTCTATTTCAGCTTTAATCAGTTTTTTTTGATTGCTTGATTTTAGTGTGGTGCTATTAAATCACATCGCCAAGGGGTTTGGGAGATAATCATGTCAACAGCAAGAACTCATTGATCCATAGTTTGGTACTGTCTACTCTCTCTAACAAAGAAATTACATATGTTTGCCTTTTTTTAAGTCACATTGACATAAAATGCTAAATAAAAGTACAAAACAAATCAGATAAACAGTTAACATTATTTGTAAAGGAAGAAGAAAAGACGACGACATTTCTGTTCTTTCTCTAACATTCAGGTAGTAAAGTGTCTGTCACAATGTTTGGTACTTTCATAACTCACTCTAACCCGTTGGCTTTTTGTAGCCTGGTCCCAGATCTGTTTGTGCTGTCTTGCCAACTCCTGCCAATCGTTATCATGTTTGGCATCACAATGGCTGGCAAGAGTTGACAATACTGCACAAACAGATCTGGGAGCAGACTAGCTTTTTTGTGTGAACATTGTGCCATTTCTTTCTATGACCCAAAACGACAACATAAAGTGGGAGCTGCATGAACTGCAGATATTCCAACAAGATGTAAGTTAAAGGAAAAATCCACTCAAACTACCGACTTAATTTGTTTCATTTGTCCCCTGTTGATAGTCTCAATGTTTTGCATGGCAGCAGTCAAGTTTAAGATAGAGTTTTTTCAATAAGCAAAGTAACTTTGGTGCTTTCAAAACAAACAGGATAAAATCATGTTGGTGATCTTCAGGGTTAGGAAGTCAGAGCTCTAGAAATATGCCCACTTGGAATTCCGAGTTGAAAGACTGTTCAAATTCTACATCTTGCCAACTTGACTGATGAAGTAAACTTTTTTTTTTAAATTTTTATTTCTTTTAAACGATTAACAGTGGACTAATGAAACCAATACCAAAATAGTTTTTGACCGGATTATTCCTTTAAAGTATAAATGTTTTTTACACTACTCAAACATAATGACTTTCTGTATTATTTACAATATATACTGTAAAATGTTAAATCAGGTGAGATAAAAAGGCACAATTTTCCCTTCTTAAATACAATGTAAACATCTCATCAAAAAAGCATGCATAAACATTTCACTTTACAAAAAAAGTTCTGTTTTTAGACAAAGTACTTAAATATTGTTTCCAGCAAAATATAATTCTTTCAAAAATACTTTTCCCATTCGTCCTATGAACCTTTTTTGACACTATTTTTTTTTTAAATAAAAAGGAGAGAGTAAAGGAGTAAAACGAGAAGAAAAAGAAAAGCAGTTCTTTACAGCGTGTCTTTAGGGTCCTTCAGTTCACAACTTCAACACAGCAATGTACACAAGGGACATGGTTGGACAGTCTGCAAAATGAGACCGTTTTAAGCATAGGGACTGGCTTTTTCTTTAATCGTGATCCTCCTGCCATTGTCTGTTCTATACGTCCAACTCTGGACAGCTTCCTACAAAGTAGAACCTATAGTGAAACACCAACAGCACCTTATAGGGGAGTTCACATTTTTGAAGTGAACTATCCCTTTAAACTATAGGCCTTATTCATGCAGGGTCTCTCCGTATATATTCACATTTAGTTATCAACCAGACACACAACGTTCTAGCTGGGTTAATGCCTCAATTGTCACATCTCTTCTGTACAAATCTAATCAGGCAATTAGGATATTCCGCATAATCCTATAGAACGTAGGAAAACTAACAATGCCCTCGAAAAAAGCAGATCAACTTTGCTCGTGCTTGCCAGGGGAAAAAACAACAACCACCACACACCCTCACAAATGAGGTGAAATGATGGAACCAAACGCCCCCTCTGTTTTTCCTCTCAAACGACTATCTCTCACGCTATTCAGTAGCATCAAAGTGTTCCACAATGGTTAAGCAGTCAGTCAATCTGGTGTGAAACAAGTAAGAATGAGACCTGGGTTCAAGTACTATTTGAAATTTTCAAATTCTTTAATGTACTTAATTGAGCTTGACTTTTGCAATGGAACCAAATGAAATGCAAACCCCACCCACCTGACAGTCCCGGCAGACTAAAGCAAACGCTCTAAGTAGTTTGAAACGTTTCAAATCAAGTTCGAACCCAGGTCTGGTAAGAATGGTCCAGATGACTGGCCATAGATCTAGAGTTGGCCCAAAGACAAGATGGACAACACAATCAGGACAGGTGGTCAATGCAATGAGTCAATCATTTATCAGCAGTATCAACATACTTCCAAAACAGTTTCTGTACAACAGTGGGGGAAATGTGACTGTAACCTAAGCAAGTGCCACTGCATTTACTGTATGTATTTGCCGCTTGCCAGGTAAATTTGAACACATTATTCATTTACTGAAAGCACTGTGATTGTAGAGTAATGGCATTTTCCAACATCCAGTTCCAATATCAACACCATACAGTATGTTTGAAGGTTATTGTATCTAATCAGGGTTGGAGAGTTACATGTAATCTGATTACAAAAAATGCAAATAATCAGTTACTTTACCAGCACAAATATTATCCGATTACGGATGCCCACTTTTAAAAACCTAGATTACTTTTAAAATTCAGAATGGATGTTTGTGAAAAATCCATTACGACACACTTCTGTTTTCTTAATGAGAAAGGTGCAAGTTTAAGTTTGTTCCACCTGAGCGGGTCTGATCACAAGTCGGAGACCACTGATGACACACACAATGCGTTTGATGGATTATTTTTGTCATCTTCTAATGTCTCTTAAGGGTAAAGTAATCCAAAAGTACCTGGAAGTAATCAGATTGCATTACTGAGTTTGGGTAATACGAAAATAAGTTACTGATTAACATTTTAGACAGGTAGCGAGTAACAGATTACATTTAGAAAGTAACCTACCCAACCCTGTATCTAATGCTGATAATGTTAGTTACCAGAAGTGTTATTTCGTCATCTTGCGTTTACAAAAAGAAGCACCTTAGGTGTAAATTGTCTGGTTTATGAAACCGAAAACCATTGCAACAACACTCTTACAAAATGCTTCATTACTATTTCTGGAAACGGTAGATAAGTGTCGGTTGACTTCACAAAGGGTGCTGGTTTGGATGCACTGTAAGTACGTAGAAATAAACCAAGAAATGGGTGCTCTGATGTTTTCACTATACTGTGTAACTCAGGGGTTCTCAAAGTGGGCTCCACATCTCAATGTATATCATTTCTTTTTGTACTTTTATTACTAACAGACTAAACCAATCTGGGCCAAGGGATCTGTGGAATAATACTATATAAAGGGTGTAATACATATTATTAATCTACCGTACAACTGATGTTCTTAACCCTGGGGAACATGGGCCTGGGAGGCTCACAGGGATATTGGTATCCACAATACTCAATCAAAATTATCAATATTCCAAATGAATTCTTGTATTCCCCAAAAATGTTTTTTATATGCACTGTATTTCAAGCTTTAAACAGCTAAGTTTTATCTCTGCTTTAAAGCTACAACAACGAAAAATTGGCCCCATGACAAAATGTGTAGAATTGCAGGAAATTACCTTTGAAAAAGGCAATGTTTTCTCTCCGATGCCAAGGGCCTTTTTAAAATAGTCTTTCCCAGGGCCCAAGACTTGGTTGGTCCAGCCATGCACTGCCAAAGTCCTAGTAAAATATTTTTAGTCAATAGTTGTGTTCTGATTATGAATGGGTTCCTGATGAATTTGCTATGAAAAAGGGGTCACAGCCCCAAAAAGTTGAGAACCCCTGGATAACTAACTGGGTGTACCGCCGTTACGATGTGAGGGGAAAAACGTCATTGTGAATCCATCAGGTGTTTCCATACTCCCGCACCTATTTTGGATGGAATTAATCTACTGACAAATGTTGCGTAGTTAATCATCTACATATCAGAAAGCCTTCACGTATGACATGGCAGATTCACTTTTAACTGTTATTCAACTTTTTTCACACTGGATCACACAAAACACCATACTTTGAAAATTCTTAATTTTGAAGTTTTTGCATATTAATAAGTTTACGTTTTTGATCGTTATACAACGTTAAAACAATTTTAGTTATGTGGGCATTTGGGTGTTGTAATGCGCACCACTGCAGAACGAAAGTGGAATTGGTTAGCATTTTATGCAACTATTCAGTTTATTGTTAAGCTTGTATAGCCCTTGGAGTATGTTCAAATAGACCTTGATCCTCTCACAGAAACCCTACATTTAGTCTTTGTCATGAAAAAAGTATATGTTGCCATGTAACCTAATGACAATACACTGCATAGCAACATCTAAGCATTGTTTTCCATATTGTCAGAGTAGTAGTATCCATGAATCAATGCAAAAGCACAGTTATCTGACATTTTTCAGGATGGTAAGATGGTCTGTGTTACGGTCTACCTGTGTGCGTGCTGCATTACTGTACACGTGGGTCTGTGTGAATGTATGGACTGTAGCGCAACCAAAAAAATGTATGGCTTCGTATCCATAGAAAAACATTATCGTCTTTGTTGGGGGGGTGCGCACGCTAGGGGCGGGATGCTTCTTTGTCACATTTAAAGTCCTCGTCAGTGCGTTTTCCTTGGCTCTGAGATGTCACTCACTCAGCGTCACCTCTCTAACCGGCGGACGGAGACTGCAGTGTGGGGGACTCAACTTCCTCCACCTCTATTCCTGTCCCTCAGGTGTCACTTCCTGTCCCATTTGAGAAAGGAGAGGGGGCAGCAGATCGACTGGCTGGCATAGTAGTTAGGCCACTCCTGAGGCTAGGGTCCTTCCTTAGCCTTCCTCCTCTCCCACTCCTCCCCCTCTCATTATTTAATTCTCTCTCCTCTCTTCCTCCCAAGGACTTAGTACAGTCACTTCTTGTGGAAGTAGAGGGTGTGTGTGTTGCCCGACTCCACCTTTGGTATCTGGTCACTGATTATCTCCACAAGCATCTCTGGAAACTCCACCTTCAGAGCCTGAGACTCACGGAACGTGTAGAAACAGAAGTCTAGCAGGTTCCCCACCAGCTAGAGGACAGAGAGAGGGAGGGATCAATCAATAACATGTTATTTGTCACATATAGACTAACTGTAAATGTAGAAAAATGTAGAAAAAAAGAACATGGAATAAATACACATTGAGAGCGGGAAGAAGAGTTGTAGTTTGATAGAATCCAGCTGTGTTTGCATAGGGATTTTATTGTCTTATCATGAAGTGTGAATAATACACAGTACAATCAAAGCCTCGTTCATGGAAGTTGGGGTCAACTTTGTGCGCTGGGAAACCTTGAATTAGCATTCCCCTTTCCTGACGTGTGTTCGGTTACCTCATTCAGAGTGATGCCACCTGCCAGAGCCTTAGGTTAACGTTGTCATGGCATTGATATGACTAATTGTTTATCGGTTAGGGGTCATGACTCATGAGTCCGACATACCACTAGGGGGTGCTACTGATTCTCAATAGACGATACCTCTTCTACATAGGGCATCGTTTTCCAAACTAGGGGGTTGCATGAATTGAAAATGGGATCATGAGGGAAACTCTGGAGGGGGGGAATAAATATAACTCTGGTTCTTTGAACCAAGCCATTATTATGTCAGTAACCTCTGGTAGCTGCTAGATGCGGTTGTAATAAACAGAGCGGTTTTTGTTTTCTCCCTACAAATGCGTCTCTTTTGAACGGTTTAAGCTACAAAATATTATGACCCCATCACTGAAGGAGAAGACTCTCAGGAACACGTGTCTACAATGCCCACAAACAGTGCAGGAATCATTAGAACAGAGTGGCCAAGACCAGGCACTAAATCAGACTGGGGGGGAGGACATAATGATGATCTATGATCTTCAGTGTAGAAAAGAACAAGGTTATTGCCTGATGATCTTCTGAACTTCCCAATACCTTTGATGCATGTCAATCACTTCAAATCCTACTTCCTTCAAAAATATGGTTTAACAGACCCCAATATCAGGGACTTTTCCCAGCATTTGTGAGATTAGTATTTTTCCTAATGCTTCTAGCTCCTAATGTTTCACCACATGCTAAGTTGTCCTTGCATAACCCCTGCAGTCAGTGCATTTAGTTAGGGGGACAGTTGTATTGACCCACCACTCTGAGCCTGGACATTGATTCCTCCATGTTCCATTTATTCACCAATACAGGGCAATCTCTGCCCATTCCAAAATAAACACCCTTTAGGGCTAGTCATTGGAATGTAATCTGTTGTTTCAGAGATACTACCTTACATTGTTAAACTCCAATCAGTGATGGGGACCTGCTATTTGAACTTGCTCTGTGTATGTGAAATGGCTAGCTAGTTAGCGGTGGTGCGTGTTAATAGCGTTTCAATCGGTGACGTCACTCGCTCTGAGGCCTTGAAGTAGTTGTCCCCCTTGCTCTGCAAGGGCTGCAGATTTGTGGAGCGAAGTGTAACGATGCTTCGTGGGTGTCAGTTGTCTGTGTGTGCAGAGGGTCCCTGGTTCGAGCCCGGGTCTGGGCGAGGGGACGGATGAAAGCTATATACGCTTACATATGCATAGCATAGAGGAGGCTTGTTGATGGGACTTGGCATGGTGATTTGGCGCTGGGTCCAGTGCCTGATGTTATGGATACAGTGATGTGGGTCTAGTGCCTGATGTTATGGATACAGTGATGTGGGTCTAGTGCCTGATGTTATGGATACAGTGATGTGGGTCCAGTGCCTGATGTTATGGATACAGTGATGCGGGTCCAGTGCCTGATGTTATGGATACAGTGATGCGGGTCCAGTGCCTGATGTTATGGATACAGTGATGCGGGTCTAGTGCCTGATACAGTGATGCGGGTCTAGTGCCTGATGTTCTGGATACAGTGATGCGGGTCCAGTGCCTGATGTTATGGATACAGTGATGCGGGTCCAGTGCCTGATGTTATGGATACAGTGATGCGGGTCCAGTGCCTGATGTTATGGATACAGTGATGCGGGTCTAGTGCCTGATACAGTGATGTCTAGTGCCTGATGGGTCTAGTGCCTGATGTTATGGATACAGTGATGCGGGTCCAGTGCCTGATGTTATGGATACAGTGATGCGGGTCCAGTGCCTGATGTTATGGATACAGTGATGTGGGTCCAGTGCCTGATACAGTGCCTGATGTTATGGATACAGTGATGCGGGTCCAGTGCCTGATGTTATGGATACAGTGATGCGGGTCCAGTGCCTGATGTTATGGATGGATGCGGGTCCAGTGCCTGATGATGATACAGTGGTCCAGTGCCTGATGTTATGGATACAGTGATGCGGGGTGCCTGATGTTATGGATACAGTGATGCGGGTCTAGTGCCTGATGTTATGGATACAGTGATGCGGGAGTGCCTGATGTTATGGATACAGTGATCTGGGTCCAGTGCCTGATGTTATGGATACAGTGATGCGGGTCCAGTGCCCAGTGATGCGGGTCCAGTGCCTGATGTTATGGATACAGTGATGCGGGTCCAGTGCCTGATGTTATGGATACAGTGATGCGGGTCCAGTGCCTGATGTTATGGATACAGTGATGCGGGTCTAGTGCCTGATACAGTGATGCGGGTCCAGTGCCTGATGTTATGGATACAGTGATGCGGGTCCAGTGCCTGATGTTATGGATACAGTGATGTGGGTCCAGTGCCTGATGTTATGGGTCTAGTGCCTGATACAGTGATGCGGGTCTAGTGCCTGATGTTATGATACAGTGCCTGACGTTATGGACACAGTGATGCGGGTCCAGTGCCTGATACAGTGATGTGGGTCCAGTGCCTGACGTTATGGATACAGTGATGCGGGTCCAGTGCCTGATACAGTGATGTGGGTCCAGTGCCTGACGTTATGGATACAGTGATGCGGGTCCAGTGCCTGATACAGTGATGTGGGTCCAGTGCCTGATACAGTGATGTGGGTCCAGTGCCTGACGTTATGGATACAGTGATGCGGGTCCAGTGCTTACATCATGCATGGCGTCCAGTAGCTTGGTGAGCTGGAAGAAGCGTTGCCACGTCTGTCCAGAGTTGTTGGTGGCCTTGCCCACAGACCTCCTCAGCTCCTTGATGTAGTTCACTCTCATCTCCTCAAATGCTGCCTGGTTCTTTAGACCCTCTTTGGGAACTGAGGAGAGAGGAAGCCAAAAGATAAGTATTAATGGGAGGTGTAAACAACTAGCCTACATAAGACTACATAAAATGTATTGTATAAGCACATGGCAATTTGACCTTACCGAGAACATTTGATTTGACCACCCTACAGTTATAACCATGACATAAGTTGTCATAACATGTATTTTAATCAATTACCTCTTATTTTTTCATTATTGTTGACCAACCACATCAACCTTTTGTCACTTCACCCATTAATTCAGTTCATGGTAGTTGTCCTCTTGACTTAAAGCGTCAGTCAAATAACTGAGTAATGAACATATTGAAACGGGATGTACAGAGTATTAAGTGAGAAATTAGATAAGTCTTCTCAATATGGATAAAGGTATCCTCTTGATTTCTCCCTTTTATATCTCTCTCGCTCTCTTGCTCATATCTCTGTAGAGGACAAACTAACGGCGATATGGCTGCCTGCCAACCTCCTCTTAAATGACATTCTGCGTCTGGCTGGCTAATGAATTAAGAAACACCTCATCTCCCAACACAGTCTCTCTTAGATCTTTCTTCAAGTGGAGGCCTACAGGAACACTTCTGATATACACTGTGGTGTAATGAACAAAGTGCTGCAGGTACAGTAATCAAACGAACCAGCACAGTGCTTTTATCACTAGTAGCCTGCAACTCTGCCACTGTTATTCCACTGTTGCACTGGAGGTTGGTGGCACCTTAATTGGGGAGGGGTGATGGCTGGAGCAGAATCAGTGGAATTGTATCAGCATGGTTTGTGTTATTGTTGACATTATAGTGAGCTGTCCTCCCCTCAGCAGCCTCCTGTGCACTGTTGATTATCATAGCTGCTACTACTACAGTAGATGATCATAGTACACAGTAATCTACATTATTATGGTCATACAGAGGCATCACATGTTATTCAGACATTCAAAACAGGTCTATAGGTCAAAAAACAATTGTTTGTTTTAAGTGCAATATCACGGGACAGTGTTAGTTAGGTACTCCACACACTAAGGCAGGTGTTCTCTAGCTAATGTTGGTAATTGACTAAGCAGCTTCAGGTAATGATTACCTCAAACCATAGCAACCAACTGTTCCAAATGACACACTTTAAAGTCTAATTGACATCCTGTTTCATAGGGAGAAGGCTGACACACCGTAGCTCAGGTTAGTAGGCGACCTGCCGGGCTGGTCCCAAATCTGTTGGTGCCGTATAGGCAACTCCTATGGTCAGACGTGGCGTTAGCTGGTCCCAGTTCTGTATGTGCTGTATAGCCAACTCTATGGTCAGAATAATCATGCCGCACTAACAGGACCGGCATCATTCTAGGACCTGCCTGGTCCCAGATCTGATCCAGAGATGGCAAGATAACAACACAAACAGATCTAGGACCAGTCTAGGAGGACAGGCTACCTGCCTGGCTCGATCCTTCTGGTGTCACAGCGTAGCTCGACCTGCCTCACAGCCGTACGCTAATGACAAGCTGCTCTCCTTGTACTGTTTCTATGGTCAGTTTTGGTACCTTTAAAAATGTAAATTAAAAAAAGCTATTTTTGGGGTTGCCTATGGCTGAGTTGAGGCACTGTGTTGACCCTTGAGGCCTGCATTTGACATACGGATGTAGGATCTTAATTTGATCACCATGTTAAAGGAGACCTTTCTGGCTATTCAGGCCATTTAACGCTTCTGACGTTTGTTAATACCGCTTTGAAATTCCAGACTTGATTTTCCCTTGTATGAATCAACCACTACAGCAATGCAGGGCCGGCGTTATGGGCGAGCCTTAGGGGGTCTGGCCCCGCCCTACCGTACCTACTTGCCCATCCAAATAAAATATTGATCTGACTGAGATGCACGCCGACAGACTCGATCTCAGATGAAGTATCAGCATGAGCGAAACGGCACCCCTCTGTCTCCGTATGTACAGACCATGTATCTGATAGTCTGGACAAAAGGAGTATGGCACGTTGCACTGAAATCTGTGGATTGTTTCAAATCACATGCATAGGCCTATTTGGGAAGCCAGCATTTGGGGCAGCGCGCTTGGCAATAGGCCTAGTTGATTATTTTGTTGCGGCTGTCAGTGAAAATGATCTTAAATGTGTGAAGATAATGTGTCTTAAGTGTTGAGACGAGGGGAGTGGTTTGTGGCGACGATATGGTCGTCTTTCTCCAGAATACATGCACTCAGCTCTCCAGAATGTGCTCCGCTGTCTGCTGCATTGTTTCATTGTGTGAATTGTTTGCCCCTTTTTTTAATCAATTCACCATATGTAACCAGTAGGTCTAAATGTACCGTTCATCCCTGTCATCTGGCTATTTTAATTTCTGTTAATGCATGTATTACAGACATTTATTATTCTAAGAGTGGAAATGTTGTTTGCAGAGAAATCAAATGTATCAAATAATTTTATATCTATAATTTAGGAGTTTGACAAAGAGAATTCTTGTTTGGAAGGCTCCATGTGAGCAATGAGGATGTGGGTGGTTGAGGGAGCGCATGCCCACGAGCACGCCAACCTGCTGAGTTGATACAATATTGCACTTTACTAGCGATAGCTCAAGACAGGTAGAAAGGGAGGCAGATGGGGGGAGTATAGAGATTAATATGATTGACAGAACCTGAATTTTCACCAGTCTTATTTATTAGTTGGCTTTGGGTCTGTTTTACTTAGTTGACGATGGAAGTTATAGCCTATTGGCCAATGCAGCAGTAGGCCTATCTGAGTAACATGCACTCATTTCTTTAGCTGCCAAAGGATCACGGTGTGTCTATATGGCAAAGGCTGGTGCCTTAGTTGAATTTAAACATTTAGATTTTATCGTTTTGATTCAGATTTTTATGATTAACCAAGTGACAATAATTTTGAGAAACCAAATTGAAATGAACCTGTTCCACAAACATTTTTATAAAAAATATAATCCATTACTGGAACGTAGAAATGGTAGGATAAATTAGACATCCCTAAAATTGAAACGGAGCTGCCTGTGGTCTTTACTGTAACGCAATTCCTGGGAAAAACAGCCTGTTTTTAGAAATCAAATGTCCGTCCAACTGATTCTGTTACCAGCCCTGCAACAATGTCCATTCATTATAATCCACATAATAATTCGCACTTCCTGTTGCTGAAGGATTATTATTATTTTTCCTGCTGTAGCAAACTGCCTCAAATTAATATCCTACATCTGTACTATACTCCGTCTGTAGTAAATGTGGTGCACCTGCAAGTAAACATTAACTTGTACTGTGTACACCATGTGTGTCATGTACATATGACAAATACACTTGATTTGATTTTGTTTAATTAGCCTAGTTTGAAGCTTTGTCTGCCACATGTTGGTTTGGGTTAAGGCTTCAAATGCAAACACACCTTGTTGTGCTGAGCCATGTGAGAAAATAGTTGACAGAGCTTTTTGTTTCTTAGAACACACAGCCACATGCAAGAGTAGGACTAGAGCCTGTCAGTTAGCATTGCATCTTGGAGAAAATCGCTCAGCGAATGGCAATGCTCAGTTGTATGTACGCAGGCACCACACACGAGCAAAAGAACGACAAAGCAATAACTAGAGCTCTCTGGAAAAGCATCAAGGCGAGAGAGAGGGATTCTGTTCTTTCTGTTTGCGGCTTGTTTTGTGGCCCTTATTAAGAGGAACATGCTAAAACCAGTGCCACATTTGGGCCCTGTGTTTTAGCCCCACTGACTCAGTCCCTAATTTAATTCAGCTCTAGTTGGCATTGTGTCTAGGGCCGGCAGACTGTGTCATTTAGGGGTGTGGCCAGCAGACGGTGTGTCATTTAGGGGCGTGGCCGGCAGTCATTTAGGGGCAATTACTCAACGCAGGTACCCAACCTTGATGTGTCAACAAGGCCGTATTTCACACGCACGCACATCCATATTTCTTAAGCATCCCGGGTTTAATAAATAATAAGCACCAAATGGAAGACAACTGACTGAAATAGGGACTATCTATACCTGAAACGCTTGTTTTCATTTTCCATTGCATAACCTTTTGCTATGGTGCTCCCTAATGAATATGAGACAGGATTTTCTATGAATTGCAACCTGTTGAACCCTTTTTTTTCACAATCTAGAAATACTTGCATTGCTTCTGCCTCATGTTCTGTACATAGGATATTTTCACAATGACAGTCTATATATTATATTGGGTATCGTTAAACACACGACATGGTAGACATGTAGCTTCCTGCTTTAGTCTTACCAGCTCATACCCCCAATACTGTGTGTCTTGGCCTTGATTCAAGCCATGATGTACCGGCTTACAAAGGGAAATGCAGGGTATTTCAATAAATAAAGACTGCCGTACAAATATGCCTGTAGACTGTTCTCCTCCTAGATAAAGCTTAATCCAGAAAGATATCGCATCCTGTCGCACCGGAAACTTTTAATAAAACAATGTCAAAAACAGCCCCACCAATGAATAACACTCAAAGGATTATTATCTATCTGACAAATATATCAGATTATAATAATGGATTGTGGCTTATATAATGATTATAGTGCTTTTTTTTAAACTAGTTTTAGAACACTTTACATTATGTGGGGTAACTCATGTTATCGACCATTTAGTGTAGCAACCATCTTGCAAGCAAGGCTAATGCATATCAAGGCTAGAAACCATTTTATGACAATCATCCACCACAATATTTATTAGGTGGCATTCTATTACGGAGTATTGTTTAAAGGATAATGTTTCCGCACACTGTCACTTTGGAGCCCAAGAGTTAATCTGTTTTTATCAGATCACACCCATTCTACAGGGTCTCATGAGATACTGCAGGGCAAGTGAACCCTTAACCAAGGTCAAATACAAAAAACACCACACAACTACTTCTCTGTAAACACCTTTCCACAATAACTCAACACACACATTATCCTTATCTCTCTTCATTAGTTGGTGAGTCTGTTCAAGAATATGGAGGAAGTTGGTAGCTGGAAATGTTTTCTCTGCCTCGAAAGTATCAGATCTCATTTCACTGTCAGTCACACATATTAAGAGAATGAAACAGCCTTTTACGAACCTAAAAAGTAAACAACATAAAACTCAGTCACTTCGGTCAAGAAGGATTGAGATGCTAAAATGAGAACCTCAATATCATCATCCACAAGAAGACCTACAGTAGGATGCAATCTCTGACAGGCACTACTGAAACACTTCTGACAGATTCATGCAGCCACATACAATCAGTCAGATCACCACAGCACTCTCTCTCTCTCTCCATTTGGGCCATGTTTGAAGGAAGTAGGAGAAAAACAGCAGGTTTTGGAGTGCTGCCCAGTGCTTGACTGGACTTTATTAAGTACAGCAGGGCTCTTTGGAGAGGCTCTAGAGGATGAGGAGGGAAGAAGCAACAACAACAACAGACGGACCAGAGAGCTCTCTCTCGTTCTGTGCTGTCTCTCGCTCTTTCTACCTCTTCCTCCATCTTACTCTCGCTCTCCCTGCTCTCTCGTGCTGTCAGTTTTCTATCCCTCTCTCTCTCTCATTCCATTCTCTCCCCACGGTCCCACTTCCACTCCAACAGCACTGCTTTCAGATTAATTTACTGACACTCTGGTTATGTCAGGCCAGTGTCAATGCCATTTGGGAATGCTTAGAATTTCGGGACCAAAATGCAATTTTAAAATTACACAAGTGTGTTATGTCATTGATTTGATCTCATTTAAGATACACATTTTAGTCAAATGTTTTTAATGCATATCCCCTGAGTGGGGTCATGGCCAGTGTCGCTGGAGAACCCCTGGAGCAATTAGGGTTAAGTGCCTTTTGCAAGTGCACATCAACAGATTATTTTAAAATGTTTTACCTTGTCGGCTCCAATATTCAAACCAGCAACATCGTCACTGTTTCCTACTTACAAAGCAGGTAGAAGTCTGTTATTTTTATCATAGGTACACTTCAACTGTGAGACAGAATCTAAAAAAAAATCCAGAAAATCACGTCTGATTTTTAAGTAATTCATTTGCATTTTATTGCATGACATAAGTATTTGATCACCTCTCACAGACTGGTTTTTCTTTAAGAAGCCCTCCTGTTCTCCACTCATGACCTGTATTAACTACACCCGTTTGAACTCGTTACCTGTATAAAAGACACCTGTCCACACTCAGTCAAACAGACTCCAACCTCTCCACAATGGCCAAGACCAGAGAGCTGTGTAAGGACATCAAGGATAAAATTGTAGTCTTGCACAAGGCTGCGATTGGCTACAGGACAATAGGCAAGGAGCTTGGTGAGAAGGCAACAACTGTTGGCGCAATTATTAGAAAATGGAAGAAGTTCAAGATGACAGTCGATCACCCTCAGTCTGGAGCTCCATGCAAGATCTCACCTCGTGGGGCATCAATGATCATGAGGAAGGTGAGGGATCAGCCCAGAACTACACGGCAGGACCTGGTCAATGACCTGAAGAGAGCTGGGACCACAAAGAGAACCATTAGTAACGCACTACTCCGTCATGGATTAAAATCCTGCAGTGCACGCAAGGTCCCCCTGCTCAAACCAGCGCATGTCCAGGCCCGTCTGAAGTTTGCCAATGACCATCTGGATGATCCAGAGGAGGAATGGGAGACGGTCGTGTGGTCTGATGAGACAAAAATAGAGCTTTTTGGTCTAAACTCCACTGGCCGTGTTTGGCGGAAGGATGAGTACAACCCCCAAGAACACCATCCCGACCATGAAGCATGGAGGTGGAAACATCATTCTTTGGGGATGTTTTTCTGCAAAGGGGACAGGACAACTGCACCGTATTGAGGAGAGGATGAATGGGGCCATGTATCGAGAGATCTTGGCCAACAACCTCCTTCCCCAGTAAGCGCATTGAAGATGGGTCGTTGCTGGGTCTTCCAGCATGACAACGACCCGAAACACACAGCCAGAGCAACTAAGGAGTGGCTCCGTAAGAAGCATCTCAAGGTCCTGGAGTGGCCTAGCCCGTCTCCAGACCTGAATCCAATAGAAGATCTTTGGAGGGAGCTGAAAGTCCATATTGCACAGCGACCGCCCCGAAACCTGAAGGATCTGGAGAAGGTCTGTATGGAGGAGTGGGCCAAAATCCTTGCTGCAGTGTGTGAAAACCTGGTCAAGAACTACAGGAAACGTATGATCTTTGTAATTGCAAACAAAGGTTTCTGTACCAAATATTAAGTTCTTCTTTTCTGATGTATCAAATACTTATGTCCTGCAATAAAATGCAAATGAATTACTTAAAAATCATACAATGTGATTTTCTGGATTCCGTCTCTCACAGTTGAAGTGTACCTATGATAAAAATTACAGACCTCATGCTTTGTAAGTAGGAAACACTGCCAATTTTGCAGGTCATCAAATACTTGTTCTCCCCACTGTAGTTTGGGGTTGGAGGTGCTGAATTTTTGTTGTAATGAAGCCCTGTATTTACTTCCCCAAAGCCAGATTAACTTGTGGATACAATGTATCTCTCTGTGCAGTTTGAAGGAAGTTGCTAACTAGCATTTGCACAATTGCTAACGCTAGTTAGCACTGGCTCGCGAAACTACCTCTAATACCTTCCTCTGTATGCAGAGACGTACAAATATAATCCATGAGTTTATCCGACTCTGCAGAAGTAGATAAATGGCTTCATTGTCAACGTCCCAAAGCATCCCTTTAATAGTTTGTCATTTTCCGCTCTGTTTGCTCTAACAACACTCCTAGCCAGGCTTCCATTATCAATCAGGCAGAAATCCATGGAAAGCTGAGTAGTGCTGCCTCTGGCTCCACGTGAGACTACCCAGCATCCTCCAAACGGAGGCCCTGCCTGACAAGTCTAATAAACATTCCTACAAATCCGCACGGCGGCAGTTCAAAGCAGAGCAGAGGGCTGAAGCCTGGCCTCCCAAAATAGCTCCCATAACTGGCCTATGTAGCCTTGCCCTCCTGTCGCTCTGCCCCGACTGCGTTTACTGCTGGACGCCAACAAGAACCTTGTTCTCAGTTGCCATATGGTGAAACAATATGGGGGTCTCTTTCTTCATGCCCCGTGTGGCTTAGTTGTTAGAGCATGTCGCTTGTGATGACCGGGTTGTGGGTTCGATTCCCGTGGGGGACCAGTACAAAAAAAGTGTGCACTCCCCACTGTAAATCGCTCTGGATAAGACTGTCTGCTAAACGCCTAAAATGTAAATCCCTCTCTCACTGAGATTCTTCTCTCTCTGTGTACTCACAATTTTACCTCTCGCTCTCCATCGACTGCCCTCTCTCTTCTCTTTTCTCTCTGGCACATGACAGGTTGCATGCCAGAGGTATAGCATAATCGTTGCATCCTGTAGTGTCACCCAATCCCGCTTCCCATGCATACCTAGAATGTATACTACTCCAGCTTATTATAGACATGACCCTGTATGTATACCTATCGTTATTCCCTGGTTCCTGTTTGTGTTCCAAGCTCAGCAAACAAATGACTAGTGATGTACCTGTTATTTACTCTGTCAACCTGCTTGTATACTGACATGTGGCTGATACACACTACCTCACTGCAGCTAGCTGTTGATTGCTGCAACACACACCATATAGACTCTCTTTCTCTCTCACACTCTCTCTCACACACACACACTGCTGTATGCACACACTCAGAGTTGGATGTTTTTTTGGCAAAGGAACTCACACTTCTCCCCCCTTCCACACACCTTCAGCTGACTTACCTGTGCTGAGCAGCAGCAACACTTTCATGGAGAGGAACTCTTGGTAGGTGAGCTGCAGCCTGACAAACTCCTGGCTCACCTGCCTCATGCCCAGACACAGGTCGTACATGGCTGACTGCTGCATGCGGTCCCTGGGGGGAGAAAGGATGGTTGGTCAGTGCCTGAGGCATATTGGTTCTTGCTCTCACTATACATCGCTGTAAGTTTACCTCTAAAAACAACTATTTGAGTGCATTCCCACTGGGAACACACTGGTTGAATCAACGTTGTTTCCAAGTCAGTTCGATTAAATTCCATTGAACCAATGTGAAATAGAAGTTGAATTGACGTCTTTGCCAAGTGGGATGGCTCAGTAAGCTCCCATTAGCATTGACTGTATTGTGTCCAGCCAAACTAATCTCGTACAGTGGGGCAAAAAAGTATTTAGTCAGCCACCAATTGTGCAAGTTCTCCCACTTTTAAAAAGACGAGGCCTGTAATTTATCATAGGTACACTTCAACTATGACAGACAAATAAGAAAAAAAATCCAGAAAATCACATTGTAGGATTTTTAATTAATTTATATGCAAATTATGGTGGAAGACTTTTGTTATTGACCAAATACTTATTTATCTCAATACTTTGTTATAAACCCTTTGTTGGCAATGACAGAGGTCAAACGTTTTCTGTAAGTCTTCATGTTTTCACACACTGTTGCTGGTATTTTGGCCCATTCCTCCATGCAGATCTCCTCTAGAGCAGTGATGTTTTGGGGCTGTTGCTGGGCAACACGGACTTTCAACTCCCTCCAAAGATTATCTATGAGGTTGAGATCTGGAGACTGGCGAGCCACTCCTTCGTTGCCCAAGCGGTGTGTTTGGGATCATTGTCATGCTTGAAAGACCCAGCCACGTTTCATCTTCAATGCCCTTGCTGATGGAAGAGGGTTTTCACTCAATCTCACGATACATGGCCCCATTCATTCTTTCCTTTACACGGATCAGTCGCCCTGGTCCCTTTGCAGGAAAAAAAGCCCCAAAGCATGATGTTTCCACCCCCATGCTTCACAGTAGGTATGGTGTTCTTTGGATGCAACTCAGCATTCTTTGTCCTCCAAACACGACGAGTTGAGATTCTACCAAAAAGTTATATTTTGGTTTCATCTGACCATATGACATTCTCCCAATCTTCTGGATCATCCAAATGCTCTCTAGCTAAATTCAGACGGGCCTGGACATGTACTGGCTTAAGCAGGGGGACACATCTGGCACGGCAGGATTTGAGTCCCTGGCGGCGTAGTGTGTTACTGATGGTAGGCTTTGTTACTTTGGTCCCAGCTCTCTGCAGGTTCTGGGATTTTTGCTGACCGTTCTTGTGATCATTTTGACCCCACGGGGTGAGATCTTGTGTGGAGCCCCAGATCGGGGAGATTATCAGTGGTCTTGTATGTCTTCCATTTCCTAATAATTGCTTCCACAGTTGATTTCTTCAAACCAAGCTGCTTACCTATTGCAGATTGTCTTCCCAGCCTGGTGCAGGTCTACAACTTTGTTTCTGGTGTCCTTTGACAGCTCTTTGGTCTTGGCCATAGTGGAGTTTGGAATGTGACTGAGGTTGTGGACAGGTGTCTTTTTTATACTGATAACAAGTTCAAACAGGTGGCATTAATACAGGTAACAAGTGGAGGACAGGAGTCTCTTAAAGAAGTTACAGGTCTGTGAGAGCCAGAAATCTTGCTTGGTTGTAGGTGACCAAATATTTATTTTCCACCATAATTTGCAAATAAATTCATAAAATCCTACAATGTGATTTTCTGGATTTTTTTTCTCATTTTGTCTGTCATAGTTGAAGTGTACCTATGATGAAAATTACAGGCCTCATCTTTTTAAGTGGGAGAACTTGCACAATTGGTGGCTGACTAAATACTTTTTTGCCCCACTGTATATCCATGAAACGGTCAACATCCCCAAAACACTGACTCATCCATAAAAAAACTCTGTACATTTCCCACCATCCACCACATGATAACATACAACATATTTGTGTCCACACACACACACACACACACACACATACTACTGCGCCTCAACCCTTTGGAACATCTTTCCACATAGTTTATTCTATTCGCTGAGATAGGATGAGTTGAGAGCCAAATTCCTCTAGAGTGCAGAGCACTGAGCACACACACAGTAACACAACGCAGATGACTTAGCTGCTTCAGTACGCTGTGTAAAGGCTGGGTAAGACTTACTGCATCACCCCAGTCATGGTACATGAAAACACACACACAGTAACACAACGCAGATGACTTAGCTGCTTCAGTACGCTGTGTAAAGGCTGGGAAAGACTTACTGCATCACCCCAGTCATGGTACATGAAAACACACACACAGGAACACAACGCAGATGACTTAGCTGCTTCAGTACGCTGTGTAAAGGCTGGGTAAGACTTACTGCATCACCCCAGTCATGGTACATGAACACACACACACAGGAACACAACGCAGATGACTTAGCTGCTTCAGTACGCTGTGTAAAGGCTGGGAAAGACTTACTGCATCACCCCAGTCATGGTACATGAACACACACACACAGTAACACAACGCAGATGACTTAGCTGCTTCAGTACGCTGTGTAAAGGCTGGGTAAGACTTACTGCATCACCCCAGTCATGGTACATGAACACACACACACAGTAACACAACGCAGATGACTTAGCTGCTTCAGTACGCTGTGTAAAGGCTGGGTAAGACTTACTGCATCACCCCAGTCATGGTACATGAAAACACACACACACAGTAACACAACGCAGATGACTTAGCTGCTTCAGTACGCTGTGTAAAGGCTGGGTAAGACTTACTGCATCACCCCAGTCATGGTACATGAAAACACACACACACACTAGCATACACACTCCGTCCTAAACTGTCACTCACACACCATATCAGAGAAGTTGATCTCAATCCTGTCAACGTGCAGAAACACCAACCAACAACAACAGGGGAACAGGGTAGAGTAGGTTGGGTCGGATGGAGAGGGAGAGCTAATGAGCAATGTGTTATGCAGATGCTGCAAATCCCAGGGAATTATGGGTTTTGGAAGCCACCTTCTCCACTTTAAATCACCCATCATGTCGAGACTCGAATAATGAAATGCAAGCGGTGTGGCTCCACTTGAAAGGGAGTTCACCATAGGGGCTGCATAGCAAATGGCACCCCATGTCCTATTTAGTGCACTACTTCTGACCAGAGCCCTATGGGGGCTAGGGTGCGATTTGGGAGGCAACTCATTTGATACTACTGCAGAAACCACATAGTAACACTAGGACAGAGGGAGATTCTGCTCTGGATAGAACCGGTCTTAACATTCTGAAACAGATTTGCAGCAACAAGGGAGAATTGGTGCATATGTTCTCATTATAAGCATAAAGCAGGTTTAAAATACTAATTAGTACAATTAGTTTATTGTATACGATGTACATCTGGCTGCACGAGGCTTGGTTTAGCTGAGTGTGTCTCGTTCTCTTTGTCTGACTTTGTCTGACTTAAGAACATATGAAAAAATGTATGTGTTTTAGGAGTAGCATTGTGTTGGAGTTCTGCAAACTGCAATTAATTATTGGGAGAACCTTGGGTCTGAGTTATAAAAAGTATCTACATATTTTGTCTGAAATCAATTTTGCTGAATCATTGCCCAAAATGAGAAGAAACCCACTGCCCCTGGTTTTTCTCTCTCTGGCTCTTACCGTTGCCATGGAGAGATTCAGGAAGCAAGAGCAAGGACGTAGAAAGTCAGACTCACTTCACTGATGTGAATATCCCTGATAGACAGAGCAACTACAACTCTATAACCCCCACTTAAAATACACTAGTTTGTATTGGGAGTTGTTTTTCTTGGTCACTGGGTATTATTGGCAAACGTCTTTCAGAGTCTTGTTTATACCTCTATCTTCTGTCCTCTTGGGTCAAGAAGGAACTTTGCATGACCTTCTTGGCCGCCCTCCTCTGTCAATCGCTACAGTTTAGGTCTAGATGCACCCACTACGGGCCCAAAATTTGGAACAATTGTTTTAATAGAGCTATTGCAAGCTATTATCAAACGTTAATGCATAAATTAAGTTTAAAGAGCCACTGAACACAGATTGGCACGTGTTTTTTTCTGTTGCTCATTAGATGAGATTTCAGTCTTGGAAGTGTGTTCCTGACCGATTCTGCATTTGGTTAATGTTTGTCCCCCATGAGACACTGTAGATGCAAAAGCCTATTTCACTTCCTCATAATCCCTGGAATAAAACTCAAGAAATCTTTCATACATTTTTATGTTTATGCCAACAATGTTTTAGTAGTGAAATGTTACATCTAAGGTATTTGGTGCAGTATTTCTCAAGTAAAGAATGTGTTGTCTTATGTAAACAAAGTCAGAGTTGCTGGGTAGGTCTGTCTCACTGTCTATGCTACTGGATAGACAGCAATCACTGCAGCTGTTCACCCCATGTTAATGGGCAAATGGACAAATCACCAAATCAAAACACAACCTTCATTTACATGTGACGCACAGCGGTTCCAAACTCCATTTTAGACGAGACTGACTTTATGACAAATTATCCTATTTACACGTTGTAGTCAATTTTGACACTAGAATAACCGTTTCTGACTCATATTTGAAGGCAGTCGCTCTTTTTAATTTAGATGTATTTGTCTTTGACATCAAGCACATTTTGTCTTTTTGTTGTTCTCTCAATCAGTAGACCTAACTGAATTAGGGTGAAAAATTCAAGTGGGTGGACTATCCAGCTCCAGGCAATCAATTCATTAAACAATGTCAAGACAAGGAAGTCACTAAAGGAGCCATAGAAATCATACAGTTAACAAACTGCTTCCTCCTCGAGGACTAGAGATGAACAAACTGCTTCCTCCTCGAGGACTAGAGATGAACAAACTGCTTCCTCCTCGAGGACTAGAGATGAACAAACGTGGAGAAAGTATGGATTGTTTGATATACTGATGCTGTTAACAGACGGGCAGAACATAAGACCAAGACAGACGGGCAGACCATAAGACCAAGACAAACGGGCAGACCATAAGACCAAGACAGACGGGCAGACCATAAGACCAAGACAGACGGGCAGACCATAAGACCAAGACAAACGGGCAGACCATAAGACCAAGACAAACGGGCAGACCATAAGACCAAGACAGACGGGCAGACCATAAGACCAAGACAGACGGGCAGACCATAAGACCAAGACAGACGGGCAGACCATAAGACCAAGACAGACGGGCAGACCATAAGACCAAGACAGACGGGCAGACCATAAGACCAAGACAGACGGGCAGACCATAAGACCAAGACAGACGGGCAGACCATAAGACCAAGACAGACGGGCAGACCATAAGACCAAGACAGACGGGCAGACCATAAGACCAAGACAGACGGGCAGACCATAAGACCAAGACAGACGGGCAGACCATAAGACCAAGACAGACGGGCAGACCATAAGACCAAGACAGACGGGCAGACCATAAGACCAAGACAGACGGGCAGACCATAAGACCAAGACAAACGGGCAGACCATAAGACCAAGACAAACGGGCAGACCATAAGACCAAGACAAACGGGCAGACCATAAGACCAAGACAAACGGGCAGACCATAAGACCAAGACAAACGGGCAGACCATAAGACCAAGACAAACGGGCAGACAAAGGTAGGCCGACAGACAGTTTGGGCGATAGAGTAGCTTCCCTACTCTAAACGTCTCCTATAGAGACAGACGGGTTGGTTTCTCTACTCTATAGGCCGACAGACGGGTTGGTTTCTCTACTCTATAGGCCGACAGACGGGTTGGTTTCTCTACTCTATAGGCCGACAGACGGGTTGGTTTCTCTACTCTATAGGCCGACAGACTGGTTGGTTTCTCTACTCTATAGGCCGACAGACGGGTTGGTTTCTCTACTCTATAGGCCGACAGACGGGTTGGTTTCTCTACTCTATAGGCCGACAGACTGGTTGGTTTCTCTACTCTATAGGCCGACAGACGGGTTGGTTTCTCTACTCTATAGGCCGACAGACGGGTTGGTTTCTCTACTCTATAGGCCGACAGACGGGTTGGTTTCTCTACTCTATAGGCCGACAGACGTTTGGTTTCTCTACTATATAGGCCGACAGACGGTTTGGTTTCTCTACTATATAGGCCGACAGACGGGTTGGTTTCTCTAACCTATAGGCCGACAGACGGGTTGGTTTCTCTACTCTATAGGCCGACAGACGGGTTGGTTTCTCTACTCTATAGGCCGACAGACGGGTTGGTTTCTCTACTCTATAGGCCGACAGACGGGTTGGTTTCTCTACTCTATAGGCCGACAAACGGGTTGGTTTCTCTACTCTATAGGCCGACAGACGGGTTGGTTTCTCTACTCTATAGGCCGACAGACGGGTTGGTTTCTCTACTCTATAGGCCGACAGACGGGTAGGTTTCTCTACTCTATAGGCCGACAGACGGGTTCATTTCGTTACACGTCTCTATCTCTACAGGGACATGCTTTTGCCTTCCTCCTAACTGGGGACCTTGGCATGATACCATGGTCAGTCACTGACACACTGAGGATAGTAGGGACACTAGGGTGACATGCAGGTTTTCGTGACAGAGCACTGGACATTCCAGCCGACATCCAGGCCATGCAGTAAATCAAGTTGGTGTAGGTTACTTCTCATGGGGATTGTCACCCAGAATACCTGGACCATCTGTCACTCAGACAGGCAGTTCCACTGTAACTGCGTCACACACAGGCGTTTCAGAAGGTCTTAGAATCTACTGTAGGTAACATTATGATCATGGATGGAATTAGTTAAATGATAGAATGTAACTTTCTCATTTTACTTAACATGTAATGGCATTGCATCCAAACATACTTGGTCTCTGTAATAACTTCACGATTGTCTGTCTGTCTTTTTGTGTGTGTGTCCCAAAAAACATTGGATTAAAGTCCTTCTTTTACAAAATCAAATAAGCCAACTATCAATTCCACTCCATCTGGGTGTGATGCACTTTCCCCATCCACCTGTAGGGGCCAGTATTCTCCCTCAGCCCTGGACCTGTCCAGGTCCCATACCATTACCCTCCACTTCAATGCACCAGTCATGCACCACAGCTCCAATACGCAGCTGCCCCATATACATTTCCTCTTCCTGTTCTCCTGTTCAAATATATTAGAGCGGATCACATGCCCCATTGACTCTCCGCTCTGATCAACTGTGCTCTGGGGATCGAGGAGCCGTTTCGGTACAAAAGCCTTTGCTTTAGGGAGCAGGGTCCAACTTTCAGTCAGAAGATACTGAGCAGTTTTTTTCAAGCCCGTCGTCGCTCAGAGAAGTAGGAGAAACTATGGACTTGCCGTTTGGCTTTTTGTTTTCTGAATACTGCATATCTGTAAATTGTGGTGAGCGAGACGACTAGGCCGGTGGTAGACAGACTTACTCGTTGAAGACGAGGTCGGGGGCGAAGTAGAGCATCTGTCCGTTGGTGTGTTTGTAGGACCTCCAGCTGAGACTGAAGGAGGACAGACACATCCAAGAGTACTGGATCAGGGTGATTTGGTCCTCTATGGGCAGGCCCCGGAAACCTGGGAGAGAGAGAGAGGACCATTATTGATGTGATATGTTCCTGCATGTTTGATTTGGCAATGAAAGTCCCTGACATCCACTGCTAATGAAGGCTATTGAATTGAATCGAGGGGACTGATGGGAAGGGACACGGTGAGAGGTAGTGAGTCTTACATTGAATACAGTAGTGAATGCAGGACCAGTGACATACCTAGAGAGACACCGGTACAGCAACCCATGAGGCATTCACCCAGTCTTTCCTCTGTGTGTGTGTGTATGCATATGGCAAGGTGCCTAGGAGCACCAATATTTGTTCAGACATGAACAAACCACTGCAGAGTATTCACCCGGTGTTGTTTTGTTTTACACAAAATCCCCCAAGGCTTCTAATTATTGGCCTTGTTGTCTATGTGGGCCCTTAAATAGACTAACGGGAAAGTTGCCAATCTCTCACTCCGACTTTATACAGAGCATTACATATGAACTCTGCCTCATTCTATAATGCAGAGTCCCAACGAGGATGCCAATGCTGCAACTGAAAGTGACTGATCACAGCTTAGGTACTATTCCAGGCTTTGCATGTCAGTTGTCAACCATGCAGCCGCTGCCAAGCCCACGATATGTTACGGTATCAATTCATTGTTGAATTAGTGTGCGGGTTGTATTGCTGGCTACGCCTGTGGCTTTTTAAAAAAGGACTCAAAGCTCTTGATTCAAATAACCAGCTTACTGTACATCAATGGTGCTCCCTGGAAGAATCTATAGCTGGGTCTAAGATGCTTATTAAAAGATTAACTTTTGGGTCGCCCATCAAGGTGCTTGAGGACTGAAGACACTCAACAAGTCAATAGTTTACAGTGACGACAGTACAGGATGCTGCACACAGCATATACTAGGCTTCCTGTGTACTGTGACACTGGACTGTCCAGTACAAGGCTTGTTTATAGTCTACAGCAGCCATGTAGCGCAAAGCAGTCTGCCTTATTAGAGTCTTCTGGAGTTGAGTTTCTGAGCTTCTATTAGCAGAGCTAAGTCCAAATGTAAACTGAATGCCGTGGAACTTTCAAAGTCAGAGACTCAGAGAGGGACAGGGGAGAGAGAGGGGCTGGTTTCCACCTACTGTGTCTGCCTTTCTATTTATACGCCCGGATACTGCAAGCAGACACCCTGGAAGAGGTATCAAGTATTTGCAATACAGCGAATTAAACGGCATCAAAGAGGTGACTGTAAGGCATCTTTTGAATATTTCACCAACTGACAGTTTTTAGGAACTTACCTCTTTTTAAAAAAAACAAATGGTATATTAAAGTAAAATTTTCCGTAAACGAGTTCGATTTACATTATTTATAAAAGGCTGATGAATGTAAATTAGCTCTGTTTCCAAATCTTGATTACATTTTGGCTTTAAATAGGATGCTATCTCTAATCTCATTAAAGCATTGCGGAATAATTTCCTAACGAGATCGGGAAAATTACTGCCGAATATATTCAGAAGGCGCAAATGTTAATAATACCACACCATGTCAAAATATCCCTGGAGTATAAAATACATGATAGGAGAAATCACTAACAGCCAATACGCCCACTCGAGATTTACCCATATCTCTGCCCCCAAGCATTTAGAACGGAATAGGCTCTGAATAAGTTGACTCTAGACATGTATCTGTTTCTGATGTCCCCATCAAAGATTACTATATAGGAAATGAAGCGCCACTTCCTTACATCTGTACCGCCCAATCCCATCCAGAACCCCCATTTCTGTCTAACCTGGAAGTAGTTTGGCCTCCTTCAACAAAGCTATCAAAAATATTAGGGAAAAAAAGGATGATACTGTATTTCACTCTAACCTGGAAGTACTTTGGCCCACTTGACCACGCGGATCATCTGTTTCCCAGCCAGCTGGTTGAGGCTGGACAGCAGGTGGTCGGTGGTGTCAGGCTGGGTGTTGTCGTAGCCCGCAAACACCACCTCTGGCTCAATCAGCTCCAACACGCTGCAGATGGAGGGGGGCAGGTAGGGGGTCACCAGCCCCCCTCCAGGGCCGTGGGGCACCAGGGCGTTAGTGGGGCTGGTGCTCAGCTCCTTCTCTCCTGAGGACAAATACCCCCCTCCGGATCCAGGGCACGTCTGCCCCCCCTCCTTGGTGGGGGTCGAGTCTTCGTTCACACCCTTCAGCTTGCCTAGCTTCTTAGACTTCCGCGCTGTAGGGAGGAAGAGAGAATGACGCTCCAACTTAAAGTACAACTTACCGTGCATTGTGGGGTTCTGTTGACAGAGAGCATGTAAAGTAGTGTACGTACTGAAGTAGCTACAAATATTCAAGCTGTATTTGAGCTCAACTTTGTTTGGCAATTGTTGGACTTTTGGAAGCTAAGTGTCATGTTGACCATACCATAGGGCGGTGTACAATTGGCCCAGCTTCGCTAGGGGAGGGTGTGGCTAGGGGAGGGTGTGGCTAGGGGAGGGTGTGGCTAGGGGAGGGTGTGGCTAGGGGAGGGTGTGGCTAGGGGAGGGTGTGGCTAGGGGAGGGTGTGGCTAGGGGAGGGTGTCATTGTAAAATAAGAATTTGTTCTTAACTTACTTGCCTAGTTAAAGGTTAAATCAAATTCAAATAGAAATCAAAGTGCCGATAAAATATTCTGTTTGTCAGATGTAGGATATCTTGAGCACTCCTAACAGAACTGTTTTCTGCCTCTCTCCAGGGTAACTTTGAGGGAAAGTATGTTAGGAAATGAATCAGGATTTGGAGACTGTCCACCTTTGACAAAGTACAGTAAGGAAAACATTTGTTCTGTATATTGCAATAGCACTAAAACGGAAAACCTTTCTTGCTGTATAAGCAAGTCTATTTTGGTTCCCAGGCCATATCCAAACTCTGTATCACACGTTAATATTGGCCTTCAAACTTGGCTGTGGATTCTGTAATGATACAAAGTCTCAGAGTAGCACCAATTTGACTCCACACACTAACCCTCAACTTTGTTTTTACGGTCCTACAACGAGTCGGGGCACCAACATATTGAACCCGCCTATGATCAGACTAGGAATCTGATTGGCCGCTCAGCAATAATAGCCGTTTGTCCTAGAAAGCTCCCATTTCCTTAGAATAGGGTGTTATTTCGGATGCATCGGTTCAGATTTAGGATATCTGGCATTTATGATTCCGTACCTCCGAGATTCATCCCGGCTTGGAGACACTTCCGTACTCGACAGGCAGGACAGTTTTTCCTCCGGATCTTATCGATGATACAGTCATTTCTTCCGGCACACAGGTAGTTGTGCTGGCCTTAACACACACACAGACAGGAAGACAGGAAGTTTAATAGTGAGCCGAACGCTGAGAGACAAGACAGCAGGAAGCTGAAACATATGGAGGACAATAGGATAACTTACAGATGTAGGATCTTAATTTGATCACCCTATTGCAGGAAAACGTTGTGTACTTAATGTTTAAAAATGCTTCTGAAGTTATTTAGACTGACACTTTAGATTTGATTTTCCCGAACAAACATTTTATCAACTCCAACAAAAATGTCCATTAATTATAATCAACATAATCGTTGAAATCCTGTTGGCGGGATTATTTTCCTGCTGTAGACAACTGGCTCAAATTAAGATCCTACATCTGTACTCAAATGCATTGGAGTGTTTCCATAATATACTGTAACAACCTAAAATACCAAGAAATCTTGATACCTTAAGCCATTCTTGCACACAGACATATACAGTACATATACTGAGGATTTCCTCAACTGGCCAGTATGGTGATATGAATACTACATCATAGAAACGTAGGCTTTAGAATTGATTGCACATAACATAAAATGGGAGTATTCCACTAGAACTATAAATGGTTACTAATGGTGTCTCTGTATGGTACAGGGGTACTATATCTAAACACGTGTGGTTGGCTGAGGCATTGGTTGTGTGTGTGTGTGCCTGCGCGCAGCCCGTTTGTGTGTCTCTCTCTCTCTCTCTCTCTCTGACTAGTGCCTGGGCTGCTCCAGTCTTTGACAGTGACGCGAACAGGCAGAGAATCCCCCTCTGCCTCCCTGCCTAGCCCACAGCTAAACCAAATGATCTCCTGTTTCAGAGAGCCAGCTTCCGCTCCACTGGACCAGCACTGTACGTCTCCTCTTCATCTCCTCTATTCACCCCTCTTCTTTTCCTCTCTACACCGCCAGCCTCTGAGTGCCACACGCACCCCCACACACACATTCGTTCCCCAGGCCAGGGTCGGCCAGCTCAGCGCGCCTGCGCCGCACCACGGAAGCCATACATACACACACAAACACACACATTGACCCGAGCTATGGCCTGAAAACCTTCACTATGGTATGTCACAGCCACAGGAAGTGGCCAAGCGAGATGCACCGAGTACAGACAGAAAACAGGATACAGTGACTTTAGTTCATTCCATTTCATCTGATGATGATAAAGTCTGTCTATGAAAGTGGGCGTCTGCGTACGTGCCACAGGAGGTTGGTGGGACCTTAATTGGGGAGGACGGGCTCGTGGTAATGGCTGGAGCGGAATCAGTGGAACGGTATCAAACACATTGTTTCCAGGTGTTTGATGCCATTCCATTTGCTCCATATCAGCCATTATTATGAGCCGTCCTCCCCTCAGCAGCCTCCACTGGTACATGTATGTGTGTTTTTGTGTGAGTGCCTACTGTACGTGTGTACCTGCATGCATGCACGTTTCTGAGCATGTGTGCCGGGAGTGTTGGCATGCAAGCGAATTGCTGCATTGGCCTTCTGTGTGCATGCATGCATAACTGTTCGTCAATGTACAGTATGTGTGACCATACCGTGTGTGTGTGTGTGTGTGTGAAGTTGCACAGTGTGTCTGTAGTCTGATCTCTGCCAGGAGAGGAGAGGAGAGGAGGCAGCTGTAGCTAGGTCTAGCTCCCTCCAGTCCTCCACTATTTCTGTCTAAATCACATGACTCTTACATAAGCCCATTTTTCTTGCTCTAAAAAACAGTAAACTGCGACACAGGAAATGCACAACGCTAACCCCCCCCCCTGCCCTCTTCCCGCCCCCTCACTGGATGGTTCAGAACTTGTCTTGGAGCCCTTCTATCCAGTGTCCAGCTCATTCCCATGAATCCTGTTAATCATTGTCAGGAAGTTACACACTCTAAATTGTGTGTACATGTACAGTATTTAGTTTGTTCCTGTTTGTATTGGTGGATGAGTGTGGATTTTATGTTTCTCAACATTTACAAAAGGTGTGTTTGCTGATAAGTGATGAATCCCTTTTCCAGGGATTTAGCCCCGTACACTTTATATGAACTGGAAAAATATTGTTTATCCTCATCGGCTCTACAGAGAATCTATTCGTTCACATACTTAGAAACTCAACTTACTCTAACAGATTTCCACATTTCCAGATTCATCACCTAGTCCTCAACTATAATAAATATGAAGATGGCGCCGGAGGGGAAGGCTGCCGTCTTATTGGCTCTTAACCAAGCATGCTATTTTGTTTGTTTTTTCATAACTTGTTTTGTACATAATGTTGCTGCTACGGTCTCTTAAGACCGAGAAGAGCTTTTGGACAGCAGAACTGCGATTACTCGCCTCAGATTAGATGACGAGTTTTTCTTCATTGAGTCAGACGGGAGGGAGATACTACAGACACCCGACCAAGCCCAGCTTTCGCTGGAGAAGGAAACTGAGATTTCACGGAAAAAGATCAGGGTGCCTTGTGAAGATCAGGCAAGGAGTGGCTAATCTGCCTTTGCCTTCTGTCCTGCTAGCTAACTTTCAATCGCTGGAAAATAAATGGGACGAACTGAAAGCATGTATATCCTACCAACGAGACATTAAAAACTGTAATATCTTGTGTTTCACCGAGTCGTGGCTGAATGACGACATTAAGAACATACAGCTGACGGGTTATACACTATCAGCAGGATCGAACAGCAGCCTCTGCTAAGACACAGGGCGGGAGCCTATGTATATATTTAAACAGCTGGTGCATGATATCTAAGGAAGTCTCATCTGAGGTAGAGCATCATGATAACCTGTAGACCACATTATGTACCTACAGAGTTTTCATCTGTATTTGTCGTAGCCGTCTACATACCACCACAGACCGATGCTGGGACTAAAACCGCACTGAGCTGTACACCGCCATAAGCAAACAGGAAAATGTTCATCCGGAGGCGGAGCTCCTAGTAGCCTGGGACTTTAATGCAGGGAAACTTAAATCAGTTTTACCTAATTTCTATCAGCATGATAAATGTGCAACCAGAGGGGGGAAAAAATTCTAGACCCCCTTTACTCTACACAGAAGTGTACAAAGCTCTCCCTCGCCCTCCATTTGTCAAATCTGACCATAATTCTATCCTCCTGATTCCTGCTTTCAAGCAAAAATTAAAGCAGGGAGCACCAGTGATTCGGTCTATTAAAAAAGTGGTCGGATGAAGCAGATGCTAATCTACAGGACTGGTTTGCTAACACAGACTGGAATATATTCCGGGATTCTTCCGATGGCATTGAGTACACCAATTCAGTCACCAGCTTCTTCAGGCAGAAATTTGCATCCTGTAGCTCCAACTCCAAAAAGTTCTGGGACACTGAAGTCCATGGAGAACAAGAGCACCTCCTCCCAGCTGCCCACTGCACTGAGGCTAGGTAACATGGTCACCACCAATAAATCCATGATTATCAAACTTCAACAAGCATTTCTCAACGGCTGGCCAAGCCAACTCCAACCTCGGCCAACAGCCCCCCTGGACCTGTACAAATCAGCTGGGCTTGACAATCTGGACCCTCTATTTCTGAAACTATCCGCCGCCATTGTCGCAACCCCTATTACCAGCCTGTTCAACCTCTTTCATATCGTCTGAGATCCCCAAGGATTGGAAAGCTGCCGCAGTCATCCCCCTCTTCAAAGGGGGAGACACCCTGGACCCAAACTGTTACAGACCTATATCCATCCTGCCCTGCCTATCTAAGGTCTTCGAAAGCCAAGTCAACAAACAGGTCACTGACCATCTCGAATCCCACCGTACCTTCTCCGCTGTGCAATCTGGTTTCCGAGCCGGTCACGGGTGCACCTCAGCCACACTCAAGGTACTAAACGATATCATAACCACCATCGATAAAAGACAGTACTGTGCAGCCGTCTTCATCGACCTTGCCAAGGCTTTCGACTCTGTCAATCACCATATTCTTATCGGCAGACTCAGTAGCCTTCGTTTTTCTGATGACTGCCTTGCCTGGTTCACCAACTACTTTGCAGACAGAGTTCAGTGTGTCAAATTGGGGGGGGCATGCTGTCCGGTCCTCTGGCAGTCTCTATGGGGGTGCCACAGGTTTCAATTCTCGGGCCGACTCTTATCTCTGTATATATCAATGATGTTGCTTTTGCTGCGGGCGATTTACTGATCCACCTCTACGCAGACGACACCATTCTGTATACTTCCAGCCTGTCCTTGGACACTGTGCTATCTAACCTCCAAACAAGCTTCAATGCCATACAACACTCCTTCCGTGGCCTCCAACTGCTCTTAAACGCTAGTAAAACCAAATGTATGCTTTTCAACCGTTCGCTGACTGCACCCGCACGCCTGACTAGCATCACCACCCTGGATGATTCCGACCTTGAATATGTGGACCTCTATAAGTACCTAGGTGTCTGGATAGACCGTAAACTCTCCTTCCAGACTCATATTAAACATCTCCAATCGAAAATCAAATCTAGAGTCGGCTTTCTATTCCGCAACAAAGCCTCCTTCACTCACTCAGCCAAACTTACCCTAGTAAAACTGACTATCCTACCGATCCTCAACTTCGGCGATGTCATCTACAAAATAGCTTCCAACACTCTACTCAGCAAACTGGATGCAGTTTATCACAGTGCCATCCGTTTTGTTACTAAAGCACCTCACACCACCCACCACTGCGACCTGTATGCTCTAGTCGGCTGGCCCTCGCTACATATTCGTCGCCAGACCCACTGGCTCCAGGTCATCTACAAGTCCATGCTAGGTAAAGCTCCGCCTTATCTCAGTTCACTGGTCACGATGGCAACACCCACCCGGTGCACGCGCTCCAGCAGGTGTATCTCACTGATCATCACTAAAGCCAATACCTCATTTGGCAGCCTTTCGTTCCAGTTCTCTGCTGCCTGTGACTGGAACGAATTGCAAAAATGGCTGAAGTTGGAGACTTATCTCCCTCACCAACTTCAAACATCTGCTATCTGAGCAGCTAACCGATCGCTACAGCTGTACATAGTCTATCGGTAAATAGCCCACCCAATTTTACCTACCTCATCCCCATACTGTTTTTATTCATTTACTTTTCTGCTCATTTGCACACCAATATCTCTACCTGTACATGACCATCTGATCATTTATCACTCCAGTGTTAATCTGCAAAATTGTAATTATTCGCCTACCTCCTCATGCCTTTTGCACACAATGTATATAGACTCTTTTTTTCTACTGTGTTATTGACTTGTTAATTGTTTACTCAATGTGTAACTCTGTTGTCTGTTCACACTGCTATGCTTTATCTTGGCCAGGTCGCAGTTGCAAATGAGAACTTGTTCTCAACTAGCCTACCTGGTTAAGTAAAGGTGAATTTTTTTTTAAATTAAAAAAATAAGTGCATCAAGGACGTCATCCCCACAGTGCCTGTATGTACATACCCCAATCAAAAGCCATGGATTACATGCAACATTCGCACAGAGCTAAAGGGTAGAGCTGCCGTTTTCAAGAAGTGGGACTCTAACTCTGAAGCTTATAAGAAATCCTGCTATGCCATCTGACGAACCATCAAACAGGCAAAGCATCAATACAGGACTAAGATCGAATCGTATTACACCGGCTCCGACACTTGTCGCATGTGGCAGGGCTTGCAAACTATTACAGACTTCAAAGGGAAGCACAGCTGAGACATGCCCAGTGACATGAGCCTATCAGACGAGCTAAATAACTTCTATGCTCACTTCGAGGCAAGTAACACTGAAACATGCATGAGAGCACTAGCTGTACCGAAAGACTTTGATCATGCTCTCAGTAGCCAATGTGAGTAAGACTTTTCAACAGGTCAACATTCACAAGGCTGCAGGGCCAGACGGATTACCAGGACATGTACTCCGAGCATGCGCTAACCAACTGGCAAGTGTCTTCACTGACATTTTCAATCTCAGTGTTTTTGAGCAAAGAGACTAAGGTAACCTGCCTAAATGACTACAGACCCATAGCACTCACGTCTGTAGACATGAAATGCTTTGAAAGGCTGGTCATGGCTCACATCAACATTCTCCCAGAAACCCTAGACCCACTCCAATTTGCATACCACACCAACAAATCCACAGATAATGCAATCTATTCCACTACACACTTCCCTTTCACACCTGGACAAAAGGAACACCTACGTGAGAATGCTATTCATTGACTACAGCTCAGCGTTCAACACCATAGTGCCCTCAAAGCTCATCACTAAGCTAAAGACCCTGGGACTAAACACGTCCGTCTGCAAATGGATCCTGGACTTGCTGACGGGCCGCCCCCAGGTGGTAAGGGTAGGTAACAACACATTCGCCACGCTGATCCTCAACACAGGGCCCCTTGGTTGCATGCTCAGTCCCCTCCTGTACTCCCTGTCCACTCATCACTGCCATGCCAGGCGTGACTCCAACACCATCATTAAGTTTGCTGATGACAACAGTGGTAGGCCTGATCACCGACAATGATGAGACAGCCTATAGGGAAGAGGTCATGGACCTGACCGTGTGGTGCAAGGACAACCTCTCCCTCAACGTGATCAAGACAAAGGAGATGATTGTGGACAACAGGAAAAGGAGGACCGAGCACGCCCCCATTCTCATTGACGGGGCTGTAGTGGAGCAGGTTGAGAGCTTCAAGTTCCTTGGTATCCACATCACTAACATAGTCCAAGCATACCAAGAAAGTTGTGAAGAGAGCACGACAAAACCTATTCCACTTAGGAGACTGAAAAGATTTGGCATGGGTCCTCAGATCCTCAAAAGGTTTTACAGCTGCACCATCAAGAGTACCCTCTACGCTGCTGCTACTCTGTTATCTATGCATAGTCACTTTAGTAACTCTACCTACATGTACACATTACCTCTATACAAGGGCCCCCACACATTGACTCTGTACCGGTATCCCCTGTATGTAGCCCCGCTATTGTTTTATTTACTGCTGCTCTTTATTTGTTATTCTTATCTCTTACTTTTTTTTAGGTATTTACTGCATTTTTTTAGGGCTTGGTAAGCATTTCACTGTAAAAATTCAGCATTTCACTGCACCGGTTGTATTCAGGTTTAAGGGCTTGTCAGTAAGCATTTCACTGTAAGGTCTACACCGGTTGTATTCAGCATTTCACTGTAAGGTCTACACCGGTTGTATTCAGCATTTCACTGTAAGGTCTACACCGGTTGTATTCAGCATTTCACTGTAAGGTCTACACCGGTTGTATTCAGCATTTCACTGTAAGGTCTACACCGGTTGTATTCAGCATTTCACTGTAAGGTCTACACCTGTTGTATTCGGCGCATGTGACAAATACAAATGGATTTGATTTAATCCAAGAAACCATTGCCTCCTACTTGTACTCCATAAAAGCATTCCTAGAATGTGAATGTGCACTGATGGACCATTATTACATCATAATGTTTTCATATACCATGGAACAGATCAAATCAACATACTTTTTATAATGATACCAAAAACACATTTTGTACATAGTTTTCTTTCTATAATGCTATACTTTAATACAATATAAAATCTCCTGCAATCATCGTAAAAGGGCTACGGCTACATTTACTACTGTAAGTGCTCAACCAGCTCCAGGAGAGAGAACTCCATTACATTACATGGCAACCGAGGGAGTTCCTGAACGGACTCCATTGATGTCTCCTTTTTGCTGCGTTTGTGACATCAACATCTGGCAACCGGCCTATGAGCGGACCCTGTCTGTCAACTGGAGCATAAAACCGCTATGGGGATATTACTATGTGGGGAATACGATGTCTCTCTATGGGAGACCCTTTTGAACAGCTTTTCTTTCTTTTTTAGCCCAGGTTGCCAGATACTGAGAACATCCTTGAAAGAAGAGTCTGAGAGGCCCATGTCCTCCACAGATTCAGGTTTAGGCCATACAATACTGTAGCCTTTAAGCAGTTCCTATTTAAATAGTCTGAACTTGAGACCGTGGCTCGTGTTTCGGTATCTGTCCTGCATTGAGTGAAGAGGCGTTGTCTAAGACACTTGTGTCATTAGGCTAGGCTATATTTAGTGTTTACCGAGCGTCACACGCACACACGACGACAACAACAGAGATCCTGCCAGTGGTATGTCTATTCTAGCCAGGCAATGTCTTTTGACATAGACCAACACATTTGATATAGGCCACCTTGGCTGCATACAGCTGTGTAACGACTGTTGTTGTTGGATTAAATGGCTTTCACCAGATCAAAAAAAAAAAATGCTGGAGAATTTGACACAGGCTCAGAATGAAAAGCACTAATTTGTTTTCAATGACAACGGCTGTCAGTGGTATTTTTCGATAGAAGTTCTCAACACGTTCCTATTAGATTCATGGTAGTCATTCAAACACACACTCCTATACATGTTTTATTCAAAGAGAGGGTTGGGTGGTGCCTATTCCAAGTTGATCTGGGTTTCCCATCTACTCCCCTATTATCTCAAACGTCTGTTATTTTACCCCAGGCTCACAGCCTTACATGTCTCCATGGTCATTATTCTCTCACCGGGACATTCGAATGAGGCTTTATTTCAACATGAAGGTATAGTCTATACCCATGAAGGTATAGTCCCCATTCTTTAACCTACCTCTCCATCCTTCCCTCTCACACCCATCTAGTGGCCGATGTTCTCTTGGACCTCCATTTCATTCATTAGGATCCCCATTAGTCAACGCCAGTGGTGACAGCTAGTCTTACTGGGGTCCAGCACATAGCGAAAAAGACATTACAGACAAAATACTTCACAATTGACATTTTAAAAACATGAACATCAAAGACAATATAATCGATTTCTATTTGGAAGGAAGGGGCAGAGTTCTTTTATAGAGCGGTTTAGAAAATGAACATTTCCGGCAGCGGGCCAAAACAAACGTGACTTCTCTTCCAAATTAAACAAATCAGAAAGTGCTTCAGTGCCTGTTTCTGGGGCTAATAGCTCCACATATACAACCCTCTTGGATTTCCCAAATACCCTGCCTGTCACAACAGTGTACGCATGATTTGCTGTTTTTATAAAGTCACCTGACTCACTGCCGACCCTAAAGGTTAACCCAGTAACCACGGCAACCACATCCGCCCCTACAGGTTGAACTTCCCGCTTTACCACGACAACCACAGTGCTTAGTCCCTCTATAGGAATTCTACTATTTGTGATGCAATAATTCAACAGTCTATGTAATGACATGCATATTGTAGGTGTAGGATAATTGGCACACTTGCATATTGCTTGGTGTAGTAGGTAGTCACACAAATGCAATTTCAGATACCTATCAGTCAACACACAAACTATATTTTCTTCAAAAACGTTCTGCAAAGCGCAGTCACCACACACATCAACAGTACACACACACACCCCCCCACACCACAACTGTATCAACACTGCCCCTGCACATATCAGCCACAAACCAATGGGCCAGTGATAACATTGATAAAGCCCATCTGATTGGCCCGGCGGTGTTATTTGGTTAAACACTTAAGGTGTATCCTACCCAGCGACCCAGTGCTCGGAACCCTCTTTGCATTGATGTCAAAGAACAAAGGTATCAGCCTGGAAAAGGAAGTAGATTGGGTGGTGATCGAGGCCTTTAGTGCCACGGGGCAACGAGGGCATGAGTGGCTCCACACACCATCTACATGGGTCATCTCAGGTCAGGTTGAGTTAAGGACACAGAGGAAACACGGAGGGACCGGTCGGTCTGTTGGCCAGATATTAACTGGCACTCATGGTTACGCTACATCCGCATAGGTCTGTTATACAATGGTCTCGGACTGCTACTAAGACTACTGCCTACCATGCATCTAAGCTGCACAATACTAGAATGAACCAATTAATAGTAACTGGCAACCTCTGATACTGTAGGCTCATTTGGGTCTGGAGCTGGACAAGTTGAAGGCCAGCCGTAGGCCTACATCCACGCATCACTGTTTAAAAGGCCTATACGATAAACCAGGACTGCTACTAAGGTGACCTGCATTCAGAGCATAGACAATAGTTGAATGAACCTTGGGTAACCCTGGTACTTGGCCTACTTACTCATGTTGCTAAACCAATTACTATAATCTGCAAAAAAAAATATAGTATTCAGGCCTAGTGTTTTATCAATGCGTCATCCACAGCTGTTGTTGCCTGCAACATTTAATTAATACAACTGTGGTGTGAAAGGGTTCGGCTTCCATTAAATGACACAATTACTTTTAATTATCTAGCATAATTACTAGAGGCTTAAGGAAATTCTGCACCCTCAGTCTGTCACTGTCTGGCCTTGTTCACTAATTACGTTGACAGTCGTTAATGGGGTCAAGGGGAGGGCACTGTCGTCATGGATTGTATAGGTGTCTATAGGCTCTAATACAGGTGCATGATCAAAAACTGCTTTGGTAACTTGAATTTCTCGTGGCCAGACTAGGTAAATATAAATGTTACGAGCATCTGACCTAAAGTAATTAGGCGAGGTTTTAGTTCTGGGTTTACCGGGATTAAGGTAACCTTAACGAAGTGGGTCAAACACAACCTAAGAGGTGGTCTTAATGACTTCCTGTTAGTTTATGTAACGTTGTTAGTATGGATTAGATTGCTATAATGCCTGCTTTGATACAATCCATTATTGCTTACTTCACCTTACGTTAAAGGGTCAAGTGGTGTTCATTGTATGGTACAACTTGGATAAATATGCCATTTTGGAACACCATGCTTATTGTTATGATGGGTATTAACCAGTTATTCTGCATATAGCATGACTAATTCATATCAAATATATCAGAGTAGTCAAAGGACATCACATCTCTATAAAATGTGAAAATGCATATAGCATGATTGTAATAAATATACATTACATCAATGTAGGTTTATTGTAAGTCTGATAGAAGGACATGTATGCCATTCGTCTGAGAGGGACTGAGTCTAATAAATGGCTGGGTTTCAGATGCTCTTATATGAGACAACCTGAGGCACCCAGTGCAGCTAGAGGAGGCGTCACATCTGATTGGAGCACAGACCTATCAGTAAAAATATAAACCATCTGATTGGAGCACAGACCTGTCAGTCAAAATATAAACCATCTGATTGGAGCATGGGCCTGCCAGTCAACTCATAAACAGTACCATTCGTGTCCTCAGATGAACTTTTCCACTGATGCCCAGAGAGAGAAGGAGAGCTTTACATCAGTGTAATGCTAACCATGCCCGTGCCACACACTGCAACACTATACACAGCTAGCCTGTAACACGGTTGAAAGGTTTCACAGTAGACCTTTGAGTTCAATAAAGTAAAAGACAGTCAAATAATAAGTCATGGAATAAAGGAACTGTAGTGAATATTATTAAACGGAGCGGTATGCCAAACCACTGATGACGTGAATAATAAGCTAGCAGCACTCAACAGTTAGTCTTAGGGACCAGAAAGGGGATGCTTTCCAAATGGCACCCTATTTATTTTAGTGCACTAGTTCTGACCAGAGCTCTACGCACTGTTTAGGAAATAGGGTGCCGTTTGAGACGCATCCCAGAGCAGCAGTCCACATGGAGTGGTTTACAGAGCCCAGCTGTCTTGTATCAACACACTGTCTCAGGGATGACTTCAGGGATAGGGGAGGGGTAAGGATAAGGGAGGGGAGGGGGTAGTGGTGGGGAGGGGGTAGTAGAGACTAGTTCAATGTGTGAAGATGCTTGGCTTGGAAACGTACTGTATCCACAATTTTCAAACAGCTTGTCTGCTATGCTAATTCAATTCAAGTCAAGTACAAACCAAATTCCTACGTGAGGTAACAGAGACTACAGTAAGCCTGAACAGTTAGTTTTGTAGGTACTGTATGAGGTGAAACAATGACCAACAAGGCTCAGAAAGGAATGATCATTGATCATTTGTCTACAACTTTATAGGAGATAATGATTCTACAGCAATACCTCTGGGTGTTATTCATAAGCCACAGTAACCCTTTCCATTTAGCAACAGCTGCTAAGCTCAATAAATGATGCCTTGTGCTCAGCTACACAGAGAAGGCTATTTGCCATACCAACTAAATGTATATAAAAAGACAAACGAACGAGTATTAAAATGCATACACCGTTATTCTCTAAATTACGATGGAATATTTATTCATTGAAATGAGAGCTCTTTAAGGGAACAGTTAGTGGGCGAACATTTCCATAATGAATTAAACATCATCTGGTTTCAGTCTGGTGGGAGGCAGCATGGGGTGGAAAGGGAGATACCTAGTCAGTTGTACAACTGAATGCATTCAAAGAGAGGTGTGTGGGGGGGGGGCTGCCTTAATCGACATCCACGTCATCAGTCCCTGGGGAACAGTGGGTTCCTTGCTCAGGGGCAGAACGACAGATTTTTGACCTTGTCAGCTCGGGGATTCGATCCAGCAACCTTTCGGTTACTTGGCCCAAGAGGTGTATATACTGTATATGAGAAGTTCCATTGAGATCAGAGTGGTATACTGTTCAGCCGACCAAAGATTAAAGCTACACTTACCAAACCACCAAACACTACCATTCACACAAACCCAGTACATACCCATTTTACGTCCAACCCAAAATTATAACCTGAATTATAGATTATATTCCAGTTCCTTCCACTACTCACACACTCCGTAGCATGGTCCCAGACCTGTTTGTACAGTATCGCCTAATCCTATGGATAATGCCACACAAAGAGATCTGAGACCAGCCTATAGACTCCTCGACTTTATCATTGAAGGGAAGCATACACAGGATTTTAATGTGAGCTGACGATGAGTAAAGAATACTAACTAGCTGTGGGTTGTAAATGGGTCTGAGACTCTGAGTCTGTAACTGGGTCTAATGGGCGGAGGCAGTAGGAGGCCGTCGTGCCTGTGAGGCAGCTGGGGGGCGCCTTGACAGAAATTAAACATGGATTATATCTCCCGTTGTATTGACATTGTCCTGCAGTCTCCTCTCATAGCTCATTATCAGACTCACAGAGGCCAGGTTTTTCACATTGAGGAAGAGGAGGAGAGAGGACGAGGAGAAAGGGGGAGGAGGAGAACTAGAACGTCTCCTCACGTCCTACTTACACCTCTCCGGAGCTCGGTGCTGACACATCACTTTAGTTTTCTTTCTCTCGCTCTTGTTCCCTCTCTCTCGCTTACTTTCTTTCTCAGCCCCTCCTCTCTGTGTGTCTGTCTCCCCCTCTCGCTCGCTCTCTCTCTCTCGCTCGCTCTCTCATTCTTTCTGTCTGCCTCATTCTCTCACTCCCCTCCCTTCTATGTCTGTTTCTCTGCCCTCTGTCTCTCTTCTGCAATTCCCCTGTCTTTTTCTCTTACTTTCATTCTATACCCTACCTCTTTCCCTCCCCGTTTCTTTCCCACCCCCTCTACCTCTCTTTCCCTCCCCCTCTACCTCTCTTTCCCTCCCCGTTTCTTTCCCACCCCCTCTACCTTTCTTTCCTTCCCCCTCTACCTCTCATCCTCTCTTCCCCACCCTCCCCTCTTAGCAGCTATGCTGATGTAAGGTAAGCGCTAGCTGGGCTCACTGCACACATCACAAAGGACACACATACTACAGTACAGGCAACCTTGATGACATCAGCCCACTAGTTCACATAGTTTGACCAGGCAGCAGCTGCACCAGAACAGACCCCAGAGTAGTCAGTTCAAACATAATATACAAGACACTACATTACCCACAATTCCTATAGATTCTAACTAGGCTATTCCACATTTAAGAGAGAGAGTGATGGCGTACAATACCTGACAGTATCAGTTTAGATGTGACACAATCTTCTCCTTAAGTAATTTTAAGGAGTAGGATACTTGTCCGCATGCTTATAAGAAATCTCGCTACACCCTCTGACGAACCATTAAACAGGCAACGTTCAATACAGGACTAAGATCGAATCCTACTACACCTCTCTGATGCTCGTCAGATGTGGCAGGTCTTGCAAACTATCACGGATTACAAAGGGAAACACAGCCGCGAGTTGTCCAGTGACACGAGCCTACGAGCGAAAGGCCTTCTATGTTCGCCTCGAGACTAGTAACATTGAACCATGCATGAGAGCACCAGCTGTTCCGGATGACTGTGTGATCATGCTCTCCGTAGCCTATGTGAGTAATACCTTTAAACAGCATGCGCTGGCAAGTGTCTTCCCTTACATTTTTAACCTCTCCCTGACCCAGTCTGTAATACCTACATGTTTCAAGAAGACCACCATAGTCCCTTTCCCCAAGAAGGCCAAGGTAACCTGTCTAAATTACTATCACCCTCTAGCACTCACATCTGTAGCCCTGAAATGCTTTGAAAGGCTGGTCATGGCTCACATCAACACCATCATCCTGGACCCACTCCAATTCACATACCCCCCCAACAGGTCCACAGATGATGCTCTCTCTATTGCACTCCATACTGCCCTTTCCCACCTGGACAAGATGAACACTTATGTGATAGTGCTGTTCATTGACTGCAGGAAACAGAGGGCCGAGAACGCCCCCATTCACATCAACTACCTCGTACCCCTGTACATTGACTTGGTACCGGTATTCCTTGTATATTGTCTCAATATTTTATTGTTTCCTTTTACATTTCTATTATGATTTCCTTTTACATGTTTTATACATTTGTCTTTAAATCTGCATTGTTAGGAAAGGGCTCGTAAGTAAGCGTTTCACGGTAAAGTGTACACCTGTTGTTTTCGAGGCGCATGTGACAAATACAATTTGATTTGATCATTTGACATGGCTATCTAACACACAGAAAGAGGACATGTTAAGGGGCTAATTGAACAAGTGAACAAAGCAGCAGTTGTTCCACAGAAATCACAGCAGTTTCCCATGAGGCAAACAGTCTACAGATTCCAACTGTGTATCCCATTTGGAATTGAATGAGCCTAAAATAAGACTGAATAGGCCTGGGTGATAACACTCTTAACCAACCTCATGTGGCCAACTCTGCTGCCTGCTTTCTGCACAAACAGCTGCACACACACACACACACACACACACACACACACACACACACACACACACACACACACACACACACACACAGCTCTTCAGCTGTTATATGTTAACTCTTCTCAGCCCTCCCAGGCACGCTCAGAGTGGAATGACATCATTTCTGATCCGATAACCCAGGAGACCTAATCCGGTTTCATAGGGATACATATATTGACTGTTTGTAAATATCATCAAATAAAGACATAATTCAATAGGAGTTGACTGTAGTTCCTCAGTTGACTGCTGAAAAAACACCTACCGACTGCCTTGTTGGTTCTTGCTTGCCTCCTCGGAGAGTGTGTGTGTGTGTGTGTGTGTGTGTCCGTGCACGTATGTGTGTGAGATTTAGCCCAGCGCCTCACGCTACACACAGTAATGAAAAGCGCATTATGAGTTTTTGTTTTTTCCCCAGCTAAAACACAGCATAAAGGGCTGTTATGGGAGAAGTATGTAGTTTGTGAGGTTTTTATGACGTTTTCAGTCATCTTAGGCCACAAACTGTACATGTGGAGCAATTTAACCTTATTTGTTTCTGACCGAGTCATACATTTCTGTTTAAAACTATAAATATTTGACAGGTAATTATCTAGAAGCTCCAAAAATGGAGTCATTCGTAAACACCAGTTTACGACTTCCTTTAAAACTTTATTGGTATTTCTTTAGACTGACTGGTCTGGTGTCACCTCTCTCTGGGTGAGTATGTTTTGGGTTTGGGCTACTTTGTTGCTAGCTCAGCATTTTCTCCTGGAGGTTATTCCTCTAAGACTATATGGACACTGGTGTGAGTTAGCCTAGCGCCAGGGCGCTAACTTAACTTAGCACTGAGGTTTAAACCCGCTAATGGAGGGGTTGTGTTTCGCACACAACCAAAATGGCCGACAATTATCTTTAAAGGCCATATTCACATCTTCTGACCAGGCATATTTCTGTCCCCAAACAACTGTACTACTATAGACAGAAAAGCAGATTATAAACAGAAGCTCTTTAAAATGCATTTCACATTTTCTTTAAGACTTTACTTTACACTGTGTCCCATATGGAGTCTGAGGCCATAGTTGGGAGGGTTCCTCAGACTTCAACAGGAGGCACGCTAGTAAGCACCCAAACCCAGACCCAAACGGAAAGGCATATCATACTTTTCCTACCTTCTACGGCTCTCTTGAAGAAGACCTTGCAGCTGCCGCATGTAACAACCCCGTAGTGACATCCCGACGCCTCGTCCCCGCAAACCAGACACACTTTGGCTGTGGACGACGGGTGTCTCAGCGACGCGCTGAAACAAAAGCACACACCGAGACGACACAGTTTAGCCTTTAAAGCTGACAAAGTAATTGTTATCCAACAACATAAGAAACGGAGGCCTCTGAGATGCTGTGAAACATTCACATTTTTACTACGTAAACAGTACATTAGCCGCACAATGTGGCTAACCATGAGGATCCCTGCCAACTGACAGAAAAGAGAAAGGACTTTGCACTTGTCAGATTTACTGCAGCGAGTTGGAAATGACGCTGACAGAAACACAGAGGAGACGTCTTTAGCAGGCTAAGAAAAACAAAGGACAGACAAGAAGCTGTGAGGAGGGGTGTGTGTGTTTTTTGTCTGTTTGTGTGTGTGTGTGCGTGCCTGCGTGCGTATTTGTGCAAAATAACAGCAAGACTATGGAGTTGATTTGGCCCAGATGACAGAGTACAGATTAAAGTCAGAAACACTACAGTCGAAAGGCAGAAACTGTTAGCAGATGTTACACTCGGCTAACCTAACTATCTCCCCTTCAACTACCTATCGCTGATGTCTAAGGTCAACTTTGAAACAACTGTTTCCTAAATAATGGATTCTAAGATATGTAGGCTATAGGTCTGACCTACGCCGTTGTCCACATGTGGAGAGAGATGTGAAACCAATGTCGATAGACTATCAGCCAAGTTAATAATGGGACAGCTCCCACTATGGACTGACCTGGCAGCAGAGTTCACATCCTGTTATGTCACTGAGTCTTGCTCCATAGTTAATGATTCTCCAGGTGGTAATCAGGGGCGAGGACTTAACTTGTTATTGATGACACAGATAGGTCGAACACTTAGTCACACACACACACACACACATATAGGTGGATCGCTTAGTCACTGGGCTCAGGGCATTGTAGGCCACTTATGTACGCGTTGATGTGATGACACATCACACAAGTTTGCTCAATCATGTTCTCCCTTTCTATGTTGTGAGTCATGCTATGGCTTACGGGGTCACTATGGCTTACGGGGTCACTATGGCTTACGGGGTCATTATGGCTTACAGGGACATTTTCTAATAATATGCTAGACGAGTTCACCTATGCCTTAGGTCAACTTAACCAGAGCGTACTGGGGTTACGCAAGAAAGACTGAGTGACGACTCAATACTGTACTGTGTAGCCAGTGTCATTGGTCAATTGGCCTGCTGTACTTAGGCAAGGTCGAAAATGAGGCTTTGATAAGATATGGCTATGCTGTTACGATAAGTTCAAATCTATACTGTAAGTTACACGCACCATAAAATAAATCTCTAGAGAGAGGCAGGGAAGGAGAGAGAGGGAGGCAGGGAAGGAGAGAGAGGGAGGCAGGGAAGGAGAGAGGGAGGCAGGGAAGGAGAGAGAGGGAGGCAGGGAAGGAGAGAGAGGGAGGCAGGGAAGGAGAGAGAGGGAGGCAGGGAAGGAGAGAGAGGGAGGCAGGGAAGGAGAGAGAGGGAGGAAGGGAAGGAGAGAGAGGGAGGCAGGGAAGGAGAGAGAGGGAGGCAGGGGAAGGGGGCAGGGAAGGAGAGAGGGAGGCAGGGAAGGAGAGAGAGGGAGGCAGGGAAGGAGAGAGAGGGAGGCAGGGAAGGAGAGAGAGGGAGGCAGGGAAGGAGAGAGAGGGAGGCAGGGAAAGAGGGAGAGGGAGGCAGGGAAAGAGGGAGAGGGAGGCAGGGAAGGAGAGAGAGGGAGGCAGGGAAGGAGAGAGAGGGAGGCAGGGAAGGAGAGAGGGAGGCAGGGAAGGGCAGGGGAAGGAGAGAGAGGGAGGCAGGGAAGGGAAGGGAAGAGGGAGGAGGAAGGGAGAGGGAGGGAAGGAGGGAGGGAGGCAGGGAGGGAGAGGGAGGCAGGGAAGGAAGGGAGGAGAGAGGGAGGCAGGGAAGGGAGAGGCAGAGGGAGAGGGAGGCAGGGAAGGAGAGGGAGGGAGAGGGAGGCAGGGAAGGAGAGAGAGAGAGAGGGAGGCAGGGAAGGAGAGAGAGAGAGAGAGGGAGGCAGGGAAGGAGAGAGAGAGAGAGGGAGGCAGGGAAGAGAGAGAGAGAGGGAGGCAGGGAAGGAGAGAAGTATACATTTTGCCCAAACATTTAAAAGGCCTGGGTGCTCCAAATAGTTTAGCTGAATCAGCAGAGATCAGATTAAATCGCTGGGTGAAACCTGACATAGTTTTCGGGGCAGGAACTCAACAGCGGCACAGTGATGTCCTGTGGAAAGGTTTGAAAGTGACCCTTTCAAATGATGCACATGGCATCAGCCTAAATTGCGGGAGTAAACTCTGGAGAAGTTGTGAATACACTGTGTACAGTGGGTAACATATTGAAGGCTTGTTTCTCAGGGCGGGACATTCATTAATGTCAGTTATTAATGTCTACTCCAGATACTGAGTCAGCCGTTACCAAAAGCAGTCTATGTAGAGAGAGAAGTAAAAACCAGACAGAGCATAGCGTTGTTATAGACAAGATGGCTTATTATTCCAGGGGTATTTGAAGTGTTTAATGTAAGTTACAGTGGTGTGGAGTAAATGTTGTACATGGTAAAAAATATATATGTTTAGTCTATAATACACATTTTTGCTGATTTACACAAAAATAACCTATGCACACAAATAAACACACATGCATAGAAACCCACACACACCCTACCCCCCACTGAAACAACAAAAACAAGGAGATAGGTACAAAAACAGGACATGTCGTATCAAGACATTAAAAACGACCTCCCTCCAGCCCCCCTCCTTCCATCTAATTACCTCGCTCATCTCAATCAATAACACACAAGGTGATTGTCTGGTTAGCATTCTACCGACATCCTTCATCAAACGAGCTGTCTTCTCTCACAGACACACACACACTGGCTCTAACACACACACTGGCTCAAACACACACACTTCCTGCCAGGGCTTGCTGGAGGGGGTAAACCAACAGCGGCAAGCAGATACGATCAGGAGCGCTGATCTAATTTAACCTTGACCATCTACACACACATTCAATTTCTTAGCTCGATTAGAGGAGTCTCTATCGAGATGCGTGTGTGTGAGTGGATCTGTCTGGCACTGGGCCTGTGTGTGTGTGTGTGTGTGTGTGTACATGTGTGTGTATGTGTGTATGTGTGGGTGGTTCTATTTATGATCAGCCTGCTAAGCAGACCTCATTTCCCACAAACCCAGTCATCTTTCCCACACCAAAATGCATTGACTGAACTCTGTAATATCAGCAAAACGATGCAGAGATGTGTGGTGAATACAGGGCCAGTAAGCCAGTTGCCTTGCCACGTCACAATAAACTCATCCACCCACCCCCACCCCACGCCCCTGCCTCGCTGCCGGCCGGTCCCCGACAAGGTGACTTCCCCTCCCTGGGAGGAGTTATGTAGGTCATCCCGACTCCTGCTTATGAAACAAGCAGACAGACAGCGGGCCAAGGCTGGCTGCAGTGACTGTGCACACACACACACACAGCTCCAACAGAACTGTAGTATAGTGAAGGAAGACAACACCCAGCCCAGTCAGGATAGAGAACTGACACATACATACAGACATGGGTGCATATGAAATGGCACCCTATTCCCTATGGGCTATCTCTGCATACCTGTTTCTGGAATGTTTGTTCAATGTTTTTACATGAACCGACCAACAAACATTCTGGAATATAATACTTGTTAGTTGGTATGTCTTTATTTCTTTAGCAAATTTATACTATACAGTTAAACTGTTAAACCTCTATGGCATTGGTGTTCAAAGTTTTTAAGCTGGGACCCAATTTTTTTTCGCCAGAATTTCTGGGAACCTTATTTTTCCCCAATAATTTCTTGTGACCCCACCATACCTTAAATCTAATGACACAACCTTAAAATTGGCAATTTCATTTTTAACCAATAAATACATTTGCTCAATAAAATTGTATTTTTCAAATTAGCTTTTTCTGCGACCCCACTGCAGTTCCCCCGCGACCCCGACTTTGCATGGCACTGCTCTATGGAGAAACAGAGACAGTTGTCCATTTGTATGAAGAGCTCTATTGTACTTTCACCAGGATCAGCGTAACCACAGCTCTCTCCAGTAATGTCTGTTTATTGCAATGAGCTCAACCTCTTTTAATACTACAGCCAGATATTAGTGTCATCCTTCCATCTGCTCCTGACTAAAACCGTGCCAACACCCAAATGTGCTTTATAAGGCTGCAGCAACAAACTAACACTAATAATCAGCCATTTTATATGTTTCGCCGAGTACGAGTTGATGAACAGAATCATTTCTTTGGTCTGTGGAAATGATATTCTGCTGTTGTTGGTGTTGTTTTGAACATTAAGTATGCTATCAACCCTTGCAGTTAGCATAAGTATATAACGCAACATTCAACCAGCACTGCGATGAATCAGAATCACAATGTCAATCTACCAATTTTTCAGTTCAACTCTTTATACATGGAGTATACCAAACATTAGCGACACCTTCCTAATATTGAGTTGCATCTTCCCCATTTGCCCCCCGGAACAGCTTCAATTGGTCGGGGTATGGACTCTACAAGGTGTCGAAAGTGTTCCACAGGGATGCTGGCCCATTTGGACTCCATTGCTTCCCACATTTGTGTCAACTTGGCTGAATGTCCTTTGGGTGGTGGACCATTCTTGATACACACGGGAAACTGTTGAGCATGAAAAATCCAGCAGTGTTGCTATTTTTGACACAAACAGGTGTGCCTGGCACTTACCACCATACCCCATTCAAAGACACTTAAATATTTTGTCTTACCCATTCACTCTCTGAATGGCACACATACACAATCCATGTCTCAATTTTCTCAAAGCTTAAAAATCATTATTTAAACTGTCTCCTCCCCTTCATCTACACTGATTGAAGTGGATTTAACAAGTGACATCAATAAGGGATCATAGCTTTCACCTGGATTTACCTGGTCAGTTTATGTCATGAAAAGAGCTGGTATCCTTAACGTTTTGTATACTCAGTGTATATTTTTTATTTTTATTTTACCTTTATTTAACCAGGCAAGTCAGTTAAGAACAAATTCTTATTTTCAATGACGGCCTAGGAACAGTGGGTTAACTGCCTGTTCAGGGGCAGAACGACAGATTTGTACCTTGTCAGCTCGGGGGTTTGAACTCGCAACCTTCCGGTTATTAGTCCAACACTCTAACCCTGCCACCCGTTTATAGTTAGTTTATAATGAATTCATCCTAATATATGTAACTACTTTTAAAGGGTTAGTTTTTGATTTCCCCAGAGTCAGTTGAAATCATGGATACCATTTTTGTCTCTGCATCCAGTATGAAGGAAGTTAGAGGTGGTTTCGCCATGCATTAGCATAATGATTCTAAGTCTACAAGAATGCTAGCATGCTAGCTGTTCCAATAGGCGACTCCCTAAAACAAACACACCACTTCAATACAGCTATGACAGGAACAGAGTTTTCATAGCAGGTTAGGAGAGCATTTTCCCTATCCTTAATCCTAAACCTTTTCCTAACTTTAACCTAATTCTCCTAACCTGCTACATAAATTCTCCTAATCTGCTACAAAAACGTAACTTCCGGTCGTAGCTGTATCAAAGTGGCGTGTTTTAAGGGAATCTCGTTCTCATAGACTTCCAGTCATTGCACTAAAGCTAGTTAGCAACTTTAAACTGCAAGCAGATACATAACTCTGACTCTGGGGAAGTAGATAAAGGGCCTCATCGCCAAAATCCTGAACTATCCCTTTAAGAGCCCAATGTTCTACCACCACCAGACACATGCAAAAGCAGGTGATATATCTAGCCTCAAGATACATGTCTAAAAAGGAGCTCTTATTCTTTTCACTCTTGACCCCAGTCTCTTTTACATTAGACATGTACCATTGGAGACTAACTCAAGGGGACTTCCAATGCTTCCAGAAGATCAAAGCCCCCCCCCCCCTGTCCTTTTTTATTATATTTCTTTACAAAAAGTCCCAGGGAAGCATTTTCATTGTTTGTAGTCTACCTTTAATCTTCAAACAATAACACAGGCGATACAATAGCAGTTTATTTCATTGCACAAATCTCTCTGTCAGAATAAGTTGAGCAAACAACCTTTATTTCTCACCCTGCCTCGCTCCATATGAATCCGTAAAATATCTATGGGATAGATTTCCCCCTGCAATATCTCACTAGAGACTCTATTTTGTCTCAGGGGACTATATGATAATGGGAAAACTAGATAAGGCCTGGAGATGTGATAGTGGGTGTGAAGCCAGAAAAGAGCCACTCACTGACTGTACGACGAATGCGTTATTGGGCAACAACAAGACAGATGTTGGAGCTCAAACTAGACACCAGGCTAATTTGGATGTCACACTAGGATAACACTGAGAATACTCAGAATGCTTCAAATATCTGGACACTTTCTCAGCTGTGTAAGGAATGCTTGGTCAGAATAAGTTAAGTTGGTGAAGATGGGTGATTTAGCTCAAGTTAATGGTGGTGGTATTCGGGGGTAAAGGCAGGGATGCAGCCTCATAGAAGGATACTATTGGAGATTGTTTGTCTCTATGGATGATAAACAGCCTATTGGATGTCCTACAATAATTGTCTGTCGATACAGATGTTTTTTTCATATGTATTTTATTTATTCACTACAAATCTGTCTTAGTGTGTCAGTTGCCTCTGTATTTTGCCCGGCTAGAGAGTGAAAGAGTTGGTTTGTTTTTACCTCAAGACTGTCAGTAAGCCTCCAAGACCAGAACACAGGTCAGGAAAGGAGTGTGCATTTGTGGTCAGATGAACTCTGAAATGAGGTTGGATGTCGGGAATGGTTACCGTGGAAACTGAACAGAAAATAAGGTATCTGCCGTCATAGACAAAGTAACGGGAGGCAGTCTCAGAAGGTTACTCGTGTAAACGCATTACGTGGGTGATTTTAGATGTCATCGCTGTGACCATGAAGGCAGAACCCATGTGAGGGAATCAAACCCGTTGACCCCGATAAGTACATTAACATTACATATCACATAAACAACCTGGATAACCTCACAAGGGCCCTGTTGGATAGAAGACAAAGATCTCATCAGGCATGTACTATACTGCTCTCTTTCTATCTCTCTATCTGTCACTCACATCTGCACTACACACACAGAGCACATAAAGGATAGGGGTCATGGAAGTGTGTGTGTGTTTCAAGTTTTAATGTCATGTGCACAAGTACAGTGAAATGCCTTTATTTCAAGCTCCAAACCCAACAATGCAGTAATCAATATCAATATAGCACTAAAAATAACAAGGTATAACAAAAACACACGAGAAATAATAATAAGAAATAAGAAACTACAGAGAGTCAGTTCCAATACCATATTTACAATGTGCAGGGATAGTGGAGTGATAGAGGTACAGTAGATATGTATATGGGTAAGGTGACTAGGCGCGTGTGTGTGTTTGTGTAGGCTTAGCTCGGGTACATAGATAGCGATATAGTCACTGAGTCATTCCACTTAGCTATACTGTATTACAGGGGTCAGACAAGAGCCATAGCCTCACTGAACCCACAGTCTTGAAAGAGAAGTACCCTTGACTTGTGCAAACAATAGCGCTACAGTACAGTGACCCGCTATGGTCTAGAGTACACTATTTATATAATCCACACCTCGAAATGTAGAAAAATGTTATGTAAAACAAACAGAGAGAGGGATAGAGAACGGATAAAACGAGTTATGTAACTTGTAGTCAGACAGCCTAAACATTAGGACACCCACTCACCACCTCCCAACGAGACACAGAGGTCTATTGAGGTGGAATTAGAGACTGTTGTTAGGGAGCTACTTTACTTCAGCCTCTGTGAAGGTGACCCTAGCATAAGGCCTGTTTGGAGAGTACCTGAGCACACAGAAATCTGATATGTGTATCCCTACGCCAGACTTCTGTTACAGTGATACTATGGTTACAGTACTGTACACTGGCCACTGTGGTTGCACGGGTGGTAAAAGGTTAACTGTGGCCAACGCTGCTTTCTATGGGTTCTGATGCTTCTAGCCTTGAGTTGCATTTTTGACAACATATCTACAGTTTTTCACCTTTGAATGTGTATAGATTAAGGCAGGCCCCCACACCTCTCTGATTCAGAGGGGTTGGGATAAATGCAGAAGACACATTTCAGTTGACTACATTCAGTTGGACAACTGACTAGGTTTCCCCCCTTTCCCTTTCCTTTTTTTGTATTGCTTACTGGGTATTGACCAATGAATTCTGCAACCACTCCCTCTTCAAATCATGGCCTTTGATGGACTGTCGTTTCTCTTTGCTTAATTGAGCTGTCTACCAAGTAGGGGTATCTCCTGTACACCACCCCTACCTTGTCACAACACAACTGATTGGCTCAAATGCATTAAGAAGGAAAGAAATTCCACAAATGAACGTTTAAGAAGGCACACCTGTTAATTGAAATAGATTCCAATCTAAAATATGAACATTTGTTTAACACTTTTTTGGTTACTACATGATTCCATGTGTTATTTCATAGTTCCGATGTCTTCACTATTATTTTACAATGTAGAAAATAGTACAAATAAATAAAAACCCTTGAATGAGTAGGTGTTCTAAAACTTTTGACCGGTAGTGTACAATGTGGGGCATATCTGGGATTCTGGGTATTTCATCCCAATTTTGTTTTTATTGCACAACAGAACATGAATTGACTGTCCGATTGTATCTGGGCTGTGATTTCATTCCTTATTGTATCTTATCTGTGTTTGTGCTGTCTGCTCACCGCATAAACTGTCCCTGACCCTCCTGATAACAACAACAGATCTCTCTCTCTCTCTCTCTCAATCTCTCTCTCTTCTCTCTCTCTTCTCTCTCTCTCTCTTCTCTCTCTCCTCTCTTCTCTCTTCTCTCTCTCTCTTCTCTCTCAGAGAGCCTGGAGACGAGGAAACATTTTTGACTAGGCATGCAGAATTCTGCAAAACTATCCTCTTTGTACAACGTAAAACACCAAATAATGCATGCAGAGCAGAATTAGGCCCGATACCCGCTAATTATCAAAATCCTGAAAAGAGATGTTAAATTCTACAACCTCCTAAAAGGAAGCAATTCCCAAACCTTCCATAACAAAGCCATCACCTACAGAGAAATAAACCTGGAGAAGAGCCCCCTAAGCAAGCTTGTCCTGGGGCTCTGTTCACAAACACACCCCACAGAGCCCCAGGACAGCAGCACAATTAGACCCAACCAAATCATGAGAAAACAAAAAGATAATTACTTGACACATTGGAAAGAATTTACCAAAAACAAATGAGCCAACTAGAATGCTATTTGGTCCTAAACAGAGAGTAAACAGTGGCAGAATACTTGACCACTGTGACTGACCCAAAATGAAGGAAATCTTAAACTATGTACGGACTCAGTGAGCATAGCCTTGCTATTGAGAAAGGCCGCCGAAGGCAGACCTGGCTCTCAAGAGAAGACAGGCTATGTGCACACTGCCCACACAATGAGGTGGAAACTGAGCTGCACTTCCTAACCTCCTGCCAAATGTATGACCAGACATATATTTCCCTCAGATTACACAGACCCACAAAGAATTCGAAAACAAATCCAATTTTGATAAACTCCCTTGTCTACTGGGTGAAATACCACAGTGTGCATCACAGCAGCAAGATTTGTGACCTGTTGCTGCAAGAAAAGGGCAACCGGTGAAGAACAAACACCATTGTAAATACAACCTACATGGCTAGCAAAAAAGCCCAACCAGATCCACAGGTCTAACTGCACCTCGCCTAGTGTATCTCCTGACATATAGTTGAGAATAGCCCGTTTTATGGCAAGTTAAAGGGATACTTCAGGATGTTGGCAGCAAGGCCCTTTATCTACTTCCCCAGAGTCAGACGAAGTAGTGGATACCCTTTTTATCTCTCTGTGTCCACAGCGGTAACGCAATGAATGCAAGTCTATGGGTATCTGCTAGCATGCTAGTATTTCACAACACAGTATCCCATTCCCAACCGAGAACTTTGTCCTTACCTTAAATAACCTTGAATACCAGCTGAAAGGTTAGTAGAGACATAGAGCTGACCTGGTATAACCCTCCTTTAAGCTAGAACCTTGACATCTAGTGATTAAAACTAAGCCTGAGGACAAAGTAATCCATTATGGAACTTAAATTTAGCCTCCATCACTCACTGTCACACCTATAGGCCTTGGTCAAATGTAGTGCACTATATATGGTATAATATGGGGTGCCATTACAGATGCAGCACTGACTGTAACTAATTGCCTAAGATAATGAAACCATCTAAGAATGTTCGCGTGAATCTCCACGGCGATGTGAGTGACAGGCTGTTATTAACTTCTGGCTCGAAACTCCCATAATTCCCGGTTGTCAACATCAGAGAGTCTAGAGAGACAGAAGTAGTAATAAAATCCATCGGCCTCAGTCATGTGATACGGCTTTGAATGAGCTGCTGTCTAACCTAGCGCACAAACTATGTCTCTGTACTACACTCGTATAAAAAAAAGGTGCCAAGTGGAATAATATAGGGTTCTTGGTTTGTCCCCATATGGGAACCCTTTTTGGTGCCAGGTAGAACCCTTTGCAGAGAGGTTTTCATAGAACCACCTGTAAATGGTTCTACTATGTTACCGGTGACTACCTCATTTTTACATGAGGTGACTGACTACCTCCATGAAGCTGGTTGAGAGAATGTGCAAAGCTGTCATCGAGGCAAAGGGCTACTTTGAAGAATCTCAAATATGAAATATATTTAGATTTTCAGTGGTGTAAAGTACTTAAGTAAAAATACTTTAAAGTACTACTTAAGTAGTTTTTGGGGTATCTGTACTTTACTATTTATATTTTGGGCAACTTTTACTTTTACTTCACTACATTCTTAAATAAAATAATGTACTTTTTACTCAAACATTTTCCCTGACACCCAAAAGTACTTGTTACATTTTGACAGGAAAATGGTCCAATTCCTGCACTTATCAACAGAGCATCCCTGGTCATCTCTACTGCCTCTGATCTGGTGGACTCACTAAACACAAATGCTTTGTTTGTAAATTAATGTCAGAGTGTTGTAGTGTGCCCCTGGCTATCCGTAAGTTTTTAAAAAACAATTAAAAACCAAGAATATTTGCTGTCGGGTTGCATAATATAAGGAATTAGAATAGTTTCCTTTTACTTTTGATACTTAGTGTTAATTTTAGCAATTGCATTTACTTTTGATACTTAAGTATATTTAAAACCAAATACTTTTAGACTTTTACACAAGTAGTATTTTACTAAGTGACGTTCACTTTTATTTGAGTTGCTTTCTATTAAGGTATCTTTACTTTTACTCAAGTATGACAATTGAGTACTTTTCCAGGACTGTTGATTTGTTTAACACTTTTTGGGTTACTACATGATTTCATATGTGTTATTTCATAGTTTTGACATCTTCACTATTATTCTACAATGTAGAACATAGTAAAAATAAAGAAAATACCTGGAATGAGTAGAGTGTCCAATCTTCTGACTGGTACTGTATATCATAAAACCTAGTTATAACCTAACACAGTGGTGTTAGGGAACTCCTAGTTTACAGGCCCCATCAGGCCTGCAAGTCACATTATGTTGGCTTGCAAAGTGATGTGTAAATCCTATTGGAATCCAGATATGCAACAATTAGAACTTTTAATCACCTGCTACCTGCATTCAGAATGACTGCCAGGATAGGCAAGACTGAATAATGAGACTCCCTAAATCATCTAAACTGGAACAGCCATCTCAGTAAAGGGTGCAATAAGTCCAACTACTAACAGATTGGATTAGTTTAGGAAAATGAATGTAATTTATCTTTGTGTAGCATAAGATTAATCAACCAATCAATGTGCATGCAAAAACACAAATATTGAAACAAAGATTTCTGAAAATCAAGCTCCAATACAGAATGCTGGGAAATATGATAATGATGGGTGTGGTTTTGAGGGTATTACTTTACACATGGTAAAAATGACACAATCACACTCAACTCTGGTTACTAACACCAACACTGGGATTATTTTACACCACTGAGTGTTAAGTTAATTTAACTTCTGAATCAAGACTAGAAATGTTACACTTAAAAATCAACACATGGTAATATTGGCCAATTGGCTGTGTACCATCCAATACGGGTTCAATTTAAATAAAACATTTTAAAAATAAACACAATGCACTGCTAGTTCACTCATACTCCCTTCTATTCTCCTACTCTCTGCTCAATAAAATCACAGAAAATACTACTTTTAAAGAAAGAAATTGTGGGAAAGATATATGTCAGTACTGTATGTAAAATGATTAAAGGAATACCAGATACATGCAAAAATATTCCCATATAGGTACAAACATGTTTAAATTCTCACATATCTTTTTAAATGGATCAGATCACTCAAACTCCTGATGTTAAAGTGTTAACACTGAGGTAAACACTAATGCTCAGGCACTATTAAAAATAAAATACAAATACAATACAAAAGCTTATTCAGATTCAGAGGAGTAGAACCCTTCTTGACTCTCAAAGAATCATCAAAGAACACTCCAAAAACGATTCTTGGTATGTTAAAGTTTTTAGGTAGAACCTTTTGTCTTACAAAGAACCCCCGTCTTCCAAATAGGGTTCATCAGATTCAAATGGTTCTTGGTAGACCTTCTTAGATCTTTGCTGTTGTTTTGCAACTGAATTATCTACTAGGCCGATAACGAGTAATGATTGATTCCGGTTGTGCCAGCTATGTATCTGACAAGAGAAAACCTCTTGATCAACAGTCCAAGGATGCGTCCCAAATTGCACCATTACCCAATTCCCTACATTGCACTACTTTTGAGCAAAGCTCTATGGGCCCTGTCGTGTGGGACGCAACCCAAGTCTGAACCACTTTGATCTGGAGCTGAGACAATATCTGTATTGACTCGAAGAATCAAGGCCTCACAAGTCCAGTACAGCTCTCTGATCAGTTAATGAACCTCATTGTTTCTGTTTTTAGCTGCAAACTTCCAGGAACGTTGTGCTGGAAGCAGCCAGAAAATTCCCAGTAATGGGCCTACACAGTCGGCAACCAGCTGGCAAGACGACTTGTTGAGAAATAAACTTACTGGGCATAGGATTGATTTCCAGGCCATGGGAAATTGTGAGATACCCCAAATAAGAAGTCTTGTCATAAACACAATGAGCTTTAAAAACAGAACAGAACATGAAATAAACACCACCACGCAATGACTTTGATCGTATTTCCCCTCTCAAAATAAAACCTGTACAATAGCAAGGAAAACAAGCGAACGAGTTGGCGTTAGGCGTTAAATCTAATCAAACCGAAGAAAAGGCCATGTTTTCAGCACCTTTGGGGTAACCCGGCACACTATTTACACTAATCTAGCTTAGTGGCGTAGCCCATAGACATAAACAGAACCTGCTGCGTCAAAGCTGCACTGCCAAAGCCTCTTTCTCTGAGGCAACAAATCCTCTGCTTTCGGTGTACTTGTGAACTTGTGACCCTTGTCACCCTTAGCATTTAACCTCCTACCCCCACCGCCCTCCTACCCCCTCCTACGCCACCCCCACCCTCCTTTGTTCGCCCTACCCCTTACCATGGTTCTCTACAGCTCCAATACCAGGCCTTGTCTGTTCGGCCTCACCAGGCCAAGCTGGAGTATGGACCAAAACACAGTCAGTTTTGAGTAGCTATGACAAACAGGAAAAGCAAATCTCTAAAGTGCAAGATTATCTTGTGAGGATCAGGCCCTAGCCCTGACCTGAGCCATGCACCTCGACCCAGGCTAACAGCTCTCTCTCTCCCCCTCCTCCCTCTCTATTGTACTTTGCAGCAACAGTTATTTCACACTTTAACTTTGTCTTATCACCGAGTACAGTAGTATTGGGCCAGTAAGATGGATTGTGTACATGTAGGGAGAAAGTGTAGAGACTCAAGTGTGTGAAGAGGTCATGACCTGAGCATGCATAAATGTAAAGAGTAGGTCTCTAGAAGCGCAGCTAAAAACAGATGTTGATCTAGGGCATGCAAGTAAACTATGTACCATTATTTATTTAACCTTTATTTAACTGGGCAAGTCAGTTAAGAACAAATTCTTATTTATAATGACGGCCTGCCCTGGACAACGCTGAGCCAATTGTGTGCCGCCCCATGAGACTCCCAATTACACCTGGTTGTGATACAGCCTGGAATCAAACCAGGGTCTGTAGTGACACCTCTAGCACTGAGATGCAGTGCCTTAGACCGCTGCACCACTTGGGAGTCCCCTAAAGAAATGATGTTTTAATACTATACGGCGTGTCCCATTTGTTCCACTGCTTCATGCCGTAGTCACGTGACGACAGTAAACCCAGCAGCCAGCCTCCCTTATGAATTCCATCTGTACAATGACCCCTAACCTCCTCTTGAGCTTTGAAGATTGCATCTAGACTGTGTGTTTACTCTACAGCACAATAAACAATGAGCGGCCAAACTCAGACCCAGATTGCTCCTCCTCCTGCTTGTCAGACTGCCAACTTGACCATTCTCAGTATCTTAATGAGTTAAATGTGAGAGTATGAGAGTCCCTGCAGTTCAATATAAACATTATAGCTACAGTAGCCAGATGTCCGCATACAAGTGAAAATCACTCAGCATTGATACAAAGACAAACACAGTGTTTCCCCTATATTCATTTAACTTGAACAACTAAACCAGATATAAAGTATGTCGAAAAGATCAAATCAAATCAAATTTTATTTGTCACATACACATGGTTAGCAGATGTTAATGCGAGTGTAGCAAAATGCTTGTGCTTCTAGTTCCGACAATGCAGTAATAACCAACAAGTAATCGAACTAACAATTCCTAAACTACTGTCTTATACACTGTAAGGGGATAAAGAATATGTACATAAGGATATATGAATGAGTGATGGTACAGAGCAGCATAGGCAAGATACAGTAGATGGTATCGAGTACAGTATATACATATGAGATGAGTATGTAAACAAAGTGGCATAGTTAAAGTGGCTAGTGATACATGTATTACATAAGGATGCAGTCGATGATATAGAGTACAGTATATACGTATGCATATGAGATGAATAATGTAGGGTAAGTAACATTATATAAGGTAGCATTGTTTAAAGTGGCTAGTGATATATTTACATAATTTCCCATTAATTCCCATTATTAAAGTGGCTGGAGTTGAGTCAGTGTCAGTGTGTTGGCAGCAGCCACTCAATGTTAGTGGTGGCTGTTTAACAGTCTGATGGCCTTGAGATAGAAGCTGTTTTTCAGTCTCTCGGTCCCAGCTTTGATGCACCTGTACTGACCTCGCCTTCTGGATGATAGCGGGGTGAACAGGCAGTGGCTCGGGTGGTTGATGTCCTTGATGATCTTTATGGCCTTCCTGTAACATCGGGTGGTGTAGGTGTCCTGGAAGGCAGGTAGTTTGCCCCCGGTGATGCGTTGTGCAGACCTCACTACCCTCTGGAGAGCCTTACGGTTGAGGGCGGAGCAGTTGCCATACCAGGCGTTGATACAGCCTGCCAGGATGCTCTCGATTGTAGAAGTTTGTAGAATTGTAGAAGTTTGTGAGTGCTTTTGGTGACAAGCCGAATTTCTTCAGCCTCCTGAGGTTGAAGAGGCGCTGCTGCGCCTTCTTCACGATGCTGTCTGTGTGATTGGACCAATTCAGTTTGTCTGTGATGTGTATGCCGAGGAACTTAAAACTTGCTACTCTCTCCACTACTGTTCCATCGATGTGGATAGCGGGGTGTTCCCTCTGCTGTTTCCTGAAGTCCACAATCATCTCCTTAGTTTTGTTGACGTTGAGTGTGAGGTTATTTTCCTGACGCTATTATGAGATCATCTTTGAGAACCAACAACCACCAAAATAAAAACTACACATTCAGGGAGAATGTAAAATTCAAAAAATGTCATGGCATGGGGCCCCCATTGTTATTATGTTTGAGTTTTCTCTCAGCCCCATGATAAAAATGTGTAGATTGTAGGAAATTAGCTTTAAAACTGATTTTTTTCTCTCTCAGCCCCATGATAAAAACAAGCCTTAAGGAGGAGGCCGCGCCCATTGACCCCACCCCCCCTCCCCTCCCCCCTGTTGATACACTACTATTTAATAGGCCTAGTCTAGGATATTTAGAGAAAAGGTATTCCTCGCTCTAAATCTATGGGTGTTAGCTGGGCACAAAAAGCAGTAATGTAGGTAGGCAATCAATCAATCAATCTTAAGTATTTACATCAGCAGATGTCACAAAGTGCTTACACAGAAACCCAGCCTAAAACCCCAAAGAGCAAGCAATGCAGATGGAGAAGCTCGGCTATACTGGCAGTGACGTGTTGCCACTAACCATAGACATTAGCATAGCTGTCACATGCAATATCCATCACCTACCACCAGTCAGTGAATTCTAAATAAAAGATTGAATAGGTTTTTGAAGGAGACTGGTTGAGAGATGTCTTATGCAATGGGGATATAGCTTACTTCTAATGTACTGTACTATGTACACGATATACAGTACATATATACTGTTTGTATACTCCTACAGTATAGTGCTGTGCTTCAAAATATTCAGTGTGTGGGGATGTAGGTCTGTAGCCTAATTCTCTAACCTACTGTATATACATCAGAGGAGGGTGGTGTAAGGGTTGAGCATCTCAGTAAAGTCACCGAGTATGAAACCGCAACCACAAGAAACTACAAGGCAGGCAGGCACTGCACTGCACTGCTTGCCAGCCAAGGCCCTCGTTAGCTGGCACACTGCCAGGTGGTTAGCACTTGTCCAGCACATTCTGCATAGGACTGGGAGCACAAGCTAGACTGCCTAGCACTGTTAATGCTTTCCAGTCAGGCTTTATGTAGTATTTGACTATGACTGAATTCTAAAATGTCACCCTATTCCCTACGTAGTGCACTACGTTTGACCAGGGCCCTTGACACTACATAGGAAATAGGGTGCTGTTTTGGATACTTTGATATGCTTGAGCTATGAAATAGCTGCATTCTGGAGCCCAACATGAAGCCCTATCCACAGACACTTATTCCCTCATCTAGGGCCAGGCAAAACTCTGTAAGCTGCTTACACCCGTCACAACAAGGTGTCATGTGAGGCCAACCTCCACTTCAATACCTGCCACTTAGCAGATGCTTTTATCCCAAGCAGTTCAACAGTAGGCCGACAGAGAGTGCATACATTTAAGTATTATGCATGTGATCCCTGCACGAATTGATGCTTTGATGCATTGTTTACTGTGTTAAAAAAAATCTCCCAAATATACATTTTGCTTATGCAGTTATCACAACTTTAGCATATTTAAAGTCATGTCCAACTTCAGGTACAACTATGTCTATGTCTTGGGGCTGCAGGTGGCCTAGAGGTTAGAGCGTTGGATTAATAACTGGAAGGTTGCAAGATCGAATTCCCGAGCTGACAAGGTCAAAAGGTCATTCTGCCCCTGAACAGAGTAGTTAACTCACTAATTCCTAGGCCGTCATTGAAAATTAGAATTTGTTCTTAACTGACTTGCCTAGTTAAATAAAAATGTATATTGGGCAAAGGGGGGGACTATTTCAAGTATAGGCAGAGTGGCAAACAAATTGCATGTATTATGTTTATTTTCAAGAATGCACAAATTATCATTTGACTATGAAGAATAAACATTATCTGTAGTAATCTCACAATGTATTTCCAAGATGATTCTGAGTTTGTACTTTGTCTCCACAGTCAACTCATTTCTAAAATGGACTAGTCCGGGCACAACTATCCCTCAGAGTTTGTTGACAGGTAAGCTGTGTTGAATATTACTCCCTCAAAAAATAACAACACATCAACTGACTGGGTGTAATATGCAAAAATATATAATTTTAAAAGGTTTTATTGTTTTAACTAGCTCACCAGGCTAACATTAAGCTAGCTGCTTGCTAGCTAGATAGCTGGACCACCAACTGAGATGTAGGTTTCTGCGGGCATTTTGAGTAAATGTAGTTACAGACTACAATGCTATTGGCTACTGTACCCGTCCTTGCCTGAACCCATATACCATATGTCCTGATGATGCATGAAACTCTCCTGCCTCCCATCAAATGGGCAGGTCTTTTATAAATGACAAACATAGCTATATGATACCTCTATATGATAACTTGTTATGTTCGTTGTATAACTCTGTGTTTGTTGGGAGAGAATAGTGCATGACGACGTCTTCCCCTCTCATCACATTTTGCTACAAGCCTAACACCTGACCTGACCTGACCTAACCTGACCTGACCTGACCTGACCTAACCTGACCTGTGTAGCTGCACAGCTTCTGTTATTACATGAACAACGTCCAATCAGCCATATGAGGCTGGTAGAGTACAGTATAAGGGAGGTCACATCTATGATACTCAAATGTAACATAATACTCTCTGATCCTGGTTCAACTGAGGATAATGGATATAGTCGGTGTTTCCTCTACATGCATTTAGCAGAGGCGGACCTAAATCGTGGCCGCCACTGCCCAAATGTTTTTATATATATAATATAGATGTATGCCCCAGGAAGACCACATCCGCTAACTTTGCCACCACAGATGAAAAAAATCCTAGGGGAAACACTGATTTTAAATTGCAATAGACTGGCTTACCCCAGGGCAACACTCAAAACTTTATTCTGAAAGGTCAACTTTGAGATTCTGATCCACCACAGTAGTACAAAAGGATCCTACACAGACGTGCTACAAAATGTTAAGGAACAAGAGCATTAGGACCACACACACACAAACACACACACGTACCCGGATCTGCTAAAGCTAAATGTGTCCTTGCCCGATGACCTTTATCGAATTTGTACACGTCAGCGGATTACTGGCACATATGGCCATTGGACGAACAATGCCACACCTGTTCTAGGACGCACTGCAATCACGTCCCAGTGAAAAACAAAACCATTATAAAGAAAAGCCTCAAACAGACAATAATAGACTATCCAGGGAACGTAATGCATCTGATGACGCTTTTTCCACAATCCCAGCAGTGCTATATGTTGTTTAAAATCCTCAAACTCAGATGATATCACAGGTGACTGGTGGCATCGTAATTGGGAAGGACAGGGTCATAGTAATGGCTGGAATGGAATGGTATTAAACACATGAAAACCATACGTTCGCGACCATTCCATCCACTCCGTTCCAGACGTTATTATGAGCCGTCCTCCCCTCAGCAGCCTCCTGTGGATGATAATGTTCCTGTGAAACGTCTGATTCTAATCAGAGCAATAATAATGTGGCCAGTCAGTCGCATGAGAAGAAGAAGCTGTGTCACGTTAGAGTTGTAAGATGCTTTCTCGTTTAAACCAGTTCTACACACAATTTGGACTGTGTTATTCAAAAATACAAAGAGAAAGGTCACGGGTGGTTGTGCAACAAGGAGCATTGAAGACAGAGAAACCGTAATGGGAGGGAGACTATTCAAATGTACAGAGAGTCGATTTGGACTGTAACCGTGTGGAATACAGTGATTCACCATCAATGTCTCTTGATTGACTGTGATCCTAGTTCCAATCACACAGTGGGTTCAGCACCCCAAACCAGGCACTGCCAGGCAGTTATGCCCAGCTGTGTTGACATGAGACAGAGAGAGACATGTTACAACACTGTATATAGACATAATATGACATTTGAAATGTCTTTATTCTTTTGGAACTTTTGTGAGTGTAATGTTTACTGTTCATTCACTTTTATTTATTATCAATGTCACTTGCTTTGGCAATGTAAACATATATTTTGAGAGAGAGAGAGAGAGAGAGAGAGAGAGAGAGAGAGAGAGAGAGAGAGAGAGAGAGAGAGAGAGAGAGAGAGAGAGAGAGAGAGAGAGAGAGAGAGAGAGAGAGAGAGAGAGAGAGAGAGAGAGAGAGAGAGAGAGAGAGAGAGAGAGAGAGAGAGAGAGAGAGAGAGAGAGAGAGAGAGAGAGAGAGAGAGAGAGAGAGAGAGAGAGACACAGAGAGACACAGAGAGAGAGAGAGAGAGAGAGAGAGAGAGAGAGAGAGAGAGAGAGAGAGAGAGAGAGACCCATGTGCAGTTAGCCAGTCAGAGATGCTTCAAAGATCAGGATGCTTTCTAAGAACACACTCTCTATCCTCTACTCCCCCCCATCCCCTCGAAAACACACACCCCTCCCTTTTTGCATCCCTCTCTCTCCCTGCTGTCCTTCCACACAGACGACCGTTGGACGGGAGGGCAAAGCCCTAAAACTAAAAACCAGCCGGCCGTTCAAGACAAGAGGTTAGAAATAAGATCAATCACAGTAACCTTGGCTCAGGTGAGAGAGAGCTCCCTCAGATATGGCCCCGGACCCATCTACTGATGTATATTTAATAAGGTGAAAAATATTTGCAGTGGCGCGAGAAGCTGTGCCCTTTCAGCCGGGCTCCCATGTCACCTTGGACCACCATTTTCTGGTGATGTCAGCAGGCAGGCGGTACAGTGCAGTTGAGGGGGAGGGAGAGAGCGAGAGAGAGAGAGAGAGAGAGAGAACACTTCTCTATGGCATTTACAGGTTCATTTGGGGGCTGGGAGATGGCCATGACCAAGGTCAAGTTAGCTACAGTACATCTACCAGCAGACAGTGTTGTGGTGGTGCTTGCACCAGTGTATGTAAACTATGCTTGAAATCCTGCTCATAAAATATTGCTACAAATGAGAGTAGCCTAGCTACCTAGCAGTGGAACACACAGTTATGTAAGCACCAGAAACAGTAATCTAGTACAACTGTCCCTATCTGTCCCTTTCTCTCCTCTCCCCCACCTTCTCCTCCTCCTCCTCCTCTCCAGGCTCTCTCTCCCTCTCTCTCTCTCTCTCTCTCTCTCTCTCACTCTCTGTCTCTCACTCTCTGTCTCTCACTCTCTGTCTCTCACTCTCTGTCTCTCACTCTGTCTCTCACTCTCTGTCTCTCTCTGTCTCTCTCACTCTGTCTCTCTCTCTCTGTCTCTCTCACTCTCTCTGTCTCTCTCACTCTCTCTCTCTCACTCACTCTCTGTCTCTCTCTCTCTCTCTCTCTCTCTCTCTCTCTCTGTCTGTCTCTCTGACTCTCTCACTCTCTCTCACTCTATCTCTCTCCCTTTTCCCTCCTTCTCCAGGCTCCCTCCTCTCCCCTCACCTCATCTGACCCCTTCCCTCTACTCCTCTATCTTTTCTCTCTCCCCAGCTGATCCAAAGCAGCCCCATCATAATTCCTATCACGTCACACTTTTTAATGAATCATCACACCGACCAGGCTTTGCAGCTCAGACGCCCCAGTTCAAATAGAACGCTGCCCAACTCAAATATTCTTGGGGCCTCCAGGAATATCTCCCTCTATTTTCCGTCCCAAGGAAATACTGTCAATTCATCCCCCTCTTTTTGACTGCCGTCTTCTGCAAACAGTACGTCTCATTGTTGGAGGTGTATAAAACTCTGAAGATTAGGATAAATACATGACATCCCTCCGAGTTCACTCATAAATATTTAGGAATGATGGGAGACGGCTAGGTCTCAGGCAAGGATGGAGGGAGGGGGAATATATATAGTGCTTTATTTGGAAGGTGTGTGTGGGAGTTACCTTTGTTTAAAGTGGGAAGTGAAAATAGTGTATAATTTTTGCAGGAGCTGGAGACGGGTTTTAGATCTGTGGAGATGGATCTCTTCCTAAAAGTCCTAACAGCGCTTCACTACTGCAGTCAGTCAGTCAGTCAGTCAGTCAGTGTGGATTTCTGGCCTCTTTAATTACACTTTGTGGGCTGGAGTTTAGTCTCAAGTGAGATTCGTTTTCAGGAGTGCTTAAATGGGAGACCGTGGGGATTTGTACGGCGAACAAAGGATTTCCTATTGAAAAGACAGGGCTTTGTACGCATGGCGGAAAAGCTGCTTGTAGCCGTGCCATTTATATATTCACAATTCTGATTCATCTTGTGAAACCCTGTTTCGCTGTTGTTAATGGAAAATAAAGCATAATTGGTTGATTGAGAGCTAGAAATACAATACTAAGATGGGGGGAGTAAAACGAGGGATATGCAATCTCCCATCTGCTCTAGTACTGATCTAGGATCAGTTTGGCCTTTAAAATCATAATGATTAGGATTATATCGACGGGGGGACCTGATCTTAGATCAGCACTACTAAGAGGCTTTTTGAATATGGGCCCTGTGCTCTATACTACATAGGGCTGTTTTGACACCAGGTATAGCACATTGGCAGCCTTTGAGGTTCGACTATATGCCCCTCTCTCTCTGTGTATTTAGCCCTTGGGGGCTGCCTGTCCTTAGCGACTTTTACAAGAAAGCTTGTCAAAACACGGTGTTATAGAGTAAGTAGTGCCCTGTACTGGGATGATCCCGGGCCAAAACACGCACACTCTCGGGTTACAGTTTAACCCCAGAGGAGGTGACACACACACACTCCTTTGAACTGGTTTACCGCTGCTAGTTTTTACTGCTGCTAGTCATATTTTCCGTTTAGCACCTCCGGTCTCTACACACACATTAGCGTCACAGTCTACTTCTACTAGATAAACTGCCCAGCAATGGTATATATAATCTGTTGTCTTTGGGCAACCACTACCGTCGTACGGGTTGTCACTTAGGCATAAATTACAGTCACTCCGGACTCCGAGTTAGACTATTCTTCCCCACAAGCATCAATACCGCATAGCCTTTAACTAAATAGGTGCCAGATGTGCATTCAGGGCCCATATTCATAGTGTCTGAGATTACTGATCTGTCCATATAATATTATTCATTATGATCTAAAAGGCAAAACTATTCCTAGATTAGCGCTCATACTCTGAGACGTTTTGTGAATACAGCCTTTACAGCCTGCTTTGCTTCCATTTCTTGGGGTCTACCGTCCACTTCCTTGCCCGGTCGATGCTTTCTGTTCTGCACAGCAAGAACCAGGCAGTTAGGATACAAGGAGAAAAGACATCCTACAACTCAAATAGGTTTTTGATGTATATATTTTGAACTATATCCCCACTCATCAAACTGCCATGGTTGTTTCCAAAACCACTTTCCCCTCTGCTAACACATCTTATCCCAACACAAAAGCCCCCAGAATATATAAATGTTTTTCAGGGTTGGGGTGTATTCCATTTCAATTCAAGAAATATACTGGAATTCCAATTCGGTTTACTTTCTGAATTGACCCCAACCCAGGTTTGTATACAATGTCAAACATACAGTAAATCTAACCTCCATGACCTCTGACCTTTGCTTTGAATTCCCCTCATGTCCTGGTATAACAGATGTCACGCTGCCTGCGAGTACCGCTTCCTCCTGATTCAGCTCACACTGAGACTCAAACCCAGGACCTCTGCTTTGCTAGCACACGTCACCTCCCTCACAAAATTCCTTACCAAGGCTAGATATTCGGTGGAGCAAGTGGCGACACTTCAAACTGAGGAGTAATATTCACATTTCCCTAAGTGCTACACTGGCTGTAGTAAATCCACTCTTCTGGCCAGTCCTTGCCCCCTGGTTCTCCTTTGTCCTCCTCTGTGGGTCTGCATCCAAATGGCACCCTATTCACTACAAAGTGCACCATATTGGAAATAGGATGTCATTTTGGACGCACAAGGGACTGTCTTTTTGTAGCGCCACAGGGCCTGTGCCTGCCACCACTTCTGTACTCTACAAGGTCTTGTAAACACCACATCTTTCTTCAGCTGTTTCCTCCTCCTCCTCCTCTCTTAGTTCCTTCTGTTTGTCAAACATACACACAGTACTGTGTAGAGATTTTTTATTTTCTGGTAGCCAGACAATTCGACTCTTAATATATGGACAAATCCCTCTTCCTGTGTTCTGGTTTTGGGTAAATATGCTATAGGTTTTTGGCAATGCCATTTAGACAATTTATTTTTAATTCAGCAAAATACCAGTATACTGTTTGCACTGAAGGTAATTCACATGAACATGCATACTAGTTTCTCCTGAAAGCCAGTTTCCCCTTCGGAGTCAGGATGTTGTGCAGAGCTCCATTTTGAATCCTGTTTGTTTTATTGTGATACCATCAGTTGTTATTAACGGCAAACAGGAAACGAAGGATAAATTAATCAGTCTGTCTGAGACGCTTGCCGTCGGCCATCAATCAGTAACAATACAGTCACTGTTGATTTAATTGGTTGTGAATGCTGGCTTGGCTACAGATTGTACTGAAACATCACCTCCTCAACCATGGCAATAACGACTAGTTAGCCTCAATCCCAATTCTCTAGGAAAGTGTACACTTGTGCACTCCTCCCCATGCATCTAAACGCAATGAGGGGAAGTGAACTGGTGCACACGAGTAGTGAATTTAGATGCAGAGTTAGTACCATGTCAATCATTGGGGTTAGGGTTAGTACCATGTCAATCATTAGGGTTAGTACCATGTCAATCATTAGGGTTAGGGTTAGTACCATGTCAATCATTAGGGTTAGGGTTAGTACCATGTCAATCATTAGGGTTAGGGTTAGTACTATGTCAATCATTAGGGTTAGTACCATGTCAATCATTAGGGTTAGTACCATGTCAATCATTAGGGTTAGGGTTAGTACCATGTCAATCATTAGGGTTAGAGTTAGTACCATCTCAATCATTAGGGTTAGGACCATGTCAATCATTAGGGTTAGGGTTAGTACCATGTCAATCATTAGGGTTAGGGTTAGGACCATGTCAATCATTAGGGTTAGGGTTAGTACCATGTCAATCATTAGGGTTAGTACCATGTCAATCATTAGGGTTAGTACCATGTCAATCATTAGGGTTAGGGTTAGTACCATGTCAATCATTAGGGTTAGGGTTAGTACCATGTCAATCATTAGGGTAGGGTTAGTACCATGTCAATCATTAGGGTTAATACCATGTCAATCATTAGGGTTAGTACCATGTCAATCATTAGGGTTAGGGTTAGAACCATGTCAATCATTAGGGTTAGGGGTAGTACCATGTCAATCATTAGGATTAATACCATGTCAATCATTAGGGTTAGGGTTAGAACCATGCCAATCATTAGGGTTAGGGTTAGTACCATGTCAATCATTAGGGTTAGGGTTTGTACCATGCCAATCATTAGGGTTAGGGTTAGTACCATGTCAATCATTAGGGTTAGGGTTTGTACCATGTCAATCATCAGGGTTAGGGTTTGTACCATGTCAATCATTAGGGTTAGGGTTTGTACCATGTCAATCATTAGGGTTAGGGTTAGTACCATGTCAATCATTAGGGTTAGTACCATGTCAATCATTAGGGTTAGGGTTAGTACCATGTCAATCATTAGGGTTAGTGCCATGTCAATATACAATATACATATGTCACACAACTCACTTTGTGCACGCACAGCATCTCACCAGTCCAGAAAGTGTTATTGAGTCCAGTTGTTGATGGGCAGAGACAGAGATGTTGCACTCTGCCACTGCTTGAGAGAATCTGATGGTATTGTGTGACCCGAGTCAAGAGGATGGGCAGATTTTGGGGATGGCAGGGTAGCGTAGTGGTTAGAGCGTTGGACTAGTAACTGAAAGGTTGCAAGATCAAATCCCCGAGCTGACAAGGTACAAAATCTGTTGTTCTGCCCCTGAACAAGGCAGTTAACCCACTGTTCCTAGGCCATCATTGAAAATGAAAATTTGTTCTTAACTGACTTCCCTAGTTAAATAAAGGTAAAATACCTATCAGGGCACAGGTCCCACAAGTCAGGGAGAGTTTGAGAGGCAGGTTTATGGTACCTCCTAGACTCTCAGACTCCGGTCAGTTGTGGGGCTCAGGGTGGTGAGGTTCTGATAACAGTAACCGGCAGGGAATTTGTAACAGTGGACTCCTCCCCTGTGGACAAACAATGTTGGGCCCTACACTAGACACTATTATACTGGGCCAACGTTTAGTGTTAGTACCAATGTAGAACCCCAAAACAATACCAACAGTACTTCCTTTAGGGCCTTTCTTTGTCCCTGGTAGAAGACAATTCAATCCAATCTAACTCTGGGCCACGTACAGAAATCAATTGGAGTGCTTCGCCGACAGCGGCTAAGTCCTCCTTGAGTGTAGCGTTGATGTGCCCAAGGTCAACACGTCGTAGAGGTAACTTTTGCTTTGCTCTCCCTTTCACTCTCTCTAACACTCCCTCTCTCTCTCACACACGTATTCTCCTCTCTCTTTCTCTCAGCCCCTCCTATCACTTTCTCTCTCTCAGCCCCTCCTATCATTTTCTCTCTCTCTCAGCCCCTCCTATCACTTTCTCTCTCTCTCTCTCTCTCTCTCTCAGCCCCTCCTATCACTTTCTCTCTCTCTCAGCCCCTCTATCACTTTCTCTCTCTCTCAGCCCCTCCCATCACTTTCTTTCTCTCGGCCCCTCCTATCACTTTCTCTTTCTCTCTCTCGGCCCCTCCTATCACTTTCTCTCTCTCTGCCCCTCCTATCACTTTCTCTCTCTCTGCCCCTCCTATCACTTTCTCTCTCTCAGCCCCTTCTATCACTTTCTCTCTCTCTCTCAGCCCCTCCTATCACTTTCTCTCTCTCTCTCTCTCAGCCCCTCCTATCACTTTCTCTCTCTCAGCCTCTCCTATCACTTTTGTCTCTCTCTCTCAGCCCCTCCTATCACTTTCTCTCTCTCTCTCAGCCCCTCCTATCACTTTCTCTCTCTCTCTCTCAGCCCCTCCTACCACTTTCTCTCTCTCGGCCCCTCCTATCACTTTCTCTCTTAATTCTCTCTCTCCCTCCCTCTCTCTTGCATTCTCAGTGATAATTGTCTTATTGAGTAATCTGTAAGCAAACTAAGAGTAAGACGCAGCGGATCGATATGGAATGTTTGTATTATTCTCCAGGAAGTAAGAAGTCATCAAAGAGGGCCACACAGCAGTAAGCCAATAAGTAATTAACTGGTTAAATCTACATGTCGTCCAGAGTTAATTGCTTGTATTTAATACCAAATCAAGGTGACTTCAAAAGTAAATGATTGTCTCTTTAATATTCTCATCATGGAAATCCAACTAGCCGCCTCTTTCAAAGGCTTCCGAAGATCAATCAGTTAATGATGCACTTGTATGAATGACTGGATGCTTCGGGATAACTTGGAGTGTAGCACATTACGAAACCTGTTTGCTCTTAGCTAAATGGATTTTGGATCTCGCTCAATGCATGTTAATGGCCAGATGGGCGGCATACAGGGCTCGTAATCTGACTTCCTGTTTACGTCCTGTTTACAGAAAGGCATTGTACAAACACGGTAGTAAACAATGTCCTATAAAGAGTTTGTTTTGTAATGGTCAAGTTCAAAGACCCTGATCCATTGTTGCCATGATATCTTCTCAGTAAACGTGTTAACTTGACTCACTTCTCTCTGCCTCATCCATGGAAATGTAATGTACATTTGAGCATAACGACAAGCTTACCGACTGCCCATTGGGCATATAGCATGCTATATGTTCATGCTATATGTTAAGCCATGCAATTAACCTGTGTAGGCCTGTGTCTTGAAGAATGGGCTCTCGAGGGTGAAGAGTCTGTACCATGCTCTTACCTGACGTCACCTGCTCATGCCCTCAAGACTGTGGGTCATTAGATCTCTGTTACTCCCTTCATTGCAGATTATAGACCCATAGTCATTTGAATGTTCTGCCTAATCTACAACCTTCATCTCTGAAAGTATGTCAATCTCTGAGCAAACAGAATAACACATTTTTCATTTTTTTTCTTAATTTCATCAGAGGACTTGTTTACTTAGCCTGATAACTTTTACTTACCCTGATAACACGTTTACTTAGCCTGATAACTTTTTACTTACTCTGATAGCACGTTTACTTAGCCTGATAACTTTTTACTTACTCTGATAACACGTTTACTTAGCCTGATAACTTTTTACGTTTACTTAGCCTGATAACTTTTTACTTACTCTGATAACACGTTTACTTAGCCTGATAACTTTTTACTTACTCTGATAACACGTTTACTTAGCCTGATAACTTTTTACTTACTCTGATAACACGTTTACTTAGCCTGATAACTTTTTACTTACCCTGATAACACGTTTACTTAGCCTGATAACTTTTTACTTACCCTGATAGCACGTTTACTTAGCCTGATAACTTTCGGGACTGAACTTGAAAGGGAGACGTAGCACAGGTAGCGAGTGAGGAAATCATATATGACTGTATGAACACTGGGTATGTACCGATGCAGTGTGTGTGCCAGCCAAGGACTGTAGCGATGTGGAGATCCTCGGTCAAGTGAATAAACATTGGTAGTACTTAGCATACTTTCTCTCCTCGCTCGAGTCGAGCAGCGTGTATTAGCAAAGAAACGTTCCTCCGAAAATTGCAGAAGAACCTCTTTTGGTTTCAGCACCCTGAGCTGTCTCAGACGGAACGCAAGACGCCGTTGCCGCTCGAGTGCGAGCCTCAACCGCCGTGTTCACTCGGGCGACGTCAGTGAAAATGACACATTGAAATTGACACGTCATCGGAGCTTTCTAACAAAAACGTCTCCGATGTCGTTTCTCTCCTATTCTGGGAATATCTTCTTTCCCCCCCTCCCCTCCCTCTCGTCCAAAGACCTCATAACAACCCTACGGATGGAAAAGCTTTAATGTCAGTCCCATCAGATCAGTGTCATTGGCATTAAGCGCCTTAAGTACAATATAAATAGGCCAATGAGGTGGCCCCATTCAATCCAATTACCCAGAATTCAATTCAGCCAGTCTCAAGGAAGGAACCTCAGGAGCCATTTCTAATGATTTATCCATTGACTATCTGACAGTAACAGACAGTCTATGAAGGTAGAAGCTATTTGTGTGGCCCAAATTATCGCAGGAGCTGGAACGTAGCCCAGTAGCATCTGTCTATGTGTTTGCGCCGGCATTGGGAAACAGCACGGAGGAAGAGTATACCTCCACTCTGTTCTGTTGAGGCATGTAAGTGACTACAGGTGGACCAGCACAAACAGACCTCTCCCTTCCCGTTCTGCTTTGTCTGGCTTTCATTACACATGTTTACCCTCTGCACTGATTAAATCTGATTCTATACCCGTGTGTGGTATCTGCTTATCCAAATGTTATGCATTGAAATGAATTGGGGCTGTGTGGAACGAGGTTACAGACAGCAGTAGCAGTACTTGTGTAATGTATAGGCTGAGGTCAGTCCAATTCAGGTTCCCATATGTTTTGTGCCATTCACCCTGCTCGTGGCTATTGCATTAACCTGTGTTGGGTCTGTTACCTAAGGGGCTGTCCTGTGTAGATGATGTGAGGATAGGGGACTGGGATCACACACAAGGCCAGAATATTGATTAGGGAGTGATAGGGTCATAACAGACCTGAGGTGAGACTTGCTCTCCCGCTGATTCCAGGTCAGTCAGGTTACCTTGTCCTCAGCATTGGGGCTAACACCCTGTCTATGGCTTTTAACACTACTGAACCGAACATAACCAAAACAAGTACTTATCTGGCCTGGTTATGCATCCACCATCATTGCTGGAACCATGCTGATAGGGACAAGGTGAAAAGGCCAGGTATCAGTAGATATGAATTTTGCTTTCATAGCCAATATACACTGAGTGTACAAAACATTAGGATCACCAGCTCTTTCCATGAGACAGATTGACCAGGTCAATCCAGGTGAAAGCTATGATCCCTTATTGATGTCACTTGTTAAATCCACTTCAATCAGTGGGGAGGATACAGGTTAATTAAGAATTTGTAAGTCTTGAGACAATTGAGACATGGATTGTTTGTGTGCCACTCAGAGGGTGAATGGGTAAGACAAAATATTGAAGTGCCTTTGAACGGGGGATGGTAGTAGGTGCCAGGTGCACCTTATTGAGTGTGCTACGCTGCTGGGTTTTTCACACTCAACAGTTTCCCGTGTGTATCAAGAATGACCCACCTCCCAAAGGACATCCAGCCAACTTGCCTGTTTGTATAAAGTCAACGATAACTTGTTAAACAAAATCTATTTTGGACCTTACTATATATATACAGTGTATACAGCCCATAATATCCTATGCATTTCAATGTCCTGTTACTGAATGCTATTTCCCTTAGCAACTGTTCAATGTCCTGTTACTGTGTGCTATTCGAAAATAAAGGAGAACCACACACTCTAAATCAAAATCAAATCAAATGTATTTATATAGCCCTTCGTACATCAGCTGATATCTCAAAGTGCGTTTGCACTCTATTAGCTCAGATGGAAAAATATTTATGTCCAACGTTTGGACAGACAAGCTGTCTTCATCAGGGTATAATGACAAACACTGCGGGATGACTCATTTATATAGTGTCAAAAGACACACAGGTGTCTGTAATCATGGCCGGGTGTGGCCTGATATCATTGGTTAATTGTCATATATTAACATAGCATACAAAAAACATAAATGGATAGCGTATGATCATAGATACAATTTGGCTACATAAGCCTACAAACATTTACTATAGCAAAATCACAAGAATGAGCAAGGGTCTTAAATTAAAGATCCAAGCAGCCTCTCGTTTTAACAATAAATTGTCGAGGTCACCCACTCTCCTAGGGAGGGTGACATGTTCGATGCCAATATAACGTAGAGACGAAATCGAGTGGTTTTCTTCCAAAAAGTGGGCCGCAACTGGGTAAGTCGAGTTTTTGCACCTAATGGTGCTACGATGCTCTGAGATGTATGCTATTCCCCTTAGTAACTGTTCAATGTCCTGTTACTGTGTTATTCCCCTTAGTAACTGTTCAATGTCCTGTTACTGTGTGCTATTCCCCTTAGTGACTGCTCAATGTCCTGTTACTGTATGCTATTCCCCTTAGCGACTGTTCAATGTCCTGTTACTGTGTGCTATTCCCCTTAGTAACTGTTCAATGTCCTGTTACTGTGTGCTATTCCCCCTTGGCGACTATTCAATGTCCTGTTACTGTGTGCTATTTAACATTAGCGACTGTTCAATGTCCTGTTACTGTGTGCTATTCCCCTTAGCGACTGTTCAATGTCCTGATACTGTATGCTATTCCCCTTAGAGACTGTTCAATGTCTTGTTACTGTGTGCTATTCCCCTTAGCGACGGTTCAATGTCCTGTTACTGTATCCTATCCTGCTTAGGCAACTTTTCAATGTCCTCTTATTGTGTGCTATTCCCCTTAGTGACTGTTCAATGTCCTGTTACTGTGTGCTATTCCCCTTAGTGACTGTTCAGTGTCCTGTTACTGTGTGCTATTCCCCTTAGCGACTGTTCAATGTCCTGTTACTGTATGCTATTCCCCTTAGCGACTGTTCAATGTCCTGTTACTGTATGCTATTCCCCTTAGCGACTGTTCAATGTCCTGTTACTGTATGCTATTCCCCTTAGTAACTGTTCAATGTCCTGTTACTGTGTGCTATTCCCCTTAGCGACTATTCAATGTCCTGTTACTGTGTGCTATTCCCCTTAGCGACTGTTCAATGTCCTGATACTGTATGCTATTCCCCTTAGAGACTGTTCAATGTCCTGTTACTGTGTGCTATTCCCCTTAGTGACGGTTCAATGTCCTGTTACTGCTATGCCCTTAGCGACATTTCAATGTCCTGTTACTGTGTGCTATTCCCCTTAGTGACGGTTCAATGTCCTGTTACTGTATCCTATCCTGCTTAGGCAACTTTTCAATGTCCTCTTATTGTGTGCTATTCCCCTTAGTGACTGTTCAATGTCCTGTTACTGTGTGCTATTCCCCTTAGTGACTGTTCAGTGTCCTGTTACTGTGTGCTATTCCCTTTAGCGACTGTTCAATGTCCTGTTACTGTATGCTATTCCCCTTAGCGACTGTTCAATGTCCTGTTACTGTATGCTATTCCCCTTAGCGACTGTTCAATGTCCTGTTACTGTATGCTATTCCCCTTAGCGACTGTTCAATGTCCTGTTACTGTATGCTATTCCCCTTAGCGACTGTTCAATGTCCTGTTACTGTGTGCTATTCCCCTTAGCGACTGTTCAATGTCCTGATACTGTATGCTATTCCCCTTAGAGACTGTTCAATGTCCTGTTACTGTGTGCTATTCCCCTTAGCGACTGGTCAATGTCCTGTTACTGTATGCCCTTAGCGACATTTCAATGTCTTGTTACTGTGTGCTATTCCCCTTAGCGACGGTTCAATGTCCTGTTACTGTATCCTATCCTGCTTAGGCAACTTTTCAATGTCCTCTTATTGTGTGCTATTCCCCTTAGTGACTGTTCAATGTCCTGTTACTGTGTGCTATTCCCCTTAGTGACTGCTCAGTGTCCTGTTACTGTGTGCTATTCCCCTTAGTGACTGTTCAGTGTCCTGTTACTGTGTGTTATTCCCCTTAGCGACTGTTCAATGTCCTGTTACTGTGTGCTATTCCCCTTAGCGACTGTTCAGTGTCCTGTTACTGTGTGCTATTCCCCTTAGTAACTGTTCAGTGTCCTGTTACTGTGTGCTATTCCCCTTAGCGACTGTTATTATACCTAAAGGCAATCAATTGTATGCACAGATGGCGGCAGGGGGAAATTAGAATGTTCTGATTTTGTACACATAAGGCATAGATTACCAAGAATACTACTATTAATTTCCTGGGTACACCTATTTTCTATCTAATAATAGGTTCAGGGGATGGAGGATAAGTCCAATGAGATGTCCAATGATACAGTGTCGTTTCAGTTGTGCTAATGTAGGGGCTATATTAAAGGCCAAGTGCAGTCAAAAATGTGAATTATATATATTTACACACTATTAGGTTGAAATAATACTGTGAAAATTATAACAATGCCCTTTTAGTGTAAGAGCTGTTTGAAAAGACCACCTGAAATTTCTGCCTGTTTTGGTGGGATGGAGTTTTGGCCTGCCAATAAGAAAGAGAGTTCCAAGCCTCTCTGCCAATAACAGCTAATTTGCAGTTTTCCCCTCCCCACTCAGACCCACTCCCAGACAGTCCTAGCAAAAGTCTTGAGAAATTGCTCTTCGCTAAGAAGTTATTTTTTGTTTGTTTATTTTTGACCATTTTAATTGAAAACAATTACAGTAAGGTACTTAGAAAAATAAATAAATGATTTGATATTGAGATAAAAATGGCGGCATTGGACCTTTAAGGTTTTTGTGCTCTATAGTTGTTCCCATAGGAGAGCTCTTTGAAGAACCCTTTTTGGTTCTAGGTAGAACCCTCTTGGATCCAGCTATAACCCTTTTGAGTTCCATGTAGAACTCTTTACAGAGAGGGTTCTAGATGGAACCCAAAAGAGTTATACCTCGAACCCAACGGGTTCTTGGGTTCTCCTATGAGGACAGTTGAAGGACCATTTAAGAACCCTTTTTTTCTAAATATAAAGATTCATAGGAGACCTAGGGTTGTCCTCTTGCCCTCAAGGGATTTTGCTCTCTCATCCTCTCTTCATTTCCCTCATCCTTTCCCACATTCTACCACTTGCTTTCCTTCCCCACACTGTGATAAGAACTGAATAGAGAGTAGAGAGGTGTATTGTACAGTTCAGATATGTAATTAAATAATGAAATGTTTGAAGGGGGAATTAGAATTCAGTTGTGAAATAGGAAAAATGTTAGCTGAAATTATTCTCTATCCAAAAGTTCACTGTCTGTTGCCAAAGTTTTTGTGTCGAAATGTGATATGCAAGTTACAAAATAAATTTTGAATTGCATGAATATAAATATTCAATGCTATGCATCTACAGTATTATGTTACTGAACAATGAATCCTTGAATCTCTCAATCAATCAGAGATGATTACTGCTGGCAGGCAGCACTGCCGCAAAAAAAGCTGTTGGCTCTTAGATTACTGACCATTTTGAATCCCACCATACCTTCTCCGCTATGCAATCTGGTTTCAGAGCTGGTCATGGGTGCACCTCAGCCACGCTCAAGGTTCTAGACGACATCATAACCGCCATCAATAAGAGACATTACTGTGCAGCCATATTCATCAACCTGGCCAAGGCTTTCGACTCTGTCAATCACAACATTCTTATTGGCAGACTCGACAGCCTTGGTTTCTCAAATGATTGCCTCGCCTGGTTTACCAACTACTTCTCTGATAGAGTTCAGTGTGTCAAATCGGAGGGCCCGTTGTCCGGACCTCTGACAGTCTCTATGGGTGTGCCACAGGGTTAAATTCTCGGGCCGACTCTCTTTTCTGTATACATCAATGATGTTGCTCTTGCTGCTGGTGATTCTCTGATCCACATCTACGCAGACGACATCATTCTGTATACTTCTGCCCCCTCCTTGGCCACTGTGTTAACTAACCTCCAGACGAGCTTCAATGTCATACAACTCTCCTTCCGTGGCCTCCAACTGCTCTTAAAGGCAAGTAAAACTAAATGCATGCTCTTCAATCGATCACTGCCCGTACCTGCTCGCCCGTCCAGCATCACTACTCTGGATGGCTCTGACTTACTCTGAATACATGGACAACTACAAATACCTGGGTGTCTGGTTAGACTGTAAACTCTCCTTCCAGACTCACATTAAGCATCTCCAATTCAAAATTAAATCTAGAATTGGCTTCCTATATCGCAACAAAGCATCCTTCACTCATGCTGCCAAACATACCCTCGTAAAACTGACCATCCTACCGATGCTTGACTTCTACCATCCTACCGATGCAAACATCTATAAAATAGCCTCCAACACTCTACTCAACAAACTGGATGCAGTTTATCACAGTGCCATCCGATTTGTCACCAAAGCCCCATACACTACCCACCATTGTGACCTGTACGCTCTCGTTGGTTGGCCCTCGCTTCATACTCGTCGCCAAACCCACTGGCTACAGGTTATCTACATGTCTCTGCTTGTTAAAGCCCCGCCTTACCTCAGCTCACTGGTCACCATAGCAGCACCCACTCGTAGCACGCGTTCCAGCAGGTATATCTCACTGGTCACCCCCAAAGCCAATTCCTCCTTTGGTTGTCTTTCCTTCCAGTTCTCTACTGCCCATGACTGGAACGAATTGCAAAAATCTCTGAAGCTGGAGACATCTCCCTCACTAGCTTTAAGCACCAGCTGTCAGAGCAGCTGACAGATCACTGAACCTGTACATAGCCCATCTGTAAACAGCCCATCTATCTACCTACCTCATCCCCATACTGATATTTACTTATTTATTTATCTTGCTCCTTTGAACCCCAGTATCTCTACCTGCACATTCATCTTCTGCCGAACTACCATTCCAGTGTTTAATTGCTATATTGTAATTACTTCACCACCATGGACTATTTATTTCCTTATCTTACCTCATTTGCACTCACTGTATATAGATGTTTTATTTTCTTGTCTACTGTATTATTGACTGTATGTTTTGTTTATTCCATGTGTAACTCTGTGTTTTTGTATGTGTCGAATTGCTACTCTTTATCTTGGCCAGGTCGGGATGGGAGGTTTGGGATGGAGGCATGTTGGCTGGGTGGGGTTGTGGGGATGGGGTGGAGGCATGTTGGCTGGGTGGTGTTGGGGGAATGGGATGGGAGGTTGGGGATGGAGGCATGTTGGCTGGGAGGGGTTGGGGGAATGGGATGGGAGGTTGGGGATGGAGGCATGTTGGCTGGGTGGGGTTGGGGGAATGAGATGGGAGGTTGGGGGTAGAGGCATGTTGGCTGGGTGGGGTTGGGGGATTGGGATGGGAGTTTGGGGGTCGAGGCATGTTGTCTGGGTGGGGTTGGGGGAAAGGGATGGGAGGTTGGGGGTGGAGACATGTTAGCTGGGTAGGGCTGGGGGAAAGGGATGGGAGGTTGGGGGTGGAGACATGTTAGCTGGGTAGGGTTGGGGGAATGGGATGGGAGGTCGGGGGTGGAGACATGTTAGCTGGGTAGGGTTTGGGGAATGGGATGGGAGGTCGGGGGTGGAGACATGTTAGCTGGGTAGGGTTGGGGGAATGGGATGGGAGGTCGGGGGTGGAGACATGTTAGCTGGGTAGGGCTGGGGGAATGGGATGGGAGGTCGGGGGTGGAGACATGTTGGCTGGCTGGGGTTGGGGGAATGGGATGGGAGGTCTGGGGTGGAGACATGTTAGCTGGCTGGGGATGGGGGAATGAAATGGGAGGTTGGGGGTGGAGACATGTTGGCTGGGTAGGGTTGGGGGAATGGGATGGGAGGTCGGGGGTGGAGACATGTTGGCTGGGTAGGGTTGGGGGAATGGGATGGGAGGTCGGGGGTGGAGACATGTTGGCTGGGTGGGGTTGGGGGAATGGGATGGGAGGTCGGGGTGGAGACATGTTAGCTGGGTAGGGCTGGGGGAATGGGATGGGAGGTCGGGGTGGAGACATGTTGGCTGGCTGGGGATGGGGGAATGAAATGGGAGGTTGGGGGTGGAGACATGTTAGCTGGGTAGGGTTGGGGGAATGGGATGGGAGGTCGGGGGTGGAGACATGTTAGCTGGGTAGGGCTGGGGGAATGGGATGGGAGGTCGGGGGTGGAGACATGTTAGCTGGGTAGGGTTGGGGGAATGGGATGGGAGGTCGGGGGTGGAGACATGTTAGCTGGGTAGGGCTGGGGGAATGGGATGGGAGGTCGGGGGTGGAGACATGTTGGCTGGCTGGGGTTGGGGGAATGGGATGGGAGGTTGGGGGTGGAGGCCCACTTATTTTGAGTTTTTTTTCCTGTATGTACTGATTGTTTTCAATTGAGTGTCAGCCTACAGGCACAGGTTTTATAAACATATCATTTGAAATGGATAATGTACCTGTAAACCCCCCCCAACAAAAAAATAACAAAATAAATACAGATGTGTTCATTTAAAAAATGATTTAATTTTATATATAATTAGCCTTTACAGTTAAATCTTAAACCAATTGACATTGCTTTCACATATGGCTACACTTAAGCATCGGGGGCCAAAGCAAATACACTCCATTTATCATAAAATTTATATTTAGAAAATAGCAGTACCGTGAGCAGTCAGTGAAAATGATAGAAAGCTCTTGCAAATGCATTATAGAAATACAGTAACCACAAGAGATTAACTACATTACTGTAGAAATACAGTAACCACAAGAGATTAACTACATTACTGTAGAAATACAGTAACCACAAGAGATTAACTGTATTACTGTAGAAATACAGTAACCACAAGATATGAACTACATTACTGTAGAAATACAGTAACCACAAGAGATGAACTACATTACTGTAGAAATACAGTAACCACAAGAGATTAACTACATTACTGTAGAAATACAGTAACCACAAGAGATTAACTACATTACTGTAGAAATACAGTAACCACAAGAGACAAACTACATTACTGTAGAAATGCTGAGCAATGTAGCTAAGCCAGTGATGTTTCTAATTTAAGAACATACAATGTTATTTGATTCAGGTACAATATGTTTCATTGGATAAAAATAGTAGCCAATGGACAAAACAGCCAGTGGCCTTGAGTCGCATGCACAGACTCATGCAGCAGGAAATGTATTGTAAGTGTATGTCCCAGCTTACTGACAGTCCTTTGAATATAGTAGTAACTCATTGTAGATGGTTGATTGAGCTCATGGCAGTATATTTGGCCTTCTTGGCTGGCCTCTGCAATAACAGTCTATGTGACATCCGTGAAACGTAAAACACATATTATAGACTTAGGTCTATATAATACAATCCTATACAGGTTTCGATGTTAACTAGGGTCCTTTAAGGCCAAGTCACAGTATTAAGTATTAAGTAGTAGAATGACAAAGCAAATCACTCATTAAAACCCAACCAATCAGAGTATGTCCCTAACACACCCACTAAATAGAATTCTTAATTCATTGGATAAGGAGATTTCCATCAATGTCCTCCCCAGTCCTAAGCAATGTAGCGTGCAGTAAAAGAGTATGTCTGACACATTTCTCTGTCCTTCAGTATCTGCCCTGTATCGTTACCCTTTTGCTAAATATAGATTGGTGTCGTCCCAAAAAAGAAATGCCCAGTCATACATTCACTCTCCTTGTAAGTGACTCTAGCCCTGTGTCACATTGCTCCTGTGTACACTTCCCTCCTTTTTTAAAGGCCCAATCCTTAATTAGAAAAACAATTTAAGTACAAAGAGCCCACACCTGATCTTGATTCAAACGGCTTAGTCTTTGCCACAGACAGATTTCCACTAGACTTTGGCGGTAATATGATGATTATGGGGTAGAAGTCCTTAATAAGGAAAGCGTTTAGCCAATTCAGACGCAAATGCCTATTGATTTCTAATGGACTAGCCTCAAGGTCGGACCACCGGCAAAGAATTCTCGTCTTTCCAATAAGGATGTAATTTGTAATCCAACGCCACACCACAGCGTCCGCTCATTCTCAACCAAGAATCAATCGCAACTGGCCAAGAAATATAGGCTACCAAAACCCAAAGATAGTAGTTTGGTTTTTCAAAGCTCATCATCTCACCATGACCTTCATTCGGGCAGATTTGCGATGAAAACTTAATATTCTAGGTCTGCAATTATAACACAATTGAACATTGTACCATGAAACAAGACATATTGTACATGCTTACTTTGTGTATTGCTACCAGTGCCCCAAATCAGCAGCCACATCATCAACCCACAGCCCATCATACAGTCTGCCATACAGCCAATACAGACACGTGTGAGTCTATAGACTAGAGGACCACAGAGGAAGCCAAACCACAGTAAACCACAGAGGGAATGACTGACATAGTTCGGCCCTGCAGATGTTTACTGACTACCACAATTGGGAAAGAAAACGATGGAACCAGCACACCCTGTGGCCAAAACCAATGTAATGTAGGCATATGCTTCAGGGTGGCGCTGGCTCAACTAAGACAATGGAAGATTGGCTACATATTGTTCAGTAAATGTGTGAGGATCTGATTAATGAGTAGAATCCGTTTCTATGATATTTCGTCGTTAGAAATGTTGTGAACAGAGAAACGGCGGGTTTACGTGTGTGTGTGTGTGTGTGTGTTGTAGCATCACAGACAGCAGTCATCTGCAGCAGCTGTTGAGTGTCAAGAGTACTGAGGAGTCTATACTCTAGGAAAATGTAAAGTAAAGATCTCCTAGGGCTATACATTTCTGTGTCTATGAGGGGGTGGCCCATTAAACACTCACCCTGAGGTGAAACAAAAGGCTATGCACGGAACGGTATTCTATCAACTTGACTCAGCATTTTTTTGTGTTCATGCTTATCGGTGTGTGTTCGGCAGACATGCTCACCTTGTTGGTAGAGACACACACACACAATGTTTTCGTCTTGTGATGAGGGACAAAGCTTACCCCACCGCTCAACTCTCAGTTCCCATTGAGGCAGTGCAGCATAGGTGGTCTAGTTGTCCGGTTGTCTGGCTCCTGCACCAGGATGTGGCTGTCATTAAAAACAATAACCTTAGGTGCCTGCATGGTGACTCGCTGTAATTGTTTTCTCATTTGATCTACTTTCTGCCCTCCCGCTCGCCTTGCATGCAGACAGGAATAAGTGTTTCACCTCCTCCTCTCCTCCTCTCTCAACCTTTTCAAAATCAAATCGGTCCAGTACCATAATCAACAACTTTAGAATATGCCGGGTGAGAATATGAGGGGTGAGATAAGAAGTAAAACCTTTATGACCCATGCCCTGCTCTGCCAGGTCCAACCTCCATCACACACATACGCACAGACACACACAGACACACACACACACACACACACACACACACACACACATGCATGCATTGTGGGTGCACAGTTCTTATTAACAGGTTTTCATCCTCTGCCGTATGGAAATGTTCTCTTGTTGAGTTTTGGCTCTTACCAGTGTAATCACATGGGGAAATCACCCCTCACACTGTGAGTGTTTGGACTTTTTCATAGTATGTGAGTGTATGTGTGCAGGTGCGTGTGCGTGTGCGCACAAGTTTGTATGTGTGTCTTTGTGTGCCTGCGTTCAGTGTTAATGTGCGTGCGATTGTGTGTGTGCACGCCCGTGTGTGTGTGCATTTGTGGTTGTGTGTGTTTTCATATTTTATGTAATGAGATGTAGCTTTGTTCGGATGTTGAAAATGCCACTCCGGCACTGGAGCATGTCTAATACAACCACAAAGGGGATTCTAATAAACATTACAGCACAGCCGGGAGACAACAGGACACAACGGCCCTCGTTGATAGTGTTTGGTTTGACCCTTTGCAGTTTGACCCGTTTTTATTGTAGATGGTTTAGATTCACATCTGTAGCCTTCCGAGTCTTATATTGTAGTTTGGCCTGTTTTTATTGTAGATGGCTTAGATTCACATCTGTAGCCTTCCGAGTCTTATATTGTAGTTTGGTCTTATATTGTAGTTTGACCTTTTTATTGTAGATGGTTTAGATTCACATCTGTAGCCTTCCGAGTCTTATATTGTAGTTTGGCCCTTATATTGTAGTTTGACCTGTTTTTATTGTAGATGGTTTTCACATCTGTAGTCTTATATGTTTGACCTGTTTTTATTGTAGATGGTTTAGATTCACATCTGTAGCCTTCCGAGTCTTATATTGTAGTTTGACCTGTTTTTATTGTAGATGGTTTAGATTCACATCTGTAGCCTTCCGAGTCTTATATTGTAGTTTGGCCTGTTTTTATTGTAGATGGCTTAGATTCACATCTGTAGCCTTCCGAGTCTTATATTGTAGTTTGGCCTGTTTTTACAGTAGAATATTTTGATTTGAATCTGTGCTCTTCTGACTTTATAAGATGTGTCGGCAAACTTCCGTCACAGAGATGGAAAGAGCCTCTATTTGTCACGTACTGTACAGCAGGGACAAACTGACAGTCACTCTGGTATGACTTGTCAGTTTTTATTGGCTTTCAACATCTGGTTCTAGAATGTCCGTGACCCTGTTCTTAGCACAGAGGACACCAGCCCAGCAACATAAACAGAATCTTACTGTACATAGATTTGTCCGCTCCATGGCATCTGTTAGTGACTGCCTCGGACATGGACTGTTAGTAGCAGCACTGTACTGTAGGAAACTGGGTGGGCTGAAGTATAACAAGCAATGGCAAAACACAACGTACATTTCCAGACAGAGCCTATGACCCGGACATTGTGGTGATTGGGCTGTTCAACCTCTCACACCTCGGTGTAATGTACACTGATGTTTTATTCCTCTCATTCAGACAGTCATTGAAAGAAATGTCTATATGGACAAAATAATCCATACGAAGTAGAAAATATCCATAGTAAAATCTACCCGGGGCAGGGCGGCAGGGTAGCCTAGTGGTTAGAGCATTGGACTAGTAACCGGAAGGTTGCGAGTTCAAAACACCCGAGCTGACAAGGTACAAATCTGTCGTTCTGCCCCTGAACAGGCAGTTAACCCACTGTTCCTAGGCCGTCATTGAAAATAAGAATTTGTTCTTAACTGACTTTCCTGGTTAAATAAAGGTAAAATAAAAAAAATAAAAAAAATGTATGAGCACGTGAAGGGTAAAGGGGCCCTATTAACAGAGCATTGTTAGTATAACTCAGGGCCCAGGGGTCAAGGGTTAGGGGAGTGCATCTGTCATGTGAGCAGGGACTGACGTGTTGGAGTTATGGTTGTGATGAATAGGATCGGAGGGAGGGCGTTGGCCCAGGAGTGTCAAGTTAACATTGCGTGGGAAGCTCTACTGGCAAGAATAATAACCAAGGCGATGCATTATACCGCACCACCTATTCCATTGTAGATATAGGCTGTTAAACTGTAAGACCATATGTTGGCCACAAACTCTTTCTTTCTGTCCCCTGGTTTACTTGATGATTGTGGAAACGCCTCTAGGCTCTATTGTGAGTGACTTGGATCCTTCCCTGGGTTGGTCTCAAACAGGTCTGCTCAACACCTTTCACACGACCTGTCAAACAAGCTGTCCTGCAGGCCTGGAATGGTGTCAGCCGAGTGCCTGAACGTCTATGCTCTTGAAACAGATGTTCTTACAATTCTAGAAGAATTACTGTGCACATGTTGCCAGGGTGTAAGTACATACACTGGAATGGAAGAAAGAACTCCAGGCATCTCAAACGTGTCAAAAACAACCCAAGAAAACATCCTCCTCCTCCAAAAACAAACTGTCTGCAGAAGCTTTTGCACGTGTTCCTTGTCAATAAACTGGGAAAGACATCAGAGGAGAGGTTTAGAGAATGAACTGACAATAGACTACTCTGTTCAAAGAAACTACGGTATGTGGAAGTCAGGGTACATTTGACTGTGTGGATGGATATTGGGAAAACAATCAGCCATCAATGGCAAATGTAAGGCCAGTATAGTGACACACAGTCATTTACCATGGAAAGGTTTATAATCTATAAGCTCTTTAGTCAGGTTACTCAGCTAGTTTTTCAAAGAGGCCCTAATGAACACTCCTGGATGTAGCTTGACAGACACTCAGCCCTGTTAGCCCTGGGGTGTGTCTCAAAAGGCACCCTATTCCCTATGTAGTGTGCTATTTTTGACTAGAGCCCTATGGGCCCTGGTCAAACGTAGTGCACTGAAGAGAAAGGGGTGCCATTTGGAATGCAATCCTGGTCTACCCAAGGCCATAACAACTGTTGCCTGGGCTGATATAAAATTAAGCTGAAGCACACTGCTAGCTAATGCATTGAGCATAAATAGGTCAGACTTCCCCCACTGAATAATGGGGAGAAAAGTGGACTGGCTCTACCAGAGAGGGCACCACATAAACAACATGTCACAGCCATATCTAGATGGGATACAGTGCAATGTTGGGGCAAGATTTGTTGTTTGGCGTTGTTTACTGAAGCTGTACCATAGTGTTAGCTATTAGCTGAAGCTGTGTCATAGTGTTAGCTGAAGCTGTGTTAGCTGTTAGCTGTGTCTTAGTGTTAGCTGTTAGCTGAAGCTGTGTCATAGTGTTAGCTGAAGCTGTGTCATAGTGTTATCCGTTAGCAGTGCCTTAGTGTTAGCTGTTAGCTGAAGCTGTGTCATAGTGTTAGCTGTTAGCTGACGCTTCTGCTAAAGGAGCTAGTTTCATTCCACAAAATCAATGTGCCACAGCCATCTAGAGGGCCTAAATTTAGTAGTTGTTGTTTTGAGTTGTTTACTGAAGCTGGGTTATTGTGTTAGCTAAAGCTGGGTTGAAGGAGCAAGCTAGCTAGCTGCATTACTACCTGTGTTTTAAGTGCCGACTGGCTGGCTGGCTGGCTGGCCCAAGCCTCTAAGTATGTGAGTGAGCCATCCATTTAGACCGTAAAACTGCAAATTATCCCTCCAGATGTGTGCTCCAGTTATGCCTTAAGCGCCGGATTAAATGCTAATTTGCATTAGGAAGATTTACTCTGCAACGGGTATTACTTGAATTTGCATCGAGAGGAAAAAACACTTTTTGTTTTCTCTGTTTCTTTTTTTTTTTAGACATGACGGTGCTCCTGCAAGATAAATATGTTTTGTGTGCCGAAGGAGGTAAATCTCCTAGAAATCAGGAGTAGCACAAGAAGAATCATATGCATGGACACCTGAAGCATGCAGGATCCTTCTACCCTCTCAATTACCTTTCCAATGAATACATTACTCAAAGAAGAAGACAACAAGTATTGTGTTGAGAGTAATGTATAGTAACTATTCAAAAGTAAACTAGCATAACTTCATAGGTGTCTTTTGTGGCTGGAACCATAATCTCACAGTATGGGCCACTGTAACTAACAACACAACCACCCTAGCCCCTTCAGGCTTACTAACCCAGGCAGTTTGTATATAAAACATGGCTCCTATTGAAGCCGGGACAGAAACCCACCTGCTTAACAGGGCTAAATCCAAATAAAAGCCGCCCTGTCTCCCTAACCGATTAGACTGAACCAAGCAGCTGAAACCAAGTGGCTGGTGTCAGCCGAAACAACAGCAGACAGTAAACAGGGAATGTCTGGCCTGTGCCAGGTACAGTACAGTAAAACCAGGGCCAGGGGGTGCCAGTCCTAGGGCAGTGCACTGTAGAGAAACGTTGTGGGTCCACGGAGCCAATTGACAAGGAACACAATGGTTCTAGTGTATCCTGATCTGCCATTTTGGATCTAGGTTGGTCCAGGTTGCCCTATGACCAGGTCTTCCCCTAAAAAGACACCAGTCTATTTGGACATGGCAGCCAGGCACACTCGTAAACAAGACATGGGAACAAATATCTCTCACCATTACTGTATGAAAATATCACTGTCAAGTCAACATTTTTTTGTTTGCACAACATGGTATGCACAACAATACAACAGCCTGTAAGTCACACAAGTGTTCTAGGGCGCCAGAGCCACCCCAACGCATACCTTCACACAACCTGTACACAATACCGTTGGATCTGTTCTACATAACAGGGGCCATTGTCGGCCAATGTCATTGTCATTAACACAAAAGCCCTGGCAATTACAGGATGATTCTCTAACCCTGCCCTCCATCCCTTCCTGCAATAGGCAGCCATTTTGATTCCTGTTAAACCAGTTTACCCCTTTTTAAGTCTTGGTCACCCAATTGCGTCCGTGTCAGCTCTCCGTGTAATGTGATACAGTGTCTTTTCTATGGGCTGTCATCAGACCCCTGGAAGTCTCCTTTTACCTTGGCTGGGTCACTGTATCAGAGTTTGTCCCAAAGGTGCTACATTATCAGAGCCTGTCCCCAGGGTGCTACATTATCAGAGCCTGTCCCCAGGGTGCTACATTATCAGAGCCTATCCCCAGGGTGCTACATTATCAGAGCCTGTCCCCAGGGTGCTACATTATCAGAGCCTGTCCCCAGGGTGCTACATTATCAGAGATTGTCCCCAGGGTGCTGAATTATCAGAGCCTGTCCCCAGGGTGCTACATTATCAGAGATTGTCCCCAGGGTGCTACATTATCAGAGCTTGTCCCAAAGGTGCTACATTATCAGAGCCTGTCCCCAGGGTGCTACATTATCAGAGTTTGTCCCAAAGGTGCTACATTATCAGAACCTGTCCCCAGGGTGCTACATTATCAGAGCCTGTCCCCAGGGTGCTACATTATCAGAGCCTGTCCCCAGGGTGCTACATTATCAGAGCCTATCCCCAGGGTGCTACATTATCAGAGCCTGTCCCCAGGGTGCTACATTATCAGAGATTGTCCCCAGGGTGCTACATTATCAGAGCCTGTCCCCAGGGTGCTACATTATCAGAGCCTGTCCCCAGGGTGCTACATTATCAGAGCCTGTCCCCAGGGTGCTACATTATCAGAGCCTGTCCCCAGGGTGCTACATTATCAGAGCCTGTCCCCAGGGTGCTACATTATCAGAGCCTGTCCCCAGGGTGCTACATTATCAGAGATTGTCCCGAGGGTGCTACATTATCAGAGCCTGTCCCCAGGGTGCTACATTATCAGAGCCTGTCCCCAGGGTGCTACATTATCAGAGATTGTCCCCAGGGTGCTACATTATCAGAGCCTGTCCCCAGGGCGCTACATTATCAGAGCCTGTCCCCAGGGCACTACATACATGAATTTTGTGGCAAAGCCGAGCTCCCAATAGCCTGAGTCATAACAATTTACCAGGGATTTTATGGGGTGGGTTTTTATGGGTGCAACTCAAGACCCGACAAAGCACAGAGCACACTGACTGACACAGCCGTTGTTGTTTCCCATAGACCGGGTTTGAATATAAAGAGAAGCTCTGTGTGAGAGTATGCTACTACTAATATAGGTCGATGCCATCACATAGCCATAGTGCCATTTCTTCAGATGTATTAGACATATTCTGAAGAGAACAGAGCGTATGTGTACGTGGGTGTGTGTTGACCTAGTTAACGGACTGCTGAAGCAGAACAATTAACATTTTTTGGAAGTGTTTTCCTTAATGACATCCATTTTCCGCCTATGTCAGTGAGTCGAGTCCCGTCATGTCCAGCGATGAGCTGGCTGCTAGCTAGACTAAGTAAACACAACAGTTCAGAACTTGAATACAAACTCCAATTAAACATGAGTGATGAATCGAGCCATGCCCTTATTCGGTCAGTAGAGCAGATCAGAATGCAGGGAGGAAGACAATGATGCGCTGAGGAGGGAAATCCACTCAGAAAACTCAACTAAATGTAGTATGGATCTCACTCAAAGAACTGAACTAAAAGGTAGTATGGATCTCACTCAAAGAACTCAACTAAAATGTAGTATGGATCTCAAAGAACTCAACTAAAAAAGAACTCAAAGAACAACTAAAATGTAGTATGGATCTCACTCTAAAAAGAACTCAAAGAACTAAAATGTAGTATGGATCTCACTCAAAGAACTAAACTAAAATGTAGTATGGATCTCACTCAAAGAACTCAACTAAAATGTAGTATGGATCTCACTCAAAGAACTAAACTAAAATGTAGTATGGATCTCACTCAAAGAACTCAACTAAAATGTAGTATGGATCTCACTCAAAGAACTCAACTAAAATGTAGTATGGATCTCACTCAAAGAACTAAACTAAAATGTAGTATGGAACTCAAAGAACAACTAAAATGTCAAAGTATGTATCTCAAAGAAAACTCAACTAAATGTAGTATGGATCTCACCCAAAGAAAACTCAACTAAATGTAGTATGGATCTCACCCAAAGAAAACTCAACTAAATGTAGTATGTATCTCACCCAAAGAAAACTCAACTAAATGTAGTATGGATCTCACCCAAAGAAAACTCAACTAAATGTAGTATGGATCTCACTCAAAGAAAACTCAACTAAATGTAGTATGATCTCACTCAAAGAAAACTCAACTAAATGTAGTATGTATCTCACCCAAAGAAAACTCAACTAAATGTAGTATGGATCTCACCCAAAGAAAACTCAACTAAATGTAGTATGGATCTCACTCAAAGAAAACTCAACTAAATGTAGTATGTATCTCACCCAAAAAGAAAACTAAATGTAGTATGATCTCAACTCAACTAAATGTAGTATGGATCTCAAAGAAAACTCAACTAAATGTAGTATGGATCTCAACAAAAAAACTCAACTAAATGTAGTATCTCACCCAAAGAAAACTCAACTAAATGTAGTATGGATCTCACTCAAAGAAAACTCAACTAAATGTAGTATGTATCTCACCCAAAGAAAACTCAACTAAATGTAGTAACTCAAAGAACTCAACTAAATGTAGTAAATGTAAAGTATGGATCACTCAAAGAACTCAACTAAAAAGAAAACTCAACTAAATGTAGTATGGATCTCAAAGAAAACTCAACTAAATGTAGTATGGATCTCACTCAAAGAACTCAACTAAATGTAGTATGGATCTCACTCAAAGAAAACTCAACTAAATGTAGTATGGATCTCACTCAAAGAACTCAACTAAATGTAGTATGGATCTTGCTCAAAGAAAACTCAACTAAATGTAGTATGGATCACATTGCTTTTTATTGCTTGGATTAATGTGAATTATGTCCTTGTCCATCAAACTGATAGAAATCAAACATTTTCTAACTTAAAATCCATCTGGACATAATTAAGTTACCGTAATATCAAAATCGTACAATCAAATTCTGCTGTTATGAATCGTAGCCTACACCAACAATGAAGAACAAACTTAAAGGGGCATTGTGGAAGCTCATAAGCAGCCGTCTATATAAATGATAGGAGCCTCAGTGTCTTGATAACTCTTTCATCAACTAGGCCTGACACTATTTTCATCCATTTCACACAGCTTTTATTGATAGAAACCAGGGCAGTCGTCACAATAACCTCATGCTTTGTGTTGCAGTGGTAGATGTATACAGTTACATTCTCTTCATACAGTATGTAAAAGAGCACAATGACAGACAGGGACAAGCCTCTGTATGTCAGCGATAGGTAATAAAGTCTGAGCACACACACACACACACACACACACACACACACACACACACACACACACACACACACACACACACACACACACACACACACACACTGTGCCCAGTACGGCCCACCCTGGAAATTTGGGCAAGTTTCATCAAACCCTGTTTCAAGAAGAGGTTGAAATGAGGACAGGCATTCTGATCCCAGCAGGGAAGGAGAAGGAGAAAGGTACAGTCAGGGAGAGAGGGAAAAGGAGGGAGGGAGGAAGGTACAGTCAGGGAGAGAGGGGAAAGGAGGGAGGGAGGAAGGTACAGTCAGGGAGAGAGGGGAAAGGAGGGAGGGAGGAAGGTACAGTCAGGGAGAGAGGGGAAAGGAGGGAGGGAGGAAGGTACAGTCAGGGAGAGAGGGGAAAGGAGGGAGGGAGGAAGGTACAGTCAGGGAGAGAGGGGAAAGGAGGGAGGGAGGAAGGTACAGTCAGGGAGAGAGGGGAAAGGAGGGAGGGAGGAAGGTACAGTCAGGGAGAGAGGGGAAAGGAGGGAGGGAGGAAGGTACAGTCAGGGAGAGAGGGGAAAGGAGGGAGGGAGGAAGGTACAGTCAGGGAGAGAGGGGAAAGGAGGGAGGGAGGAAGGTACAGTCAGGGAGAGAGGGGAAAGGAGGGAGGGAGGAAGGTACAGTCAGGGAGAGAGGGGAAAGGAGGGAGGGAGGAAGGTACAGTCAGGGAGAGAGGGGAAAGGAGGGAGGGAGGAAGGTACAGTCAGGGAGAGAGGGGAAAGGAGGGAGGGAGGAAGGTACAGGGAGGGAGAGAGGGGAAAGGAGGGAGGGAGGAAGGAGGGAGGGAGGACAGGGGAAAGGAGGGAGGGAGAGGTACAGGGAAAGGAGGGAGGGAGGAAGGTACAGTCAGGGGAGAGAGGGGAAAGGAGGGAGGGAGGAAGGTAGGGGGAGTCAGGGGAGAGAGAGGGAAAGGAGGGAGGGAGGAAGGTACAGGGAGGGAGGGCAGGACAGTGAGAGAGAGAGGGGAAAGGAGGGAGGGAGGAAGGTACAGGGAGGGAGGGCAGGACACTGAGAGAGAGAGGGGAAAGGAGGGAGGGGGAGGAAGGTACAGGGAGGGAGGGCAGGACAGTGAGGGAGAGAAGGGAAAGGAGGGAGGGAGGAAGGTACAGGGAGTGAGGGCAGGACAGTGAGGGAGAGAGGGGAAAGGAGGGAGGGAGGAAGGAAGGTACAGGGAGGGAGGGCAGGACAGTGAGGGAGAGAGGGGAAAGGAGGGAGGGAGGAAGGTACAGGGAGGGAGGGCAGGACAGTGAGAGAGAGGGGAAAGGAGGGAGGGAGGAAGGTACAGGGAGGGAGGGCAGGACAGTGAGAGAGAGAGGGGAAAGGAGGGAGGGAGGAAGGTACAGGGAGGGAGGGCAGGACAGTGAGGGAGAGAGGGGAAAGGAGGGAGGGAGGAAGGTACAGGGAGGGAGGGCAGGACAGTGAGGGAGAGAGGGGAAAGGAGGGAGGGAGGAAGGTACAGTAAGAGGGAGATAGAGAGAGGAGAAAGGAAGGAGGGAGGTACAGTCAGAGAGTGAACAAGAGAGAAAAGGGGGGAAGGGAGAGAGGAATGTACAGTCAGAGGGAGAGAGAGAGAGAAGAGAAAGGAGGGAGGGAGGAAGGTACAGGGAGGGAGGAAGGTAAAGTAAGTGGGAGAGAGAGAGGAGAAAGGAGGGAGGGAGGAAGGTACAGGGAGGGAGGAAGGTACAGTAAGAGGAAGAGAAAGAGAGGAGAAGGGAGGGAGGGAGTCAGGGGGTGAACAAGAGAGAAAAGGGGGGAAGGGAGAGAGGAATGTACAGTCAGAGGGAGGGGGAGGGAGGGAGGGAGGGAGGGAGGGAGGGAGGGAGGGAGGGAGGGAGGGAGGGAGGGAGGGAGGGAGGGAGGAGGGAGGGAGGGAGGGAGGGAGGGAGGGAGGGAGGGGAGGGAGGTACAGGGAGGGAGGAAGGTACAGGGAGGGAGGAAGGGAGAGAAGAGGGAGATAAAGAGAGGAGAAGGGAGGGAGGTACAGTCAGAGAGTGAACGAGAGAGAAAAGGGGGGGAAGGGAGAGAGGAATGTACAGTCAGAGAGTGAGAGAGAGGGGAGATGCAGCAACAGAGAAAGACGGGGAGGTAGGAAACTAGTAGTTACCGCTGTATGAGTATCAATTAATTAGGTCATATCCTGCCTTTCTCCTCTCAACTTTTAATGAAGATAATCATGTTCAGTGTTTTTAACTAAGGCAGTCTTTGAATGTCATAATACAACATTTATTTCATAAGACAACTGTAATAATTATTTTATTTTAGTCCACAGCTTCAAGTAATTATTTTTGAGCACATTTTCTCTCTCTCTCTCTTGTAGTGATTATAATGACTGGTGTATATCACCCCTGTGATATCTCCAGTCTATGACTAACTTCCCATCTGTTAGCTCTGTCGTTTAATAAGTCCTCTTTTATCCAGCATTATACCACACTCAACATAAAATAGTGTGTGTGTGTAAGTCACACACACAAACACAAAGGTGAGGACCCGACATACAGTAGTTGTCATGTGACCACGTGGAATTAGCAAAGACCCAGGCTTCAATGTCTTTACCTCATCAAGGAACACCTTCCTTGCTCGGGCAGGTAAAGACACCTTGGACATGACCCCCAACACCCCTGTCTCACATTCACATCCCAAACGAGCAACTAACGTCCCTCACAGCCTCACAACCCACAATGCACCGGGGCCAGCCGTACCGAGCCACACCACGAGGACGTGGATTTAATTAGATATTAGTATCCAGCCGCGTCTGAATTAATCAAATCAATGCTACTCATTAATTTAGTAGAAGAACATACAATTAAAGGGCTATTAGCGTTCTCTCAGGAGTCTGCCCTTTCATCCTGCCAGGAGAACATTGGGACTTGGCCCAGGTCCAGAGGCAAAGCGTTCTCTTTTAACCGGCACTTCCTCTCCTCCGCCTGACTCGATTCTACTCCTCTTCTCCAGGCTGGTGCCATAGAAGTACAATGACTAGATGTAGTATGTGCAAAAAAATAAACGTCGGCGTCACTTTAAATCAATACTCTCTTTTATCCATAAGCATAACATTTAGTGGGAGGATGATAGAGAAATATGTTTTCTTTTTGTATTTGCATGTTTGTGGTACTGATCTCGACCCAGCCACCAGGCACCTACAAGTGTACTGGGCCTTTTGGGTTGTATCTGAATTTGGTCCCTGGCCACATTGATTTAAACACTAACACCATTTCCATGACTTAATGGTGCTTGACAGCATGTATCCTGTAAGTAGCTCGTCATTTAGGATGGCGTCTCAAGAGTTTTAAACAAAACTCTAGAAATGTCAACACACTGTAGCATAGTCCCAGTCAATGCTTAACAGGGCACTCTTTAAATAGGGTGACGAGATCTGGAGATTTAGGGAATGAGCACACAAATAATCCAGCACCCAAAACTAGGTCATTTTATAGTAATATATTTTGTTCAGATAATTGATCATTTGATCATGGCTGTGTATATCTCAATTGAGGAGGTAAGGAAACTAGACTGAAAATAAGATTTTAAGCTCTTACATAGACTTTGAAGTAGTACTGTATTGTACATGGGACTGAAGGGTCCCCTACAAGCTTTAAACAGTAAATACTTCTATCGGATTCCCTACAAAACATACAGTCAAATATAATCTTATTTAAATACAGCAGGGGAAATCCTCTGCGTTCAAAATGTCAATCTCTGCACCGCATACAGCTGGCCACCTGTTTCTCCCAAAGCACTGAAGCAAACTAGGCTCTGATGGGAAATAATTCTGGGCCAAGGAGATTCTTTTTCTCTCTTTTTCTTTTGCTCTTGTGAATTAAAGTTAAAACGCTTTCGCTCTGAGTAATCCAGACTCCTCCGACGAACAGTCATTTTTAATTAAAAACATTACCCCATATACAGAGGAAACCAAAGTTGAAGCCTGAAAAAAATACTAACTGCACAGGGATTTCTCTTTCTACTTCGACCTAGCAGTCTCTCGATTTTCTCTCTCTCTTGCTCTCTCTCACTCTCTTGATATTCTCTCCCTCTCTCACTCTGTCTCTCTGTTTCAATCTTTCTTTCTTTCTCTTTCCCTCCTTCTCTCCCTCCTTCCCTCCCTCCCTGCCAACCAAGGCTTCAGTTGATCAAAGGAAGTTCCAGTTTCTTGCTGGTTTTTAGCGGTTATGTAACTTTCTCCTGATGAAATACTGGCCTGGGAACAATACTAACCCATCCAGAGCTGAACTGGACCATAGAATTCCTGCAATTGGACTTTTTGGGGTTATGTGATCCTGGCAGGAAGTCAATCCAACTCACACTGCGGCAACGCTTGGCTACTTGGAACGATTGTAAACACCCTAATAAAATGTAATTAATAGGTACCGTATACATTGTAAACTGAGTCCAAAAAACTTTGATTAATCACATAAAAACAAGCAACCTCAGCACAGGAATATAACTAAATAAGCAATATTTCTTAACCACAAGCATATGGGTCTTCTGCAGTGCAGTTTTGATTGAACCCCTTCTCTTGTGATGAACTATGTGTAGTTGGAATGAAGTGTTGTTTCTCTGAGAACAGCAGGACTCTGGCTAGTCTTCCCCAGTGCGTGTTTGATTGAACCTCTCCTGTGAGGAGCTAAGTGTATAGTTTTATAGAGAGGGGCAGTTCCAGTGCTGTGTCTGTATCTGGGTCTCTGCCATACGGCCAAGCCAGGCCCCACCTCTGACTGTCATCCTGCCTGACATTAGGGGGCTAAGCTGTATCTCATTAGGCCTAGGGTGGCAGTGATCCCATCAACATCACTTGAACCTCTGGCTCCCACCATAGAGGAAGAAGACAGGTTGTCTCCAAGGTAACGGACAGATCATTTGGCAGGAACTGCATGCCTTGTTATCCCACAGAAACCCACAGATACTGTAGGCAGCGCAGCTGGCACACACGCACACATACATACACACACACACACACACACACACACACACACACACACACACACACACACACCAATACACGTGTGCAAAGACAAACACACGTTTAGTACCTCCACTGCACATAGACATCAGCTCCCTCTCTGCCAATCAAACATCCGGCTATTCCTCTGTGTCCAGTATTGATTTAAAACACAATGAAGCCAGAGGCGGGCCAACCGTTTAGGAAAAACCATTGAGTTCATTTGCTGCTCGTACCCTAGGGATAATCATTCTCACTGTTGAAAGAGAAATTGATTTCTGTTAATCATGAGCCAGCGTTATTCAAATCAGTGTGTGTGTGTGTGTGTGTGGGGGGGGGGGGGGGTCAAACCAGGCCAGATATCTTGAACGAGGGGGTTAGAGAGGGTTATGTTATACAAGCAGAGTCAAGTATTTAGGTCATAAAGGGCAGTAGAAAATAGTTTTGGGGGGGGGGGTTGTTACAGTCAATGACATGAGTTTGCATATAACCATAGAAATCGAACTGACAGAATGGCATGTAAATCTAACTCATTCCCACCTGATCTCAACTAAGTCTCTGGGCCCATATTCACAAAGAGTCTTTAGATTAGGAGTTCCGATCTAAGATCACTTACGACTTTTAGTTCATAATGAATAACATTTTATGAACATTTTATAACCTGACCCTAGATCAGCACTCCTACTCTAAAAACACTTTTTGAATACATGCCCTAACCCCCTGTCACATACTCTACTGTACTGGAATGCCAAAAGTGGACTGACCATTCCATAGCCAAGTATGACAAGAATAGCCCTGATCAGACAGCCAGAACAACTGGATGAATTGTAGCATGGTCTATCGATAGGAGGTCAATGGGACAGGGACTGACCTGGACCAACATAACAGCCTCAGGACAAAGGCTGACATGATCATTGCCCCATTTTTAACCAGCCTGATGGTGCTATTGGTGCTTTTTTGAGTGAGACTGGATAATTGTTGTAGATCTGTTTGTGAGTGTGTTCAAATAAAGTGGTTGGGGAGAGAGAGAAATCATTAGTTACGACCAATGATGTATACAAACCCTGGATTGCTGATGCTATGTATTGGCCATTGAGAGGCTTTGAAGTCACTGGTCGGCCATATTGGCATTTCCCCCAGTAGGAGCAGTCCTCCATAGGAATGAATGGAATTCTACAGTATTTCAATTAAATGTTTTAATGACAAAATTACATGTATTGTATTATCTTTTGCTATAGTTGGGAAAGTAACATTAGTAAGCTAAAAAATATATACTAAAGGAAAATAGATTGTTTTTTTTTATGTTTAGCTCACATAATATCATTTAAGATTATGCATTAAGGTGTCTGTAATATAATACATGTGGCAAAATTAATGTAGACATTAATAAATGCATTTCTAAAGCTTCCAAAATATTTTTTACAACGTAAGGGAGTGCTAAAATGGAGGCACGGTGGTTTACACCAACATTAATAAACATCCCCTCTGTGAAATGAACAAAAATGAAGAAATATATCACACCCAAATACCAGAGCCATATAATCATATCTTCACATCTTTAAATTAACTGTAAACAAACTCCTTCTGCAAGGAAGGAATTCCTTGTAACTCCTTCACATACTGAAATTGAAACAAAGTTGGATAATTTTTTCCAATATCCTGGTTGATTTCATAGCTGTGATACTTTTGTTTTATTCATCCTGGATCTTAATATCATAATATTTAGCTTCACACTCAACTGTCAGATAAACTGTCCGAACAACAACTGTGTCAAAGTTAGACGTTGCCATATTTGCCTGTGCAAAACAAACCGTTTTTCTGCATGTTTGTTTTTGTTTGGTGGCAGGGGCTCTGCCCTGCAAGGCAACTGTTTGTTTCCTACATCTGGCAACAAAAGCATGTGATCAATCATTCATAATCATTTATGACGTCGCCACATAATGGCCAGCCCAGGTTCGTAAAAATATATTTGCATTACACAAGGTCCCTTCAGGACCTCTCAATAACAGTACAATAAATGTTGTTTTTGTCCATACACATAGCTCTGATAAGAGAACAAACTTTAGCCTCTATTACACTGCTGCCCTGGCCCTATTTTCTACTGTATGTTGCGATGTTGCTATCTAATACTGGACCCCATCCCTTAGTTCCTGTTCTCCCAGCCAAGCCAACATCCCGCTACTTTTCCCTTTCCCAACCAAGCCTTGTTGTTATTAGTATATTGGTAGTCCCCAACTCAGAGAAAACGCCCTTCTTTAACCTCTCAGTCCTGAGCAACATGGTCTTTAAGTCAGACACATTGTCCCCTTCATTCATCCTGTCACACTGTAGTAAACAGACTCAGTTCCACCCAAAAGCTACATAGCAGGGAGCATCTCTCTGCACATGAGAGCCCTTGGATTATACCACTGGGTGTGCTTTGTGCAGATGCTGTGGACAGTCCATCATGTCTTATAACTAGTCTAAAGTAACATAAAGTAACAAGTCTAAAGTAATAACAGTTTCTGAGCCAGCACTCTTACTGTACTGGAGTTGTGCAGCAGCACTACAATCCCACAATGCTGTTTGTTTTCTGCTTCAACTTTTCTATATTGAAAGTAACAAACATTTCTGAGCCAGCCAGCCACTCTTACTGTGCTGGAGTTGTGCAGCAGCACTAGAGTACCCAAAATGCAGTTTGTTTTTGTCCATACATCGATTTCTTTCTTACCTTGACCTGCTGTCTGGCATGCAGCCGTGACCTGGATAGCCCTCTCCTCTTGGACCCTGCGACATGCCGGGCCGAGATTTCCACGACTCCATTAACGCGGTAACAGGCGAAATTAGATTCAACAAAGGGTTCGTCCCGTGATCCCTTGGGTCGTGCCGTGAGAAAGACATTGTCCCCTGCGCTCCGATCTGGTAGTGAAACGAGTGTCCGCCTGAATTAACACCCACAATGGCCGAGGTGGGCACAACGTTGTTGTTGTTCTCTTGGTAGTAGCTGCCATCGTTGTTCTCTTGTTTAACTTTAGACAGGAGATTGTGGGGGAACACGCCGGCTTCGTAACTGCCATTCATCTCAGTGCCCGGAGGTCCCAAGATCCCAGAGAGACTGTATTCGTCAATATTGTCCCTCAGAGACAAGTAGGTAATCTCGGACGGACCTGACTGGAAGAGACCCATAGAGTGTTGCTGCTGCTGCTCAGTGTAGCACTGAGGATTCATGCATCCGCCGCCATCTTTGTTTGGCTCACTTTTTATCTGTGTGATGAAAGGTGAGCCATTGCCGGGGCAGCCGGTGGCCTGGTTACACTTTGTGTTGTTGCTACCATTACCCAGACACATGCTCCTATAGTCCGTGTCGGGTTCATTCTTGATGAACTTTACCATACCCATGTGGTCCAGGCCTACGTTGAACATCTCCCCGTCCACGCTCTCCACCTTGGGGAACTCAAACTCCTTGAAGTCCTGCTGGTCTCTTCGTCCCTCGGGACTGTTGGAGTCATTCTGGACCAGGCCCAGTTCACTAACAGGGCTGGACACAGCAAACCCACCCCCACCGCCAGAGGGGTTCCTGGGGCTCGAGGACATTGCCATGGGGCCCCCGGAGTTCGGACTGGAGATAGACGATGAAGCCCTCATGTTGTTGGTGCTGCCAGTGGGGCTGGAGACAGACGATGACCTCATGTTGGTAGAGGTGCTGCATGACGGTGGGGAGCGCACGCTGCTCATGCTTTGTGGGCTGGAGATGGGTGAGCGCATCACGTTGAGGGGGCTGGTGAGCGGAGGCGACCCCACTGTGCTGGAGCCTGCCGGGCTGCAGGTGGCCGAGTTCCTTCTGTGGACGTGGTTGTGGGCCAGAGCTGGTCCGGCAGCGTTATGCTGGTTGACAGGGTTACTGATGGTCGTACAGGCGAACGGCCCCCCAAAGCAGGTGGGGCTGGTAGTGGATGAAACTAGGTTGTTGCTGCCCCCGGGGCTGGAGATGGAGCTGGGCGTCTGGGGGCTGCAGGACAGAGACAAGCCCAAGACGGCTGACCCTGATGGGGTTCCAGATGAGCAGCAATCCCCAGGGGTGGAGCTAGGCTGCTTCAGGAACCCCGTAGAAGGTGACATCAACTTGGGGCTCCCCGTGGACGCAGCACACTGGCTGTCCTCGAGACAGGGGCGCCCGCAAACTCCCGCTGGGTACATCTTCCCCGGACTACAATGACCCCCCTGTTGGCCGAAGCCGCCAAAGTCTGTGGCCTCCCTGGCCGCGTTCATATACAAGCCCATGGACTCAGCCACAGTTTTGGACAGCTCCTTGGAGTCCATCATCTCTGGCTTCCTCCCATGGAGGGAACTGTTGAAGAGGGGGAGAACAAAAGGCTGGTGTTGGTTCTGGGTCAGTTTGAGAGTAGGCTGCTGCTCTGGCTTCTTCTTCTCTTTGTTGTTATTGTTACTCTCCTTGCTGCCGGCTGTGTTGCTGCTGGGGGAGCAGCTGACATTGACTATGTCCATTAGGACATCACTGTTGCTGTTCAGGTTCAGACTGTCGGCCTCCTCGGCTCCGCTGCAGCAGTAGTCCATGGCACTGCTGGGGACATGGGACCATCTGTTCTTCTCTGTGTCCATGGATCCTTCGAAGAAACTTGGGTATCTTTTGGTCTCCATCGCTGGGTCATTGATTTACCTGCAGGTTGTAGGAATACATTAATTTGATGAAAGCTGTTTAAATATGAATTCAAAGTGGTAGGGTATTTTTTTAATGCATTATTCACATATCATGCAAAAGCCGCTGGAATCTCACATTGCCGAAGCTGGTGGGGGGGGGGTCATAGAACGATTTGTGCGAGTAATACTCGTTCTATAACTCAACTCCCCATCACACCTTGTCATACATTGCAAGTTACTTCTTATAGTGCATTTCTTTAGATGTATGACATGATACCTTCTGGTTTGCATGATTAATTGCACTAACTGTACTATTAAATCGCCAAGTCAGTACAGTTTGATGTAAAAAAAATACATGACGTAGTTTTATAGTTTTCATTTCCTCCTCTTGGGCACTTCCATTGGATAGAGACAGACACAGCGTCAGATAAACTTTCATCACGGATTGGTCCGACAATTCTGTCAATCCCCTATTGTTTTTTCAGACACAACATAGCTGCGACATAACTTGAAAATGGTATCTATCTTTGAGCGTCTTCTGGAAAACATATAACAACTTTCTAGAACAATTCAATGCGCAATATTGACCCAGGTTATCACATTTAGCCCTTTATATTATGCGTATTGTAATGCTGTTGTTCCTAAACTTATGCCCTGGTAAACTTATGTTTTAGCCTACTGTCAAAGAGGAGGACTAAAGAAAAACACTGATATTTTGATGAGGTGACCTAATTACGGGTTAGGCTATACTAAATGAGAACGCTTATGAGATAGGATAGTTGTCGACGCACAAACTACAAAAACAGGTAGGCTACATGCCAGGTTGTCACGACAGATGAAGGCTATGCAATATTTTGGGGGGCAATCTGATCTAACTAAATGCACATCAAAGTTTTGACATTGATGGCAACTGATCGAAGAGTGTGCAAAACTATTTCAAAAGTGCATTAATAGTTAGCAAGCAGGTCATTTCAGACGTCTCAGTTCTGCAATGACAGCAGAGCAAGCCGTACTCTTATCCATTATTTCTTATTGTAAAGAATGATTATCTGATGGAAATGTCGCTGGAGACAAAGTTCAAGTTGTTATTAACTGATCTTTGAAAAGTCATAAACAACTGATTTTAAGTTTAGATTCCATAATAAATAAATGCGCCCAATAGCCTGCTGGGGGCAAATAATCCTATTATTATTATTATTATTATTAGGCTATTTTTATTGTTTAGAGAGAAAGAGAGCAGCCTTTAATTGTATTCATAGCCTATACTGTAGGTCACAATCTGTCCGAGCGGTCCCTCAGGATATAGTTCAAAGTTAAAGATTTCCTGGGGATAATTCAGGTGACAATTAAAGTGATGTACATTTCGTTTATGGAGTTGACATATTCATCTAAGTATTATAATAACCACAAGTATTTTACCTACCTCGAGCTATATCATTCTGCGCCCTTACCTTAATTACGACATTCAGATTTGTCAAGTGGCTGTGTTGCTGGGCGGCAATAATCCAGAAGAGAGAATAAAGACGAAACCAAGCCTCTACCTTATTTCTTCTTCTTTACAATATCCCCAACTTCAGCTTTTCTGCATTTTCTCTTTCCATACATGTAGTTTCAGTTCTGACAGCTCAACGCACAGAACAGTAGGCTAGAACTCTGCTGAGCTGCGTAGCCTATATCACTCGTAATCCTCGACATCAAGACGCTGCTTGGACACACTGATCGAGAGCGACATATAGATCGGACGCATCAGGTATTCTCACATTCGGACCATAATTCCGCAGATTTATGATTTTCTAGCCATTCGATAGAATGACTGATAAAAACAGCGAAGGAGTCAGACAGACTTGCAGTGCGACGTCATTCTGTGCACATGAACCCTCCTTCTGTAACGAGTGCAATACAAACTCTGAAGGGGTGGCGGGGACGAGAGAGGGAGAGTAGAGGGGAGGGAGGGAGGGGAGTGCGTTCGGTCGCAGGCTCCTGAGCACAGGTACGCTATTGCGCTGGAAATAGGGTACCTTTACATTTGAAGTATGTTTGAGTTTCTCCGTTTTAATACTTAATACTCAAAATGCTTTTGGATAGGAGGAGACGTCTCATGAGCAAAACAAAAAAAAAATGTATAGTGTAGAACAGAATAATACATTGCAGTGGCTATTAATACGACATTTACTAATAGGCCTAAATTCAACATGAATAAAATACACAGTAGGCCTATTGATGTTGCAAAAAACAGGTACATTATGCATAGTATGCATGGTTTACCACTTTGAAACCTCAGTATTGCTCTTTGACAATGGCACTGTGCTTTGCAAGGCTGACATTTTGCACATGTATCTGTAATAATGGGCTGGTGTGAGGTTATACTAACTGTATGCCAACTTGTTGTTTGAGTACTAGACAAAAACACCCACAGACGTGGATATATGTTAATATCTGTCTGACATATAGGGCATAGGTCTAATGAGACTGTTACATCTTCCCCCTTGGCAGGAACTGGCTACATAATCTATCAACCTTTCTTAGTCAGAGATAGGTTATGAAGATAAAACCATCAACAACAGTAAGTGTTTAGTGCCTATGAATCATAAATAAGCATCAAATGTTCCTTAATGATGATATGTAGTGGGCGTAATACATGATAATACACAAGTCTTGTTCAGATGATTAAAAAAAACATTCTGCTGTGTAGTGTTAGCCGAGTGAAATCAAAACAGGATGTTGGTGCTTTTCCTCTGACTACATCCTTTAATCTTAGATAGGAGCGACTAATAACCCATAATATATAAATACCAGCACACTGGACACGTCACCAAGTCATAGAGGTGAATTCAGTGATTTCTCTCGGCTTTATAGCCTATATACATACAGTGGAGAGATACAGTGGAGCTCAGTTTTAGTACAGTATTGCAACATGTTATGACTGGAGAAATTGTGTCCACAGGATGGCGCTATATTTCAGTTTCTGATCTGGCATTCCAAATCGCATTAAATCAAATCAAAAATTGTATTTGTCACATGCGCGGAATACAAGAAGTGTAGACCTTACAATGAAATGCTTATTTACAAGCCCTTAACCAACAAAGTTAAGAAAAAAGAACTGTTAAGTAAAAAAGAACTATAACAAATAACTAAAGAGCAGCAGTATAATAAAAATAGCGGGGCTATATACAGGGGGTACCGGTACCGAGGCAATGTGCCGGAAACACCGGTTAGTTGAGGTAATATGTACATGTAGGTAGAGTTAAAGTGACTCTGTATAGATAATAAACAGAGAGTAGCAGCAGCATAAAAGCGGTGGGGGGGGGGGGGGGGGGTGCAATGCAAATAGTCTGGGTAGCCATTTGATTAGGAGTCTTATGGCTTGGAGGTAGAAGCTGTTAAGATGTGTCTTTTGGACCTAGACTTGGCGCTTAGGTACCACTTTGCCACCCTAGTCAACACACTACCCTCTGTAGTGCCTTGCAGTCGGAGGCCGAGCAGTTGCCATACCAGGCAGTGATGCAACCAGTCAGGATGCTCTCGATGGTGCAGCTGTAGGATCTGAGGACCCATGCCAAATCTTTTCAGTCTCCTGAATGGGAATAGTCTTTGTCGTGCCCTCTTCACAGCTGTCTTGGTGTGTTTGGACCATGATAGTTTGTTGGTGATGTTAACAACAAGAAAACTTGAAGCTCTCATCCTGCTCCACTACAGCCCCGTCGATGAGAATGGGGGTGTGCTCGGTCCTCCTTTTCCTGTAGTCCACAATCATCTCCTTTGTCTTGATCACGTTGAGGGAGAGGTTGTTGTCCTTGCACCACACTGTCAGGTCCCTGACCTCTTCCCTATAGGCTGTCTCATCATTGTCGGTGATCAGGCCTACCACAGTTGTCATCAGCAAACTTAATTATGGTGTTGGAGTCGCGCCTGGCATGGCAGTCATGAGTGGACAGGGAGTACAGGAGGGGACTGAGCACGCAACGCTGAGGGGCCCTGTTTTGAGGATCAGCGTGGTGGATGTGTTGTTACCTACCCTTACCACCTGGGGGCGGCCTGTCAGCAAGTCCAGGATCCATTTGCAGAGGGAGGTGTTTAGTCCCAGGGTCCTTAGCTTAGTGATGAGCTTTTAGTGTTGCGTGCTGAGCTGTAGTCAATGAACAGCATTCTCACATAGGTGTTCCTTTTGTCCAGGTGGGAAAGGGCAATGTGGAGTTCAATAGAGATTGCATCATCTGTGGATCTGTTAGTGCGGTATGCAAATTGGAGTGGGTCTAGGGTTTTTTTATTTTACCCTTATTTTATCAGGTAAGTTGACTGAGAACACGTTCTCATTTACAGCAATGACCTGGGGAATAGTTACAGGGTAGAGGAGGGTTGGATAATGGTGTTTATGTGAGCCATGACTAGCCTTTCAAAGCACTTCATGGCTACAGACGTGAGTGCTACTGGTCGGTAGTTATTTAGGCAGGTTACCTTGGTGTTCTTGGGCACAGGCACTATGGTGGTCTGCTTGAAACATGTTGGTATTATAGACTCAGTCAGGGACAGGTTGAAAATGTCAGTGAAGACACTTGCCAGTTGGTCTGCGCACGCTCGGAGTACACGTCCTGGTAATCCGTCTGGCCCTACGGCCTTGTGAATGTTGACCTGTTTAAAGGTCTTACTCACATCGGCTACTGAGAGCGTGATCACACAGTCGTCCGGAACAAATTATGCTCTCATGCATGTTTCAGTGTTACTTGCCTCGAAGTGGGCATAATAGTAATTTATCTCGTCTGGTAGGCTTGTGTAACTGGGCAGCTCACGGCTGTTTTTCCCCGCCACAGCCACGTCCTGCCACATCCGACGAGCGTCAGAGCCAGTGTAATATAATTCAGTCTTAGTGCTGTGTTGATGCTATGCCTGTTTGGGATAGCGAGGTTTCTTATAAGCTTCCGGGTTAGAGTCCCGCTTCTTGAAAGCGGCAGATCTAACCTTTAGCTTAGTGCGGATGTTGCCTGTAATCTATGGCTTCTGGTTGGGGTATGTACGTACAGTCAAGTTAAAGTTGTCATGATGGTGTGACATGTTTACATCTTTGAGATAACATTCTCACTTTTGTATATTATTTTTTTAAGTATTGGGCTGGAACAATAACAGTTGTACCCAGTGGGCTGAATTCAGTATCCCCTGATCCCAGTTCAGTTCCCCCTGAGCCAGACATCACCCTACAGTTGTATACAGTGGGCTGAATTCAGTATCCCCTGATCACAGTTCAGTTTCCCCTGAGCCAGACATAATCGGCAGCTGGGAGTCAGTGGAGAGCAGTGGAGGCTGGTGGGAGGAGCTATAGGAGGACAGACTCATTGTAATGGCTGGAATGGAATAAATGGACCTGAGTCAAACGTGGTACCCATATGTGTTATGTGTTTGATACCATTCCATTTATCCCATTCCAGCCATTAAAATGAGCCGTCCTCATATATAGCTCCTCCTACCAGCATTCAGAGAGATACAGAGAGAGAGAGAGAGAGAGAGAGATTACTTCTCTATGGTATTTACAGGTTCATTTGAGGGCCATGACCAAAGTGAAGCTAGCTACAGTACATCTACCGACAGACAGACAGAGAGAGAGAGAGAGAGAGAGAGAGAGAGAGATTACTTCTCTATGGTATTTACAGGTTCATTTGAGGGCCATGACCAAGGTGAAGCTAGCTACAGTACATCTACCGACAGACAGACAGAGAGAGAGAGAGAGAGAGAGAGATTACTTCTCTATGGTATTTACAGGTTCATTTGAAGGCCATGACCAAAGTGAAGCTAGCTACAGTACATCTGACAGACAGACACGACAGACAGACCCACCCACCCACTCCAACCTGCAGCCTTGCCCTGGTCTGCTCTGCTGGCTGTTAATCCTGCATGGTTGGGAACCTGCCTAAAAGAGCAGGAAATTTGTTCCCAAGGAGGAGATAACCACCACAGTTTCCCGCCTCCGCTCTGGCAGCCAGGCAGCTCTTCCTCATTTATCTCACAAAATGGCCACCAATCAATCCCTGCCTGCTATAGGTACAGACCAGATCATAAACATGTCTGTTTCGTGATGGGTTAAATCATTTACCTGGGCTTGACTTCCCTCTGGGGTATGGATCTTTAAAGGCCAAGTTGCAATTTAATTTTGCCCCCAAAAATGCAATATACACCACTTGTAGATGGCAATACCACCCCCCCCCCCCAAGTGTGTGTTTCTTATTATAGTTTTTAAAATTTGTATTATGATACATTACCTTTAAAGTCTTTGGCGAACTTTCACTATAAGGACTTCACTGGTATAAATCAATGCATTTACTGTATATAATTTCTGATTATTAAGATTTTACGTAGTTCCTGGGATCTCACTTGCTCTGGGCATTAAACCTGATGTATTTTCGAAGCAGGATTCAAACTAGCTGTATCTAAATCTGCTCTAAGATTAAGGTCTGTTTACTACAGCAGGAAAAGAATCCTGCAGAAACAGGTCATTTTTATTATTGTGTGGATTATAATTAATGGACATTTTTGTAGGAGTTGATAGATTTTTCGTAAGGGAAAATGATGTCTGAAATTTGGAAATGACAAACTTCAGAAGCGTTTTTAAAGCTCAAATACACTACACGTTTAAATGTTCCTGCATTGCGGGAATGTTCTCCAGCAACAGGGTGATCAAATGAACATCTAACATCTGTGGTGACAGTTCGTCCTCGTGGTTGAAAGATAACTATGATTAGAGGCATCATCCGCTCCAGTGATCGGAGTCAGGTAGACGGTACGGTAGACGGTACGGCAGATTACTCGAGCAGCAGCAGCGACGTGATCTTGAGAGGGAGAGGTACAGGGTGCCTCATGGGGACAGGTGAATTGGAGCATGTTAACTCCAAAACAAAACACTTCCGCAACAGCAGAAGTTACTGTCCCCACTGTATGTAGTAATTATGGTGTTAGTTCTAATCAGCCAACTGCCAACCCGACATCCCCTGTTTTGTTAAAGTCCCACTCTCGAATGTCGGTAGTGTCATTTTTCCATTTTTCCTTTTTTCAGGACACTACCAGTCACCAGTTGTATTGAGTACAATATTTTTTTTTTCCCCACAACTTTAAGCCATTTCTTCTCTATATTATTGTTTCTTTAATTTGTCTAATGACACAGTTTCTTTTGTCTAATGACGCTATTCCTCAACCTCATCTTCTTTATTTAGCTCAGTGAATATATTTAGCTGTCAAGCGGTTGGATTGCGAAAAACCCACGCTACTGGTCAAGTGTACAGGCCAGTACCCACTTTAAGCAGTGTTCTCCGACAGCCTTGCCCGTGTGTGGCACGTTTTGTATCCGTCGTCCATGCTACGTGTGTCTTACGTTTCAGTGGGCTAACAGGCCCATGGGTGTAGCTTCCAATAAGGTTGTTTGTTTGGACACAGTGACTCATTTGGGGAACACACAAGACACAACTCTAATGACAGCCTCTGTCGGATTGCCACCGTAAACAATTTCTTTAGTAAATGAGTTGGATCCTCGGCTGTGCCAGGAGCATATTGGATGAGCAACCTGGTCTCACCGTGTGTGTCCGACTTTAGTTAACACGTCCATGATGGATTTCGGCGTCACACCATAATGCATATTGGGCGTAGTACATGCACACACACGCACACGCACGCACACGCACACACAGGCACACACAGGCACACACATATATATTCACAGTGAGGTTCTAACTCTCTAGCTAGTCCATAAAGGTCAGCTAAAGGGTATGTGTTGTTAGCATGGCTTAACTCATCTCTTTTGAAACCGGAGCTAGCCAGAGTCTTAATGTGCAGTATATAGGTCAGGGAATGGTGCTAAGGTTCTCAACCGTAATTACATTTTGTCAAAATAAGACATATAACTCATGTTTAGACTGTTAGGTGTCATATGGTTATTGGGTCAGTGGAGTTAGTTGAACATGAATGTGATGTGCCTAGTTGATATCAAATATATAATGCCAGTTATTGTGAAATAACATAAGCAAAGCCTACTTAGAAACTACAGCCTACAGCCAGTCAGATTCTTTAAATAACACTTATGTTTCTTTTATATGTACTTATTCAATTTGGTAAAAAAGCAATTAGCCATAATGTACTACAATGTAATAATCCGTCCATCCATCCATTTGTCTCATTGAACTACATTGTGATTCAGAGAGAAAGAATGAAAATGGACGCATGTGCAAAGCAAACCTCCAGCAGTGATACTAGAAACATAAAAAACAGAGGTGGGGTTATGGAGGTTGCATCATCTCATATACGTTTCAGTCTGATTTGGTGGAAATTCACGTGCAAATATTTTGGAAACTAAAAATGATATTGGAAAACTGATTCAATTCGATGTTATTTCTCCCCTCAGGGCAATTACTCATGTTTTTCAGAGGAATCCATTGTTGGGCACTGCCTGGCCATGGCTTGTATGTCCCTCTTGGCAATACCAAGGAAGGGCACACTGAGAAAGGTTACAGTGTTTTCACAGGTGCCCAGACTACATAATAACCTCACGTGGAGAAAGAGCGAGCGAGATAACGAGAGAAAGAGGGAGAGTGGGGAAGAGAGAGAGAGATTATGTGAGTGAGTGAGTGAAAGAAAGAAAGAAAGAAAGAGATGGGGAGAGAGAGAGCCATCAAAAAAAGTCAAATTCTCCAATATATGCACTTTAGATCCCTCAAAATAAAAGTTTAACCGCTTTGATTCGTTCCCGTAATAGAGGTCGATGGAAATCGAAGACAGACTGTCTAAATATCCTTTTTGCCACGTACCTTAAGCCCTCACATGTGAGACTTCAACTGACTGTTAGCTGTCTCCTTTTACTAAGTTCATTCAGAGACAAAGCACAGGATCTCAGAGTAGGAGTGCTGATCTAGGATCTGTTTCTTCTTTTAAATAATAAATAATAAGATTATATGGAAGAGGAGACCTGGTCCTAGATCAGCACTCTTTCTTTGAGGTACTTTGTGAATATCAACAAATACCATCTCCAGCCTTGGACACAGTAGTACACTGTAACATGTTTTTGGATTGATATAAATATAAGTCATGTTGAAAAAACACCTAAGCCTCGAATAACCTACTCCCTATATAAAATGCTAGCCAGTATTTATGTGAATACCCCTAGGAGATTTAGCCTACAGATGTAGGATCTTAATTTGAACACCCTTTTGCAGGAGAACTTTCCTGCAATGCAGGACATTTAAAATGCATAGTGTACTTCAGCTTTAAAAATGCTTCTGAGGTTTGTAATCTCCAATCGCAAAATTGATTTTCCCTTATGAAAAATGCATCAACCCATACAAAAGTGGTTAAACTGGTTCAAATTAAGATCCTACAGCTGTACACTGTTAACTAAAGCATAGGCGAGCCAGATGAAACGTGTTTATTATTGAATAACCTGTTTACTCCTGCCGCCTGGCAGTATGAGACACATGATCAATATTTAGTAGGAACACCGGGTATAGAGGCTACATCCCCTGACTCCAGATCAGCACATTAACATGTCCGTTTTCATCACTACATAATGGGATGTTTGACGAAATTGTGTCAAGTAGATTACAAATTGATATTCCCCAGTTGCCTTGTAGCACACGCTTCCTTCCCCCTTGCCCAGGTTGGACCAGATGCCAAAGCAGCATGGGATGCAAGGAAAACATTCAAAACATAAATAGCCCAAGGTGCCAGCGGCCTCATTTATAAACATTGTGTAAGTACATAATATACCTAAAAAAAAAAAAAAAAATATCCTGCAAAAGTTGTCATTTGTAAAAACGTCATTTTTTTGTTTGTTTTACTCGGCATGAGAATGTCCTTACCTCCACCCAAACTTCAGAACATGCGTACCCACATTTTCTAGTGGTTGAAGTATTGTATTGCAAGTAACTACTAATTAAAACATAAGATGCAGCCATTGTCTGTTAGTGAAAATCGACATGTTTTGGTTTTGAAATCTAAAATAATTACACAGGAATCGAATTGCTATTTATTTCATCTTCATAACCATTGCAGAATAAATGTGTCATCTTTTTTGGCCTTGATGCATTCCCGAAGTTGCCATACAACAAATGACCATGCACATCTCTCATTTAATTGAGCTAGTGCTGTGTGCATTTATAACATACACATTTAACAGGTGAACATACCTTTTACATTGAAGTATGTATTCAACTACTGTAACTACTATTATTACATTTTTTGGGGCATAGTCTAGACAATGTTTCAGAATTTCAGAATCATCTTTATTCACTAAGTACATTTACACATACCCAGAATTTTGGGCGGCAGGTAGCTTAGTGGTTAGAGCGTTGGACTAGTAACCGAAAGGTTGCAAAATTGAATCCCCGAGCTGACAAGGTAAAAATCTGTCATTCTGCCCCTGAACAAGGCAGTTAACCCACTGTTCCTAGGCCATCATTGAATTTGTTCTTAACTTGCCTAGTTAAATAAAGGTAAAATCAAATTTAAAAAAAATGTTACTTGGTGACATGGTGCAGCTAGTGATTGACAACATTTACAGTCATAATACAGACAACAGAGTTTTAACAAAGTTGACTTGTATTATAGTGTATACAACTAGGTAGAGTGAGCATAGAGCTATTACAGAATTAGCAGATATACAAATGTATAGTGGGTATATGGTTGATAGACATTGGATGTACACATTTACACCATCAGTATGAATATATCTAAATGCAGACAGATGGACAGAGTGCAATGCAGTATAGTGCAGTTAATTTGTGTAGAGTTCAGAGAAGGCTTGATGCGGTGTGCAGCATAGAGTGCATAGTCCTTTAGTCTCTATGGGCCAGATGGCCAGTTGGTGAGGGCCACAGCATAGTCCTTTAGTCTCTATGGGCCAGATGGCCAGTTGGTGAGGCCCACAGCATAGTCCTTTAGTCTCTATGGGCCAGATGGCCAGTTGGTGAGGCCCACAGCATAGTCCTTTAGTCTCTATGGGCCAGATGGCCAGTTGGTGAGGCCCACAGCATAGTCCTTTAGTCTCTATGGGCCAGATGGCCAGTTGGTGAGGGCCACAGCATAGTCCTTTAGTCTCTATGGGCCAGATGGCCAGTTGGTGAGGGCCACAGCATAGTCCTTTAGTCTCTATGGGCCAGATGGCCAGTTGGTGAGGGCCACAGCATAGTCCTTTAGTCTCTATGGGCCAGATGGCCAGTTGGTGAGGGCCACAGCATAGTCCTTTAGTCTCTATGGGCCAGATGGCCAGTTGGTGAGGGCCACAGCATAGTCGTTTAGTCTCTATGGGCCAGATGGCCAGTTGGTGAGGGCCACAGCATAGTCGTTTAGTCTCTATGGGCCAGATGGCCAGTTGGTGAGGCCCACAGCCCGGGGGAAGAACGTTTTCAGGTCGCGGGAGGTTTTGGTCATCAGTGACCTGAACCGCCTGCCAGAGGTGAATTTTTGGAGGAGAGGGGGACCGGGGTGGGAGGGGTCGGTGATGATCTTTCCTCGATGGAGGGCAGGTGGCAGCCTACGACCCTCTCTGAAGACCGGACAATGCGTTGCAGTTTGTCCTTGCAGCGGGCAGACGCAGACCCAAGCCAGACGGTGATGGAGGAGGTGAAGATGAACGATTGATACGTAAAACGGGATCGAGATTGACTGGGAGATTTTGCTCCCGCAAGTAGTACATCGTTGTTGGTGATGAGACCGACCAGAGTTGTACCATCTGCAAACTTGAGTAGTTTGACAGATGCATTGCTGGAGGTGCAGGTATTGGTGCAGAGTGAGTAGAGTAGAGGTGATACCATGTATCTTTGCGGCGCTCTAGTGCTGAGGGATAAAGATGGACAGATGGAGCTGGACACATTCAGCTGGGAGAGTTTGTCTTGTAGCAGTTCTGGGATGATGGTATTGAACGCAGAGCTAAAGTCCACAGACAATATTCTTGCATTTGTCTTTGGGTTATCAAGGTGTTTGAGGATGTAGTGTAGGCCCATGTTGTCCACAGACCTGTTATCTCTGTAGGCAAACTGCAGTGGGTTGAGGTGATGATTTTGAGATGGGACAGTACCAGGCGCTCAAAGGTTTTCATGATGACCGAGGTGAGCGCCACAGGTCTGTGGGCAGTAGGTTGGGGAAAAAATGTCAATGCAAAACATTGTTGAATTCAAACGTTCTGCTGACCGGTCCGCACCAACTTGACATTGCTTTTTCTTTCAGAAACTCAAATAAAATAAAATTATTTGTCACATGTCACATTACCATTAAATGCTTACTTACAAGCCCCTTAAACAACAAAGCAGTTCAAGAAATAGAGTTAGTAAAATATTTACTAAATAAAATTTAAAAAATTTATCAAAGTAACACAATAAATGTACATAACAATAACGAGGCTATATACAGGGTGTCACGCCCTGACCTTAGAGAGCTTTTTCTGTCTCTATTTTAGTTTGGTCAAGGTGTGATTTGAGTGGGCATTCTATGTTCATTTTTCTACGTTTTGTATTTCTTTGTTTTGGCCAGGTATGGTTCTCAATCAGGGACAGTTGTCTATCGTTGTTTCTGATTGGGAACCATACTTAGGCAGCCCTTTTTCCCACCTGTCTTTGTGGGTAGTTGTCTTTGTTTGTTGGCACTATAGCCTTAAGCTTCACAGTTGTTTTTTGGCATCATTTAAATAAAAGGAATATGCACCTTGGTCCAGTTCGTTCAACGGCCGTGACACACGGGGTGTACCGAGTCAATTTGCAGGTATACAGGTTAGTCAGTGTAATTTGCACATGCACTGTAGGTAGGGGTAAAATGAGTATGCATAGCAGCAGTGTAAAAACAAAGGGGGGGGGGGGTCAATGTAAATAGTCCAGGTGGCCATTTGATTAGTTGTTCAGCAGTCTTATGGCTCTGGGGTGGAATCTGTTAAGGAGCCTTTTGGTCCAAGACTTGGCGCTCCAGTATCGCTTGCTGAGCGGTAGCAGAGAAAACAGTCTATGACTTGGGTGACTGGGGGTCTTTGACAATTTTGGGAGTTCCTCTGACACCGCCTAATATATAGGTCCTGGATGGCAGGAAGCCTGGCCCCAGTGATGTACTGGTCCATATGCACTACCCTCTGTAGTGCCTTACGGTCAGATGCCAAGCAGTTGCCATACCAGGTGGTGATGCAACTGGTCAGGACGCTCTCGATGGTGCAGCTGTAGAACCTTTTGAGGATCTGAGGACCCATGCCAAATCTTTCCAGTCTCCTGTCACTGTAATGACACGCAGGGAGAAAAAGGGTGTAGATTCACGCGCAGAGCACGGCAGGTGTTTATTTCGCCTTTGCAGAAGGCAGGAATCATGGTCACAGGCAGGCAATGGTCATACACAGGTAGGTGAATCAAGGCTAGGACTGAAGGCTATAACTGGTTCTCACAAACGAGCTAGGAAAAGGCTTAGTAGAGTCGAAACAAACAATACCTCACAAAGGCACAAACAGAATGACCTGAACTAAATAAGGAGCTGATGAGACCAGGTGAGTAACTAACACAGGTGAAATCAATGAACAAAAAGGAGACAGGGCTACGTTCAAAAACACAATGAAACAGAACACAAAGTTGACTAAGAAAATAAATAAAGAACCTTACAGTCACAGTCCTTTGGCAAATACTGGATAAGTTACTAAGTTACTACAAAAGATACTCTGCCAAAACCAACAAAAACATTTGATAAAATTATTAATTGCTCTTTCTTTTAGAAACTGCCGTGACCCAATTTCAATAGTTCCAAATTATACGTTAAATAATGAACATTACTGTCACCATAAAAGGTGAATGAAGGGTGTTTCACAGGCAATACTTAAAATGCTTGTTCACAATTTATAGGCTTACGGGAATCATATGTTGTACGTTGTACGCCAAGTTCATAAATGTCAACATATATCCGCATGCAGATATTTAGTGTGAATTTGCGCAACAGTTCTAAATAAGGCCCCTGGTTCCAATCCGAACACCCAGGACACTACTGTAAATTGAATTATGCATTACCACATGGTGTCAGCTTTATTTAAACAGCGTTTTAGGGGGGAGGATCATATATTATCAGTGGCCATTTTGGATCAACAGCAACAGCTAGAGGATGGTTGCAGAGAGTTGATTGTTGACATAAGTGGTGTTTTTGTGCAGGTTGATTTTAAGCGACGAGACACTTAGAGAGGTGAAAGGCTTAGTAAATACGACAAATTAGTGGTTTGAATTTACCATCCTCCTTTTTCTCTGTCTAGGAAAGTTATTTCTCTAAGAAAACAAAAAGGTTTTAGCTCATTATCTGTTGGAAAATAGGTGGGCGCCGGTTTCAGTTAAGCCGCTGAGGTGAAGGCAGATTAATTTGCATAGCAGTTCAACTGAGTTCCTTGTTTTTCCATGACACGTTAGTCACTGTTTGTGTATGCGAGCATGAATTGGTATCCATGATATACTGCATCTCTCTTGCAAGGTCATTTTATTTGGCAGTACCTTGTAAAGATTCAGAGGCTCACACCTGCGCAAATGCAGACCGAGATATACTGTAGATACATACAATTACACATACAGTAGACAAACACACACATCTCTCTCTCCTCATACACACGCACTCAGCCACACACACACACAACATATAGAATAGGCTTGCGCTGCGCTCCGTGGGCGGTTTTAGATCCTGGTGACCTGATCTGAACCTGTTGGATGTGAGCCCTAATGCGGAGATGGAGACAAGCTTTCTGAATGGGTCAGACTGACTGTGATGTAACTTTCCAGGCAGGAGGGGGAAAGGATTAGTAAAGCCACCTCCAGTGTGTCTGTGTGTATATGTCTGTGTGTGTGTACATGTCTGTGTGCCTGTGTGTGTGTGTGTGTGTGTGTGTGTGTGTGTGTGTGTGTGTGTGTGTGTGTGTGTGTGTGTGTGTGTGTGTGTGTGTGTGTGTGTGTGTGTGTGTGTGTGTGTGTGTGTGTGTGTGTGTGTATGTCTGTGTGCATCTGTCTGTCTGTGGATTTTGTGGATTGTTGTTGGCTTTGATCAAGATAAACATCTCTATCTAGCTAGACTATTGATTGTAATCTATGGCGTTCCCCATCTCTTTAGTTAATCTGTGGTGTTCCCCATCTCTTTAGTTAATCTGTGGCGTTCCCCATCTCTTTAGTTAATCTGTGGTGTTCCCCATCTCTTTAGTTAATCTGTGGTGTTCCCCATCTCTTTAGTTAATCTGTGGTGTTCCCCATCTCTTTAGTTAATCTGTGGTGTTCCCCATCTCTTTAGTTAATCTGTGGTGTTCCCCATCTCTTTAGTTAATCTGTGGTGTTCCCCATCTCTTTAGTTAATCTGTGGTGTTCCCCATCTCTTTAGTTAATCTGTGGCGTTCCCCATCTCTTTAGTTAATCTGGGGTGTTCCCCATCTCTTTAGTTAATATGTGGCGTTCCCCATCTCTTTAGTTAATCTGTGGTGTTCCCCATCTCTTTAGTTAATCTGTGGTGTTCCCCATCTCTTTAGTTAATCTGTGGTGTTCCCCATCTCTTTAGTTAATCTGTGGCGTTCCCAATCTCTTTAGTTAATCTGTGGTGTTCCCCATCTCTTTAGTTGATTTGTGGCGCTCCACATCTCTTTAGTTGATTAAAGTACTGTATTCAATCTGGTCGGCCAGCGGCTGGAGCCAGCTTCCTGAATGTTTGGTAGATCTCTCCTCGCCGTCTGCCCAATCTGACTCATTCAGACACAGACACACACACACACACACACACACACACACACACACACACACACACACACACACACACACACACACGTATGAATGTATGCATACACACACATACACACACATATGATTGTACGCATACACACACGCACACACACACATACACTCATCTCAGCCAGAGCAGGTGGGAGGCAGCAAAGGATTGCCTCAGAGAAGTGTGGAAAAACATGGTGAATATGGTGAAATGACCTGACACTAACTCACACAGACACCTTGAAGCTATGCTATTCAGAGAACAAGACAGTCTGGATGCACTGGTGATCAAGTTTGAGACTGAGATCTCATGTCATTCATGGATGAAGCATAACTTCATTGGGCATTCGTGTGGAGTATAACAAAGAACTTCTGACCAATAAGAAACTTCAGAATCAATAGATATCTAAAGAGCGATGTTTGACTTTTTCGCATCTTTTTCAATGTTGTTTAAAAATAAACTAATTGTCTGTCTGCTCTCCGTCTAAAAAATGTCTCGACGGAAAAGGCAGCAACTTATTTTCTTTGTATTTTACAGACAAAAAAAACAATCTGAGCAATTAGACTTAGAAGCCCTCTCCGAAGATCAAAGCTAATCATAGACCCCTGAAAAGAAACACGGTTTACCAGCATGTAAACATGATCCCAACCTAATTTTAACACTCATTTAACAAAAGCGAGATGTCAAACCAATTAGCCTGTGCTTCGTCCCAAATTGGGCAGCTTACTATCTCTCCATGCCGGGCGTATGTGTTCCAAACATCAGAAACCGGTCAGAACCAGCCCTTCCAGAAGTTAAAGTGTACTAAATGTGAAATGCATGTCACATCGATTATGCTTGAATCCTTCTATGTACAGTCGTGTGTGTTTCTGAGGGAACCGTTCATATATTTATAATGCTAAGAAAACGGGAGGGGATAAACTACTCTTCATGGGTGCCCAGATACAGACCATTTCCAGTCTGAGTCTGAGGTCTCCATTTTCCCTGCATTACCTCTCCAAAGAAATCGAGAGTTTGGGACTATAAGGTTATATCTGCATTTTTGTCAAAATGTAGTCATTGACATAGTCTTGTTCTGTTCAATGTTCTCTACCTATATAGTACTCATACAATATAAAAATTGCTGACACCATTCAAACCAATGAAGCTTTGGAACTTTAAAGCCAATTATCTCAGAATCATCTTGTTGCAGATATAGTCCCAAGCTCTCGAAATGTAACTTCATGACATGCTATCTTCACATTATATCTTATTCAACCTATCGTGACAATAGAATAACTATATTATTAATACCAGGCACAACATTAATAGCTCAGTCATTTGGAAATAAGGATACTTTTACCAAACTGTGTTAACAGTTCTGAGCTACTGTAGATATGGAACTGTCGAACTCCAGTGTCCTCTTCTCTGTTCTCTACTAGAGTCTATTTAAGCAATAAGGCTTGAAGGGGGTGAGGTCTATGCCCAATATACCACGGCTAAGGGCTGTTCTTATGCACGACGCAACATGGAGTGCCTGGACACAGCCCTTAGTGTATATGGCCAATATACCATGGCTATTGGTCAAAGGTTTTAGAACACCTACTCATTCAAGGGTTTTTCTTTATTTTTACTATTTTCTACATTGTATAATAATCTATGAAATAAAAATTATGAAATAACACATATGGAATCATGTTGTAACCAAAAAAGTGTTAAACAAATTAAAATATATTTTATTTGAGATTCAAATAGCTAACCTTTGCCTTGATGACAGCTTTGCACACTCTTGGCATTCTCTTAATCAGCTTCATGAGGTCTCAAAAACCAACAAGCGCTATGATAAAACTGGCTCTCTTGAGGACCGCCACAGGAATGGAAGACCCAGAGTTACCTCTGCTGCAGAGGATAGTTTCCAGCCTCAGAAATTGCAGCCCAAATAAATTCTTCACAGAGTTCAAGTAACAGACACATCTCAACATCAACTGTTCAGAGGAGACTATGTGAATCAGGCCTTCATGGTTGAATTGCTGCAAAGAAACCACTATTAAATGACTCCAATAAGAATAAGAGACTAGCTTGGGCCAAGAAACACAAGCAATGGACATTAGACAGGTGGAAAGTTGCCCTTCGGTCTGCAGTCCAAATTGGAGATTTTTTGTTCCAACTGACTGTCTTTGTGAGACGCGGTGTGGGTGAACGGATGATCTCCGCATGTGTATATCCCACCGTCAAACATGGAGGAGTAGGTGTTATGGTGTAGGGGTGCTTTGCTGGTGACACGGTCAGTGATTTATTTAAAATTCAAGGCACACTTAACCAGCATGGCTACCACAGCATTCTGCAGCGATACGCCATCACATCTGGTTTGGGCTTAGTGGGACTATCATTTGTTTTTCAGCAGGACAATGACCCAACACACCTCCAGGCTGTGTACGGGCTATTTTACAAAGAAGGAGAGTGATGGAGTGCTGCATCAGATAACAAAGCCTCCACAATCCCCCAACCTCAACCAAATTGAGATGGTTTGGGATGAGTCGGTCCGCAAAGTGAAGGAAAAGCAGCCAACAAGTGCTCAGCATATGTGGGAACTCCTTCAAGACTGTGAAGCTGGGTGAGAGAATGCCAAGAGTGTGCAAAGCTGTCATCAAGGCAAAGAGGGGCTATTTGAAGAACCTAAAATGTAAATTGCATTTTGATTTGTCTAACACTATTTTAGTTGCTAAAACTTTTGACAGGTAGAGTATCACAAACCCAGATAAACTGGTTACCAATGTAATTAGAGCAGTAAAAATCTATGTTTATTCATATCCGTGGTATACGTTCTGATATACCACAGCTGTCAGCCAATCAGCATTCAGGGATCAAACCACCCAATTTATAATGAGCTTTGAATGTATTTTGAGTTGGTGGTACAGCGTGGTCCTAAATACAATCAGTTCTATCTGTCCATGCTGTACCTAGAAGCAATCTGATTCTGGATATTGCTCTTAAGGCTGCATTTACACAGGCAGTCCAAATTAGTTTTTCACTAATTGGTATTTTGCCAAATCAGATCTGCTCTGAAACAAATCTGTTGGGAAAAGATCTGATGTGATTGGCAAAAAGATCAATTAGTGGAAAAAAAAGATGTAAAAAATGATCTGCTTGGTATTCTGACTCGGAGTCCCCCGCATCGTTTTACAGGTGGCCGATGATCATTTAGACATCAAGTGTCTTGTAATGTAGCTCATTGGTATTTGTGTTGCATGTGGTTTATTAATTAGCTCGTCTGTTGTGAATTACAAGCCGCACTGGGTGTAAAATATGTAGAGCTGCCTGGCGCTTGTGTTGTGATTAATTTCACAGTGAAGCATTCTGAGCGATGTCACTGGCAATTAGGAGGCTTTGACACTTGATTGCATAACGCACCATACTATGTGTCAGGGTGGGCGTCTACCAAACTCATCACAAATTGGGTTGCTTACTGGGATTGTGTTTGAAATGGCACCCTATTTCCTGATAGTGGGCCCTGGACAATAATATTGCACTGTTAGTAGGGATTAGGCTACAGTATAGAACACTATGTGTTGTCACTGGTGATTTAGTTGATACTGGTTGCATAACATGCCATACAATGTGTCAGGGTGGGTGGCTACCATGCGTAAGAACAGCCCTTAGCCGTGGTATATTGACCATATACCACACCTCCTCAGGCCTTAGTGCTTAATTATAATGCATTTAAGGCCAATTACTTTACTCCATATGGATTAGAAAATAATTGGTCTAAATCCTAATAGGTCTAAATTCTAAAAGTTGTGAAGATGGACAAAAGAAAACAAACTAGAACTACTGTAGACTTGATTTATCACAACATATTGAAACAGCATGAATATACAGAACGTATCAAATACAGTATCCATAAACTAGAAACATGCGTCTACATACAGTACATAGTCAGCCAGTCTCTCTCTAGGTTTGGAGTCACCAGAGCAAAAAGAAATCACTGCCTGTTTCCCAAGAACGAGGGCAGTTGCTAAAAATAAACAATGACCCACACTCAAATTAACACAGATTGGGATTTGATGTGCTGTGCTGCACAGATCGGCGAGGCGAGAGACGGCTGCCTAGCTCCACTCAGAGCTCGGAGCTCGTGGTACAGTGCAGCTGAGGATGAGAGACGAGGGCTTCCAGAGCGGATTTGAAAAGAAAATCTAGGCCACAGCCGGCTGTTTTAGTGCCTCTCTCGCTCTCACTCTCTTTATCTCTTTATCTCTCTATCTCTCGCTATCTCAGGCATGTCTCTCTCTCTCTTTCTCTTTCTCTTTCTCTTTCTCTTTCTCTTCTCTCTCTCTCTCTCGCTCTTTTTCTCTCTCTCTTTCTCTCTCGGAGACTTGCCGCAAGTGCTGTCAGGTTTTAGTGCCTTTTAATTTTGAGGAAGGAGTAGCTGCTGTTACGTGGAGAGCTCTGGGGAAAGTGGGGTGGAGGGGAGGAATGGAGGGAATGCCTACTAGCCTGAAAGGAGTAAAAAGGAAGTGGATTCTTCAGTGAAATGTAACATATCGGAGGAAGTGTGACCACTCACTGCAAGCTTTCCTTGTGTATTTCTCCTTCATTTCACCTGTTTATTTTACAAAATATAAACACTATATATACAAAAGTATGTGGACACCCTTTCAAATTAGTGGATTTGGCTATGTCATGATGTTGGCCTGTGGGTAAGGTTTATGACCCCTCCCATAAATACCTTTCTCCCTTCCCTTTCTCTCTGACTATACTGAAGGACTCTTGTATAGCCTTTGTTAAACATAGAGAGTCTGGGAACATCAAACAAGTGGGGGAAAGGAACCATATTTCGGTAATAGAACCAGTTGAAAATATGCGTTGGTACTTAATGAATATGATGTCAGTTCGGTTGTCATCTGAGACATTATGACTGATGACAGGATGACATAAACTGTATCTGGGAAAGTCTACACATTCTAGTTATCAGATTCACATGGAATTGTTGTGCAATTTAAATGTTTAAATATGACACTATTTGTGAAAAGATTAAATGTAATTTTAGCTTCCAAATGAGAGATTTGGATTTTCATAAAGTTAGAGCTCTGTTCAATCAGTTGCCCACCCCTGTGAAGAGACATGGGTTATGAACTATGAAACACACCCTTCTCTCCCTCCACTATATAAGCCCTTGAAGAAAATGTAACTATCTGTTCCGAGGACGATAGGACGACGGTCCATACATTGAAAAGGACTAACATGTCAACTACAGAACTAAGCCAACCTCAGTGTGAGCTTTGGTTATGAATGGTACAAACTTTGAACTCTTATTCACTAAAGAAGTGAGACATCCTAGCCGTTGAGTTAGCAACAGCAGCTGTAAACGTGGGCTAGGAAAGGACGGACGACGTAACCAGTCTAACACACAACGACGGTACTACAATGTATCCAATTTACCACCAGTGACATTCTTCCGGAGACAGGAAGATCTCTGTTGGCCAACATGGCCAGCATCTACGACCAACCTACCGAAGCACAGCTCAGAGTAAATATTTATTGCATTTTCCTTTTACAAATGGGTGGTAATTTAGAATGCATAAGATACTGTATTTATGATAGCATGGCTTCTCCCTTTGTTCCTCAGTCTTCCCGCTCTTTCACTCAAACCCGTCCACCAAGGATATTTTCTGTATGACATAATTTGCATTTTGTGTATATGTAATTCTGTGTGATTAGTTAGGTATTTAGTACATAAACAATTAAACCCAATTTTGTATTGTTGATTCAACGTGTTAGCCAGGGTTCGTGAAGATAACCAATAATTCTACGGTGTTCAGTCACTGAAATAAGGTGACGATTAATGTTGACTGCTATTGATGTAAAATATTACTAGGTCTTTCAGAGTTTATTCAGAAGATAACAGCTCTATAAACACTCTTTCATGGTGCCCCAACTTTCTAGTTAATTACATTTACATGATTAGCTCAATCAGGTAATATTAATTACAGAGAAAGGATTTTATAGAATTGCATGTCATATCACTTAATCCGGCACAGCCAAAGACACAACAGCTATGTTACAAAATCATCATTGGCAGTAGAATGGCCTGATTGAATAAGACTTTTAACTTTTAATGTGGCATAGGATGCCACCTTTCCAACAAGTCATTTTGTCAAATTTATTCTATATACACTGCATTCGGAAATGATTCAGACACCTTGGCTTTTTCTACATTTTGTTACGTTGCAGCCTTATTCTAAAATTTTGATCTCCACACAATACCACATAATGACAAAGCGAATACAGGTTGACATAAATGTTTGCTAATTTATGAATAATAAAAAACAGAAATACCTTAATTACATAATTACTCAGACCCTTTGCTTTGTCTTGAAATTGAGCTCAGGTGCATCCTGTTTCCATTGATCTTCCTGAGATGTTTCTACAACTTAATTGGAGTCCACCTGTGGTAAATTCAGTTGATTGGACATGATTTGGAAAGGCACACACCTGTCTATATAAGGTCCCACAGTTGACGGTGCATGTCAGAGCAAAAACCAAGCCATGAGGTTGAATTGTCTATAGAGCTCCGAGACAGGATTGTGTCAAGGAACAGATCTGGGGAAGGGTACCAAAAAATGTCTGAAGCATTGAAGGTCCCCAAGAACAAAGTGGCCTCCATCATTCTCAAATGAAAGAAGTTTGGAACCACTAAGACTCTTCCTAGAGCTGGCCGCCCAGCCAAACTGAGCAATTGGGGGAGAAGGGCCTTGGTCAGGGAGGTGACCAAGAACCCAATGGTCACTCTGACAGAACTCCAGAGTTCCTCTGTGGAGATGGGAGAACCTTCCAAAAGGACAACCATCTCTGCATCACTCCACCAATCAGGCCTTTATGGTAGAGTGGCTAGAGGGAAGCCACTCCTCAGTAAAAGGCACATGACAGCCCGCTTGGAGTTTGCCAAAAGGAACCTTAAGGACTCTCAGACCATGAGAAACAAGATTCTCAGGTCTGATGACACCAAGATTGAACTATTTGACCTGAATACCAAGCTTCACTTCTGGAGGAAACCTGGCACCATCCCTAAGTTGAAGCATGGTGGTGGCAGCATCATGTTGTGGGGATGTTTATCAGTGACGGGGACTGGGAGACTAGTCAGGATCAAGGGAAAGCTGAACAGAGCAAAGTACAGAGAGATCCTTGATGAAAACTTGCTCCAGAGCACTCAGGACCTCAGACTGAGGCAAAGGTTCACCTTCCAACAGGACAATGACTCTAAGCGCACAGCCTAGACAACGCAGGAGTGGCTTCGGGACAAGTCTCTGAATGTCCTTGAGTGGCCCAGCCAGAGCCCGGACTTGAGCCTGATCGAACATCTCTGGAGAGTCCTGAAAATAGGTGTGCAGCGACGTTCCCCATCCAACCTGACAGAGCTTGAGAGGATCTACAGAGCTGTAGTGGAGCAGGTTGAGAGCTTCAAGTTCCTTGGTGTCCACATCATCAACAAACTAACATGGTCCAAGCACACCAAGACAGTCGTAAAGAGGGCACGACAAAACCTATTCCCCCTGAAAAGATTTGGCATAGGTCCTCAGATCCTCAAAATGTTTTACAGCTGCACCATCGAGAGCATCCTGACTGGTTGCATCACTGCCTGGTATGGCAACTGCTTGGTCTCCGACTGCAAGGCACGACGGAGGGTAGTGCATACGGCCCAGTACATTCTGCCATCCAGGATCTCTATACCAGGTAGTGTCAGAGGAAGGCCCTAAATATTGTTAAAGACTCTTGCCACCCTAGTCATAGACTGTTCTCTCTGCTACCGCACAGCAAGCAATACCGGAGCACCAAGTCAAGGTCCAAGAGGCATCTAAACAGCTTCTACCCCCAAGCCATAAGACTCCTGAACAGCTAATCAAATGGCTAGGCATTGCTCTTCTATGCTGCTGCTATTCTCTGTTATTATCTATGCATAGTCACTTTAATAACTTTACCTACATGTACAGTTGGAGTCAGAAGTTTACATATACTTAGGTTGGAATCATTGAAACTCGTTTTTCAACCACTCCACAAATTTCTTGTTAACAAACTATAGTTTTGGCAAGTCGGTTAGGACATCTACTTTGTGCATGACACAAGTAATTTTTCCAACAATTGTCTACAATTGTCACTTATAATTCACTGTATCACAATTCCAGTGGGTCAGAAGTTTACATACACTATGTTGACTGTGCCTTTAAACAGCTTGGAAAATTCCAGAAAATTATGTCATGGCTTCAAAAGCTTCTGATAGACTAATTGACATCATTTGAGTCAATTGGAGGTGTACCTGTGGATGTATTTCAAGGCCTACCTTCAAACTCAGTGCCTCTTTGCTTGACATCATGGGAAAATCAAAAGAAATCAGCCAAGACCTCAGAACAATTGTAGACCTCCACAAGTCTGGTTCATCCTTGGGAGCAATTTCCAAACGCCAAAAAAGTTTGAAATATCCAATAAATGTCGTTCCACTTCATGATTGTGTCCCACTTGTTGTTGATTATTCACAAAAAAATAAAGTTTTATATCTTTATGTTTGAAGCCTGAAATGTGGCAAAAGGTCGCAAAGTTCAAGGGGGCCGAATACTTTCGCAAGGCACTGTATAGGCCTATTTCTATTTTGCCCTGTTGGAAAAACTTGTCAAGATTCAACTGACTGGCTTTCTTGATGTCTATAGTACTGTATTCTCCCAGGTGTGCAATCTGGTTTCCGCTCAGGTTATGGATGTGTCACTGTAACCTTAAAGGTCCTCAGTGATGTCACCATTGCCCTTGATTCTAAGCAATATTGTGCTGCTATTTTTATTGACTTGGCCAAAGCTTTTGATAAGGTAGACCATTCCATTCTTGTGGGCTGGCTAAGGAGTATTTGTGTCTGTCTTTGGCCTGGTTTGCCAACTACCTCTCTCAAAGAGTGCAGTGTATAAAGTCAGAATATCTGCTGTCTCAGCCACTGCCTGTCACCAAGGGAGTACCCCAATGCTCAATCCTAGGCCCCACGCTCTTCTCAATTTACATCAACAACATAGCTCAAGCAGTAGGAAGCACTCTCATCCATTTATATGTAGACGATACAATCTTATACTCAGCTGGCCCCTCCTCGGAATTTGTGTTAAATGTTCTACAACAAAGCTTTCTTAGTGTCCAACAAGCTTTCTCTACCCTTAACCTTGTTCTGAACACCTCCAAAACAAAGGTCTTGTGGTTTGGTAAGAAGAAGAATGCCCCTCTTCCCACAGGTGTTATTACTACCTCTGAGGGTTTAGAGCTTTACAAGTACTTGGGAGTATGGCTAGACGGTGCACTGTCCTTCTCTCAGCACATATCAAAGCTGCAGGCTAAAGTTAAATCTAGACTTGGTTTCCTTTATCGTAATCGCTCCTCTTTCACCCCAGCTGCCAAACTAACCCTGATTCAGATGACCATCCTACCCATGCTAGATTACGGAGACATCATTTATAGATTGGCAGGTAATGGTGCACTCAGGCGTCTACATGTTCTTCACCATTCGGCCATCAGATTTGCCACCAATGCTTCTTATAGGACACATCACTGCACTCTATACTCCTCTATAAACTGGTCATCTTTGTAAACCCTTAGGCCTCAATCCCCCCTATCTGAGATATCTACGGCAGCCCTCCTCCTCCACATACAACACCCATTCTGCCAGTCACATTCTGTTAAAGGTCCCCAAAGCACACACATCGCTGGATCTTTTCAGTTCGTTGCAGCTAGCGACTGGAACGAGCTGCAACAAATACTCTAACTGGACAGTTTTATCTCAATCTCTTTTTTTCAAAGACTCAATCATGGACACTCTTACTGACAGTTGTGGCTGCTTTGTGTGATGTATTGTTGTCTCTACCTTCTTGCCCTTTGTGCTGTTGACTGTGCCCAATAATGTTTGTACCATGTTTTGGGCTGCTACCATGTTGTTGTTATGTTGTATTGCTACCATACTGTGTTGTCATGTGTTGCTGCCTTGCTATGTTGTTGTGTTAGGTCTCTCTTTATGTAGTGTTGTGTTGTCTTTCTTGTCGTGATGTGTGTTTTGTCCTATATTTTATATTGTATTTTTTAAATCCCAGACCCCCGTCCCCGCAGGAGGCCTTTTGCCTTTTGATAGGAAGGACGTCATTGTAAATAAGAATGAGAACTAACTTGCCTAGTTAAATAAAGGTTAAATAAAATGCTTATTCTTATCTTTTACTTTTTGGGGGGTATTTTCTTAACTGCATTGTTGGTTAAGAGTTTGTAAATAAGCATTTCACTGTAAGGTTGTATTCCACATGTGACAAATAAAATTTAATTTGAAACTCCCCAAATACAGGTATGCCAAACTTGTAGCTTGTGATATTTCACATTTTTATTATTATTACATTTGAAAGCATTTAAAAAAAAACTTGTTTTGCTTTGTAATTATGTGGTATTGTGTGTAGATTGATTTTAGCATAAAATTGTAACGTAACAAAATGTCATGGGGTCTGAATACCCCCCGAATGCACTGTATGTGTCACACCGTGATCTGTTTCACCTGTCTTATGATTGTCTCCACCCCCTCCAGGTGTCGCCCATCTTCCCCATTATCTCCTGTGTTCTTTGTTTGTCTGTTGCCAGTTTGTCTTGTTTGTCAAGTCAACCCGCGTTTTGTGTCTCAGCTCCTGCTTTTCCAGTCTCTCTTTTTCTCGCCCTCCTGGTTTTGAGCCTTGCCTGTCCTGACCCTGAACCTGCCTGCCAACCTGTACCTTTGCCCCACCTCTGGATTATTGACCTCTGCCACCCCGAGCCTGCCTGCCATCCGGTAGCGCTTCGCCCCTTTGGTTTACTGACCCCTGCCTGCCTTGACCTGTCTATTGCCTGCCCCTGTTGGAATATTAAACTATTGTTAATTCAACGTTGTCTGCATCTGGGTCTTACCTTCATACCTGATAGTATGTGTTGTTCATGTCAGTAAACAAATAGCCTCTTCAGTATATTACCATGCTGTCATACTGTAATTGCATATTCTTGTTACCTTTAAAGCACTGTGCTTGGTAACAACGAAGAAACCTTGGCCCCAAATGAACACACAATTAGTTATCCTCTGTTATATAAGTAATGTGGATGAAAATCTGCGCCTTAGCTAACATTGTAACACCGGCAGTCAGAGTCAACTTTCGGAGTTAGTCATTATTCATAAGCATACCCTCCATCTGGAAAGTGGCAGACTTAGCTGTTTTCCTGGCTGTTTCTGTGGAGCAAAGAACTGGGTCTGTGTGAAATTGCAGGACTCATGATATTCCGCCAAGGTGTACATTTGTCTGGCTTCCACAATCATTTTCTTCACTTCACAGTCCGCACTTTGCCAACAGGAGAAATAAAACTTTTTGAAACTTTTCAGGTTTTTGGATTATGAGTTCTGACCTGAGTGGCTGGCTGCTGTAAGTTGAGATGGAGTGGAATTGTTCCAGGTATTAACATCGACAGATCCAGTCTAGATATCTAATATTAGAGGTAACATTGTCAGTGCATCTCAGGCTTCGCTGCCCACAGAGCAGTAGGTATTTAGATATTCAATGCACTACAAAATTGTGAGACTCAAATGATTACATGACCTCGTCTGGTCCTGTAATATCAGAGTGAATGATTCCACTAAAGCCAGTTTCACTGCATTTCTCAGCAAAGTCTAGAAGAAAATAGGAACGCTACAGTGTTAGTGGTCAACTATTGCCTTCGTTGCTGTAGAACTCATCGGATAGTCAGTGCAGACGTGGGACAATGGCGATAATAAGAAAGTTCATGGTCAGGCTAATACCATGATGGTATAGTTGAACTATGGGCAGTACAGTGTCATTCAGTGCTATGAACTTGTCCTTCAGTGAGATCATCTGTTGACTACCTCGGTGGCATTGAGAACTGTTTCTATCAAGAACCTTTTCCTTTTTTCTCTGTCAATAATTCAAGCGATCAATACGGTAATACAAGACAAGGTTATTATAGTAAACTAAAACTAATATAGAAACACAGAACTTGAATAACCTTGATACAGGACCATACCTCATTGCTGGACAGCAGAATAAGATGAATTGCAAAAGGAGACAGCTGTTCATATTCATATTGAATGGCCTGGAGTGGCAGACAACACCGTCTGTTTGATACAGAGCCATCAGTGGGTATGCAGCCCTTAGCTTAGCTACACACTCAAGGCTGCTTCAACCGCACAGACGACACAAACACACACACACACACACACACACACACACACACACACACACACACACACACACACACACACACACACACACACACACACACACACACACACACACACACACACACACACACACTACTTCAGAAACAAGTTGTATTCTTGTCTGTAGTTCTTCGCTCTATAGTTTGTAGTCTGCCTCATTATCGCTAAGTGTTGTGGCTGCACATTTTCTTTAGTCATCTCCTAGGAATTCTGGTTTATTTTTAAGGTAAAAAAAATAAAGAATTGAACAATACAAAAGAAACTAAAACAAGCTTGAGTCCTTATGTGGCCAGTTACATTATGCTGTGATGTTGAGAGTAAATTAGGATCATATATGTGTGCACTGGCAGTATGAATATTAAACAGGATGGAATTGGGTTATCTGAGTAAACATAATATCCTATAACATTAAAACAAAGTTGCGCTTCAAAGTAGTTGGTTGCCTTACTGTATAGGTCATGTTTCCTCACTACTGCAGTCAAAGGTCAGTTTGAGGACCCACAAAGGTTCCGGTTAGGTGGGGAAAGAGGATGGGCCAGGGGGCCAATCTCATACAAGAACTGTTCATTTTCTTCATTTAGCCAAAACTATACTGAACAAAAATATAAATGCAACACGTAAAGTCTTAGTCCCATGTTTCATGAGCTGAAATAGAAGATCCCGGAAGTTTTCCATATGCACAAAAAACATATTTCTCTCAAATGTGCACAACTTTGTATACATCCCTGTTGGTGGGGCATATCAAGAAGCTGATTACACAGGTGCACCTTGTGCTGGGGACAATAAAATGACACTAAAATTTGTCGTTTTGTCACACAACACAATGCCACAAATGTCTCAAGTTTTGAGGGAGCATGCAATTTAATGTTAATTTCTCTACCATAAGCAGCCACCAACGTCATTTTAGAGAATTTTGCAGTAAGTCCAACCGGCCTCACAACCACAGATCACGTGAAACCACGCCAGTCCAGGACCTCCACATCCAGCTTCTTCACCTGCCGGATTGTCTGAGACCAGACAACCGGACAGCTGATGAAACTGAGGAGTATTACTGTCTGCAATAAAGCCCTTTTGTGGGGAAAAAATCATTCTGATTGGCTGGGCCTGGCTCTCCAGAGGTTGGGCCTGGCACCCAAGTGGGTGGGCCTATGCCCATTCAAATGACATCCATAGATTAGGGCCTAATTTATTTATTTAAATTGATTCCCTTAAATTGTTGAAACTGTTGCATGTTGCGTTTATATTTTTGTTCAGTGTATTATTTTTAACACATTCACAAGTACTCTACATAAGTGGTGTCATAATTCCGTCCTTATTTTGTCCATGTTAAATTCTATCTTGGCAGATATGACAGACATCCAACAACAAAAACATATTGTTTTTAAATTAAATAGAGAACTATGCAGATGTCTTTATATATATATATAGAATGATCTGACCTACATTCATTAAATAACTTGTTTTGAATAAAACATTTCCAGTCTTGTTTTGATTCGAGGACATGTAAAAAGAGCAGTTATTAAATGCAGCAAAGTAATTACCTCTAGCAAAACAAAAAGGCATCTGGCTCAGAGATCTTAGAAATACATTTCCTTTTCATTCGGGATTGGGGAGAATTATTTTTTCTCTAGTCTTTGATAGTTATTTCCTCAACCATGACAAGTCTGATATAGAATCACAAATCCAAATCCTCTTTTCTAAAATAAAATAAATCAAACTTTCACTTACGTGGTTACGGCTCACAGAGGAATCGGTTTGGCAAATCTTTAATTATCTAAGGATAAAAAAATCCTCTGGAACTATAGCTACTTTCATTATTTGGTTTCCTCCACACAGGCTTCAGATCAGATCCAGGTCACTTTGTGTTGTGTTGGAGAATATTGGTTTAAATGTGCATGACACAGTACAAAGAAAAGGAGTCCCTTTGAAAACAGGTTCTTTCATCCGTGCCATTCTCACAACTCGACTAGTAAACCTTTATGTTCTCCATTTGATGGTTTGTCACTGGGCTGAGGAGAGGAGGTACCTATGGGTAATCATATTGAACAGCCATAAGCATATGGTGACAATGCTTTATTAGGCCTACGGTACACGTAGGAATAAAGGTGCAATCTAGAGCACTGAAAGGGTGCTTTGACTATCCCCCTAGGAGAACCCTTTAAAGAACCATTTTGCTTCCAGGTAGAACCCTTTTGAGTTCCATGTAGAACCCAGCCAATGGGGACAGCCGAATAACCCTTTTGGAACCCTTTTTTTAAGAGTGTAGTGAATATCAAAATGCTTGTCTTTGTAAGTCATTCCTAACAAGCCCATATCATATAAAGGAGGAGTTCAGCAATTCGATTTGTATTTTCCATTGATGTTTTCATCATCAACAACAAAATCATCATCACCATCAACATAATCACCATCATTTAAAAAAATTCTTATAGAGACATACAACAGTATCCCAATTCCCCCTAAATAAAAGCTATCTTGTTCTCCCACATGTTGTAGATAGGGAGGATCCTCAGGCATATCCATCCTATAACCAGATTATGTACTCAGACAGGCAGTGTATGACATGTCTGTTAGATAGGCTGTGTAGGAGTAATATTCACCATTAACAACCCACCCAGGAATAGAAAGTACTGCTCCATATGTACTCCAAAGACATTACTCCCAATGATAATGATGATGACAGTCATAAATTGGTGCTGACAGATAAATCCAAGGCTTAGGCATGATCTGTTTTGCACACCACTCATGAAATCATGGAAGCATTTCTGTGTGTGTGTGTGTGTGTGTGTGTGTGTGTGTGTGTGTGTGTGTGTGTGTGTGTGTGTGTGTGTGTGTGTGTGTGTGTGTGTGTGTGTGTGTGTGTGTGTGTGTGTGTGTGTGTGTGTGTGTGTGTGTGTGTGTGTGTGTGTGTGTGTGTGTGCGTGTGTGTGTGTTCGAGTATGGCAGCTGCATCTTATTATGACTACCTTTCGATCAGAATATATTTTGTGTAAATCACTCCATGAGAAGACATGATGAGGGTGATTGACAAAGACCCATGTATGTGTAGGAAAAACGTTGGTGGATTAGCCTGGTTGAAACTGACTGAACGTTGGTGGATTAGCCTGGTTGAAACTGACTGAACGTTGTTTCACAATGTTGTTTGCAGCATTTAGTTTGGTTTAAGCAGGCTATCAACAGAGTCAAGAAAACTATCCTCTCTAAATGTTTGTGTGTTATCTACAATCATGGGACTATCCTCTCTCCCTCCATGTTATTTTCAACATGTCACTCCCCAAGACATCACTCTTCATCTAGACAGTCGCCAAGAGCATATGTTACATTTTCCACACATTGATCTTACTCAGTCAAACATCATTCTTACTCCCAGTGTGTGTATGTTTGGGGGCAGGACAGGGTTGTGTGGTTGTGTGTGTGTGTGTGTGTGTGTGTGTGTGTGTGTGTGTGTGTGTGTGTGTGTGTGTGTGTGTGTGTGTGTGTGTGTGTGTGTGTGTGTGTGTGTGTGTGTGTGTGTGTGTGTGTGTGTGTGTGTTTGTTTGTGAATGTTTAGAGCACCAACATGCTCTCACTAAAGAATCTATGACTAATGCCAACAACCACCAACAGCCCTGGTGGCAACCAACAACCACCAACAACCCCCAACAGCCCCGGTGGTAATCAACAACCACCAACAACCCCCAACAGCCACGGTGGTAACCAACAGCCCCTGTGGTAATCAACAACCGCCAACAACCCCCAACAGCCACGGTGGTAATCAACAACCGCCAACAACCCCCAACAGCCACGGTGGTAACCAACAGCCCCTGTGGTAACCAACAACCACCAACAGCCCCTGTGTTATCCAACAACCACCAACAGCCCCTGTGGTAACCAACAACCACCAACAGCCCCAGTGGTAACCAACAGCCCTTGTGGTAACCAACAACCACCAACAGCCCCTGTGTTAACCAACAACCACCAACAGCCCCTGTGTTAACCAACAACCACCAACAGCCCCAGTGGTAACCAACAACCACCAACAGCCCTGGTGGTAACCGACAACCACCAACAGCCCAGGTGGTAACCAACAACCACCAACAGCCCCAGTGGTAACCAACAACCACCAAAAGATGCATTCAACAAGCCATACATAGCTTGTGTGTCCAGAGTCCAAAGCAATTGCATTGCAGTGTCCCCCAGCCAAACAACCAACAAGGTCCTTATAAACTTGTCAGGGTGCTCCTGAACTAACCTTTTGATAAGCCCCGGGAAGGTGGGAATTAAAGGCATTAAATCATAATTTGGCGGTGGGCAGAGAGGTGCTTATAGAGACATCCCCTTCACAGTCCAGTGACCAGAGCCGTTGGTCAGCAGTGACTGATGGCTTTCATCAAGGGGACTTGGCTGGCTCGCTGGGGGAATGGAGGGACATGGAGACTGCTGCCAAAAATTATCTCCTCCAGACCCCAGCAGCCAGAGAGGGAGTGTGTGTGTGTGTGTGTGTGTGTGTGTGTGTGTGTGTGTGTGTGTGTGTGTGTGTGTGTGTGTGTGTGTGTGTGTGTGTGTGTGTGTGTGTGTGTGTGTGTGTGTGTGTGTGTGTGTGTGTGTGTGTGTAATGCCCTCTTCTGAGTAATAATGCCATGAAAACAATGTAACTAATAGTCAACAGAACATGTTCCTGTATGGTTTTAATGTAACACTATTACTCCAGGATCTTATGACAGCCAAGCCTATTGGATGAACTAGACAGCATTCATTTATCATCTAATTATCTATCCTACACTTGGCTAAAGTCAAAGACATCAACCCTCCCCCTCCCCTCCTCACCCTCCACTCCAACAACAGCCCCCTGTGACTTAGCTCCTTATTGGTCTAATTCGATAGCAAATGGGAGACCTTCGCTGACTGAGATGAAGACAATTAGCAGGCCGGGCTGGTTGAAAGCGACTGATCGGGGGGATGTGACTCGCTGGCTGCTGGACCTATTCCCTCGCAGTGGCCAGGCCTCTGTTTGTGCCGCCTCTAATATCCCATGTGGCAGTGGGGCATGCTCCTGGCACAGGGCCAGATTTCCAGTTATCTGTTTAAACAATTTAAAGCGCTAAGGGGCTATTTCAGGAAACAAGAAATTAGGCAAGCTGAGGCAACCCACACCTCCCCGGCGTTGTCGTGGCAACAGCCCAGTTCATCTTAAACAATAACATGAAGGTGATTCCAAGATACTGCCTTTCTTGAATCCTTTCTGTGTGAGAGCTGCGTAGATAGAGGGGTTGTCTGTGTGAAATTAGTTTAGTAATTCGATTGGCTCTAATTTGAAATATTAAACCCTTTGAATAATTTACAGTAATTGTCTTTTCTCTCAAACTAGGCCTATTTGCAGGATTCTTTAATTACTACTGCATAGGAGTGGAACGGCCCCTAAGGCACACACTCGTTGACTCTGCATGTCCTGACAACTCCTCTGTAAACACCTTTCCACAATAAGTCATTACACACACGCAAATACACACAGAGACCGGCAGACAGGCAGGCAGACAGACAGGCAGGCAGTATGAGAGGATGATGCAACATTAATGAATGGCCCTGTAGGTTAACAAGATTTCCTAGGCAGGAGCTACAGCCCTAAGGAATATACTGTAAAAACATAGAGTCAGTGGATGTAATCATATCTTTCACTCAGCTGATAGACTTATTTAATTATCGGCAGTGCTGTTTTGCTCTGAAGTGAGAAGTCGGAGAATGGTATGCTTGTGAAGTTAGTAGTGTTGTAGGGATGGATAGTGAGAAGTCGGAGAATGGTATGCTTGTGAAGCTAGTAGTGATGTAGGGATGGATAGTGAGAAGAAGGTTTGTAGTGACACCTGTGTGTGCTGTGAGGCTTCCTCATCAGTTTGAGAATAAAGTGATTAAACACATAATCAGTTCTCATAGTTCAAGCAAGGTTTCTGCCAAATTGGTACATTTCTGTCCCCTGATTATTCCTTGTCACATCATTATATTTTGTTGTAGGGAGAGTGTGAGACTGAGTAGTGTACATTTCTAACACCTTAAGAAAAACTGAATTGTCATTAACAACATATTCCGCAACCAAGCCGTCAAAAATAACCTGTAACACTTGCCAGAAATATTGTAGTGATGTGACGTTGGCGTGCCCTTATGGGAACTGACATGAATGCAAATTGCATGCAAAATGAATATTTTATTAATGTATTTTAAACCCAAATGAAAATGCAAAACAGAGGTTAACTCTGCCACAAACCTGAGCTGAACAACCCCTAGACAACAAACACATGCAAAGTAGGCTAACATCACTGTCCACAGCACAGTGGGACAAGAACAGATCCTCTGGCTAATACCAGAACCGTTCCTCTGGCTTATACCTGTCCTACACACACACACGCACGCATGCACGCACGCACACAACCAACCAACCAACCATAAAGGATATGACCTTTCCCCTGCTACACACACACACACACACACACACACACACACACACACACACACACACTGTTCAACATAATTGTGTATCCATCTGCTGAATGCGCCAGTGGACAGTTAGTTTCATTCAAGCTACTAAAGATTCTGCTTTTGTGCAACATCAAATATAGCACAACCTATACCTCAAGGAAAGGTCATTGTGTAAGAGCAATGTCTGAATACTGATTTCAGTACATTGTTTTAAAGGGGGTAGATAGACACCTATCCCCTTTAATTGTGCCTTTTTGGGGTTCAGAAATTAGTTTTAACATCTCTTGACTCTGTCAAGTTTGACATTTTCACCTGATCTAGCTGACTATTTCTGACATTGTCATAAGACATTTTAGTATTCACTGTTATCCCTCTAATTATCTGTAAGAAGAATGACCATTATGTACTGTATGATACAATAATAACGGGTCCGTCCTGCGTGTTTCACATTTACCCCAAAATATGCACTGTTGATTCGGTCTGGTCTAGTCAGAAAATAGGTCAGCGTAGGAGTATTTGTCCTGAATTTTTGTCTAGACTGATTGTTACCTGAGGTAAAACATTACAATTCAAGCAAAATGATAAGCAACAAGTAATTCAATGTAAAATATAGGTCAGTTTGGGATAAAGGCCCTGGCTAAATAATTCCCTTTGTACTGATAAACCATTCACGAAAGGATCAGGTCGCCCACAGGACACCTACTGCACTAATAACATACTAGTACCACAGGGTTGTTGTACAGTAGACACACACATACATACAGAGAGAAAGACACAGAGAGGGAGACACAGAGAGAGACACAGAGAGAGACACAGAGAGAGAGACACAGAGAAAGACACAGAGAGAGACAGAGAGAGAGAGAGACACACACACACACACAGAGACACAGAGAGACACAGAGAGAGGGAGAGACAGAGAGCGGGAGAGACAGGGAGACACATAGGGAGAGACAGAGAGGGAGAGAGAGGGAGAGACAGAGAGACACAGAGAGATAGAGACACACAGAGAGAGAGGAAGTGAGAGAAAGAGAGAGACACACAGACACAGCCCATAACCATCTGTTAGGGAGGAATCCACAGAGGGAACCCACATGGGCCCTCCAGCAGAGTCACATGACAGAAAACACACACTTCACCTTTAGAAGGACCATAACATCCTCTGATAACCTTTCTACACTACTGAGCCCAACCAAGCCGTACTGGGCTGGCCTAGTTACGCAATCCAACATAGTTTCTGGAACTATGCTGAAAATATCCAAGGCAGCATAGTACGGATTGGGTCAGCAAAACAGTGTGAAAAGAGTAGGAGAACCATGTTGGTGTGTTATAAAGACACAGATACTGTGTATAGTGAAGCAGGGACGTCCCTCTAACCCACCATTCAATAACACAGTAGATAACAGGACTCAAGCCCACTGAGACTAGTTGTACAGTAAGGGAAGACAAAACAGGTACATAAAGGTTAGGCTGTTTTATTTATAGTTGTTTTAGGAATAACTCCAGATCTGCTGACCGTTGGCAAGATTTGACTTTCCTGATAGGAAATACTACCTCCTTCCTTCCCCCCCAGGCCAGACCCCACTGGACTGGAGTTGGAATCACAGAGCAGAGGACTTGTTCGTCAGTCAGAGGGGAAGTTAGCTGCCCTGAGGCCATAATAGAATAGCTGTGTGTGTGTGTGTGTGTGTGTGTGTGCGTGTGTGTAGCAGGGTTAGGAGGGGAAAGGTCACACCCTTCATGGTGTGTTGTGAGTTAACAAACATAACAGGGCCAGGCCTAAAGCTCATCCTTTGGAGGCGTTATAGGGGAAACTCCCGTACCACAAATCAACACGTTGTTGTTCTTGGCCTTTACCTCAGAGATTCAGACTCAAGCTGTATTGCTGTACTGTTTAGTTGTTGTTCTCCTTGACCTTCGAACTAGAGATGCCGTTGTTGTTTGATGTTTTATATATTGGTTGGGTTATCAAGTTTAAAGTTATGTTTGATTCCTGGTTGAAGTTTTCCTTTTCATCCATGGTTTCTCTGAAAGTTTCTCTTGGTCCCCTGAGGAACCTTGATCTGGCACTTCCTATGTCAATATCCATTCTCAATAATTGAGAGACCTATGACTCCAATCTAAGCCTGTCCACACTCTTAGATAGTTAGCCAAAGCACTTTGAGCATATCAGCTGTTGAATTTGCCATGGCTCCAGTGTTAATGAGCTTCCTGTGAAGAGTTGCACACACTGGCAACTACTTCAATTTCCTTTTTACTGTAGTATCTGTATACATAGAGGATGTGAGGTGTCCAGCACCTTGGATAGTTGTACTCAGGGTACTGTACGTGGAACGAGGAAGTATCCTTATTTACACTTAACCTAAACATCTCCTATTATATTCACTATTATATCCACTTATTTTTAGCATTCTGTTACCGAGTCACCAAGTTATCTCCAGAAACCTCCACATCATAGCATAGAAGACTCTAAAAGAATAAACTACTGTAGCCCCAGCAATCATATAGCCTAATGCTAAACAAGTCCTACTGTTTTCACACGCACAGCTTTCCCACATACATACATTCTTGTCATATCTCATAATGTAGGCCATTACAGATACTGTGTTTCTTGGAATGGTGCTTTGTTTGCAATTTGCCCCTGTCACGCCCTGACCTTAGTTATCTTTGTTTTCTTTATTATTTTGGTTAGGTCAGGGTGTGACGAGGGTGGTTTGTTTAGTTTTTGTATTGTCTAGGGGTTTTCATGTCTAGGTGTTTATGTCTATGGTTGCCTAGATTGGTTCTCAGAGGCAGCTGTTTATCGTTGTCTCTGATTGGGAACCATATTTAGGTAGCCATATTCCTTGGTTATTTTGTGGGTTGTTATTCTATATTTAGTTGCCTAATCTGCACTAGCCATATTGCTTCACGGTTCCTTTTGTTCAGTGTTCGTTCTTTTCATTAAAATAGTTATGTACGCTTATCACGCTGCGTCTTGGTCTCCTCATTATGACGACCGTGACAGAACAACCCACCAAGAAAGGACCAACCAGCGTGCTAAAAAGGAGTGGACATCTTGGACCCGGGAGAAAGAGGAGTGGAGGACATTCGGGACCTGGGAGGAGGTAATGGCAGGGGACAAGACCCAGCCATGGAAGCAGGTGGAGATAGCACAGGAGTAACGGAGTCAATATGAGGGTACATGGCTGGCACGGAAGCCCGAGAGGCGGCCCCAAGATTTTTTGGGGGGGCACACAAGGAGATTGCATGAGTCAGGTCGGAGACCTGAACCAACTCCTCATGCTTACTGTGAGGAGCGTGTTACTGGTCAGGCACTGTGTAATGCGATGGAGTGCACGGTGTCTCCAGTGCGCTATTCCAGCTCCTCGCATTGGTCAGGCTAGAATGCTCAGCATTCCTGGTCTCCAGTGTACCTCCATAGACCAGGATATCCTGCGCCGACTTTGCGTACTGTGTCTCTGGTGAGTCTGCACAGCCCAGTGCATCCTGTGCCAGTGCCCTGCATTTGCAGGGTGAAAATAAACATTCAGCCAGAACAGGTTGCGTCAGCTCTACACTCCAGACCTCCAGTACGCCTCCACAGTCCAGTACGTCCTGTACCTGCTCCCCGCACTCACCCTGAGGTGCATGTCCTCAGCCCAGTACCACCAGTGCCGGCACCACGCATCAGGCCTATAGTGCGCCTCGGCAGTCCAGAGCGTCCGGCGACAGTACCCAGTCCAGAGCGTCCGGCGACAGTACCCAGTCCAGAGCGTCCGGCGACAGTACCCAGTCCAGAGCGTCCGGCGACAGTACCCAGTCCAGAGCGTCCGGCGACAGTATCCAGTCCAGAGCGTCCGGCGACAGTTCACAGACCGGAACCTCCGGCGACAGTTCACAGTACGGAACCTCCAACGACGGGCCACAGTCCGGAACCTCCAGCGACGGTCCCCAGTCCGGGGTCTCCAGCGACGGTCCCCAGCCCGGGGTCTCCAGCGACGGTCCCTAGCCCGGGGTCCCCAGCGACGGTCCCCAGCCCGGGGTCTCCAGCGACGGTCCCTAGCCCGGGGTCTCCAGCGACGGTCCCTAGCCCGGGGTCTCCAGCGACGGTCCCTAGCCCGGGGTCTCCAGCGACGGTCCCTAGCCCGGGGTCTTCAACGACGGTCCCCAGTCCAGAACATCCGGTGATGATCCACGCAGTGAGGGTCCCCAGCCCGGAGTCTACGGCGGATTTTGGTTAGGTCAGGGTGTGATGAGGGTGGTTTGTTTAGTTTTTGTATTGTCTAGGGGTTTTTGTATGTCTAGGGGTTTTCTTGTCTAGGTGTTTATGTCTATGATTGCCTAGATTGGTTCTCAGAGGCAGCTGTTTATCGTTGTCTCTGATTGGGAACCATATTTAGGTAGCCATATTCCTTGGTTATTTTGTAGGTTGTTATTCTATGTTTAGTTGCCTGTTCTGCACTAGCAATATTGCTTCACGGTTCCTTTTGTTCAGTGTTCGTTCTTTTCATTAAAAGAGTTATATACGCTTATCACGCTGCGCCTTGGTCTCCTCATTATGACGACCGTGACAGCCTCTAACGATCCATTTCAGACATTTTGTCTCTGTTCTATATGTGAATGTTTAGGGCAATGCCCCTTAATCTACATACTATATATATTTCACTCTGTAATATTAGTTCTCACGGACAGGAAAAGTGGGAAAGTGATCATATGATTGGCCTATATTTTGTCCCAACCTATCACTTCTCATTCCTTGAATTTCTCCAAATGCTTCTACTGCACGCACTGTCACGTCTACATTCCCCTGGTATGTCTAGACTGTTTCAACAAGTCCTCATTTGTCCCCTTGGTGAATAATCACAATTATTCGAATTGCATTGTCATTGTAGTTCTGCAAGTCAGCTACTTAACATGCTATTGGCAACATAGTGACATTTTGGTATTGCTTTAGGTTGTTATCCAAAACGAGAATGTGTCATAGCTTCTCTGTTTGAGTGGCTTCGACCAAACTTTACGAGCAGCCTGGTTGCACAACAAATATAGAAACACACTCAACACCACGAGCTCATTCATATAACTATAAACCAGTGTAAGTCATGAATGTAAAACGCCTATGTCAGCATCTTTGACATAGTCTATTGAGGCCATGTTTGATAGGGCTAGGTTATCCGGTAACAAAACCCAGTTCAACCCACTATCCATCCCTCTGCACGTTTCCCCATGAGAGAGGAACCCAGGGCAGGAACACACACACCTAGAGATTTCCCCAGACCAATATTCAGTCTGTCAATGGTAGTGATTTACAGCCGTAGAGCCATGAGACTGGCATGGCTCCACCGACTGGCTCCAGGGACGTACAACTGTAATATACTGTAGGCCATATAACTCACACACCAGATAAACTGATAAAACAACACCTCGCATCACAACGCGGACTGTGAAGAGACACACACATCCGCACACATACACACACACATACACGCTACACACAGCCACACATTTTATACTGTAAATACAGGATGCAGTAATGGAGCAGTGTACATATGTATAATGCACAATGTTTTGTTTGATGTGTTTTATTTGACGATGTAGGTTATGAAGAATTGTTGTATTCCTGTTTGGACCCCAGGACGACTAGCTGCTGCCTTGTCAACAACTAATGGGGATCCTAATAAAATACGACTGAGGAAAAATGTAAATGCAACATGCAACAATTTCAAATATCTTTCTGAGTTACAGTTCATATAAGGAAATCAGTCAATTGAAATACATTCAGTAGGCCCTAATCTATGGATTTCACATGGGAATACAGATACTGTATGTATCTGTTGGTCACAGATACCTTAATGTAGGGGTGTGGATCAGAAAACCAGTCAGTATCTGGTGTGACCACCATTTGCTTCATGCAGCACGACACATCTCCTTCGCATCGAGTTGTTTATTGTGGCCTGTGGAATTCTGTCCCACTCTTCTTCAATTGCTGTGCGAAGTTGAAGAACTGGATCACACTGTCGTACACGTCAATCCAGAGCATCCCAAACATGTCAGTATGCAGGCCATGGAAGAAGTGGGGATGAATGGCACGACAATAGGCCTCAGGATCTCGTCACAGTATCTTTGTGCATTCAAATTGCCATTGATATAATGCAATTGTGTTTGTAGCTTATGGCTGTCCATACCATAACCCCACCACCACCACCACGGGGCACTCTGTTCACAACGTTAACATCAGCAAACCACTCACCCACACAACACTATACACTCTGTCTGACATCTACCCTGTACAGTTGAAACCAGGATTAATCCGTTAAGAGCACACTTCACCAGCGTGCCAGTGGCCATCAAAGGGTAGCATTTGACCACAAGTTGGTTACGACACCGAACTGTAGTCAGGTCAAGACCCAGGTGAGGACGATGAGCACGCAGATTAGCTTCCCTGAGATGGTCACTGACAGTTTGTGCAGAAATTCTTTGGTTCTGCAAACCCACAGTTTATCAGCTGTCCGGGTGGCTGGTCTGACAATCCCGCAGGTAAAAAGTCTGGGTGGGGAGGTCCTGGGCTGGAGTGGTTACACGTGGTCTGCGGTTGTGAGGCCGGTTGGACAGATTGAGGCGGCTTATGGTAGAGAAATTAACATTACATTTTCTGTCAACAACTCTGCTGGACATTCCTGCAGTCAGCATACCAATTGCAAGCTCCCTCAAAACTTGAGACATCTGTGGCATTGTGTTGTGTGGCAAAACTGCCCATTTTAGAGTGGCCTTTTACGAATGATCATGCTGTTTAATCAGCTTATTGATATGCCACACCTGTCAGGTGGATGGATTATCTTGGCAAAGGAGAAAGGCTCACTAACAGGGATGTAAGCAAATTTGTGTACTAAATTTGAGTGAAATAAGCTTTTTGTGTGAATGGAACATTTTCTGGATCTTTTATTTCAGCTCATGAAACATGGGAACAGCCCTTTACAGGTTTCCTTTGTATTTCTGTCCAGTATAAATACACCAACCATGCAAACAACAGAGATTGTCAGAATCAATCTACAACACCATGTTTATCCCAACTGTCACCCAACCCAACCCAAACTACTGTTCTATCTGATAAACCCATTAACAGGGTAATACATTACGGATGGCAGTTTGTTTGGACCAGAGCCAATGTTATTTGATATTTCATTCCTTCGTGAAGAACATTTCATAGCATTAGTACCACACAAGGTTGGGCTTTTCTGACAGTCATCAATAATCCATTATAAAGGTGTCATAACATTCTTATGACAAGTCTTGCAATGCATTATACCTGAATCATAATGCATTATGCAGTTACCCAAAAGTTTGTCTGTGAGATTGTGAGAGATTCCTCTTAGCGACTGCTCTTAGCTCTAGATACAGTGTGATGGGTTCAGCTGAGGGGTTCGATGGAAGCAGCATGGCTGAGTTTTAGCCGGCATAGCTGCCCCGCACGCCAAGGGAGGGGAGGGAGAAGAGCCCACACAGCAATGTGGTCAATTATGTAAAGGCCACCTGTCCCGATCTACAGACTTGTAAAAGATGAAGTGTGTTAGTGTATGATAGAGAGGGAAAGAGGGGGAGAGAGAGAGACCAGTGAGACAGAAGGAATAAAGAGAGAGAGGTGTGAGAAAGAGAGGGAGGTCGATAGAGAGGGAGAGAGAGAGAGACTTGAGGTGTTTAATCAGGTCACATTTTAAAGCGAAGTTCAGAGAAAACTGGCACATAAATCCTTCCAAGCATCAACAACTTCAGCCCTAAGGTGATGTGATTCTGGAAAGTAGTGTAGTCTAGCTGTTGTGGGTGACACAGCTGCCAGTGAGAACTGTCTATTGGCAGATAGTGAAATCCTTTTAGGGGTCTTCTCTCTCTGCTGGCTTCGTTCCTCTTCCCCCTTAGGATGGGCTCGGAACATCACACTAATGGATGTCACCACACAACAAGGAAACTTCATCCGATCATCTTGTTTTGAAATATTTAAACTAAATGCACCCGAGCATTAAAGGCCCAGTGCAATCAACATTTTTATTTCCCTGTGTTTTAGTAGTTCCACACTATGAGGTTGGAATAATGCTGTGAAATTGTGAAAATTATGATAATGCCCTTTTAGTGTAAGAGCTGTATGAAAATACAGAAATTTCAGCCTGTTTTGGTGGGGTGGAGTTTTGGCCTGCCTGGTGACAAACAAAAAAGAGAGTTCCAATAACAGCTAGTTTTCAGTTTGTCCCTCCCCTCTCAAACCACACCCAGAGAGTCCTAGTAAAATTCTTGAGAAATTACTCTTTATTAAGAAGCTGTTTGCTTTTTTTAATACCATTTTTATTGAAAACAATCCCAGTAAGGTACTTAATTGTTACCCAGAAATGATTTGATATTGAGATAAAAACGGCTGCATTGGACCTTTAACTTCAACAAGGCATAACACAAACTACACACGGAGAAGACACACGTGACTGACTGACTGACTGACTTCCCACTGTCTGGGCTGTGGGAAAGACTTTGACGGAAACAAAAGATGACCGCCAGCCAACCGAGGACAACAGGAAATGTTCCTTTTGAAAAAGGTCAAAGATAAATGAGGAGAGAAAACATGGAAACAAAAGTGCTTGTAAGAAATGAGACTTTTCATAATCACTAGTGCAAATTATGTTTACAGGGATTAACAAAATAAATGAGTAAAATTGTAAAAACAAATCTAATTGTGCTAGACCATTTATAGATAAAAGGATAAGTATCGTATTGTTTTAAATATGTGCTTTCCTCCTCCAAGAGAAGCACAGCTGTTTCAAAGGGGGCGTGGCTAGTGTCAAAAGTCTTCTGCAATAGAAGCTGGTTGGATACTCTGGTGCATCCTCTAACCGAAGGAGGTAATCCGGGAGGGGAGGATACTCCTTAGTTCGCCTACTAACAAATTGACACTCTACTTGACCGCTTATCAGTCGAGGATGGACTTTTTCTAATTGAGAATCTCCCAATGAGAGAACTGCTAGTAGTACAGAGCGGATACTGGACACTGTAAAACAGACTACCTCACATTTGTTTGTTTTCCCTTCCTTCTAAACTGCACACTGTGGCTCTAACAAATGAGTTGGGAATGAGAAACAGAGAGAGAGAGAAAGTGTAGAAACAAACAAAGAAAGCCAACCACCCAGTTCCACCTGGCAGCCTCTCGCTCCCCCATTACCCTGACACGAGTGACAGATGCCAGCTCTCCTGCTAAAGGGCGCATCACTCCACGCCACCCCTCCGCCCGCCTGCACACCACCGCCCGCTGACAGGCCATTACTGCAGCAGGAAACGTAGCAACAACATGAATCACCCTGCAGCTGCCACTTCTCCTTTGACCAACCTAATTAAACAATTAGGCCGTTTGGTTTAACGATCAGTCATCATCGGAAGGACAAATGTGGGCTATGAAGACTCAGTACCATGGTGTGAATGCAGCCGAGAGGAGGGGGAAGAGTTTCTATGATATGACCATGGCATCTGATGGAGGTCAGAGCTGTATCATTGAAACTTTGTTGTGAATCAGAATAGGATCCGAAATCTGGCAGTGATGTGGTACTGTTACCCGGACTCTTCCCGTCGACTGTAAACTGTCAACGAAGAGAACACAGGTCCAGTTGGACTACTATTCAAACGAGGTAGTGTAAGATTACATTATTTGAGAATGTTGCCTATAGAAACGAGTCACACATTTTAGTGCAGATTCATCAAAACAATCATCAAACTGACAACTGGGTTGTCAAAAAGAATTTATTCCAAACAATGTAGGCCTACGGCAAAACTTTTATTCATTATTCAATTGGTCACATATATACACATTTTTGAGATTATATTTCTCAAACCAAACATTTGTATAATACTAGGTTATTCTAATCTAGGGACACACAGTAAAACTGTGTATAATCTATATTCAGTCCGTTTTATTTGAATCCAGTCCAGTAATGAGTGTCTAAACCATCATGTTTAACAGGATTCTCAGGCTTGTCCTCACTAACCTCTCTCCCCCTGAGTCTGGGTCACACAGAGAGAGACAGAGAGACAGAGAGAGAGAGAGGTTAAAGAGTTTGTGAGGGGGAAGAGATGGAGTGAGAGGGCGAAAGATAGTTAGAGGGAGTAACAGAGAGAGAAGAGAGAGAGAGAGAGAGAGAGCAACAGTGAGAGAGGAGAGAGAGATCATTGCGAGAGCGACAGAAAGAGAGAGCCCTACAGTTTTACTGCAAACAGGCCAGGGGATTTAATCACAGTAAAACACTGCACTCTGCCTGGCCGACTTATTGTGGGTGTCAAAACATTTTACGAGAGCAACTGTGCCATCAGAGCTAGAGTCTGGCACCACACCAAAACGGTGTCCCGTTCAAGACAAATCCGCAGTGGCCCTCCATATCACCTTATAGCGTCTCGCCTTGCCTCACTTCAACCCAACTACTGTACGAATGGGAGGGAAAAAACCTTATTGACATAAAACATCGGATAACATGAGTTAAACCTCATATGTCATGTTTTGTGTTATGCTTATTGACATACAACATAGTAAAACGTGAGAAAGATTATCAAACTTCATAGCCTGTCATATTTTGTGTTATCCTACTGCACCCTGAGGCGGTCCAAGTTCTGTGTTAAGTCTTAACAAACCTTTGAGAGTGGTATTGTTGTTATCATATTTGAAGTGACCCTACAGTGCGTCATGCTCTGTTAGAGATTACACTAAACCACATCACTGTTAGATAGAGGAATATTTTCCAAAAAGCACCCAAAGCTGCAATATATACAACATTCCTGGACCAGCATGGGATGAACAAGGGAGGGATGAAGGGCTAGAGGGATGGAAATGCCCAACAGATGGATGGCATGGATGAAAAGACAAAATGACACCGTTCAGATGGACCCGGGTAGCATTTAGACACACTCAAACAGCTTGATCATTGCTATCATAATAAACCATTTATCTGAACATTCAGAGTGAACACATTCAAACACATGAAACCAATATCTGTATTTATCACCCATATATCAAGGGAGGATTTGATTTTCCATTCACCCTCTCTTACCAACAACAGAGCGTTATTAAAGTCTTGGTCACCTGTTATATTCCCTGTCGTGTTGAGGTGTTTATTCTGAGGTATAAGTCTGCTTATGTAATAGCACCCGATTGCACTGCATTTGACCCCTTTTGACTGAGGGTCAACAGTAGTGCATTTAGAGGGAATAGGGTGCCATTTCATATGCAACCTAAACAACTGTGAGGTTAGGTTCTGTTGCCTGGTTACATTTCTCCTCTATCTATCATGAGGAAAGAATGATCTATCTAGCATGGGCACACGGCTCGGCTAGGTGGTAAGCCTCCTGGTAAAGACGGTAGGGACGGGTTTCCTAGCAACCACAGCAACTATTGTCTCAGGCACCGGGTGGAACGATCTATGTCACTAATCCCGTTTTAGCGCCCGACTCCAATTTGGAACGGATCTGTTTTCTCACCGAGGAAATGTCTTGAAATTAAAAATGCATTTCAAAACCCATGCCAATAATTTCTGAATGTGTTAATTTGTTAAGAAATATGGCCTACTAAATGTATTATTTTTGTGCGTTGCTAGGGGCAACCCCGGTAGCTTTCTAGGCGACGGATGGTTTGGGTTGTGTGAGGAGAATCATACTGGAGTTGTTGGAAAAGTTTTCATTTCTCTGAACCTAACTCACCTCAGCCAGATTGGAGTAGGTCTGGGGAGGGATGGAGGGAGAAAGGATGGAGGGAGGGAGTGAAGGGAAGGGAGGGAGAGAGGTTAGGAAGGGAGAGCTATGAGCCTGGGTAACAGTGCCATCTATTGAACATCTATGTGTCTGGTTCTAGACTGTAGCTCCACAGTGACGGTCTATCTGTACTATAGCCATATATCAGATGCTCAAGCAGGAAGTTGCCTTCCAGCAGGCACAGATCTAGGTTCAGGTAACCATTTTTCCTTGATACATGGCTGTTGACTCGTATGGTATCTACAGCCATGCGTTAGAGCAACTAACCTTCCCTAAAATTCTGACCTTGAGGGACATTTGCTTAACACACACACAACCTATCCCTATTTCCATTCCCAGTCCACCCCCACAAATTAAGCCTAATGGTTAGAGTGTTGGTCCAGTATACGAAAGGTTGTTGAGCCGACAAGGTGAAAAATCTGTCTATGCTCGACAAGGCACTTAGCTCTAATTGCTCCAGGGTCGCGGTGAATAATGGCTGATCCCTGGCCTTGACCCCTTTGTACATGCAGTGGAGGAAAAATATACCACCCCCTATTTGACCTTTGATTTGACCTTTGAAATATGTCAATGGGATCACGCATCATGGTACTCTCCTCTCATGGAGGACTTTCTATATCACTAAATGAACAACATTTGATAAATAACATACTCCAGTCCTAGCATGCAGCCGGGTGAAAATATTAGTCCATTAGCGCCCTCATGAATCTGTCAAGCCGGATATTTGTTACCGGAGGGGGAGGTTGGCATAATTTCATTCACGACAGACTAATCAAGGCTGACACTTGTCAAACAAAGCCCCAGCCTGGGTCCTGGCTCATCTCTCTCATCCCAGGGAAAAGTGTCTCATCCCTGGGTTAACGGCACAGGTTCTCCCTGGATAAATCACTGGAGGTCTGGGGTAACCGAGGGGGATAAGATGCATGCAACTATCCATCAGCTACAACGACTACATTCTAGCATTGATCTGGGGCTGTTTGTCATGTGGCATGGGGTTATGGGTCTATGTCAAGGTGGCGGTTCTATGGGGGAGCAATGAGGACAGAACCACAGTGTCTCTAGACCCTGGTCCTCCCTCTTTTCCCATCTATAGCAACTTGACATTTCCAGGAATTTTCCTGAACACTAAATCTGACCAGGAAAAAATGTTAGTTGTAGCCTTAATAACTAGGGCCTGGAGTTTTTCCTGAACATTTCACCTGACAAGAAAAAAAAACTCTCGTCAGGAAAAACTGTGCAAATGAGTCTAGACTATAATCTACTGTGTATATTAAGTGTCCATATCATGAGGACTCCTCTCATTAGAATATACAGTGCCAGATCTTAGCATTGCAGCAGCAGTTGCATCCATGGACGGTTTCACTGTGAATATCAAACATGACATGGTGTGGGTGAATCAGCACCTCTATCCGGTCAGCTCATTCACTCCCACTGTCTGTTGTAATGTCATCATATCCCATGTGTATTCACACACTCTGCCTCCTCTGTTTCAGATAAGGTGTCTGATGTTTTATTGAGATGTTTCATACAAATCTGACTGTGAGTTTTAGAGCTCAGACATACATGAAAAGGACAGCTTGGTTTGAAGATTGAATATCGAAGATTTTGGGCTCCATCTTGTGGTCAAAGTTGGAAATTATCTCGGTTCATTTTAGTAATCTCAGACATTTTCACAACAGAAAACCAAATAGTATACTATTGTATACTGCTGTAGTGATACTTTGACCATTAATTTTGCAGACCCCACACTATCTGCCTGCAGTGTTACCTTTCTAAGTCCCGTGCCAGATTCTCTCTCTCGTCTGTTGTCAGCCTAAGAAGTCTCAGGAATGTCTCTCTCTTTCCAAACTGCTGAGGAACTGGAATACACCGGCTGACCTCGCGGCAATGCCAACCCTCCTGCCTCTAATGGAATGTGAGAGAAGTGGGTCATGGGAAACCCGGTCCCCCCACAGATGCCCAAACCTGAGGAGACCTGCTATAATTCAATTAGCTTAGATAGCGAAAGGAGGGAGAAAGATAAATCAAGAGGGTGTGCTTTTGTTAGAGAGAGTGATTTTAACTTTCTTACCAGGCCACTGGCCTACATTGTGTGGAGACATACTACACAAGGTTTTGATCATGTAGGTGGTATAAATCAAAATCAAATCAAATGTATTTATATAGCCCTTCTTACATCAGCTGATATATCAAAGTGCTGTACAGAAACCCAGCCTAAAACTCCAAACAGCAAGCAATGCAGGTGCAGAAGCACGGTGGCTAGGAAAAACTTCCTAGAAAGGCCAAAACCTAAGAAGAAACCTAGAGAGGGACCAGGCTATGAGGGGTGGCCAGTCCTCTTCTGGCTGTGCCGGGTGGTGATTATAACGGAACATGGCCAAGATGTTCAAATGTTGATAAATGACCAGCATGGTCAAATAATAGTAATCGCAGTGAACAGGTCAGGGATCCATAGCGGCAGGCGGAAAAGTGGAAACTGGAGCAGCAGCACGGCCAGGTGGACTGGGGACAACAAGGAGTCATCATGCCTGGTAGTCCTGAGGCATGGTCCTAGGGCTCAGGTCCTCCGAGAGAGAGAAAGAGAGAAAGAGAGCATACTTAAATTCACACAGGACACCGGATAAGACAGGAGAAATACTCCAGATATAACAGACTGACTCTAGCCCCCCAACACATAAACCACTGCAGCATAAATACTGGAGGCTGAGACAGGAGGGGTCAGGAGACACTGTGGTCCCGTCCTATGATATAACCCCACCCACTTTGCCAAATCACAGCCCCACACCACTAGAGGGATATCTTCACCCACTAACTTACCATCCTGAGACAAGGCCGAGTATAGCCCACAAAGATCTCCGCCACGGCACAACCCAAGGGGGGCGCCAACCCAGACAGGAAGACCACGTCAGTGACTCAACCCACTCAAGTGACGCACCCCTCGGTATACCCTGAAGTGTGATTGTATTTTGGGTAATACAGGGAGGGCTAGGGGAAATAACGTGCTGGGGAATCATACAGTATTAGGGCCCATAAGGACATAGATCAGGGCTCTTCAAACTTGTTCCTGGAGAGCTATCGTCCTGTAGGTTTTTGCTCCAACCTTAATCTAGCGCTCCTGATTCTAATAATTAGCTGTTTGATAAACTGAATCGGGTTAGTTACAACTAGGCAATGGTGGAAAAGGTACCCAACTGTATTTTCAAAATCCTTATATTAAACAAACCAGACGGCACCATTTTCTTGTTTGTTATTTATTTACCGATAGCCAGAGGCACACTCCAACGCCCAGACATAATTTACAAACAAAACATTTGTGTTTAGTGAGTCCGCCAGATCAGAGGCAGTAGGGATGACCAGTGATGTTCTCTTGACAAGTGTGTGAATTGGACCATTTTCCTGTCCTGCTAAGTATTCAAAATGTAACGAGTACTTTTGTGTGTCAGGGAAAATATATGGATTAAAACGTTAATTATTTTCTTTAGGAATGTAGTGAAATAAAAGTTGGCAAGATATCAATAGTAAAGACAGGTACAGATACCCCAAATACTACTTGGATTGAAAACCTACAGGAGGGTAGCTCTCCAGGAACAGGGTTGGATTTAAAACCTACAGGAGGGTAGCTCTCCAGGAACAGGGTTGGATTGAAAACCTACAGGAGGGTAACTCTCCAGGAACAGGGTTGGAGTTAAAACCAACAGGAGGGTAGCTCTCCAGGAACAGGCATGAGGTTAAAACCTACAGGAGGGTAGCTCTCCATGAACAGGGTTGGAGTTGAAACCTACAGGAGGGTAGCTCTCCAGGAACAGGGTTGGAGTTGAAACCTACAGGAGGGTAGCTCTCCAGGAACAGGGTTGGAGTTGAAACCTACAGGAGGGAAGCTCTCCAGGAACAGCGTTGGAGTTGAAACCTACAGGAGGGTAGCTCTCCAGGAACAGCGTTGGAGAGCTCTGACCTAGTTTATTCTCCTAGTACCACTGAAATTGTATGAATTAATATTATTTTATAGGATAACATAGGATGTTTGGATGTTTTATCTTTAGGAATAAGTAACCAGTTTATAAATAATAATAACTATGTTCAGTACACCTGCATTAGCGTTATTAACATTCATTGTTAATTTCAGATCATCATCCAGAAATACATATTATGAAAGTTTATAATGCAACATTGTGTCAAACAACTTCAAGTGAAGTCAATTCAGCAACAACAACACATGCAACATCTCAATCTGACCACTAACAGGCACCAGTAAACCCTATCGATAATGTGGCAGAGCTGCTCTTGCTAAACCAACAGTAGTCACTCAAATGCATGTGGGTCCCATCACCACGTGTTAGAACATCTCACTGCATGGCCAACAACATTAACTTCTGATCAGGGTTGGGTAGGTTACTTTCTAAATGTAATCCGTTACAGTTACTCGTTACCTGTCCAAAATTGTAGTCAGTAACATCATTTTTGGATTACACAAACTCGGTAACGTAATCTGATAACATTAGAAGAAGACAAAAATGTATGTTACCAATTGAACGACATCTATTGCCGAATAAATCAATGTTAAAGTTTACATAGCTGGCCATATATGGATGTTAAATTTTACTTTATGGGTTGGTTATGTAAGCTTCTTCTAACCCATCGCTTTCTACTACATATATGATTAAATTATATCTTTACATTAATATATATCATTTATAAATCCAAAAATGGATGTAGCCACTACAGATTACCCCTACAAGTCTATCAAAAGTGTTTGAGTTTAAGCATGTGTCCATTAGGCCAATGGATGATTTATTTTATCAGCATGAATTAGATTGAGCAATATAAACCACACTTTTATTCCATAGGCTGGGATCTATGCAGCTGTTGCAAGAGGGTATTTTTCACTGTCTGTCCACTGGTTTCATAACAATGATTGTTAGGCAGCTTTAACTTCTTGAATTCAACCATTATTGGGTTCAAATACACATTTAGTTTTGTGAACAGCCGTCCACAACAACCACAATCCGTAAAGCGCTAATAGCTAAATGAGAGAGCAGCAGTGTGATTCACATCAATGCGCCATGTAGATATCAATAGTAAGTGATATCCGTATCGCCGTAGACTACACCACTGTACTCATCCTTACCTCCAAGTGTTTATTCAAGTTGTATAATCTTTGGATGCCGACTGCAGTTTCACCATTGGAAGACATAGAGCCTATTTCTGCTCTTTTCCTACAATCCATCAAACACATTTGGTGTGTCATCATAGCGGTCTCTGACTTGTGGTCAGACATGCTCAGGTGGAACAAACTTAAATTTGTGCCTTTTTTCAATGTTATTTTAATGTCATTGAGAAAACAGAGAAGTGTCAAAGATTTATGTCTGCAAACATCCATTCTGAATTTAAAAGTAATGCCGAAGTAATACTCTAGTTTTTCAAAAGTATCTGTAATCTGATTACAATATTTTTGTTGGTAACGTAACGGATTACAGTCATCCGTTACTCCACAACCCTGCTTCTGATTCCGATGTAAACATAATTGACCCAATATGGAACCCCATGCATGCCAGTTGCACTCATGCTAGGGAGAATACCCTTCAAAGGATTAAATTGTGTGGCCATGGACCACATGACCTCCAGCTCTGTAGCCACAGGCCTGATGCATGGTTTTACCCAGAAGTGTGTAGGGTGAGAGGGACACAGAGTAGCTCTGTAACCACAGGGCTTTGAAGAGAGAACAACATGAATGGACTCTCTGGGAGTTAGTCAAATGTAAATACCTAATTCATTTATATAAAACAAATTACAACAAAAACAAAAACAAAAAAAATAAATATATAATCGGGATTTTGCAGGTGGTGGAACTGTCCTCAAAATTGCTTGCTCTTCTATGATAATTTTAAACAGAATGATGGTTAGTTACTTTGGTATAATGTTGTCTATGTCATTCATTAGGGTCATCCATGCATGTATTGTAGGCTTACTGTAACGATTATCCTCCTCTTCTGACGAAGAGGAGTAGTAGGAAGGATCGGAGGACCAATGCACAGCGTGGTAAGTGTTCATCTTGTTTATTTGCCTGAACACTAAAATGCTAAATAACAACGTTAATAAACTAAACAGTCCCGTGTGCCACTGACACGGAAAATAATCACCCACAACTCCAAAGTGAAACCAGGCTACCTAAGTGCGGTTCTCAATCAGGGACAATGATTGACAGCTGCCTCTGATTGAGAACCATACCAGGCCAAACACAGAAATCCCAAATTATAGAAAAATGAACATAGACTTCCCACCCCAACTCACGCCCTGACCATACTAAAACAAATACAAAACAAAGGAACTAAGGTCAGAACGTGACACTTACTTTGATTATATTATACCAACTGTCAACATTCCTGCTTGTTACATTGACCTGCAATTACATTGTTTACTGAAGCCATGAATGTAATGCACATAGGGTTCATAAAATGGTTCAAAGAGACCCTGGTTGTCAATAGTTACCACAGCCAAAAAGTCTAAATTGGCTATCGTAAAAATTCATTTAAAAAAAGAGGTGATTTTTGGTCTTAATTTAAGTTTAGGGTTAGGCTTAAGGTTATCAGTGTGGTTAAGGTTAAAGTTAGGTTTAAAATCAGATTTTAAGAAGATAAATTGTGGAAATGGGTGGGTTTATGTGGCTGTGTTAACTAGTGACGGCCCTCCTCAGTCACATGAGCTGGTCAACTCTTCCCCTTTCCTCACTCCCTTGACCTCTGACCTACAACCTCTCCCACCCCATTTTAAATCACATTGTGCTGCAGCACCTGATGTCTGGATCCAAATTAACATATGTGTTTCTGCACAAAAACCTGCACACACACACATGCATGCGTTCACACTTACACACATACACACATCCATCACCAGCCTGTCAGCTTAGAAAGAAATTGAATTGTAATCTCCAGATGCCTTCTACAGATGTAGGATCTTAATTTGATCCCTCTTTTGTTCCTGCACTGCAGGAAATGCAAATATGTAGTGTGCCCTAACGAAAAATGTCTCAAACCCTACAAAAATGTTCATTAATTATAATCCACAAAGTAATTCACATTTCCTGTTGCTGCAGGATTATTTTCCTTCTGTAGCAAACTGGCTCAAATTAAGATCCTACACCTGTATCTGCTCCTCCGTGTGGTTGAGAAGAACTAATGAAATGGAAACTTAATAACTGCATGACAACTTGAGCTCCAGTCTAAAAACTGAATTGATCTTGTAGAAGCATGATTAAGGAGGATGTCATTGACTGTACAACACTGTGAATCACATATATAAAGAGTTTTATACTTCTTTAAAATAGTTGTTAACGAGTTGTTTTGATGAGTTATCAAGCAACCGTAAACAAGTCACCCCGGGTCATGTCACCTTCCTAATTTCTACTGCATGCATTTCTTCCATTGTAGCTGATTAAAATGTCCTTAGAATTTTTTTGGGGGAAAGTCTTTAAGTGGATCCATCCCCAAAATCTTCCTGAAACAGAATGAAAACTCTTTTATATAACACATTTAGCCAGTATCCAGACAGACCATTTCAGGGAATTCTACTGTCTATCCTCTTGATTGTTTTCCCTCCATTTGGCTCTTTCATTTTTGAACAAGTGATTCTCAATCGTATTATTCAGGGGGATTTTCTGCTTTGTCATTGTGTGCAGGATATCCTCTCTCCTGGGGACTAGTGACTTCCTATTTGTTTCCTGCCTTGTTTCCTCATCTCCATTTTCATCCCCTTTCATCTCATAAAGAGGAATTACCAACAATGCATCATTCCGATGCAGCTGCTCTGCTTGTTTTCTGTAGAGTTCCTTATGTGTCTCGGTTGATGGAGCTCCACCACACTGGTTGTGATTTGTTCTTCACCTCCATACGTCCAGGCATTGTCACATGGGGGATATGAAGGGGCAGTGGTACTGATCCCTGTGAGTCACACCCTGATCAATGTCCTCAGTTGCTCCTGTTGTTTGATTTGGCACTAGATTCAAAGGTCCTGGATGGCTCAGATGGTAGAGCATGGCGCTTGCAAACGAGAATTGTGGGTTTGATTGATTCCACCCATAAGTAAAAATATATGCAAGCATGACTCTAAGTCGCTTTGGGTATTCTAGTATTATTTTCATAATGAGCAATATTATTCAATATTAATAATGTTTATCTATTGATGTTATTAACTGCCTGGATACTTCCTGGTTCAAGGATTGGTTGCCGTGGCACCATGGGACCTAGGTCTGAGCCCTTCCTGTGGTGCTGTGCCAGGTGATGATGATGCAGGTAGGTAGGCACCCGCTAGGCTGGCAGAGAGAAAGTGGCATCACTCTCGCTGTGTAATCCACTGGCCACTGTAAGCCTATGGTACTCTGGTGACTGGACAGTGGACACACACAGTGTAGATGAGATGTGTTATGTCCAATGTATTGCTTGAGTCTATAACCTTTGAAGAGCACTGACTTATGTCAATGGGGAATGGTATTCTTGAGGAAAAATAAGTAGGAGTGCCTCAGGTATTCCAAAACAACCACAGGTGCTCTTGGGGGGGAATTGAAAAGCTGAAGGAAGAATTATAACCACAAATTAGGTGCTAAATGACATATCAAAATCCGAACACTCTTGTGGGTTTGAAAGTTAATAAGCCTCTAATGTGTGGGCTAAGACATCATTAAAATACACCAAGTAGGCGCATCGGCTTACACTTATTTGTGTAGTTCAGTCCTGAAGCTGTTCTTGTCTATTAATGTTCTGTATTGTTTCATGTTTTGTGTGGATCCCAGGATGAGTGGCTGCTGCTTCAGCAACAGCTAATGGGGATCCTAATAAAATACTATGATAAAAAATACTTAATCAGGGTGTATCACTCTGTCTCAGACACCCTGATGAAGCCGTAAGCTGCTTCTCAACTTCCAAACCCACAAGAGTGGCTGGATTTGGCCATTAGCACCTATTTGTGGTTATAATTTTTCCTTTAACTTTTCGAGGGAAGGGTATTGCCTAATAAATACCTAAATGGCACATCAGAAATAATGACATAACAAATAAGTTCCAATTTAGGGGCCAAATTGCAGAATTGTACAAGGACTACCGTTAGGACCCTGAGGGGAAGCAGCATTCCCTCCCTCGTTGAATTGGATGACATGACTGGGATGGCCTCTCGTGCTACAGTGTTAGTGTTTAACGGTTCGTCCGTCAGAGAAAGGATGTGAGAAGAGGAGGAGGCTTGCGGTTTCTGTAGCAAGCATGCGGCTTTGTTAGATTCGGTGGATTTTGTACTCCGGCTTTACATGCAATGTATTTGTGTTACATGGAATTCGTTTTTCCCATTTGTGTTTTCTACCGGATACATTCTTATAGCTTGAAATCGAGTGTTTTCCTGTGCGGCTCGGTTCATTGGTAAACTAGCGGTTGCATCAGTTGACTGTCAATCAAGTCTCGGCTCTCTGCACCTGGTATTAATTTTAATTTGCCGGTGAATGTTTGTTGACATTGAGTTTTGGAGCAATCCTTTTCGTTTAGCTTTTGGTAACCGATAGCTTTTTCAATAACCGATAGTTTATTGTACAGCCTTATTGACAAGGTAAGATTGTAACCGTAACTCAGGCTACAGTACCCCTAGTTACATTAATAGCGGACTGTATCCCGGAAAATTACATCTTGACAGCGCAAGGAGGAACTAGCCTACAAGTAACTGTCCTCTCGATTACTGTATCAGTGATTGCCAAAGCGTTGTTTGACAGCTGTCTTTGGGAACGCGTTGGACAATAGGGCTTGCTTGGAGGAGCCATCTGCTATTGTTTTCTCCTGCGGATAGATCAACACATGAACATGTCGCTCAGCAGAAGTATTGAATGGGAACACTTTGAGGAACGGGACAAAACGCACCGTTCATCGCGGGCTAACGGCTCGGGATCCCAGTCAGGCTCCAGAGGCAACGGTCTCGTGCCCAGCCCGGCGCACAGCGCGCACTGTAGCTTTTACCGAACGCGCACGCTCCAGTCGCTCACCTCCGAGAAGAAAGCCAAAAAAGTGCGGTTCTACCGAAATGGGGACAAATACTTCAATGGTTTGGTGTATGCCGTGTCCAACGACCGTTTTAGGTCCTTAGACGCCCTGCTTATTGAGCTTACCCGGTCTCTCTCGGACAACGTCAACCTGCCTCAAGGTGTCCGGAGCATCTACACGGTGGACGGCGGCAAGAAGATCAGCAGCCTGGACGAGTTAGTGGAGGGTAAGGACACGCAGTTACCACCGGCCCCTTCGCCACACACACTGCTCAGTCCTACAAATGACATAATAAATCATGTAGAGATCATTACTCGCGCTTATTGATGAATGAGCTGAATGATCCAAGGTACTCATTATTAGATTTCACCTGACAGACTCCTATTCCTCAGGTTTAATCATACAATCTTATAAACAATGTCATGTCCTGCTTGTCATCAGAGTTCAAACAGCTGTTTCACATTGACTCCTTGTTCATACATATGCAGGTGTATTCTGCTATCAGCTTTCCCCTTGGGAAGAAGACTAGCTAATGCTGCATTATAGGTTTATTATACTACATTATAGCCTATTATACTACATACTAGCCGCATTATACTACATTATAGCCTATTATACTACATTATGTGATATAGTAGTATAATAAGGCTAATGTAGTTATGATATACTAGTATTATATAGGCCTATTATACTACATTATATGATATAGTAGTATATAATAAGGATATTATATTAATGTAGTTATGATATTATATAGTATTATAATAAGGCTATAATGTAGTTATAGTAGTATATTATATTATATAGTAGTTATGATATTATATTATATAAGGCTATAATGTAGTTATTATATTATATAGTAGTATAATAAGGCTATAATGTAGTTATGATATTATATGATATAGTATTATAATACGGCTATAATGTAGTTATGATATTATATTGTATAGTAGTATAATAAGGCTATAATGTGGTTATGATATTATATTATATAGTAGTATAATACGGCTATAATGTAGTTATTATATTATATAGTAGTATAATAAGGCTATAATGTAGTTATTATATTATATAGTAGTATAATAAGGCTATAATGTAGTTATTATATTATATAGTAGTATAATACGGCTATAATGTAGTTATGATATTATATGATATAGTAGTATAATAAGGCTATAATGTAGTTATGATATTATACGATATAGTAGTATAATACAGCTATAAGGGTACCTCCTGGGCACCTCTCCAAAACCTGTATGTATGTGTCTTTCGGAGGGGCTGGGTTAAAAGCGGAAGTCACATTTCGGTTGGACCTTGTGTGCAATTGACCAATAAAGTTATTTTAATTATACTACATTATAGCCTCCTTAGTAGGATTCAGGCCTATAGAGTATATGCCATGTAGAGATTGTCCTCTCTTAGGCATTTACAGTAAAGTCATATGTAAATAGAGTAAACAGGTTTACTACTGTAATGCAATTGTAACCCATGTAGTTAGTCATGGACATGCCTCTCAAACTCTAGGATACATGATGTCGCGTGTGGCTCAGTTGGTAGAGCATGGAGCAAGCACCAGGCTTGTGCGTTCTGTAAGTCGCTCTGGATAAGTGTGTCTGCTAAATGACTAGAATGTAAATTACATGTGGTTGAGAATCTTGAGATCATTAGTCTCTCTTGAATCAGCAGGACTTCCTTTTTGGTTAAGCAGTTGTGACACACACATGACCCAGTAGTAGTGTGCAGCCATAATAGAGAGAGAGTGTGTGTGTGTGTGTGTGTGATCCACACGCTGTAGTAGTAGGCAGCACAGTTTTCATGAATGTCCATCGCTCCTCCATTGATCTTAGAGCAGTGCGTGTGTTAGTGGGTGCTCTGGCTAGTGTTCTGTGCTTCATTGGCTGTTAAACCAGTCCTTAGAGTGATTGTTCACCCTCTGGGCATAAAACATGACGTGTCCCCCTCTGCACCCCGTTCATACCTCTGCCAATGATCTGTTCACTTTGAACATGATGAGGGAGAAGAATGGAAAAGGTCAACATTGAGGTGTAGAGGAAGCTGTTATTATAACTGTACTTATAGTCCAAATAAGATATGTACAACTACCTCCAATGGTCAGGTCATACCATTATTATATTACATGACTTATTAGCTCAGTCATTTCACAGGAATGCTTAATAAAGAATCATGTATATTGTCCCAACTGGACCCTACACAACTAAAGGCAAATGAATTCAGTAAGTTTGAAGTGTGTGAGTATTATTCCAGAAAAGTATGCAAAGGTTGAGAAATTTCAACATGACCTTCTTTACTTTACAGTAGATCTCTCTCCCTACTCAGTAGATTTGCTATATATAGACCTATAGAGCAATGGGGGCTGGTGGGAGGAGCTATAGGAGGACAGGCTCATTTTAATGGCTGGACTGGAATCAAAGGAGTGATGTCAAACGTATGGAAACCACATGTTTGACTCCGTGCCATTGATTCCATTCCAGCCATTAAAATGAACCTGTCTTCTTATAGCTCATTCCACCAGCCTCCACTGCTACACAGTGGCTCTGTCTGTGTGTGAGCCACTCTCTCCTCTCTGTGTCGCAGGCTGCAGCAGTGACAGTGGCCGGTGTCTGGGTAATACCTTAATCTTCATGTTGAGTTCTGCTGTCTGACTTGTGACCTCTCTACGATCCTGTCTTAGCGTGAAAGGTTACGGTTATCGCACCATGGTAGCTCTGTCATATTCAAATCAATCCACAGCAAAGAGAGATGAGTGTGGGACTTGTCTTTTCATTTGTATACTGCAGCTTATCTCCTGACTCCCGTTAGTCAGCACCTCCAGCTATAGGCTGTGATTTGTCTTTACTTCACTGCTGTCCTTTTCTCCTGACCCCTCTCTCCTCTCCTCCCCGTATATTCTCAGCTGACATCCTTCCTTCCTCCTTCCAAATATAAGCCTCTGCACTCGTTCCTCCGCCCATGTCCCCAGAGAGGAGGGGGTGGTAGATTTAGGTCAGCACCCAATCCCGTGGCTGGGGTACACATTGCATCACTTCTGGTTGGGCTGGCAGGAAGGAGAATGGGTGCTGCCGTGGGACAGTGAGTGTGGTAGAAGATGGACTGGCACCAACACATAGCCAGGCCTACTACTTCTGCCTCACCTCTGGATGTAATGTCTGTTTTCTGCCAAGTAACCATTCAGAGTGGAAGACGGAATCCTCCCGGCAGGCATCACACTTTCTCTGCTCTGATTTGAAAGGAAAGTGGGCCAACTCACTTTCTCTGGCTGTAATAACGTGTTGTTGTTCTCATCTTGGGGGTATTTGGGTTTATACTGCAGTAGGTATTAGAGGTTGACCGATTTAATTAGGGCCGATTTTAAGTTTTCATAACAATCGGTAATCGGCATTTTTGGACACCGATCATGGCCGATTACATTGCACTCCACAAGGAGACTGAGTGGCAGGCTGACTACCTGTTATGCGAGTGCAGCAAGGACCCAAGGTAGGGTGCTAGCTAGCATTAAACGTATCTTATAAAAAACAATCAATCTTAACATAATCACTAGTTAACTACACATGGTTGATGATATTCCTAGTTTATCTTGCTTGCCCTGCGTTGCATATAATCGATGTGGTGCCTGTTAATTTATCATTGAATCACAACCTACTTCGCCAAACAGGTGATTTAACAAGCGCATTTCTTGAATAAAGCACTGTCGTTGCAACAATGTGTACCTAACCATAAACATCAACGCCTTTCTTAAAATCAATACACAAGTATATATTTTTAAACCTGCATATTTAGTTAAAAATAATTCATGTTAGCAGGCAATGTTAAACTAGGGAAATTGTGTCACTTCTCTTGTGTTCACTGCACGCTGAGTCAGGGTATATGCAGCAGTTTGGGCCCCCTGGCTCGTTGCGAACTGTGTGAAGACAGCCAATTTCACCTTACGGGGATGATTTAACAAAAGCACATTAGCGAAAAAAGTACAATCGTTGCACGAATGTACCTAACCTAACATCAATGCCTTTCTTAAAATCAATACCCAGATGTATATATTTTTAAACCAGCATATTTAGTTAAAAGTAATTCATGTTAGCAGGCAATATTAAACTAGGGAAATTGTGTCACTTCTCTTGCGTTCATTGCACGCAGAGTCGGTGTATATGCAACAGTTTGGGCCGCCTGGCTCGTTGCAAACTAATTTGCCAGAATTTTACCTAATTATGACTGACATAACATTGAAGGTTGTGCAACGTAACAGCAATATTTAGACTTATGGATGCCACCCGTTAGATAAAATACGTAACGGCTCTGTATTTCACTGAAAGAATAAACGTTTTGTTTTCGAAATGATAGTTTCCGGGTTTTACCACATTAATGAACTAAGGCTCGTATTTCTGTGTGTTGTTATAATTAAGTCTATGATTTGATAGAGCAGCCTGACTGAGCGGTGGTAGGCAGCAGCAGGCTCGTAAGCATTCATTCAAACAGCACTTTACTATGTTTGCCAGCAGTTCTTAGCAATGCAAAGCATTAAGCTGTTTATGACTTCAAGCCTATCAACTCCCGAGATTAGGCTGGCAATACTGAAGTACCTATTAGAACATCCCAATAGTCAAAGGTATATGAAATACAAATGGTATAGAGAGAAATAGTCCTATAATATAATAACTACAACCTCAAACTTCTTACCTGGGAATATTGAAGACTGTTAAAAGAAACCACCAGCTTTCATATGTTCTCATGTTCTGAGCAAGGAACTTAAACGTTAGCTCTTTTCCATGGCACATATTGCACTTTTACTTTCTTCTCCAACACTTTGTTTTTGCATTATGTAAACCAAATTGAACATGTTTCATTATTTATTTGAGGCTAAATTGATTTTATTGATGTATTATATTAAGTTAAAATAGTGTTCATTATTCATTCAATATTATTGTAATTGTCATCATTATATATAGATATATCGGCCGATGAATTGGTATCGGTGTTGGAAAATCCTAATCGGTCGACCTCTAGTAGGTATAGTGGTCTGTGAGGTCATACTCTAGGTACTGTGGCTAATGAAGAGTTCCGTGTAGGTTTTACCTTATTATAGGAGTAGAGTTTGACTCTTCAGCCAATCCTATTGGACATTTGATATGGTGCTAGGTTTATGTTGGAACCCCTCTAACCATTCCATTCTTTCTACTGTAAAACAATGACTGGACTCAAGTCGTTCCATAAACAGTACACAGTTTGGGTTCCACTCAAGAACTCCCCTCTTTACTGTGGAGACTCCATTGGTCGGGATGATAAGTCCTAATTATCGTAGCCTCCTCAGTAACTTGTTTTGTCAGTGGGTTGCGGCTGTCCCCTTGTCCTCTTGCTGTGATGTGGAGAAATGGGGCACGGCTGTTGTCAGGTCACAGAGACAGGAGGAATGCAGTCAATCCGTCAGAGGAGCGTCTTGTCCTGGCTGTGAATGAGGCCTTTTGACTGGAGATGCTGGAGACCGAACACCAGAGTCTTGTCTTTGTGTACTCAGCCATCAAATGGATTTTGTGTGTGCGTGTGTGTGCTCCCAGCCCCATTGATTGAGGAATACTCGCCCAACCTGGCCTGTTGTGTGAACCTCATCAAACCTCAATAACCTCATCGCCCAGCCTGGCCTGTTGTGTGAACCTTCATATGTGATCCCTGGACGATGGTTGGATGGATGGGATTACCCTGTTACATCCACCACACTGTCTCTGCTGTAGTGTGCTTATTGAAATGACAGTGAGGCATTGGATTGGATCCAAACCAAGCCAAACCATGATAGTGGTCTTATGCTACACCGATTGTGTGCCATTTGAGGAGGACTTTCAATCAAATCACATGTAATTATAAAGCCCTTTTTACATCAGCCGATGTCACAAACCTAGCCTCAACGCCCCAAACAGCAAGCAATGCAGATGTAGAAGCACGGTGGCTAGGAAAAACTCCCTAGAAAGGCAGGAACCTAGGAAGAAACATAGAGAGGAACCAGGCTCTGAGGGGTGGCCAGGGTCAAATAATAATATTCACAGTGGTTGTAGAGGGTGCAACAGGTCAGCACTTCAGGAGTAAATGTCAGTTGACTTTTCACAGCCGATCATTTAGAGTGAGAGACAGAACTTAAATTCACACAGGACACTGGATAAGACAGGAGAAATACTCCAGATATAACAGACTGACCCTAGCCCCCCCCCCCCCCCCAATTATTGCAGCATAAATACTGGAGTCTGAGACAGGAGGGGTCGAGAGACACTGTGGCCCTGTCCGACGATACTCCACCGACAGGGCCAACCATGCAGGATATAACCCCACCCACATAACCCCAGCACAGCCCCCACACCACTAGAGGGATATCTTCACTAGAGGGATATCTTCAACCCACTGGTGAATTATGAATCACCTGACCCCGCGCTGGTCCTTTGATAAGATCCATTGTATGTAATAAGCTGATTGATTCAACATCAGACTTCACTCATGGGAAAACATTGCTTGTTTAGATGACACCATAGTGTTAGGGACTACGTCAGACAAACACATTCTCAATCCATGACCTCTCACTTACCCCACTGAGTGATGGCGTCTGTGTGTATTTGCTTAGTGATGGATCAGTGCACACACTGATGTATCTGCCCCCTCTCCTCCATAGTGACCAGCTGATGTTTGGTTAGGGAGCTGTTTAAGGGGATGTGATCTCAGCTGTGGTCCACATGAGGACCCGCTGTAGGGCCACTGAAGGGTATCACACACCCAGGGTCCGCTAACCTCTCTGGTGATGCTGCACCTGAGACCCCCCTCTCATCCCCACGGGTGTTAGGGACTGTCACCCCAGAGCCCCCTTCAGAAGGCCACCTCTGTTTCTCCAGGCGTTCTGATCTGAATTGATGATGGCTCCGGGTCTCATTTGGTGTCACCGTTTTCATCTGCTCGGGTCCCCCAGCTGTGGCCTAGCGTTGTTAATTAGCCTTTGTTTAATTGGTAGATGAATAAGGCGTCGTGGGACTCGCCGACTCGGAAGTCTCCTTCCTTCTGTCCTCTTCCTCCTCCTTTCCATCCCTTTTTATTTGTCTTAACGCAAATGAGAGGAACCATGAGAAGAGCAGTAGATAATACTGAAATGTCCAACATTAAAAGGTGGAAATGTCCAACATTAAAAGATTGATATAAACCTCAGGTCGATGGTCCTGGTTTAGGTTGATCTCAGCGTGGTGTTCTTATGACCAAAGGATCTTCATCGTTTTCAGTCGTAGGTCTTGAAAATAATGTTCTTCTGTCTCCACTGTGCAAGCTGTTCTTCTGTCTCCACGGTGACTCATTCAAATCAAATCAAATTTTATTTGTCACATACACATGGTTAGCAGATGTTAATGCGAGTGTAGCGAAATGCTTGTGCTTCTAGTTCCGACAATGCAGTAATAACCAACAAGTAATCTAGCTAACAATTCCAAAACTACTGTCTTATAGACACAAGTGGAAGGGGATAAAGAATATGTACATAAAGATATATGAATGAGTGATGGTACAGAGCGGCATAGGCAAGATACAGTAGATGGTATCGAGTACAGTATATACATATCAGATGAGTATGTAAACAAAGTGGCATAGTTAAAGTGGCTAGTGATACATGTATTACATAAAGATGCAGTAGATGATAGAGTACAGTATATACGTATACATATGAGATGAATAATGTAGGGTATGTAAACATATTAGATAGCATTGTTTAAAGAGGCTAGTGATATATATTTTACATAATTTCCCATCAATTCCCATTATTAAAGTGGCTGGAGTTTAGTCAGTGTGTTGGCAGCAGCCACTCAATGTTAGTGGTGGCTGTTTATAACAGTCTGATGGCCTTGAGATAGAAGCTGTTTTTCAGTCTCTCGGTCCCAGCTTTGATGCACCTGTACTGACCTTGCCTTCTGGATGATAGCGGGGTGAACAGGCAGTGGCTCGGGTGGTTGTTGTCCTTGATGATCTTTATGGCCTTCCTGTGACATCGGGTGGTGTAGGTGTCCTGGAGGGCAGGTAGTTTGCCCCCGGTGATGCGTTGTGCAGACCTCACTACCCTCTGGAGAGCCTTACGGTTGTGGGCGGAGCAGTTGCCGTACCAGGCGGTGATACAGCCTGACAGGATGCTCTCAATTGTGCATCTGTAGAAGTTTGTGAGTGCTTTTGGTGACAAGCCAAATTTCTTCAGCCTCCTGAGGTTGAAGAGGCGCTGCTGCGCCTTCTTCACGATGCTGTCTGTGTGGGTGGACCAATTCAGTTTGTCTGTGATGTGTACGCCGAGGAACTTAAAACTTACTACCCTCTCCACTACTGTTCCATCGATGTGGATCGGGGGGTGTTCCCTCTTCTGTTTCCTGAAGTCCACAATCATCTCCTTAGTTTTGTTGACGTTGAGTGTGAGGTTATTTTCCTGACACCACACTCCGAGGAACCCTCATCTCCTCCCTGTAGGTCGTCTCGTCGTTGTTGGTAATCAAGCCTACCACTGTTGTGTCGTCCGCAAACTTGATGATTGAGTTGGAGGCGTGCGTGGCCACGCAATTGTGGGTGAACAGGGAGTGCAGGAGAGGGCTCAGAACGCACCATTACATTTACATTTACATTTAAGTCATTTAGCAGACACTCTTATCCAGAGCGACTTACAAATTGGTGAATTCACCTTCTGACATCCAGTGGAACAGCCACTTTACAATAGTGCATCTAAATCATTAAGGGGGGGTGGTGAGAAGGATTACTTATCCTATCCTAGGTATTCCTTGAAGAGGTGGGGTTTCAGGTGTCTCCGGAAGGTGGTGATTGACTCCGCTGTCCTGGCGTCGTGAGGGAGTTTGTTCCACCATTGGGGGCCAGAGCAGCGAACAGTTTTGACTGGGCTGAGCGGGAACTGTACTTCCTCAATGGTAGGGAGCGAGCAGGCCAGAGGTGGATGAACGCAGTGCCCTTGCTTGGGTGTAGGGCCTGATCAGAGCCTGGAGGTACTGCGGTGCCGTTCCCCTCACTGCTCCGTAGGCAAGCACCATGGTCTTGTAGCGGATGCGAGCTTCAACTGGAAGCCAGTGGAGAGAGCGGAGGAGCGGGGTGACGTGAGAGAACTTGGGAAGGTTGAACACCAGACGGGCTGCGGCGTTCTGGATGAGTTGTAGGGGTTTAATGGCACAGGCAGGGAGCCCAGCCAACAGCGAGTTGCAGTAATCCAGACGGGAGATGACAAGTGCCTGGATTAGGACCTGCGCCGCTTCCTGTGTGAGGCAGGGTCGTACTCTGCGGATGTTGTAGAGCATGAACCTACAGGAACGGGCCACCGCCATGATGTTGGTTGAGAACGACAGGGTGTTGTCCAGGATCACGCCAAGGTTCTTAGCGCTCTGGGAGGAGGACACAATGGAGTTGTCAACCGTGATGGCGAGATCATGGAACGGGCAGTCCTTCCCCGGGAGGAAGAGCAGCTCCGTCTTGCCGAGGTTCAGCTTGAGGTGGTGATCCGTCATCCACACTGATATGTCTGCCAGACATGCAGAGATGCGGTCGCCACCTGGTCATCAGAAGGGGGAAAGGAGAAGATTAATTGTGTGTCGTCTGCATAGCAATGATAGGAGAGACCATGTGAGGTTATGACAGAGCCAAGTGACTTGGTGTATAGCGAGAATAGGAGAGGGCCTAGAACAGAGCCCTGGGGGACACCAGTGGTGAGAGCGCGTGGCGAGGAGACAGATTCTCGCCACGCCACCTGGTAGGAGCGACCTGTCAGGTAGGACGCAATCCAAGCGTGGGCCGCGCCGGAGATGCCCAACTCGGAGAGGGTGGAGAGGAGGATCTGATGGTTCACAGTATCGAAGGCAGCCGATAGGTCTAGAAGGATGAGCAGAGGAGAGAGAGTTAGCTTTAGCAGTGCGGAGCGCCTCCGTGATGCAGAGAAGAGCAGTCTCAGTTGAATGACTAGTCTTGAAACCTGACTGATTTGGATCAAGAAGGTCATTCTGAGAGAGATAGCGGGAGAGCTGGCCAAGGACGGCACGTTCAAGAGTTTTGGAAAGAAAAGAAAGAAGGGATACTGGTCTGTAGTTGTTGACATCGGAGGGATCGAGTGTAGGTTTTTTCAGAAGGGGTGCAACTCTCGCTCTCTTGAAGACGGAAGGGACGTAGCCAGCGGTCAGGGATGAGTTGATGAGCGAGGTGAGGTAAGGGAGAAGGTCCCCGGAAATGGTCTGGAGAAGAGAGGAGGGGATAGGGTCGAGCGGGCAGGTTGTTGGGCGGCCGGCCGTCACAAGAAGCGAGATTTCATCTGGAGAGAGAGGGGAGAAAGAGGTCAGAGCACAGGGTAGGGCAGTGTGAGCAGAACCAGCGGTGTCGTTTGACTTAGCAAACGAGGATCGGATGTCGTCGACCTTCTTTTCCAAATGGTTGACGAAGTCATCTGCAGAGAGGGAGGAGGGGGGGAGGGGGAGGAGGATTCAGGAGGGAGGAGAAGGTGGCAAAGAGCTTCCTAGGGTTAGAGGCAGATGCTTGGAATTTAGAGTGGTAGAAAGTGGCTTTAGCAGCAGAGACAGAGGAGGAAAATGTAGAGAGGAGGGAGTGAAAGGATGCCAGGTCCGGAATGACAAGTGGACTACACGTCTCGAATGTTCAGAAAGTTAAGCTTACGTAGCAAGAATCTTATTGACTGAAATGATTGAAATGATACAGTACTGCTGGAGTAGGCTAGCTGGTAGTGGCTGCGATGTTGACACTACACTAATCAAGTCGTTCCGTCGAGTGTAATAGTTTCTACAGTGCTGCTATTCGGGGGCTAGCTGGCTAGCTAGCAGGTTGATTGCGTTACGTTACTTTAAAAGAACGACAATAGCTGGCTAGCTAACCTAGAAAATCGCTCTAGGCTACACAATTGTCTTAGATACAAAGACGGCTATGTAGCTAGCTAGCTACGATCAAACAAAACAAACCGTTGTACTGTAATAGTTACTACAGTGCTGCTATTCGGGGGCTAGCTGGCTAGCTACGTTAAAAGAACGACAATAGCTGGCCAGCTAACCTAGAAAATCGCTCTAGGCTACACAATTGTCTTAGATACAAAGACGGCTATGTAGCTAGCTAGCTACGATCAAACAAAACAAACCGTTGTACTGTAATAGTTACTACAGTGCTGCTATTCGGGGGCTAGCTGGCTAGCTACGTTAGAAGAACGACAATAGCTGGCCAGCTAACCTAGAAAATCGCTCTAGACTACACAATTGTCTTAGATACAAAGACGGCTATGTAGCTGGCTAGCTACGATCAAACAAATCAAACCGTTGTACTGTAATGAAGTGAAATGAAAATGTGATACTACCTGTGGAGCGACGCGGAATGTTGACCGGGTAGTTGGAGTTCAATTCGGTAGAGGTTGGCTAGCTGTTGGCTAGCTAGCTAGCAGCATTTCCTACGTTAAGGACAACAAATAGCTGGCTAGCTAACCTCGGTAAATTAAGATAATCACTCTAAGTCTACACACTCTAAACTGCACAATTATCTTGGATACGAAGACAGCGAAGACAACTATGTAGCTAGCTGACACTACGCTAATCGAGTCGTTCAGTTGTGTAATAGTTTCTACAGTGCTAGTGGACAGTGGATGTTAGCTAGCTGCTTAGCTAGCTGCTGGGCAGATACGTTAGGACGACGAAATACGATAATTATGCAATTGTCGTTGATACAAAGACGGCTATGTAGCTGGCTAAGAAGAAATTGCTAAGATTAGACAAATCAAACCGTTGTACTATAACGATTGCGTTGAGCACCCTTGTGGGGCCCCAGTGTTGAGGATCAGCGGGGTGGAGATGTTGTTGCCTATCCTCACCACCTGGGGACAGCCCGTCAGGAAGTCCAGTACCCAGTTGCACAGGGCGGGGTCGAGACCCAGGGTCTCGAGCTTGATGACGAGCTTGGAGGGCACTATGGTGTTAAATGCCGAGCTGTAGTCGATGAACAGCATTCTCACGTAGGCATTCCTCTTGTCCAGATGGGTTAGGGCAGTGTACAGTGTGGTTGAGATTGCATCGTCTATGGACCTATTTGGGCGGTAAGCAAATTGGAGTGGGTCTAGGGTGTCAGGTAGGGTGGAGGTGATATGGTCCTTGACTAGTCTCTCAAAGCACTTCATGATGACGGAAGTGAGTGGTACGGGGTGGTAGTCGTTTAGCTCAGTTACGTTAGCTTTCTTGGGAACAGGAACAATGGTGGCCCTCTTGAAGCATGTGGGAACAACAGACTGGGATAGGGATTGATTGAATATGTCCGTAAACACACCAGCCAGCTGGTCTGCGCATGCTCTGAGGGCGCGGCTGGGGATGCCGTCTGGGCCTGCAGCCTTGCGAGGGTTAACACGTTTAAATGTTTTCCTCACGTTGGCTGCAGTGAAGGAGAGTCCGCATGTTTTGGTTGCGGGCAGTGTCAGTGGCACTGTATTGTCCTCAAAGCGGGCAAAAAAGTTATTTGGTCTGCCTGGGAGCAAGACATCCTGGTCCGTGACAGGGCTGGTTTTCTTTTTGTAATCCGTGATTGACTGTAGACCCTGCCACATACCTCTCGTGTCTGAGCCGTTGAATTGAGATTCCACTTTGTCTCTATACTGACGCTTAGCTTGTTTGATTGCCTTGCGGAGGTAATAGCTACACTGTTTGTATTCGGTCATGTTTCCGGTCACCTTGCCCTGATTAAAAGCAGTGGTTTGCGCTTTCAGTTTCACGTGAATGCTGCCATCAATCCACGGTTTCTGGTTTGGGAATGTTTTAATCGTTTCTATGGGAACAACATCTTCAACGCACGTTCTAATGAACTCGCTCACCGAATCAGCGTATTCGTCAATGTTGTTGTTTGATGCAATACGAAACATATCCCAGTCCACGTGATGGAAGCAGTCTTGGAGTGTGGAATCAGATTGGTCGGACCAGCGTTGAACAGACCTCACTGTTGTCTTCCTGTTCCTGGATGACTGACTGCTGAGAATAGGATATTTTGGTTATCAAATAATAAGAGCATGATTGACTGCATTAGGAAAAAAACCTCAAATTTACCTTGGCTTCTGTAAGCTTTCTATACGGTTCTATATGGATAGATTCTGTTCGTTCCCCTTCAGGTCCTTCAGATTCCCCTCTCTCCCTCTTGTACACACAATAACAATGTTTTCTCGCCTTTCTTAGTTAATTTAGCTGGATTTAGCATCACCTCTCTTTGAACATCTCTATCTCTTACATATAATAATGTTTTCTCACCTTAGTTCAGTTTAATTTTTAGACCTTATAGCAAGAACCACCTAGTCATCAGAAGCTAACCAGCTAATTCGCTACAAGCTTTTTAGTCATTGTTAGCCACTGCCAACGGCCTTTACCTTCTGCACAGGTACCAGCCCTTTTTTAAATATATAAAAAAATATATATATATATTTTTTAGCCTGGATAATACTCGCCAGCCTACAAGTAACGGACTGTCTCTCCACTACAACACCGGATTCCTGCCGTAAACCCTGGACCATTACTCCTGATCTTCACAGCTAGCTAGCACCCACCGAGTTACCCAGTACCGAAGCTATCCCTGAGGCCCACCTCCCGGCCTACTCAGTTGTTCACCCGGACTCCACCCAAACACCGCTAGAACACACTACTCCACCGGATCCTTGCCGTAAGCTCTGGACCTTGGCACCGGATCACCGCTGCTACCGAGTGGCTATAGTGGCTAACGCCCCTGCCCTGAAGCTAGCACCAGTTAGCCGTGAGCCAGGCACATGTCCCGGCTAGAAAACTAAATTACTACAACTACAATACCTCTTTCGCCATTTGGCTTAGATCCTTAGTCGACACGGCGCCCCGCCACACCACCACGACTATTCTGCCGACAAATACTCCGTCTGATGTGTCTTCAACCGGCCTCCGTCGGATGTCGGAACAGACGCTTCCACTAGCCCCGAGCTATTAACTTTAAACGCCGTGTCGCCGGACCCTATGATCACTTGGCTACATAGCTGATGCCTGCTGGACTGTCCATTAATCACGGTACTCCATTCTATTGATTTTTTGTTTATCTGTTGGCCCCAGCCACGAACTCAGGCCCTGTGTGTAGTTAACCGACCCTCTCCAACCAGGCATCACCATTTTAGCTGTTGTTGTTTTAGCTGATTAGCTGTTGTCTCACCCATTGTTGTCTTAGCTAGCTCTCCAAATCAACACCTGTGATTACTTTATGCCTCGCTGTATGTCTCTCTCATGTCAATATGCCTTGTATACTGTTGTTTAGGTTAGTTATCATTGTTTTAGTTTACAATGGAAGCCCTAGTTTCACTCATTATACCTCTGATACCTCCTTTGTCCCACCTCCCACACATGCGGTGACTTCACCCATTACATTTACATTTACATTTAAGTCATTTAGCAGACGCTCTTATCCAGAGCGACTTACAAATTGGTGAATTCACCTTCTGACATCATTATAACTAGCTTATCCAGAGATACCTCTCTTATCATCACTCAGTGCCTGGGCTTACCTCCCCACAACCCACCATAACCCTGTCTGCACATTATGCCCTGAATCTATTCTACCCCGCCCAGAAATCTGCTCCTTATATTATTTGTCCCCAACGCTCTAGGCGACCAGTTTTGATAGCCTTTAGCCGTACCCTCATCCTTCTCCTTCTCTGTTCCTCGGGTGATGTGGAGGTAAACCCAGGCCCTGCGTGTCCCCAGGCACCCTCATTTGTTGACTTCTGTGATCGAAAAAGCCTTGGTTTTATACATGTCAACATCAGAAGCCTCCTCCCTAAGTTTGTTTTACTGCTTTAGCATACTCCACCAACCCTGATGTCCTTGCCATGTCTGAATCCTGGCTTAGGAAGACCACCAACAATTCTGAGATTTCCATACCCAACTACAACATTTTCCGTCAAGATAGAACTGCCAAAGGGGGAGGAGTTGCAATCTACTGCAGACATAGCTTGCAAAGTTCCGTCATACTTTCCAGGTCTATACCCAAACAGTTTGAACTTCTAATTTAAAAAATGTACCTCTCCAGAAATAAGTCTCTCACTGTTACCGCCTGCTATCGACCCTCCTTTCAATCAGGATCTCAGAGATCATTGCCTGTATCCACTATGGGTCCGCGGTCAAACGACCACCCCTCATCACTGTCAAATGCTCCCTAAAACACTTCTGCGAGCAGGCCTTTCTAATCGACCTGGCCTGGGTATCCTGGAAGGATATTGACCTCATCCCGTCAGTTGAGGATGCCTGGTCATTCTTTAAAAGTAATTTCATCACCATCTTAGATAAACATGCCCGTTCAAAAAATGCAAAACTAAGCACAGATATAGCCCTTGGTTCACTCCAGACCTGAATGCCATTGACCAGCACAAAAACATCCTGTGACGGACTGCAATAGCATCGAATAGTCCCCGCAATATGCAGCTGTTCAGGGAAGTCAGGAACCAATACACGCAGTCAGTCAGGAAAGCAAAGGATAGCTTTTTCAAGCAGAAATTCGCATCCTGTAGCTCTAACTCCAAAAGGTTTTGGGACACTGTAAATTCCATGGAGAACAAGAGCACCTCCTCCCAGCTGCCCACTGCACTGAGGCTAGGTAACAAGGTCACCACTGATAAATCCACGATAATCGAACATTTTAATAAGCATTTCTCAACGGCTGGTCATGCCTTCCTCCTGGCTACTCCAACCCCGGCCAACAGCTCCCCCCCCCGCAGCTACTCGCCCAAGCCTCCCCAGCTTCTCCTTCACCCAAATCCAGACAGCAGATGTTCTGAAAGAGCTGCAAAACCTGGACCCGTATAAATCAGCTGGGCTAGACAATCTGGACCCTCTCTTTCTAACACTATCCGCCGCCATTGTTGCAACCACTATTACCAACCTGTTCAACCTCTCGTATCGTCCGAGATCCCTAAAGATTGGAAAGCTGCCGCGGTCATCAAAGGGGGTGACACCCTAGACCCAAGCTGTTACAGACCTTTATCCATCCTGCCCTTCCTATCTAAAGTCTTCGAAAGCCAAGTTAGTTAGCAGATCACTGACCATTTAGAATCCCACCGTACCTTCTCCGCTGTGCAATCTGGCTTCCGAGCCGGTCACGGGTGCACCTCAGCCACGCTCAAGGTCCTAAACGATATCAAACCGCCATCAAAAAAAAAGACAGTACTGTGCAGCCGTCTTCATCGACCTGGCCAAGGCTTTCGGCTCTGTCGATCACTGTATTCTTATCGGCAGACTCAATAACCTTGGTTTTTCTAATGACTGCCTCGCCTGGTTCACCAACAACTTTGCAGACAGAGTTCAGTGTGTCAAATCGGAGGGCATGTTGTCCGGACCTCTGGCAGTCTCTATGGGGGTACCACAGGGTTCAATTCTCGGGCCGACTCTTCTCTGTATATATCAATGATGTCGCTTTTGCTGCGGGCGATTCCCTGATCCACCTCTACGCAGACGACACCATTCTGTATACTTCTGGCCCTTCCTTGGACACTATGCTAACTAACCTCCAAACGAGCTTCAATGCCATACAGCACTCCTTCCGTGGCCTCCAACTGCTCTTAAACGCTAGTAAAACCAAATGCATGCTTTTCAACCGTTCGCTGCGCGCACCCGCCCGACCGACTAGCATCACCACCCTGGACGGTTCCGACCTAGAATATGTGGACAACTATAAATACCTAGGTGTCTGGAGAGACTGTAAACTCTCCTTCCAGACTCATATTAAACATCTCCAATCCAAAATCAAATCTAGAATCAGCTTTCTATTTCGCAATAAAGCCTCATTCACTCACACTGCCAAACTTACCCTAGTAAAACTGACTATCCCACCAAACCTCAAAAATCTACAAAATAGATTAGAGGGATAGAAAGTTTAGAGGGACGGCCAGGTCTTGGTAGATTTCCAGTGGTCTGATACTCCTTCCATTTCAATATTATCGCTTGCACAGTGCTCCTTGGGATGTTTAAAGCTTGGGAAATATTTTTGTATCCAAATCCGGCTTTAAACTTCTTCACAACAGTATCTCGGACCTGCCTGGTGTGTTCCTTGTTCTTCATGATGCTCTCTGCGCTTTTAACGGACCTCTGAGACTATCACAGTGCAGGTGCATTTATACAGAGACTTGATTACACACAGGTGGATTGTATTTATCATCATTAGTCATTTAGGTCAACATTGGATCATTCAGAGATCCTCACTGAACTTCTGGAGAGAGTTTGCTGCACTGAAAGTAAAGGGGCTGAATAATTTTGCACGCCCAATTTTTCAGTTTTTGATTTGTTAAAAAAGTTTGAAATATCCAATAAATGTCGTTCCACTTCATGATTGTGTCCCACTTGTTGTTGATTCTTCACAAAAAAAATACAGTTTTATATCTTTATGTTTGAAGCCTGAAATGTGGAAAAAGGTCGCAAAGTTCAATGGGGCCGAATACTTTCGCAAGGCACTGGGTATATACATATATATATATATATATATATATATATATTTTTTTTTTAAAGAAGCTTAAATTCTAACTAGTTCTCCCCTCTTCCTCCCTTTAGGTGAGAGCTACGTGTGTGCCTCCAACGAGCCTTACCGCCGAGTGGACTATACCAAGAACATTAACCCTAACTGGTCAGTGGGCATCAAGGCCGGCCAGTCCCGCTCCCTGTCCTCCCTCAGCACCCTGGTAAAGGGCGAGCTGCAGCGTAGCGAGGCCAGCCTGGGCACCAGAGACTTCATCAAGCCCAAGCTGGTGACGGTCATCCGCAGCGGGGTCAAGCCCAGGAAGGCTGTGAGGATCCTGCTGAATAAGAAGACGGCCCACTCCTTCGAACAGGTGCTGACCGACATCACGGACGCCATCAAGCTGGACTCCGGGGCGGTCAAACGGCTCTACACACTGGAGGGAAAACAGGTAAGATGGTAGTAATTCTGTAGATGCAACAACATGGTTACTTCCTATAGCACAGAGTCTCAACTCCAATCCTGAGGTATATGATGTGGTTATTTAGCCATTTCTTTCCTTCTCCTAAATGGCTTACAGACAGTTGTGTTCAACATATGTGGCCCATGCAGCAATCAAACCCTAAACCTTCATGTTGCAAGCAATGAATAACGATACTTCAGGGGCTCTATATTAGAGTATGTTGGGTTAAACCCAACACTGCACTGGAGATGGGAATCAGTACCCGATGGGATTTCCATATTGAGTTCTCTGGTCAAAGGTGTTATCTATAGCATAGATGCTTCATGATTTATGAGTTTCAGCTGTATCAGCACAACCGTTATACTATCGCTAATCAACACAAACACAATGGTGCACTACAAGTATTTCCATGAGAGTCGACCAAATCAACAAACGTCATGCTTTGTTTGGAATACAGTGTTTGGTTTTGGCCAGACATAATGGGACCCATCTCATCCAAAATGTTGACTCAGGTTTGCCAATAAACACCTGGATGATCATCAAGACTCTTGGAAGAATGTTCTATGGACAGATGAGTCAAAAGTATAACTTGGGTCCCATTATGCTTGGTGAAAACCAAACACTGCATTGCACAGTAAGAACCTCATACCAATGGTCAAGCATGGTGGTGGTAGTGTGATAGTTTGGTGATGCTTTGCTGCCTCAGGACCTGGACGACTTGCCTTAATAGAAGGAACCATGAATTCTGCTCTGTAGCAGAGAATTCTACAGGAGAATGTCAGGCCATCCGCCTGTGAGCTGAAGCACAGATGGGTCATGCAGCAAGACAATGATCCAAAACACAAAATTAAGTCTACATGAAAATGGCAAAAAAGCAACAAAGGACGTTTTGGAATGGCCAGACCTAATCCCAATTGAGATGCTGTGGCAGGACTTGAAACGAGCAGCCCAGGATTATGCAGTGTGTTAGTTATCAAGAACGTTTGCTTTGCATTTCCCCCCAGCTTAGTTTAGATTGGTGTTAAAGCAGTTCTGCATGGAGGGGTGGGCCAAAATTCCTCCACGTGACATGAGACTGATCAACAACTATAGGAAGCATTTGGTTGGAGCCATTGCAGCTAAAGGTGGCACAACCGGTTATAAGGGGGAAATTACTTTCACACAGGGGCATTGGGTGTTGCATAACGTTGTTTATGAAATAAATGAAATAAGTATGTCATTGTTGTATTATGTGTTCACTCAGGTTCCCTTTATCTATTTTTAGGGTTTTGGTTGAAGATCTGATAAAATTCAGTATCAACAATGTGCAAAAGTAGAGGAAAGGAGGCAAATACTTTTTCACAGCACTGTATGGTCCTATTTAGTATGGTCCTATTCAGCCTTATGGACCCTGGTCAAAAGTAGTGCACAACATAGGGAATAGGGTGCCATTTGGAACGCAAACTTAATGTGCTAGTGATGAACACATGATGCATTTAATTTCCCATCATGGGCTTTAGTTTTAGATTGATATAAATGCTGCTAGCCTCATCTGAGGAAGAAGATTCCACCATAATGGATTAAGGGAGAGTGGATTTAGAACATTTCCTAGAAGTCAGGTGCCACAGTTGTTAAAGATAACTGGATTTTCTGATAAATCTGGATTGAAATGCAGTCTTGTTTTTTTTGTTTTTTTTACAGAGCTTTAACGGTTGGACCTCTTATTTCACAAGTAATGGTTGACACTGTGCTGAGAGGTGTTAGGCCAGTGGTTTTTTGATAACGGCAGGATCATGATGTCTGTCAATGGAGTCAGTTTTTGTAAAGGACCATTCGCTTATAGAAGACATTGAGACATCTAACGCTGCAGAGAAGGTTTCAGTGCTAGACAAAGCTAAAGAAAATAGAAGCAGTATCCCCCAAAATCCCATTCCTTCTATCTGAACTCTGAATGTTGTCCTGGCAGAGAACACAGTTGACCCTTCTTTCCTGACAGATTCCCAGAGCCGGCGGGAATCTTCACGGACGGGCCAGAGAAGTGACTCATGAAAATAATGATCCTTATCCTCTCAGACAGTCAGGCTGGCCAGCCCAACAAGCCTCTACTCAGAGGAGGCTCTATATCAGGAGGAGAGGCGGGGTCTGGATGATTTCTCTCTCTCTGACAGAGAAGACAGTTTATGCAGTACAGTACAGTAGGCACTTTCAGTATCTGCACCTGTTTGCTTTTGTTTTGTGGCAATGAACCAGTCTTGCAGCACAAACTGAAATACACAGCAGTATTCGACCAGAAACGGCTGACCAAGCTTGATTTTCAGCCCAGAGAGAGCATGTTTTAGGCACACGATCAGTGATTCACCTCTTCAGTCCAAATCTGGCTGCTTATTACTCGGTCGTCCAGAGAGTACAGGGATGGAATGACAGAGAGACAGAACGAGAGGAGAAACAAGCGATGACTGAAAAGATCAGCCATCACCTCTGAATCGATGGTCTCGCTTACTCCCTGTGGTACTCAACATCGCTGCTCTTTCAGAAATTGCCAAGCATAGGCTACAGCATGATGGATCATTGGGAATGCCCCATTAGATATCCACCCCGGGTACTAATTCAGTCCCATGTCTGTGACAGAAAGACTACTGACTCTCTGTCTGTCTTTATCCCTTCATGGATTTCTTAAACAGATTTGACTGTGCTGTGGGCTGAGACTTCATCATAAATGATGATGCAACACAGCTGCAAATTTGACTGGGACGTTTTCTCCATTCATCCGTTAACATTTAGTGTTGTCGGCACTAGACAGAGAGAGAGGAGGAATCCTGTTTTTTGTAGAGATGAAGCAGAGAGACGTGGTGTGAGAGAAAGAGGGAGTGCCTTCCCTACTCTGTCCTTGGGGACCGCTTCAGGCAGGCGACTCGCAAGGGCTGTTTGGAATGCAATGTGGCGGGCGGTTTGACTGCGACGCGCACTGATGATGTCACAGGGGATTTGCCTGAGGAAGCCGGTGGTAAATCCAAATGAGCGCTGCAGGGCTGTCTGGAATGCAGGCTGACTCTCTCTGGGATTTCACAGGGAAACCTCCTCTTTCCAATCTCCCTTTTTTTTTTTTTTTTGTATATTCTAACGCTATGCAAAACAGATGTCCATGAGCTGCCAGGCATATGCAAATGACACGATTATGCTAATTCATGAAACTGGTTGGCTCAATACAGTTGTTCTCGCTCACAGAGAATGTTAAGTGTGTTTTTGTCTGTAGCTTTCAGTTAGATTACAGTCAGTTCTATAGCATTTAGTTATTATGCTGCTTGCAAGTTGTTATGGCAGTGCTCAATGTGAAACTATGGGTTACTGCATATACTTATTTATAGACAGGGTAGCTCACAACGTCATAAACAATGCACACGCTTCAATGGGGCAGAAGTCCTTGTGTTGTGATTCTGGATGGCCAGATAGCTAGCAACAGTAACAAGAAGCTGCCATGTGGGGAATCGTAAGCTAGTTTTATCTTGTTACCATGTCTTGTTTTGACTGATGTCACGCCTATGCTAATATGGCTAAAATTCACTTGCAAGCTAACCAACACAACTGTAAAAATGGATTTGAGAGACCACGCCTGCTCATTGTGCAAATGTATTTATGTTTTCAGTAAACATTGGACAGGAAATATAGTTTACATGTTGTCAACAATCTTAGCCAACCCCGTCTGTTTTCCCCCATAGTTGCATACACGTCGGTTTTGTTGCTTAACAACCAACCCGTCTATAACCATGACAACAATAGAAGAGTTGGCTACTGCACATACAGTATTGGACCCAGGCTAGCTCAAAGGACAGTACACAATCCTAACAGCAGCCCAGGCCTGTGGAGCTCTGAGGGATGGTTCATGTGCTTAAACACCATTTAAAAATACCTGGCAGCCAATGGCACTACATCCATCTCACCAATGTGTATACCATAATGAATGGAGCCTACAGTAACTCCTACCTTCATTGAGGGATAGGATGCAGACTCCTCATTTAGAGTTTAGCAATATTTCAATATATATCAATATTTCAGACGTAAGATGCTGTAATTTCTTGTTGTTCATTATAAATTGATAAGGCCCATATTGTTCCACTCTCTGAGCTGTTTTGATGAGTTTGAGTTGGTAACGCATAGTGTATGGGTTGTTAATGATAAGGTCATTCTCCGTTACTCAGACCATCTACTGTATATTCAACTCCTGAGACGTTCTTCTTCCTGTCACATGCTTTTGTAATGATCCACTCCATTGGTTGATTTATATCACCATATAAACAGCCCTTTCAGTCCTGATAGAGGGCTGGTTGGGGATCCTCTGTTGCATGTAATGGCTTATACCAGGACACCACATCCTACACGACTCCATCGAATGGGAACTCCAATACAACAGTTTTCTGTCACTGAGGAGGATCGATGGGGACTGTTTAAAATCAGGTTACCCCCAGAGGTTAATGGGGAGGTATTCATGGCCCTATAGCTGAGTAACTGTGTCCTTTTGAGTCAATGAGGCAGATCCTAGGAAAGGTCATCTATGTGTGTATCACAGGAGGATGGTGGCACCTTAATTGGGGAGGATGGGCTTGTGGTAATGGCTAGCGCAGAATAGGTGCAATGGTATCAAACACATGGTTTCCAGGAGTTTGATTCCATTCGCTCCATTCCAGCCATTATTATTAGCCATCTTCCCCTCAGCAGCCTCTGCTTGTGTGGATCTAATCAGAGCTGGGCTTATAACAGGATGTACACTCATGATGCTGTGTCATTCAAAACATGCATTCAAAATGGAGGTCAATGTAGGGGAATTATGGCTGTAAATATCTTGTTTAAAGGACATCCATCCCAGCATGATCCCATACTTGTCCGTATAACCTTGTGTTTACAAATACTTACCATAAGTGAGTCATATAAATAGTGAGACATCGACATTTGACTGACTGCACATGATGTTATATGAAGTGTCATACTTGCAATGCTCGGCTGAGAATTTCCCCCCAACAGTTGTTGTCTCTGACCAGGCGGAGATCAAGAGTTTCGCTAAATCAGTCCCTGCCACCTGCTCATGAAACCACCAGGCACCAGCCCCTCTGGCATGGGATGAGGGTATGGGATAAGGGAACAGACAGGAAACCGGCCCCATTGGAACAGATAGGAAACCGGCCAATGGCCTTTTCTCTCTGACCATACTGTGGCCTGCTGTCTACTGTAACTGTAGTCTTGTCAAATCCTCTACATGTAATACAATATCTCTGTACTGGTATGTACTGTATTCAGCTTCTCTGGTAGTGTTCTCTGGTAGTGTTCTCTGGTAGTGTTCTCTGGTAGTGTTCTCTGGTAGAGTTCTCTGGGATTTTACTTGGATGTATGTAGTACACATGAGTGGACTTTTTTATCTACTGTGTTTTAGGACCACAATAGTAACTATGTTTGGCTTCTAAAGGCTATCAAAATTAGATTAGTGTCAATTTAGAGTTTAACTGCTAAATTGTAATTATTTCGCCACTATGGCCTATTCATTGCCTTATCTTCCTTATCTTACCCTATTTGCACACACAGTATATATACTTTTTTTATTGTGTTATTGACTGTATGTTTGTTTGTTTAGTCCATGTGTAACTCTGTGTTGTTGTTTGTGTCGCACTGCTTTGCTTTATCTTGGCCAGGTCGCAGTTGTAAATGAGAACTTGTTCTCAACTAGCCTACCTGGTTAAATAAAGGTGAAATAAAAAATGAACTCATATTTTTAAGTTCATGCCTTTGTAAATTCATCAAACTGTTGTGTCTGAGTAAATAAGCAATGCGTATACCTAGAGCCTCTGATTATGTTAAATCTTTAGCCGTTAAATGGTTAACTACATGATCTATGGGCTTTTGCTTTTCCACTTCTTCTCCTTGTCCAATCTGCCTGTCTGCCAAGTGAACTCTCTACATTAGTCTGGATAATCTGACAGGACTTGCCCTCTCTCTGACAGCGCCTCTCTCCAGCTAAGCTGCTTTTCACGCTCCGAGATGCTCCCCATGCTCACGTCTCTGGACGGGCGGGTCTCCTGTGATTCCCTCTAAAACAGACTCTGGAGGGGGTTGTCTGTGTGTGTGATGAGGTATTGTTGTTTGTCCCCCGTGGCTGTAACATTGTGTCACTCACTATTACGTCTGATGTGTCCTGTGAAGGGTGAGAGGCATGGCCTTGAGAAGAGCCATTTCAGTGTGTCCTTTTTATCTAAGCTCTGTATTATAGTAAAGCGGATGCTTTTGTTATCAGAGAGAAGGGGTTCTCTTCTCAAGTGTTCGTTTCCCCTCAAATAATTCAATTCAGTATTTAATCCAAAACATTGGATTCTAAGTCTTTAATGCTATCACACTGTTTTGGCTGTGTAAGAACATCATAAATCCTTCAAATGAGAGCCTTGTACGGTTAGCGTAGCCGCTAGTGTATTAGAACCCAAAGCCCCAGAGACACGTCTCAAAAGCCCATCAAATGCCACACCCTTGGGCTTAGCAGCCAGCGCTAACAAGCTACCAGCGCTAACACATGAAGGACGGTCCGACTACAGCCTTGCCCAGCCTGCCATCTGCTCCTCCTCCAAACAATCAAATCGTTGGTCCCAGGCAATGTCTGTGTCTATAGGGGTCTGCCAACCAACTCCCTCCCCTAGCTCCCCTACCAGGGCCCTGACCATCACTAGATAATTAGACTTATAAATTGAGGGAGTGCGTGTGTGTTCGTGCGTGCCTATGTGTGTAGGGGGTTAAAGTGCAGCTTGTGTGTGTACTCCATTTGTAAACACAATGCACTCTCAGTTCAGCTCTCTCTCTGTCTCTACTTGATTGCTAAGCTGCTAGCCTGGATGAATGTTAATTGATATCCTCAGGGCTACATCAGGGCCAACAGACTCAGCTGCTGCTTTGAGAGAGAAACTTCTCTCTGTTTTACATCTCAAAGCCGTGTGGAGAAAGAAAGAACGGGAGCTCTTTGGCAGGAGGTGGAATTGAAGAAAGAAAGCGCCAGCTGTCCTATAAATATTGTAGAGTGAAATATTTGGTTTATTCCTGCTTAACTTCACTGACATTTGGCCTCTGGAAGGAAATGGATAGGGAGATGCTGTAGGAGCTACAGTATAGTGCAGTCCACTGCAGGAGCTGATTTGATAATCGATGTCCCCCCTTGTGGGATTGTAAGAAAGCATGCATGTGTACACACACACACATACACTTGTAGCCATATTAATTGTACAACTTTTTCACAGCGTATGAATAGCATGGCACATAGTTCTATTATGGCCCCCCAGTCAGCATTATGAACCATTGGTAATATTTCTGGCAACCATTATATGATAATGGACCATTTGATAATTTGGTATTTGGTATTGTATCATTATCACAGTGAATGGCTGCCAGTAGGACCATTATGATGGACCATTATGAAGGACCTGACTATATCATCAGAATTTTATGAGCACAGATGAGGATCTGGCCGAGGCCAAGGGATGAGAGCACAGGGAGGGAGAGTGGGAGGTAAAGACCATCTACAGTGGTCAAGGGGTCTGAAAGTTACTACATGACTCCATGTGTTATTTCATAGTTTTGATGTCTTCACTATTATTCTACAATGTAAAAATAAAGAAAATCCGAACTTTTGACTGGCACTATATATATATATATATATATATATATATATATATATATATATATAGTTGAAGTCAAATGCTTACATACACCTTAGCCAAATACATTTAAACTCAGTTTTTCACAATCCTGACATTTAATCCTAGTAAAAATCCACTGTTTTAGGTCAGTTAGGATCACCACTTTATTTTAAGAATGTGAAATGTCAGAATAACAGTAGAGAATTATTTATTTCTGCTTGTATTTATTTCATCACATTCTTAGTGGGTCAGAAGTGCACATACACTCAATTAGTATTTGGTAGCATTGCCTTCAAATTGTTTAACTTGGGTCAAACGTTTTGGGTAGCCTTCCCACAATATGTTGGGTGAATTTTGGCCCATTCCTCCTGACAGGGCTGGTGTAACTGAGTCAGGTTTTGTAGGCCTCCTTGCCTGCACATGCTTTTTCAGTTCTGCCCACACATTTTCTATAGGATTGAGGTCGGGGCTTTGTGATGGCCACTCCATTACCTTGACTTTGTTGTCCTTAAGCCATTTTGCCACAACTTTGGAAGTATGCTTGGGGTCATTGTCCATTTGGAAGACCCATTTGCGACCAACCTTTTTCTTCCTGACTGATGTCTTGAGATATATCAACATAATTTTCCGTCCTCATGATGCCATCTATTTTGTGAAGTGCATCAGTCCCTCCTGCAGCAAAGAACCCCCACAACATAATGTTATCACCCCCGTGCCACCCCCGTTCACGGTTAGGATGGTGTTCTTCAGCTTGCAAGCCTCCCCCTTTTTCCTCCAAAAATAACAATGGTCATTATGGCCAAACAGTTCTATTTTTGTTTCATTAGACCAGACCAGAGGACATTTCTCCAAAAAGTACGATCTTTGTCCCTATGTGCAGTTGCAAACCCTAGTCTGGCTTTTTTATGGCGTTTTGGAGCAGTGGCTTCTTCCTTGCTGAGCGGTCTTTCAGGTTATCTCAATATAGGACTCGTTTTACTGTGGATATAGATACTTTTGTACCTGTTTCCTCCAGCATCTTCACACGGTCCTTTACTGCTGTTTTGGGATTGATTTGCACTTTTCGCACCAAAGTATGTTCATCTCTAGCAGACAGAACGGGTCTCCTTCCTGAGCGGTATGGCGGCTGTGTGGTCCCATGGTGTTTATACTTGCGTACTATTGCTTGTACAGGTGAACGTGGTAACTTCAGGCGTTTGGAAATTGCTCCCATGGATGAACCAGACTTGTGGAGGTCTACAATTGTTTTCTGAGGTCTTGGCTGATTTCTTTAGATTTTCCCATGATGTCAAGCAAAGAGGCACTGAGTTTGAAGGTCGGCCTTGAAATACATCCACAGGTACACCTCAGAAGCTTCAAAAGCCATGACATTTTCTGGAATGTTCCAGACTGTTTAAAGGCACAGTCAACTTTGTGTATGTAAACTTCTGACCCACTGAAATAATCTGTCTGTAAACAATTGTTAGGACATCTACAAAGTAGATGTCCTAACCGACTTGCCAACACTGTAGTTTGTTAACAATAAATTTGTGGAGTGGAGTTTTAAGTGTATGTTAACTTCCGACTTCAACTGTGTGTGTACACCAGAAATGTTGTTTTACAGGGTCAGCCATAGTACCGATACTCAAGGGCACATCGACATATACCTCCTCCTCCTGTGGCTTATTTTGTTACTTCTTCTCCTGTTACCTCCCCCTCTTAAGGTTTGCCACTGAGCAAAGCTACCGACAGCCAAGATTTGAGAATCCCCCCCAGAATTGACCTTTCAACCTTAGATAAATCTATAAATGTAAATCCATTTGGTACATGTAAGGCGTGGGAACATGATGAATATCATCAATCTGGGGATGCTGTAGACAGTGATTACATATTATATAAATACATGGAGGATCGGGAGGTAATCTCCACGGAGGGTGACCTGTAGGCCCCAATCTCCCCATGTGCTGGTGTGTTCGTTTAGACCAAGCATTTTCATTCCCCTTATCCTTACAGGAAGAGGAACTGAAGGAAATACAACCTACACACTGTGTTTGTGTGAGAGAGAGCGTGTGCACGTGTGTGTGAGACAGACGCATCCAGCTAGCCTACCTGGAGCTCTTATAAAGAGGTAGACGTTTTTATTTTCTCAGGGGAAATCTTCTAAGTGGTAATAGAGAGCAAATCCCAACAGCGTTTCAAAATGACGCAGGATACGATAGTCTACTGCAGCAGTTAATAGTTTTTCCCCGGGGAGAAGTGGAGGTGTCATTGTTAGTGGGAATGGAACAGTCATGTAGTCTGTAAAAGATGCCTGGTTTCCATTGCTCGTATGTTTCGCATTCCTTTCATTCAATTACAGTCTTATCCACTGTTCCAGTTTGACTTAAAGACAGCCTAAGGTTGCACTCCTTGAGGTTGATCTACTGTCATGCCAAACACATCAGTATTTTGTCCATTGTAAATGGTCTACTGTCAGTTGCCATAGGTGTGTGTGTTCCATTGAAGCCTCTGATTTCTGAATGCAATTGTAACCAATGACCTTAGGCCATGGTTTCCAGTCTTTTTCCTTTGAGAAGGCTTTCCTGCTCACCCCTCTTCACCACTCAGATGTCAATGGTAGCCTATAGTAACCTGCATGTCTCTCCTCATCTGTGGTTACCATGGGCAAATGAATGGTGTCCAGAATATGTTCTATTAGCCATTATCACAGTGCTTGAGATTTTGGACATCTTTGATTAGTCTTAGGGCGTCCGCATGCTTCCCAGCCAAAACAGTTTGGAAAAGGTGGTGCATATATTATGCCGACATTTTGTGATGTTTTTGTTCATTTTGGACTTAAGCAAGTTTTTTAGGCTGTTCGGACACACATGCTTATTTCCCGAAGCAAGCTGAAGTCTACGCCCTTCATCGGTGGACTTTTGAGGAAGTGTATACTGGCTATGGCGTATCAAAATGGACAAACAGTACTATTGCCACTTTTTTCTCGTTTTTCCAGGAAGTATGCGAGCACACTCGTTCGGTTCGCCTAGCCGAGTTGTGCTAGGCACCAGCCAAACTGAAGCATGCTGACGCCTTGACATGGACTGTCAGATGTATATGTAGCTCTTTGCAATCCACATTGTGAACTCATTCTCCAAACATCCTCTGCCTTTATGTCAGTGAAAATGGTCAAAATAAAACCAATCAATGCCATGGTCTTTCACAATCCAACTATTTCAGTGTGTGATGTCATCAGGATGACATTAAGTTCATTATCTTGAGCAGAATGGTACACAGGCCTGCCCTGTTAGGACTGCTGAGATGATTAGGCTGAAATGGCCTGCCCATTCAACCCTTTAACCAGACCTAGTGAATAGGCCAGGGGCCATTATGAAGAGGACTAGGAGCCAAACCATTATGAAGGGGACTAGGAGCCAAACCATTATGAAGGGGACTAGGAGCCAAACCATTATGAAGGGGCAGGAATGAAGGACGTCCGGACTGACTGATAGTTAATTAGATCAACGTTGTGCATATTTAATTTTAGAGATGGATGGACATCTCTTTGGGAACATCATGTAGGATAGCTGGGCCCAGGATGCTAGTCCTACGGTTTTATGTTTACATGTATGTAGTCCGAGGATGTAGGCCTTGCTGCATAGTAAACCGTTGTGTTGCTGAAGGTGCTGCCAGCAGTAGACCATATCCAAACAGAATGCAGACACAAATCCACATAGACATCATACAGAATATACAATATCAGAACAGTAAACATCAAGTATAGGTTGATTACCATGGGAATATGCAATTTACAGAGGGGCAATATCCCATGTTTACAGAGGGGCTATATCCCATGTTTACAGAGGGGTTTACAGAGGGGCTATATCCCATGTTTACAGAGGGGCTATATCCCATGTTTACAGAGGGGCAATATCCCATGTTTACAGAGGGGCTATATCCCATGTTTACAGAGGGGCTATATCCCATGTTTACAGAGGGGCTATATCCCATGTTTACAGAGGGGCTATATCCCATTTACAGAGGGGCTATATCCCATATTTACAGAGGGGCTATATCCCATGTTTACAGAGGGGCTATATCCCATTTTTACAGAGGGGCTATATCCCATTTTTACAGAGGGGCTATATCCCATTTTTACAGAGGGGCTATATCCCATTTTTACAGAGGGGCTATATCCCATTTTTACAGAGGGGCTATATCCCATTTTTACAGAGGGGATATATCTATATAAGCCGAGGCTAATGTACAAGAGTATATACAGTGCAGAGCTGTACGTCTATAGTGCAAATGCAGTATAGTGCCGATTTGTATTAGAGGTCATTGATGACAGGGTGCTGTAACCGGCTCAATGCAAAGTCACTTAATCCATATGAGCCCGATGGCCGGTAGATGAGGGCCACAGTTGGCATGGACACAGAGTCCATTTTTATCTCATTAGGATGAGTGTTCTTCATTCTTCTTCTATAGCTGATGAAATGAATGGGGTCTGGTTACAGAACTTCCCACTGGGCAAAAACTGCTTGAGTCAATGTTGTTTCCATGACATTTAATGTAATGTGATGACGCTGTATCAAGATAGAAAAAAACTGATTAGATTTGGAAAAAGTCATCAACGTAAGGGAATTTAGTCTTTTTTTCACCCAACTTTTAACTTAAATCCACCCCACAACCTCCAATGACATTGGGACATTTTTTTTGTGGATATCACGTTGAATTCACTTTAGTGAGGCGGCAGGGTAGCCTAGTGGTTAAAGTGTTGGACTAGTAACCAGAAGGTTGCAAGTTCTGCCCCTGAACAGGCAGTTAACCCACTGTTCCTAGGCCGTCATTGAAAATAAGAATTTGTTCTTAACTGACTTGCCTAGTTAAATAAAGGTAAAATAAAATAAGAAGTTGACAACTCAACCAAATTAATTTGCATGTTAATATACTTCGCAATGACATCCATTTCTAGTTTGTTATTATTCTAAATTGGGGAGGGGAACCCCCCTTCACATCTCCCCTTGTAGATAGAGGGGACAGACACACACCCCTGTTAGGCATGAGTTGTTTTGAGGGAGTGTGGATTAGAGAGCAGAGCACCATTTAGGTCAACAGCCATCTAGGAATCTGTATGTGACAATACATTTTTTTTCTGTACTCATTAGTAGTGATGCACTGATATGACATTTTTGGCTGATAGCGATATCTGATATTTTCCTTGACGAAAAACCAGATACCGATATTTAAACTTTTTGGGGCCTTTTTAAGCATTCTAGTACAGTTAAATAGTTAACACAAATGGACGCAGCGGTCCAAGGCATTGCATCTCAGCCCAAGAGGCATCACTACAGTCCCTGGTTCGAATCCAGGCTGTATCACATCCGGCCGTGATTGGGAGTCCCATAGGGTGGCGCACAATTGGCCCAGCGTTGTGCGGGTTTTGTCCGGGGTAGGCCGTCATTGTAAATAATAATTTGTTCTTAACTGACTTGCCTAGTTAAATAAAGGTTACACACACACACTGACCAAAAGTCATTTTCTTGCCATTTACGTATGTCCCCATTACCAGTAAAACATAATCAAATCCTATTTCTTACCCAATACAACTTTCCTCAGTACGATATCCTTGACGACCCACTGTGCTGTCAGACTCTGCATGCTCATGGGGCTGAAATCGCTGGTCCAAATGTTAGTCGTGAAGCTAATAGCAGTGACACAATGTTATTTTTATTTTTACAGCAGTGACGCTATTACTGCGTAACTCCAGTAGGGCAACATCTGAAAAATAGCGCACTTGGTAGTGTTTACCGGTGCCCGATCACCCACGACAGAGAGCGGTTGATTGTCAAGGGCAATGAATTCCAATATATTGGCGTTAATGGATTTTGCCTTTGAGTTGTCTCGCTGAAATGTTGTTACTCTTTCAAATGAATGCTGTGTTGCACGTGTTGCACTAAATTTGACGTGGCGTCATTACGTCATGTCACGTTATATAGGTATATACGTCAGCTTTGACATTGGTTTTGCACATCAGCGTTAAACTAGACATCAGGCTGATAAGTTCACCGATATATTGTGCATCCCTACTCATTAGTATACAGCACCATCCGACAAACAGTGGGTTAAATATTCCCACCTTTGTTATTGTAGAAGAGAAATGCACCATACATACAGTATAGCATGCCACCATGATGACCAAATTCAATTGGGTGGTGAGTTTATGATAATTCTGGAGAGTGACTGTACTGTAATCCCATCACACTTTTCATTTCCTGAGTAAATGTGTGGCTCTGTGAAGGATAGTATCCATATGAAAGTGTGGAGACCAACTAAATTGGCTTCATGTGGAGACGGCGTGCCTGGTGGCAGTGCCCACTATGGGGAGATGAAATAACCCTCCACTCCTGGCAGATGGCACCCAGACCCTGTCAGCCTTTACCCAGGAGAGAGAGATACAAAGACCACCAACATTCCTGTTAAAGCAACAAAACCAACTAAAAAACATGAGCTGGCGCACACCCAGAGAGAATTATTTTATGTAGAGGTGCTGACTAAAGGCGAAGAAACTGTAAGCTATAAAAATAGTTGCACACTGTTTTGCACATTTGAATGAATTGAGTGAAACTGTTAAACAATAGTTTATAGCATATTGAATATATTAGGCTATTGTTATTATATGGAAACATAAATTTTGTACATAATATTAGCATCAACATACATTATTATTTAATTCAATGTCACGTATATATTAAACTGTTTCCTGTTTCCTATTTTTTGTTGTTACATGTAATCTTTTGGTTCAACCATAATGCATAATAAGCATCAACAGGGGGAACATATTTGGGTGTATGCTGATAATCTGTAGAAAGAATATATCCATGTTTCAGACTTGTTCATAAAAGAGAGGATTTTTCATATGAAGGGCCTGAGATCAGTCAATATTCAGACCACTAGAGGGGTCCATGTTTTTAGATAGAATATTCAGTAAGCAACAAAACAAAACTGCCGTTTTCTCTGTGACACTGACATCACCATCAACCAGACAGTGTACAACAGACAAACCAAAGAGCAAGCAGGCGGAGGACAGAGTGAGCGAGAGAGCACGTGGCTGATGGCCGGTCCAAAATGTGCAGCACTTCTCTGGTGGTTGGGAGCCCATTGTTTGACTGTGATGTCATTGTCAACACCATGTTTTGTTTGTCCAGACGGACCAGCTGGGGGCAATTCTTCTTATCTGCATCCCTGTGAAGCTGACTGCGGCTCTGGGATAGTTTACGCTCTGAAATAACTCAACAGTTGATCTGGGCCCGTATTCAAGAGTTTCAGAGTAGTGCTGATCTAAGATCCGGTCCCTCCTGTCCATTTTAATCTTATTTAAAACTGATCCTATAGCAGCAATCCTACTCTTGTGAATACAGGCCCAGAGCCCAGCCCACACACTGTTTAGGTTAATCACATAATCATATTCACCCCCTGTTCTCAGTACATAACCCTAATAAAATGGTTCATATCACAAAGGATAATGTTTTGTACGTAGATATGAATGTGCATAATATCCCAAACAGATGTAATTGTGTGACGCTGATGTTAGTGGCCCGCGCGTAAGCCTGTTTTACGTTAGAGTATGGCAGAGTTGTTTTATCTGACACGTGCATCCCTGGCCTGTCAGCTGGACTGGAGAGGGCTGTGATGTTTAGGTGAACAGACAGACAGTGTTGTCCAGTGTGTTTCTACAGTATTTGATAGCGGAAGCAGTGTCGTCAGACTTCACCCACACGGGACACAGATCGCCTTGTGGAGACCTGATCAGAGGCTTATTCGACAACGTTCAACATTACACAACGTACAAATAAGAAATGTATTGTAGAGTCCCTACAAAATCGAGACTCATGTTATCTCTATTAATTGTATTTCCATCTACGTTCTGTAATGTTGTACCACTGAGTAGAATAGACCCCTGGGCTCCATCATTAGCCCGTGCTAGTGGGAGGAGAGCGGGAGTAGAGGAAGAGGATGAGTGAAAAGAAAGGGGGAATTGAGGAGGGGCAGCAGGGAGGCTCAGGGATTCTGGAGGAGGTGAGGAACAGAGGAACGGAGCACGACTCAGGCGTGGGTAAAATCTGAGATTCGTGAATCACACTGGAGTGCTGACTCATAGACTGAAAGTATATGGGATTAAGAATGTTTTACTATGCTACTGAGAATGGTAGCTATAATAGTACCTCATCTGTTTGCACAGTTCATATTGTAAATGTATAACTTCATGCTTTAGTTTTATTTACTGTATTTTGAAATTATTCTCTCATATCGGTGGAGCCAGAATCCCCCCTCACCGCTGCATTTCACAAAGTATCAATTATTAACACAGCAATTTTCTCCACTACAACATCCAGCCAGCTACCCTCTCCCTCCCTCTCTCTGCAGAGGATGGGGGTGACTGTGTGCAGATCAATCTGTACAGCGTGTGCAGGAAGATGTTTTCACTTTGCATGCTGCAGCACTAGCCTTAGCCCCGCAGCCTCTCATCTCCCTGTATTACGGTATAGGATCAGAGGGGGTGTACTGTATTAGGGTATAGGATCAGAGGGGGTGTACTGTATTACGGTAAAGGATCAGAGGGGGTGTACTGTATTACGGTAAAGGATCAGAGGGGGTGTACTGTATTACGGTATAGGATCAGAGGGGGTGTACTGTATTATGGTATAGGATCAGAGGGGGTGTACTGTATTAGGGTATAGGATCAGAGGGGGTGTGCTGTATTAGGGTATAGGATCAGAGGGGGTGTGCTGTATAACGGTATAGGATCAGAGGGGGTGTGCTGTATTACGGTATAGTATTTTTTTTATTTTTTTTATTTCACCTTTATTTAACCAGGTAGGCTAGTTGAGAACAAGTTCTCATTTACAACTGCGACCTGGCCAAGATAAAGCATAGCAGTGTGAACAGACAACACAGAGTTACACATGGAGTAAACAATTAACAAGTCAATAACACAGTAGAAAAAAAGGGGAGTCTATATACAATGTGTGCAAAAGGCATGAGGAGGTAGGCGAATAATTACAATATTGCAGATTAACACTGGATTGATAAATGATCATGTACAGGTAGAGATATTGGTGTGCAAAAGATCAGAAAAGTAAATAAATAAAAACTGTGGGGATGAGGTAGGTGAAAATGGGTGGGCTATTTACCAATAGATTATGTACAGCTGTAGCGATCGGTTAGCTGCTCAGATAGCTGATGTTTGAAGTTGGTGAGGGAGATAAAGGTCTCCAACTTCAGCGATTTTTGCAATTCGTTCCAGTCACAGGCAGAAGAGTACTGGAACGAAAGGCGGCCGAATGAGGTGTTGGCTTTAGGGATGATCAGTGAGATATATGCCCGATACACCTGCTGGAGCGCGTGCTACGGATGGGTGTTGCCATCGTGACCAGTGAACTGAGATAAGGCGGAGCTTTACCTAGCATGGCCTTGTAGACGACCTGGAGCCAGTGGGTCTTGCGACGAATATGTAGCGAGGGCCAGCCGACTAGAGCATACAAGTCGCAGTGGTGGGTAGTATAAGGTGCTTTAGTGACAAAACGGATGGCACTGTGATAAACTGCATCCAGTTTGCTGAGAAGAGTGTTGGAAGCAATTTTGTAGATGACATCGCCGAAGTCGAGGATCGGTAGGATAGTCAGTTTTACTAGGGTAAGCTTGGCAGCGTGAGTGAAGGAGGCTTTGTTGCGGAATAGAAAGCCGACTCTTGATTTGATTTTCGATTGGAGATGTTTGATATGGGTCTGGAAGGAGAGTTTGCAGTCTAGCCAGACACCTAGGTACTTATAGGTGTCCACATATTCAAGGTCGGAACCATCCAGTGCGGTGATGCTAGTCGGGCAAGCGGGTGCAGGCAGCGATCGGTTGAAAAGCATGCATTTGGTTTTACTAGCGTTTAAGAGCAGTTGGAGGCCACGGAAGGAGTGTTGTATGGCATTGAAGCTCGTTTGGAGGTTAGATAGCACAAAGTCCAATGACAGGCTGGAAGTATACAGAATGGTGTCGTCTGCGTAGAGGTGGATCAGGGAATCGCCCGCAGCAAGAGCAACATCATTGATATATACAGAGAAAAGAGTCGTCCCGAGAATTGAACCCTGTGGCACCCCCATAGAGACTGCCAGAGGACCGGACAGCATGCCCTCCGATTTGACACATTGAACTCTGTCTGCAAAGTAATTGGTGAACCAGGCAAGGCAGTCATCCGAAAAACCGAGGCTACTGAGTCTGCCGATAAGAATATGGTGATTGACAGAGTCGAAAGCCTTGGCAAGGTCGATGAAGACGGCTGCACAGTACTGTCTTTTATCGATGGCGGTTATGAGGTCGTTTAGTACCTTGAGTGTGGCTGAGGTGCACCCGTGACCGGCTCGGAAACCAGATTGCATAGCGGAGAAGGTACGGTGGGATTCGAGATGGTCAGTGACCTGTTTGTTGACTTGGCTTTCGAAGACCTTAGATAGGCAAGGCAGAATGGATATAGGTCTGTAACAGTTTGGGTCCAGGGTGTCTCCCCCTTTGATCAGAGGGGGTGTACTGTATTATGTTATAGGATCATGTCACTGTGCAGGGATGTGACTCAGATCTCAGAGGGGAGACACAGCTGGCTGTCTGAGTGTGTAAGAGAGAGGCCTGCTGGGCGAAGTTCTCTGTAGTCTGGAGTGCCAGAGTTCAGTTGTCTACAGGGGAGTTAGGCTAGTCTTTAGCTACAGGGATTTCACCAGCAGGCAGCAATACTAGTGTTTTTATGGAGCGAGAAGCTCTCTGACATTTAGATTTTGTTGTCACCATTCTCGGAGCTATTCGCCTTGACTGAGGAATAGCCATTTTTCTTGAGGTGTCGTAATATAAATTGCCACTCATTAAGTATGTATCATGTTATATTGCAGTGGTTTTCCATCTAAAAGGCCTGGTAGCAGAGAATCCACAGCGACACGCTCATTTGGTACTGCTCTGTTAAAGGTTTTCAGAATTAATGTTCCCTCAACTGAGATTTGAATGTACGCAAATGACTTTGACTGGTTTCTGCTTGCTGCCGCCGTTACCTTGTCTTACTGAGGAAGGCCTGATGAATACTAAAGCCAGCTCCTTTTTCAGTTGTTTGGTGGTTTAGGCTATTCAAAAGCCACCTCCGTATGGATTTGAGGCCAACTTGAATTTGCGCTGGTAAAAAGCCTACAGTGTTTAGCCGCTAATCGCTAGTCTTAATTCAGCGCAGCTAGCTAATGATGAGCTTAATTTCTCCCCCTAGCTCTGTGTTTTTCCTCTCCATCCGTCTCATCAAAGGCTGGTTGTCTAACATGAGGGAGGAGAGTTACCACTCTAATCTAAAAGAATTAACCAGTAGTCTACACTCCACTCACAGATGAAGCAACAGTTTACGTATCCTGCACCGTGGAGTAACTAACTGGCTCATCAGTCTTAAAAAGAGGAATGCAATTATCATACATTTGGAATGAGGAGGATTCATTTGCATGTTCGTACTTATGGTGTGTAGATAACCCATGTGAGGACAACCCCAATATCCCACAATGCACTATGTCCTGACTCCTGTTCCATGGTGCTGTGCATTGCAGTACGCTACTATGACCTTGCTGAAGGCAGCAGGCACAGAGTTTCCCCCTCTCTCGCTCCTTCTAAACTACCCCCCTCTTCCCCCCCTCCTTTCTCTTCTCTCCTGCATAAACCAGCTCTCTCTCCCAAACCATCCCTCTCTTTCTTCACTCCCTCTCTCCTCCATTCTGGGAGATCCCACCCCCTCTTACCCTCTTATTACTGTCACCCTCCCACCCCATGATTACAGCGATTGGGCTGTCAGGCCTGTGATGATGATGATGATGATAGTGGGTGTCTCTATTTTCATCCTCACTCCCACTGCAGCGTCTCAGAGTACACCCACTAATCGACCCGCTACCACCTTCATTATGGAAAGGGAAGTAAGCAACGATCAGGAGCTGTATCCTAGTCTACTCTCACCTTTTATGAGAACCGCTTTCTTGCTTTTCAGTTGATGAGTATCTTTTTCTCTGTGAAAGAGTGATGACATTCCAGCTCCGTTTCAAGACACAAAAGGTCTTGTGATGTTCTGTTTGTCCTGTATGAGAGCTGGGTAGGATTCTTTCTGTCCCACAGTGGTTGTTAGCTCAATGGCCTTCACATCTGTCAGTTCAGTCAGAGCCCACGTCCCTTTCGGGGATAATTTAGCCAAATTCTCCATGGGACATTTTAGCTCACATCAATGTCAAATCAAATTGTATTGGTTGCATACACATATCTAGCAGATGTTATTGCGAGTGTAGCGAAATACTTGTTTCTCTAGCTCCAACAGTACAGTAGTATCTAACAATACACACACATCTAAAAGAATGGAATTAAGAAATTAGGATGAGCAATGTCTTTTTTGTTGATGGTTTTCCAAACATGCTTTCTTCTAGAAAGTAATAACATCATCTTGAATGTTTTAATCTGTTTAAATTGTTATTTTATAGCCCACAGCATGAGCCTGACAATGATGGATTTTTCGCATCAATATCCTCATAGGAACATCCCATTGTCGATCTAAATGCCAACCTCATAATTGAACCACTAGTAAACAGTCGTTAATTTAATATCAAGTCAGATATTTTAGCTCTGACTTTCTCATACAACAGCAGCTGTTTTAGGGGGTGTGCTTTGCCCCCCAAGTCCTCGACCCATATTTCTCTCTGTTGCTTGGTCGGCCAGGGCAGAATAGGAGAGATGGGGAGACCAGAGAGGGATAGACAGAGAACAAGGAAAGGTCCAAATTAGAACAAGTGTGTGAGATGGGAGGGCAAACTGAGGTTACAGATGTCATCCCAAAGAAACACAGACACACACATAAGATAAACACACACTCACCAAAGACACACACCCCAAAGACACACAGCCATAAGATTCCCTCCCCCAAACGAGTAATCTCCCTGATAGGACTAATTCAACCTGACAGGGTCTGTGTGCCATTGGCTGTTGTTGATCCTGGCAGCGGTTGTCAAGGGAACACAAACAGCAACATGGACTATGAGGTCTGACATCCTTATCCTGCCTTATTAATCTGTTCTCTACTATTCCCCCAGACGGTACTGTGGCCTCAGTGTGCACTTAGAGAGGAAGCTCTCCAGAGGATCTGATCGGCAAAATTGGGACTGTGCAAGCTGGCAAGCTTTGTTTAAAGACCTCTCTTATGCCTTCTTTCTTACCTCTCTTTCTATCCAAAACCCTGTGAGTGTATCCCCCTTATCTCCATCTGTCCTTGGCCCCCTGAGAACCACAGGCCATCTTAAATGACCCACAGTGATCTACAGTAGTCCTATTCAGCCTCCGGGAGGTTGCCACGATGGTAGCCAGGCCTGCAGCCTCCTGGACAATCACATCGCCACACTGTGGGATCGCCACAGTTGTTTCCCAGGTGGCAATCAAACGGGCAACCGTTTCCAGGGGCGATACAAAATGACCCTATCTAATTCACTCTCCTCTCTGACAACTGAAAGGTAAATTCAGAAGAGACTAACTAGTGCCTCTTCTGTAATCAAATTGTCAAACATCTGTGTGAAAGTGAAAAGTGTTGGGCTTGTGTTGTGTACTGTACCCATTATAGTGTCGTATTGCTTTTCTAGACCCCCCCCCACCCACCACCACCACCGTCACCAACGTCTCCTGTCCTGTCTGCTGGTGTCATCACCACTGGCAGGGGACACAGTGACAAGGCCACCTCAGCAGTCTGAGGCTTCTGGCTGTCACACACCGTGTCCTCATAATGCAGACTCTGTCACACGCTGTACTGTGTCCCCATAATGCAGACTGTCTGGACTGTACAGAGCTCAGCCCTGGATGGATGGAAAACTACTGGCTTTTCTAACCCTAGATCTACAGTGTTCTGAACTTCACTGTTATGTCAGCTTATGCTTATGGCATTAGATTCTGAGAATATTTGATGTGTCACTGTGAGTCTGCATATTTAGAATGTTTTACATGAGTCTGTAGTGTGTTTGGTGTGGATCCCAGGAAGAGTATTTGCTGTGTTAGCAGCAGCTAATGGGAATCCTAGTAAAATACTAATACTTGGCAGTACCATTGAGCAGCTTAGCGACATTAGCTCATATGGTTTGTCCTTTTCATTAACAATGTACTCATGGTACTGGACTTAATCCATGGTGCATGTACACTATCACATCTCATAGGATCAGTAACCTGTAGGTTACATATGTGTTGTGAAGGCATTCATCCAATGGGAAAGATCATCAAAGGCAGCTGAAGTGTTCGAACAATGTCTACTGCTCCCGGTCTTAAAGCCGTCGCTATGACGATGCCAACATATGGCTAGTTGTCCGGGTTAGCAGCTGCTCAGTGTGAGTGATCCCGGCTGAGGAATGGCAGCCATTTCAGCTATGCCACCCAAGAGCCACTGCCTGCCAAACACACACGCCTCCTCTCACCTCACCACTCTCTGTCTCTCTTTATCTCTCTATCTCTATTAATCTCTCTGTCTCTATTAATCTCTCTGTCTCTATTAATCTCTCTGTCTCTATTAATCTCTCTGTCTCTATTAATCTCTCTGTCTCTATTAATCTCTCTGTCTCTATTAATCTCTCTGTCTCTATTAATCTCTCTATCTCTATTAATCTCTCTGTCTCTATTAATCTCTCTGTCTCTATTAATCTCTCTGTCTCTATTAATCTCTCTATCTCTATTAATCTCTCTGTCTCTATTAATCTCTCTGTCTCTGTTTATCTGTCTCTGTTTATCTCTTTGTCTCTGTCTGTGTCTGTCTCCTGTCTGTCTCTGTCGTCTCCTGTCTCCTATCTCCTGTCTCTGTCTGTTTGTCTCTCTCAGCCTCCAATGGCTATTGATTTTGATTTTGCCTCACAACTGCCAAGTCAAGTCATCCATTCATGTATTAAGTCAGCATGACAGAGTTTCTGGCTGAGCCCTACAAATGATGTGTGGGGATGGAGGAGATTTTGAATCTGTATTGGAAGAGGATTTTGGTTAATGTGTTATGATGGCTGTTGCTGTTTTGAGTTGGGAAATGTATAAATCTGCAGTCCTGAGAGAGAAGGTCCTCCAGCAGACTGCTCTCCATCTGCTCCAGAGTCCAGGCCCACCACACACAGTCCCTCTTCCACTGCCTCAACCCCCAAGCTTCTGTGGCTGTCCCATCTGCCTACCTAACTGGCTCCAACCAGTCAACTCTCTCTCCCCTCTCCCAGGGTATGAGTGGGATGTGTGGGGGTGAGATGATGATGATGATGATAAAGGAATCCCCTTCCTGCCTGTCCACCCACTGATTCTCCCTACCTGCCTGGGCTGAATGCACACCATCAAAGTAATGCAGAGGAGCTTGTGTGTGTGTGTGTGTGTGTGTGTGTGTGTGTGTGTGTGTGTGTGTGTGTGTGTGTGTGTGTGTGTGTGTGTGTGTGTGTGTGTGTGTGTGGATAAGTAATGTAGGCGTAACTCCCTCTGCTTTGTGTGATTAAATCATGGTGGCTATAGATATTACATGAGAGAAAGAAGAGGTGGAAGACAGGTTGACGTTTATTGTCATGAATCTTGCCCTGGAGGCAGAACTGAGAGATGTCCACTAGTAGGGCCAGCTGCAAGTCAAAATGAATGTACGGTTAGGGTTAGGCATTAGGGTTAGCAGTGTGGTTAAGGTTAGGTTTAGAATCATGTGCCAGCTAGTGACCAATCTGCAGAGCTGCCTCCAGGGCAATATTCAGGTGGAGGTGGAGAGAAGACAAAATGGAGATGGAAGGTGAAAGAGAGAGAGATAAAGTAAGGGCCTACGCAACAGAAATGCTTGCTGCAGTGATTTCCTCACATGACAGTGTATTTAGACTCTGCAGTACTTTATTGTTGTGATGTTTTGACCCTCAGCTCTTTGCTATAAGCTGCAAAGTGTTACCTCGTCCATTGTGGCACTGACCTTAGCAACCATGGAAGAGCTATCACATCACAGACAGATTTTAATTGGGCTGTTCGAGCGAGCCGTCAGCATGTAGCAACACACACACACACACACACACACACACACACACACACACACACACACACACACACACACACACACACACACAGACAAACACACACAAATCACAGTGATGCGCTTCAAAAATAATAGGATCCAGCTCAAATCTAATGGTGAGTTTACATCATTCAAAGACATGACCGGAGAGTAGGATCCAGCTCAAATCTAATGGTGATGTTTAGTAGAATCATCTGAAAGACTATGTCCCGGAGAGTGGGATCCAGCTCTAATCTAATGGTGATGTTTAGTAGGATCATCTGAAAGACTATGTCCCGGAGAGTGGGATCCAGCTCTAATCTAATGGTGATGTTTAGTAGGATCATCTGAAAGACTATGTCCCGGAGAGTGGGATCCAGCTCTAATCTAATGGTGATGTTTAGTAGGATCATCTGAAAGACTATGTCCCGGAGAGTGGGATCCAGCTCTAATCTAATGGTGATGTTTAGTAGAATCATCTGAAAGACTATGTCCCGGAGAGTGGGATCCAGCTCTAATCTAATGGTGATGTTTAGTAGAATCATCTGAAAGACTATGTCCCGGAGAGTGGGATCCAACTCTAATCTAATGGTGATGTTTAGTAGAATCATCTGAAAGACTATGTCCCGGAGAGTGGGATCCAGCTCTAATCTAATGGTGATGTTTAGTAGAATCATCTGAAAGACTATGTCCCGGAGAGTGGGATCCAACTCTTAATCTAATGGTGATGTTTAGTAGAACCATCTGAAAGACTATGTCCCGGAGAGTGGGATCCAGCTCTAATCTAATGGTGATGTTTAGTAGAACCATCTGAAAGACTATGTCCCGGAGAGTGGGATGTTCACACAGAGATTATGCAATGGGGTGTGAAACGATTTGATTCCCATTCGGCTTCTGTCTGCAAATTAAATGGTGGATGAGTTACTGTTTCCATAAAGGAAATGAGTTGATTCTCCACAGAGATGCATGGTATGGGTACACCCCATTGAACAGACCTTTTAGAAGATGTCTTGCGAGGGCCCATAATATTTCTATAACTAGTGCCCAGAGTTTTTCCTCTAAACTCAAGGACCGACACATGATTCCTCTTCTAGCTTACCTTCCTCTGCACATCTCACTCTTTCTCCCTCTCCCCCTCTCCCCAGATCACCTGTCTCCAGGACTTCTTCGGCGAGGACGATGTGTTCATCGCGTGCGGACCAGAGAAGTACCGCTACGCCCAGGATGACTTCCTGTTGGATCACAGTGGTAAGGATACTGGTAGGCCTGACTAACTAAATCTAACATCACCTGTATGTTGTGAAACTTTGGTCTCTCTCATAGAAATAGATGTAGATTCCTGTTCTAGTGTCTATATTTCTATGGCCTCTCTGTCCCAACCCTTTCCTCCCTCTTTCCTTCCTATTTCCTTCATAGGGTGCGTGGGACATGCCAGGTCTCCCTCGGTAAAGTGGTCTTCTGACCTCAATGGGTCTTCCTGGTTAAATAAAGGTCATAAAAATTGCACACTATTCCCTATAGAGTCTCCATAGGGCTCTGGTGAAAAGAAGTGTACTCTATTGGGAATAGGTTGCCATTTTGAACTCACCCCTCCTTTCTGTTTAAAAGATATATATATTTCACCATTATTTAACTGGGTAGGCTAGTTGAGGACAAGTTCTCATTTGCAACTGCGACCTGGCCAAGATAAAGTGTAGCAATTCGACACATGCAACAACACAGAGTTTCACATGGAATTAACAAAACATACAGTCAATAATACAGTAGAACAAAAGAAAACAAAAAGTCTATATACAGTGAGTGCAAATGAAACAAGTTAAGGAAATAAATAGGCCATGGTGGCGAAGTAATTACAATATAGCAATTAAACACTGGAATGGTAGATCGGCAGAAGATGAATGTGCAAGTAGAGATACTGGGGTGCAAAGGAGCAAAATAAATAAATACAGTATGGTGGGTAGTGTATGGGGCTTTGGTGACAAAACGGATGGCACTGTGATAGACTGCATCCAGTTTGTTGAGTAGAGTGTTGGAGGCTAAAAAAAGTTGAGGATCGGTAGGATGGTCAGTTTTAGAGGGTATGTTTGGCAGCATGAGTGAAGGATGCTTTGTTGCGATATAGGAAGCCGATTCTAGATTTAATTTTGGATTGGAGATGCTTAATGTGAGTCTGGAAGAAGAGTTTACAGTCTAACCAGAGACCCAGGTATTTGTAGTTGTCCACATATTCTAAGTCAGAGCCGTCCAGAGTAGTGATGAAGGTGCGGGCAGTGATCGATTGAATAGCATGCAGTGTCCAAGGAGGGGCCAGAAGTATACAGAATGGTGTCGTCTATGTAGAGGTGGATCAGATCATCACCAGCAGCAAGAGCAACATCTTTGATGTATACAGAAAAGAGAGTCAGCCCGAGAATTGAACCCTGTGGCACACCCATAGAGACTGTCAGAGGTCCGGACAACAGGCCCTCCGATTTGACACACTGAACTCTATCAGAGAAGTAGTTGGTAAACCAGGCGAGGCAATCATTTGAGAAACCAAGGCTGTCGAGTCTGCCAATAAGAATGTTGTGATTGACAGAGTTGAAAGCCTTGGCCAGGTCGATGAATACGGCTGCACAGTAATGTCTCTTATTGATGACGGTTATGATGTCGTTTAGGACCTTGAGCGTGGCTGAGGTGCACCCATGACCAGCTCTGAAACCAGATTGTATAGCGGAGAAGGTACGGTGGGATTCGAAATGGTCGGTAATCTGTTGGTTAACTTGGCTTTCGAAGACCTTAGAAAGACAGGGTAGGATAGATATAGGTCTGTAGCAGTTTGGGTCTAGAGTGTCACCCCCTTTGAAGAGGGGGATGACCGCGGCAGCTTTCCAATCTATGGGAATCTCAGACGATACAAAAGACAGGTTGAACAGGGTAGTGATAGGGGTTGCAACAATTGCGGCAGATAATTTTAGAAAGAGAGGGTCCAGATTGTCTAGCCCGGCTGATTTGTAGGGATCCAGATTTTGCAGTTCTTTCAGAACATCAGCTATCTGGATTTGGGTGAAGGAGAAATGGTGGGGCTTTGGCGGATTGCTGTGGAGAGTGCCTGGCAGTTGACCAGGGTAAGGGTAGCCAGGTGGAAAGCATGGCCAGCCGTAGAGAAATGCTTATTGAAATTCTCAATTATAGTGGATTTATCGGTGGTAACAGTGGTTCCTAGCCTCAGAGCAGTGGGCAGCTGGGAGGTGCTCTTATTCTCCATGGACTTTACAGTGTCCCAAAACCTTTTTGAGTTAGTACTACAGGATGCAAATGTCTGTTTGAAAAAGCTAGCCTTAGCTTAGCAGACTATGTCTCTAATAGTATAGTGTAAATTCCCTAAAGAGATGTCAATGCCAACCACTTTCCCATTTTCATACTAGAAGTCAGGATGAAGTGTGTCTGAACGGTGTAACATGATAATTATCTGTCAACCACACAATAGTGAACGTTCATTTTCTCAGTTGAATGAGTCTCATAATTGTTCTAAAAGTGGTTCCGGTGACTCGTGATGCTTAATCATGACTCTAACATAGTGTGATCATCACTCAATATCTGAATTCATTCCTCTCCTCCAAGAGAAGGAAACTATTGATTACAGTATGTGTGAGACTATCGGTCTGAACACACACAGATTCCTGCCTTCTGTAGGGGAAAGTGGCTGCAGTCACATTTTGTAGGGTGTAGTTGTAGTAGTTCATTCCATACCAGGGTTCTTCAGTGACTGTCATTATGTGAATATGTACCATCCCCATGTTGAGAAGAAGACGTTCTTGAAAATCACTTAAAATATGTCCGCAGCGATACCCCCTACTGCAGCAGGATATGGCCTCTTTAGTCCATAGCTAACCCATTGTTATCTTAAGCAGGCCGATGTCAGTACAACTCCTCTGCAGTCCCCTATCCTCTGTGCTAGATAAGGTGGAGACAGGATGTACTGTATATAAAATCCAAACAGGCTAATTTCAGACACTTCTCCGAACTATTCCCAAGGTTCTAGCTACATCCTGTTTTCTTAGTGTTGCTCCTGTAACAGCGTCTGCTAAATGGGATATATTATAACATTTAAAGCTGCAATATGTCACTTTTTGGACAACCTGACAAAATTCACATAGAAATGTGAGGTATAGATATGTCACTCACATTGAAAGCAAGTCTAAGAAGCGGTAGATCTGTTCTATGTGCACTATTTCTATATGGCCCATTTTTAAGTTTAGTTTTTGTGTCTTTACTTTCGGTTTTGTACACCAGCTGAAAATATATTTCACAGCAGTTTAGATACAATGATTCTCTACACTATACTTGCTTGTTTTTTCACATAAACAGAAATTAGGCAAACTATTAGAATGTTAGCAGCAAGGAAATGGCATAGTGCATCTGTTAAACACACACACACACACACACACACACACAGGTGTAAACACTGTTTGTTCTAACAATGATTGTTTAGTTTCTTCAGCTGAATCTGTTCTTCAGTTGTTTTAGAGCTTCCTTGTCCTACTTCTCCTGCCAGGCTCCATTTGAAGAATTAGGTCTTCTCAAAAACAAGTGTTTGCTCTAGGTACCTCTTTTCAGCTGCTAAGTCTTTGCACAGTGTCTTACAGGAGTCCCAAGGGGCTGTTGCACTGTCAGACTCAATTGTGGAGAACAGTGTCAAATCCAAACATGCTTTAGGGAACGATATAAAAAGTCAACACTGCAAGTTTACAAACTTGCATGGTACAGTAGCTAGCATCGTAGTAAACTGAATCGCACCTGGGGTCTGCTCCAATAACAGGCTTGGGTCACGTCCACTTTATAGGGAATCATTTGTCTCCAATTGGCCACAGCTGGTTGGTACCTCCTCTGTGTTCATGGTGTCATAATAGCGTTTAACACTGTAACACCCCCCAATTAACAGCATCTGACATGAACCCAGACAGTTTAACCACTAATCTCATTACAGTAACCAGTCATATGCTGCTCCTGAACGCAGCTCGCTCTGTCGTCAACACTGCTAAAACAACTCTGTATCACAGGTGGTTGGTGGCACCTCAATTAGGGAGGACGGGGCTCGTGGTAACGGCTGAAGCGGGATCAGTGGAATGGTATCAAATACATCAGACACGTGGTTTCCATGTGTTTGATACCATTCCATTCACTCGGTTCCAGCCATTGTTATGAGCCGTCCTCCCCTCAGCAGCCTCCACTGTTTTATGTGTCTGTGCAACACCACCAAAACAGTTGAACCACCAACCTCGTTACCCCGACACCTACTGCTCCAGCAGCGCAGCTCTGTCAGCTGGTGTACGCACCTCTGTGAAACACTTCTAACACAACAGCATTGGTAGCAGCGCAGCAGGCAGCAAACACAATAGCGTAATTACCACAGCTTGTGCATTTTTCATGGAGTTTTGGAGCGCACAGAGCCACAGACGACTGCACATGTGGTGTTCGTTTGGAAAAAGCAAATGCTTAACTGAGTTTTTTTTGTGGAAAGCTCTCTGCGTGAATTAAACATTCTTAACTTCTTGAACACTCCGTACTTAATGCTTTCTCAAAGAGAGCCAATTATATTATAGAGCTAGTTCCTAGCTGGAGCTATTTTAAAATAGTTTGACTGGAACACTGGGAACTGTATTGAATTGTGCTAGATGGGAAATGAGGTGACGGTGTCAGTGTGTGACGGTGTCAGTGTGTGTGGTTTTAACCCTGTGTGTGTTGTCTTCACAGAATGCCGGGTGCTCAAGTCCTCATACTCTGCTCGCTCGCCCACTCCAACGAGGGCTGCTGGGAGCAAGAGCCCTGGACTCTCACGCCGTATCAAGTCCCCTGGCATAGGTATACACATGCATGCACGTACACACAAACACACACACACACAGTTATTGGGTGATGGACTGAGTAACTGATTTTCATCTGACACTAACTAGTGTAATCACCTCAAAAAGAGTTTCATGATTTTGGCAGGCTACAGGCCATATGGCCAATTACCGAACACTTATCTTAAGCTCAGGTGAAAATTGATTTGGAAGCTTTAAGTTGGACATTGAAACCTTGAGCTGTAAAACTCTATTTCTCTCTGCAGTAAGAAGACCAATCCATTACTCCACCAGTAGCCAGTCTCCTGTTAAATCCCCAGGTAAGCCTGTTGACATCCTGCACTGCCCACTCTATTGGCCCATTACCCCACCACAACAAACCATTCATTTTCATCTACCTAGCTATCATTACTAGGACCTTGAGTTTTCCCCTGAGCATGAAGCCTAACCAAGAATAACTCCTGGCCTTAATCATCTCTACAATATGTTAAAAATAATCACTACATGAGTCTTTCTCAGAGAGGGCACCAATTAAACCCTTTTGAAGTTCCTGACTGCTTGAAGTCTTGGTCAGTACACCCGTGGCCTGAGGTTGACCTTGTGGCTGACGGGGCCCTGTGAGAGGTCCAGTTAGTCTCTTTCAGTACAGTATATTGTAATGTCAGTCAGACTCCTGCTGTGTAGGGAAGTGCCATCAATTGCTCAGAAGAAGCTCTGCTCCACTGTGGACCTCCCTGGCCTGCCACCCTGACCCAAGACTATTTAAAGATCTCTGAATATCGCTCTCTCTTTCTCCCTCTCTCTTTCTCTGGCTCTTGCTCTCTCCTCTTTTTCACTCTCTATTTTTCTCTCTCCTCTCTTCCTGGCCGTGGCCCAGAAACTCTCTCTGGCTTCTACAGTATGCATCTAATCTGAGCACAGACTGGTGCAGTCCCGGCTGATACCAACCCATGTACTAAATTAGCCTCAGTGCTTTAGTCTTCAGCTGCTTTCACTGAGCCCTTCTAATTGAATTGAATAATCACATCAGTTGTCTGTCTGGCATCACATTCCCTCGTAGGTGCTGTACTGTAGTGCTTCTGATTGCTATTCGCAGGTCCAGATTGGTTGTCTCAGGGAACGGGTACAGCGTGTGGCAGTGTACCTGCCAAGAACCTAGAGTGTGTGGCAGATGAGGCCTTTCACAGAAATACACTACCATTACCAATACAGCCGACTTCTCCAATGAAAGGCCCTGTTGTTTGAGGAGAGGACTGTTTGTGACACAGGGAGGTCCCTGTAGGTAGGCTGCTTGAGGTACCATTGAACCCTCAGGGTCGTAGCTTTCGTGTGGCCTTAGCTGCAGACAGATTATCCAGGCAGCCTGCGGAGGCACCTGGGTGTGACCCTGCGTGTCTGTCTGCTGGAGCCAAACACAACCTGCTTCCCCCCACAGGGGACCGGACAGGAAGTTGGACAGTCACACACAGTTCTAGACACGAAACGCCACACTACACCTGATGAAAATCTAGCACTCGGCGATCTGGAGATATGTTAGTACAGAGCTTTGACAACTCAGTGAAAGTAAACCCATTCAAAGTGAACTTTATTGTGTCACAAATGGATTTCCTGCCCTATCTTATATCACTTCCTGTGATAGAGGCATTTCCTTTAGTATTCAAAGAAATGAAGAAAAATAGAATACACAATGTAATAACAGTTACACACTTTTAACCAGCCACATCTCTCCAGAGGAAAAAGGACTTCCTCTCTCGTTTGCCCTTCCCCACATCAGCACATCCTGTTGGGCCAGCCCTAGTCCTATCATTGTCTTACTGTGGCTTCCTCCCTCTCTCCTTCCCTCTTTTCTCTCTCTCTCTCCTCTCCAGTCAATGGTGTCCCCAGCAGTACGATCTCCACCCCCAAGTCCACCAAATCCAGCAGCTCCTCCCCCACCAGCCCCCGCAGTATACACAGCTTCAAGGTAAGTCACACACACACACACACACACACACACACACACACACACACACACACACACACACACACACACACACACACACACACACACACACACACACACCACCTATAATCTCCAGATAATTATATTGTACTGTATGTACCTGTATAGGAAGAGTGATATGCTATAAATAACCATATAGTAGCAAATGATTTAACCTCAAGTGCATTAGATCAGGAATAGTGGTTGGCCAGAACACTTGAATCTGTTGACAGTGGGGACAACAGCACTTAAACGTTCTCTAGATGATTATTACAGTTTGGCAACACCTACACCGTGTTTACTTGGCAGGTCCATAACGTTTATTGTAACTTAGTTACTCTGAAAGACATCACAAAGTAACAAATTGAAAAGAAAGATTGATGATGTAATCCACCCAGTTCAAAGGTGTTTCACCTTGAGATTGTACTAAATAATGCATACATTTTTCTAGTCCAGGTAACAAAAATAAGCCTTATGGTTCGTGTACTTCTAGAAGTGTTGAAAGAGCTTCTCTTCCATAATAGAAAAGATTACTGAGATGACTTGGCGGATTCTGTCGCATGTGAAAGCCAAGAATGCTTGAAAAAGGAGTCTTATAATAACCCATATAACCTATTCAAACAGCCATCACAGCTCTCTCTTTTGGAAAAAGCCTCTCGTCAAATTATTCATTATTTTCAACATTGGTCATCATTTCGATCCATTAAAAGTTTGTGTTTCCTCTTTCTGTGCCTGATAGGTGACAGTAGGGGAGGCCTATCCATTAAGATAGTTCTCAACACCCTGTACTGTTCTGAAGGGCAGAACACTTATTTTACGCCAAATGCATAATTAACACAGTGATATACATACCTGCTCACTTTCTTTTGAGTTTGGGTAGGCACACAACGTCCACAGAATGGAGAACTGTAAGAGCAATACAGAAGAGATGTGTTTTTGTAGAATCGTCTTCTATCTTTCCATTGAGCTACCTATCTAATAATGGATTATAAAGTCGAATATCAAACATTTTCTTACCAAACTATACTGAACACAAATATACATCCAACATGCAACAATTTCAAAGATTTTTACTGAGTTACAGTTCATATAAGGAAATCAGTCAATTGAAATACATTCAAAAGGCCTTCACAAGTACAGTCAAATGCTTAACTTGCTAGCCCTTCCCAATGCAGTATTCAATAGCAAATAGTATAACAAAAAAAAACACATAAGGGAGGGAAAAAAACCAACAGAAGTAAGCCATATAAAGGGTAAGTGCCAGTACCAAACTATACAATTTAATTGCGGGGGTGTTTTGTATTAGTTTCCTGTCAGAACTCTGAAGCACTATTAAACACTACGGGGATCCATGAGCAAGTTATCCTGACGCACTCTGTCATGGCATTATATTGGATTTCAAATGCATGCTACTTAAAGCAAAACCATTAGTCAATGTCCCTAGATCCCAGGGCTTAGTTCTGGATCGATGTTATGAAGCGGACCTGTCCTGTTGTATTACTCTGGAGATGTAACTGGCTAATTCGATCGCCCTGCAAGTATTGATGTCAAAACAAAGCATTGGATTGGGAGTTGCGTAACCAACAGATGTGCCCAGCCAACCTTGACCTCTAATCCATTGTGTGCGCCATTTTTGATATTTATAGTTGCCATGGTGATGCGTGTGTCCAGGTTTTGACTTGAGTGGTGGTTGAAAGGGGAAGGATGCTGACCTCCAGTTTTCTTTTTCTCTCCTACCCTCCTCTCTTCATCTCTTACTTTCTCTCCTCCTTTCCAGATTCCGCCACATCACACGTCTGCCACCAATGTGAACGGGTCTTCACACAGTCTGGAGCTGGCCTATAACATGAGTCCTGAGGGTAGGTGTCCCCTTCTCTGACATTTTCTTAATTTCCATTTTCTCTCCTACTCCTCCTTGCCTCGCCACTCCACTCCTGTCCTCATCCCTCCCTTCTCCTCTCAATCTCTCCCTTCTCCTCCCCTCTCCTCCCTTTTCCTCTTCTGTTCTCCTCTCCTCCTTTCTCCTCCCCTCCCTACTCTTCTTCCACTCCCCTCTCAATGCCTCCCTTCTCTTCTTCTGTTCTCCTCTTCTCCTCTCCTCCCTTCTACTCCTCTCCTCTCTTTACCCTGTGTCATCCTGTCTCTGTGCCAACTCTCACAGCTCCTGCCTGCACTCACTCACCCCTAAACACGTGGCCCAATGCATCCCCAATCCCCCCTAGGGCCTCAATGCAGGTTTTGTTATATTAGAATTGCTTCCTCAGCGACACGTGTCGCATCACAGCACTCACAACAGAGGGACAGAGAAGTGTGATGCGGAGAACAAGTGAAAAGATCTGTGTGCTTCTGCGTGAGACAGCCAGGCGGTATCAACACGTCCTTGGGCTGTGTGTCTGCATAATATTGTTGTTTCCTCTTTAGGAGAGGCCATACATTAGTTCTAGGGTAGGAGCTAGGCTGCCTGGGTTAATGGGCAATTAATGACTTTATACTTTGATTAGATTAAAATGCGATTAAAACGAGATCATATTCATTTCACTGAAATGCAAGTTTTACCAGAGTTTTACCAGAGTAAGTACTTGTAGGTATTGTACGTCATTCTCCACTGAGTGTCTAAAACATTATGAACACCTGCTCTTTCCATGACAGACTGACCAGGTGAATCCAGGTGAAAGCTATGATCCCTTATTGATGTCACTTGTTAAATCCACTTCAATCAGTGTAGATGAAGGGGAGGAGACGGGTTAAAGAATAATTTTTAAGCCTTGAGACAATTGAGACATGGATTGTGTATGTGCGCCATTCAGAGGGTGTAGGATCAAGACAAAAGATTGAAGTGCCTTTGAACGGGGTATGATAGTAGGTGCCAGGTGCACCAGTTTGTGTCAAGAACTGCAACGCTGCTGGGTTGACGCTCAACAGTTTCCTGTCTGTATCAGAATGGTCCAACACCCAAAAGACATCCAACCAACTTGACACAACTGTGGGAAGCATTGGAGTCAACATCGGCCAGCATTCCTGTTGAACTCTTTCGACACCTTGTCCTTGCCCCGACTAATTGAGGCTGTTCTGAGGGCAAAAGGTGGGGGTGCAACTCAAATATTAGGAGGGTGTTCTTAATGTTTTGTTCAGTCTGTATATATGTGGGCCACAGGAAGTAACTGAAAGAGCATTCTGATGTGCCCCGTTGTAACACGTCTCTCCTCATCAGTTAACGGCAACAGCTGTAGCTCTATCACAACCGTCCTGGATAAGTACAAGGTCGGCAAGGTCATAGGAGACGGAAACTTTGCCGTGGTGAAAGACTGTGTAGAACGGTATGTAAATTCAGAATATTACATTTCTTTACATCTCATTGATGGATTTTCATATTTGTAATGAATGTTCACTAGGCTGTTGGACTTAAAAAGCCCTATTTATAAATGACCACATTGATCAGTAGCTTTCAATGTGACTTAATAAGCGCCACGTCAGATGTCATAACTGCTTCTAAGGCTTAATGACAGCAGGCATTTATTTATAGAATTTAAGTAAGCATTTACTGTTTGTGTATGTGCGTGTGTCTGGGGTTCAGCCCATGAAATCCACTTCATTACCGTTTCCCTTCTGACTCAGCAGTTTGTCTGTAATATACAGAGAGAAGACTCCTTCCTCTAATCAGAAGGGCTAAACTCTCCAATACACCATCATGCACTGTCTGATGCTTCAGCCTATGTTGGGGATGCAACACTGTTCAGTCTACTGTTGGATAGAAATTAGAATCTTAGTTTGTGATGAAACACTAAAAAAAGTGCCTTTCAAACTTGTTAAAAAATGTTTTGGTTTGGCAGATGGTTGCACATGATTTGGGTTGGTTTGAAGGATTTACAGTAAACACAATATACCATGATTTGAAGGACTAGTGTTGCTGCATGTCTTTATAGGTCCACTGGGAAGGAGTATGCACTGAAGATCATTGACAAGGCCAAGTGCAGTGGAAAGGTAAGACAGCAAGAGAGAGAGAATATGTTGTTGCCACTGTATTTCTTTGACTGTGTCACCCAATAGCAGCTGAGCTCAGCAACCCAGGTTGTAACGTGGTGAATGAATGTAAGTGTTGCTGACAGTCCCAGTACCATGTATCAAGAGAGACTGTTCTCTCAGACAGTGTTGCTGACAGGAGTCATATATCCAGGCTGTTCTCTCAGACAGTGTTGCTGACGGAGTCCCAGTACCATGTATCAACAGAGGATGTTCTCTCAGACAGTGTTGCTGACGGAGTCCCAGTACCGTGTATCAACAGAGACTGTTCTCTCAGACGGTGATGCTGACAGTCCCAGTACCATGTATCAACAAAGACTGTTCTCTCAGACAGTGTTGCTGACAGTCCCAGTACCATGTATAAACAGAGACTGTTCTCTCAGACGGTGATGCTGACAGTCCCAGTACCATGAATCAACAGAGACTGTTCTCTCAGACAGTGTTGCTGACAGTCCCAGTACCATGTATCAACAGAGACTGTTCTCTCAGACGGTGTTGCTGACAGTCCCAGTACCATGTATCAACAGAGGCTGTTCTCTCAGACAGTGTTGCTGACAGTCCCAGTACCATGTATCAACAGAGACTGTTCTCTCAGACGGTGTTGCTGACAGTCCCAGTACCATGTATCAACAGAGACTGTTCTCTCAGACAGTGTTGCTGACAGTCCCAGTACCATGTATCAACAGAGAGACTGTTCTCTCAGACAGTGTTGTTCTCTGACGGTGTTGCTGACAGTCCCAGTACCATGTATCAACAGAGGCTGTTCTCTCAGACAGTGTTGCTGACAGTCCCAGTACCATGTATCAACAGAGGCTGTTCTCTCAGACAGTGTTGCTGACAGTCCCAGTACCATGTATCAACAGAGACTGTTCTCTCAGACGGTGTTGCTGACAGTCCCAGTACCATGTATCAACAAAGACTGTTCTCTCAGACAGTGATGCTGACAGTCCCAGTACCATGTATCAACAGAGAGACTGTTCTCTCAGACGATGTTGCTGACAGCCCCAGTACCATGTATCAACAGAGAGACTGTTCTCTCAGACGATGTTGCTGACAAGAGTCCCAGTACCATCTATCAACAGAGGCTGTTCTCTCAGACAGTGTTGCTGACAAAAATCCCAGTACCATGTATCAACAGAGGCTGTTCTCTCAGACGGTGTTGCTGACAAGAGTCCCAGTACCATGTATCAACAGAGGATGTTCTCTCAGACAGTGTTACTAAAAAGAGTCCCAGTACCATGTATCAACAGAGAGACTGTTCTCTCAGACGGTGTTGCTGACAGTCCCAGTACCATGTATCAACAGAGGATGTTCTCTCAGACAGTGTTGTTGACAAGAGTCCCAGTACCATGTATCAACAGAGAGACTGTTCTCTCAGACGGTGTTGCTGACAAAAATCCCAGTACCATGTATCAACAGAGACTGTTCTCTCAGACGGTGTTGCTGACAGTCCCAGTACCATGTATCAACAGAGACTGTTCTCTCAGACGGTGTTGCTGACAAGAGTCCCAGTACCATGTATCAACAGATACTGTTCTCTCAGACGGTGTTGCTGACAGTCCCAGTACCATGTATCAACAGAAACTGTTCTCTCAGACAGTGTTGCTGGCAGTCCCAGTACCATGTATCAACAGATACTGTTCTCTCAGACAGTGTTGCTGACAAGAGTCCCAGTACCATGTATCAACAGAGACTGTTCTCTCAGACGGTGTTGCTGACGGAGTCCCAGTACCATGTATCAACAGAGGCTGTTCTCTCAGACAGTGTTGCTGACAGTCCCAGTACCATGTATCAACAGAGACTGTTCTCTCAGACAGTGTTGCTGACAGTCCCAGTACCATGTATCAACAGAGACTGTTCTCTCAGACAGTGTTGCTGACGGAGTCCCAGTACCATGTATCAACAGAGACTGTTCTCTCAGACAGTGTTGCTGACAGTCCCAGTACCATATATAAACAGAGACTGTTCTCTCAGACAGTGTTGCTGACAGTCCCAGTACCATGTATCACCAGAGACTGTTCTCTCAGACAGTGTTGCTGACAGTCCCAGTACCATGTATCAACAGAGACTGTTCTCTCAGACAGTGTTGCTGACAGTCCCAGTACCATGTATCACCAGAGACTGTTCTCTCAGACAGTGTTGCTGACAGTCCCAGTACCATGTATCAACAGAGGCTGTTCTCTCAGACAGTGTTGCTGACAGTCCCAGTACCATGTATCAACAGAGACTGTTCTCTCAGACAGTGTTGCTGGCAGTCCCAGTACCATGTATCAACAGAGACTGTTCTCTCAGACAGTGTTGCTGGCAGTCCCAGTACCATGTATCAACAGAGACTGTTCTCTCAGACAGTGTTGCTGACAGTCCCAGTACCATATATCAACAGAGGCTGTTCTCTCAGACAGTGTTGCTGACAGTCCCAGTACCATGTATCAACAGAGAGACTGTTCTCTCAGACAGTGTTGCTGACAGTCCCAGTACCATGTATCAACAGAGGCTGTTCTCTCAGACAAGAGGACACTCTAAATAAATGACTATTGATTGCTCTGGTCTCTTAACTATCTAATGAAGGTTTAGCCTCTCAGCTCAAGGTGATGTATATCATGTATCTGTCAGAGCAGCTGACATTAGAGAAAACATGAATAAAACATGATAAATCTCTAATCTGATTCCATATAAACAGGATCAAAGACCAACCCAATGAACTACTACATGTCTGTCTGCCTGGGGGTTAATAATGCAGGGTTGAATACCTAACCACTGTCCACTCTCTGTGTGTGTTTGCGCATGTATGTGTGTGTGCAGGAGCACCTGATAGAGAATGAGGTGGCAGTGCTGAGGAGAGTCAAACACCCCAACATTATCCAGCTGATAGACGAAGTGGACACACCCACTGAACTCTACCTGGTCATGGAGCTGGTCAAGGTACGTTCAACCACTACAGACCTCTACAGTATCTATTTACCCACTACTGACCTCTACAGTATCTATTTAACCACTACTGACCTCTACAGTATCTTGTTAACCACTACTGACCTCTACAGTATCTAGTCAACCACTACAGTATCTAGTCAACCACTACTGACCTCTACAGTATCTAGTCAACCACTACTGACCACTACAGTATCTAGTCAACCACTACAGTATCTAGTCAACCACTACTGACCTCTACAGTATCTAGTCAACCACTACAGTATCTAGTCAACCACTACTGACCTCTACAGTATCTAGTCAACCACTACTGACCTCTACAGTATCTAGTCAACCACTACTGACCTCTACAGTATCTAGTCAACCACTACTGACCTCTACAGTATCTAGTCAAACACTACTGACTTCTACAGTATCTAGTCAACCACTACAGTATCTAGTCAACCACTACTGACCTCTACAGTATCTATTCAACCACTACTGACCACTACAGTATCTAGTCAACCACTACAGTATCTAGTCAACCACTACTGACCTCTACAGTATCTAGTCAACCACTACTGACCTCTATAGTATCTAGTCAACCACTGCTGACCTCTACAGTATCTAGTCAACCACTGCTGACCACTACAATATCTAGTCAACCACTGCTGACCTCTACAGTATCTAGTCAACCACTACTGACCTCTACAGTATCTAGTCAACCACTACAGTATCTAGTCAACCACTACTGACCTCTACAGTATCTATTCAACCACTACAGTATCTAGTCAACCACTACTGACTTCTACAGTATCTAGTCGACCACTACAGTATCTAGTCAACCACTACTGACCTCTACAGTATCTAGTCAACCACTACAGTATCTAGTCAACCACTACTGACCTCTACAGTATCTATTCAACCACTACAGTATCTAGTCAACCACTACTGACTTCTACAGTATCTAGTCAACCACTACAGTATATCGTCAACCACTACTGACCTCTACAGTATCTATTCAACCACTACAGTATCTAGTCAACCACTACAGTATCTAGTCAACCACTACTGACTTCTACAGTATCTAGTCAACCACTACAGTATCTAGTCAACCACTACTGACCTCTACAGTATCTAGTCAACCACTACAGTATCTAGTCAACCACTACTGACCTCCACAGTATCTATTCAACCACTACTGACCTCTACAGTATCTAGTCCACCACTACTGACCTCTACAGTATCTAGTCAACCACTGCTGACCTCTACAGTATCTAGTCAACCACTACTGACCTCTACAGTATCTAGTCAACCACTACTGACCTCTACAGTATCTAGTCAACCACTACTGACCTCTACAGTATCTAGTCAAACACTACTGACTTCTACAGTATCTAGTCAACCACTACAGTATCTAGTCAACCACTACTGACCTCTACAGTATCTATTCAACCACTACTGACCACTACAGTATCTAGTCAACCACTACAGTATCTAGTCAACCACTACTGACCTCTACAGTATCTAGTCAACCACTACTGACCTCTATAGTATCTAGTCAACCACTGCTGACCTCTACAGTATCTATTCAACCACTACTGACCTATACAGTATCTAGTCAACCACTACTGACCTCTACAGTATTTATTCAACCACTACTGACCTCTACAGTATCTAGTCAACCACTACAGTATCTAGTCAACCACTACTGACCACTGCAGTATCTAGTCAACCACTACAGTATCTAGTCAACCACTACTGACCTCTACAGTATCTATTCAACCACTACTGACCTATACAGTATCTATTCAACCACTACTGACCACTACAGTATCTAGTCAACCACTACTGACCACTGCAGTATCTAGTCAACCACTACAGTATCTAGTCAACCACTACTGACCTCTACAGTATCTAGTCAACCACTGCTGACCTCTACAGTATCTATTCAACCACTACTGACCTATACAGTATCTAGTCAACCACTACTGACCTCTACAGTATCTATTCAACCACTACTGACCTCTACAGTATCTAGTCAACCACTGCTGACCACTACAATATCTAGTCAACCACTACTGACCACTGCAGTATCTAGTCAACCACTACTGACCTCTACAGTATCTAGTCAACCACTGCTGACCTCTACAGTATCTATTCAACCACTACTGACCTATACAGTATCTATTCAACCACTACTGACCTCTACAGTATCTAGTCAACCACTGCTGACCACTACAATATCTAGTCAACCACTACTGACCTCTGCAGTATCTATTCAACCACTAGTGATCTCCGCAGTATCTAGTCAACCACTACTGACCTCTGCAGTATCTAGTCAACCACCAATGACCTCTACAGTATCTAGTCAACCACCAATGACCTCTACAGTATCTAGTCAACCACTACTGACCTCTGCAGTATCTAGTCAACCACCAATGACCTCTACAGTATCTAGTCAACCACCAATGACCTCTACAGTATCTAGTCAATCACTGCTGACCACTACAATATCTAGTCAACCACCAATGACCTCTACAGTATCTAGTCAACCACTGCTGACCACTACAATATCTAGTCAACCACTACTGACCTCTGCAGTATCTATTCAACCACTAGTGATCTCCGCAGTATCTAGTCAACCACTACTGACCTCTGCAGTATCTATTCAACCACTACTGACCTCTGCAGTATCTAGTCAACCACTACTGACCACTGCAGTATCTAGTCAACCACTACTGACCTCTGCAGTATCTAGTCAACCACCAATGACCTCTACAGTATCTAGTCAACCACCAATGACCTCTACAGTATCTAGTCAACCACTACTGACCTCTACAGTATCTAGTCAACCACCAATGACCTCTACAGTATCTAGTCAACCACTACTGACCTCTACAGTATCTATTCAACCACTACTGACCTCTACAGTATCTAGTCAACCACTACTGACCTCTACAGTATCTAGTCAACCACTACTGACCTCTACAGTATCTAGTCAACCACTACTGACCTCTACAGTATCTAGTCAACCACTACTGACCTCTACAGTATCTAGTCAACCACTACTGACCTCTACAGTATCTAGTCAACCACTACTGACCTCTACAGTATCTAGTCAACCACTACTGACCACTGCAGTATCTATTCAACCACTAGTGATCTCCGCAGTATCTAGTCAACCACTACTGACCTCTACAGTATCTAGTCAACCACTACTGACCTCTACAGTATCTTGTCAACCACTACTGACCTCTACAGTATCTAGTCAACCACTACTGACCTCTACAGTATCTAGTCAACCACTAGTGACCTCTACAGTATCTAGTCAACCACTACTGACCTCTACAGTATCTAGTCAACCACTACTGACCTCTACAGTATCTAGTCAACCACTACTGACCTCTACAGTATCTAGTCAACCACTAGTGACCTCTACAGTATCTAGTCAACCACTACTGACCACTACAGTATCTAGTCAACCACTACTGACCTCTACAGTATCTAGTCAACCACTAGTGACCTCTACAGTATCTAGTCAACCACTACTGACCTCTACAGTATCTAGTCAACCACTACTGACCTCTACAGTATCTAGTCAACCACTACTGACCTCTACAGTATCTAGTCAACCACTACTGACCTCTACAGTATCTAGTCAACCACTACTGACCTCTACAGTATCTAGTCAACCACTACTGACCTCTACAGTATCTAGTCAACCACTACTGACCTCTACAGTATCTAGTCAACCACTACTGACCTCTACAGTATCTAGTCAACCACTACTGACCTCTACAGTATCTAGTCAACCACTACTGACCTCTACAGTATCTAGTCAACCACTACTGACCTCTACAGTATCTAGTCAACCACTACTGACCTCTACAGTATCTAGTCAACCACTACTGACCTCTACAGTATCTAGTCAACCACTACTGACCTCTACAGTATCTAGTCAACCACTACTGACCTCTACAGTATCTAGTCAACCACTACTGACCTCTACAGTATCTAGTCAACCACTAGTGACCTCTACAGTATCTAGTCAACCACTACTGACCTCTACAGTATCTAGTCAACCACTACTGACCTCTACAGTATCTAGTCAACCACTACTGACCTCTACAGTATCTAGTCAACCACTAGTGACCTCTACAGTATCTAGTCAACCACTACTGACCTCTACAGTATCTAGTCAACCACCAATGACCTCTACAGTATCTAGTCAACCACTACTGACCTCTACAGTATCTAGTCAACCACTACTGACCTCTACAGTATCTAGTCAACCACTACTGACCTCTACAGTATCTAGTCAACCACTACTGACCTCTACAGTATCTAGTCAACCACTACTGACCTCTACAGTATCTAGTCAACCACTAGTGACCTCTACAGTATCTAGTCAACCACTACTGACCTCTACAGTATCTAGTCAACCACTACTGACCTCTACAGTATCTAGTCAACCACTACTGACCTCTACAGTATCTAGTCAACCACTACTGACCTCTACAGTATCTAGTCAACCACTAGTGACCTCTACAGTATCTAGTCAACCACTACTGACCTCTACAGTATCTAGTCAACCACCAATGACCTCTACAGTATCTAGTCAACCACTACTGACCTCTACAGTATCTAGTCAACCACTACTGACCTCTACAGTATCTAGTCAACCACTACTGACCTCTACAGTATCTAGTCAACCACTACTGACCTCTACAGTATCTAGTCAACCACTAGTGACCTCTACAGTATCTAGTCAACCACTAGTGACCTCTACAGTATCTAGTCAACCACTACTGACCTCTACAGTATCTAGTCAACCACTACTGACCTCTACAATATCTAGTCAACCACCAATGACCTCTACAGTATCTAGTCAACCACTACTGACCTCTACAGTATCTAGTCAACCACTACTGACCTCTACAGTATCTAGTCAACCACTACTGACCTCTACAGTATCTAGTCAACCACTACTGACCTCTACAGTATCTAGTCAACCACTAGTGACCTCTACAGTATCTAGTCAACCACTACTGACCTCTACAGTATCTAGTCAACCACTACTGACCTCTACAGTATCTAGTCAACCACTACTGACCTCTACAGTATCTAGTCAACCACTACTGACCACTGCAGCAGTATTCTGCACTTCATCAGTGCATGCAACATTAATATTTTAGGTACCTTATCATTTAGGTAAGTTCTTAATTCAACATGAATGTGTCTAATGCGTCCATTTCCTGCAGGGTGGCGACCTGTTTGATGCCATCACGTCCTCCACTAAGTACACAGAGAGAGATGCCAGTGTCATGGTGTTTAACCTGGCTGGAGCCCTGAAGTACCTCCATAGCATGAACATAGTACACAGAGACATCAAGCCTGAGAACCTGCTGGTGAGTAGTGAGGGACCACACTGAAGACTGGGGTAGCCAGCTACACTGTAAGATCATATGTTGTTGAATTGACATACAGTAGTTACCTGACAACAATATGTCAGAATTGTTGTGACACAATTCCACCAGAGTGGCTGAGACATACACAACCTTTCAAAAGTTTGGGGTCACTTAGAAATGTCCTTGTTTTTGAAAGAAAAGCAATTTTTTTGTCCATTAAATAACATCAAATTGATCAGAAATACAGTGTAGACATTGTTAATGCTGGAAAAGGCAGCTTTTTTTATGGAATATCTACATGGGCCCATTATCAGCAACCATCACTCCTGTGTTCGCTAATCCAAGTTTATCATTTTAAAAGGCTAATTGATCATTAGAAAACCCTTTTGCAATTATGCTAGCACAGCTGAAAACTGTTGTTCTGATTAAAGAAGCAATAAAACTGGCCTTTAGACTAGTTGGGTATCTGGAGCATCAGCATTTGTGGGTTCGATTATAGGCTCAAAATCGGCAGAAACAAAGAACTTTCTTCTGAAACTTGTCAGTATATTCTTGTTCTGAGAAATGAAGGCTATTCCATGCAATAAATGGCCAAGAAACTGAAGATCTTGTACAACACTGTGTACTATGGATATGAGATTTGAGATTTTCATATGGCATGCTAAAGTACTTGCATATGAGATTTGCATATGAAATGCTCAATGCCTTTTGAATTGAGGTGACATGAGTTGGTAACTATGTTTTGTGTGTCTGTCCCTTAGGTGTGTGAATACCTTGATGGCACTAAGTCTCTGAAGCTGGGGGACTTTGGTCTGGCCACTGTGGTTGAGGGGCCCCTGCACACCGTGTGTGGAACCCCCACCTACGTGGCCCCTGAGATCATCGCTGAGGCTGGGTGAGTTACTGCCAACTGTACCTGTATCCATAGCATCAGACATTCTAGTGACTAGCGCCGCTGAAGGGGAATCCCACACGGATGTTAAACAACACTTCCTTCATATTTCTCTCTCTCGGCTCGCTCTCTTTCTCTCTCTGCTCCCTGTCTTTCTTGCTCTGCTTTCTGTCTTCTCTCTCTCGTCCTCTGCTCTTTCTCTCTGCTCTTTCTCCATCTCTTCTCTGTCTCTCTCCCCAGTTATGGTCTGAAAGTGGATATCTGGGCAACTGGGGTCATCACTTACATCCTGCTCTGTGGCTTTCCTCCCTTCCGCAGGTACACTACACAATGTTATGTAACCTCCAGAACACCTACAGTACACTACACAATGTTATTTAACCTCCAGAACACCTACAGTACACTACACAATGTTATTTAACCTCCAGAACACCCACAGTACACTACACAATGTTATGTAACCTCCAGAACACCTACAGTACACTACACAATGTTATTTAACCTCCAGAACACCTACAGTACACTACACAATGTTATTTAACCTCCAGAACACCCACAGTACACTACACAATGGTATTTAACCTCCAGACACCTACAGTACACTACACAATGTTATGTAACCCCCAGACACCTACAGTACATTATACAATGTTATGTAACCTACAGAACACCTACAGTACACTACACAATGGTATTTAACCTCCAGACACCTACAGTACACTACACAATGTTATGTAACCCCCAGACACCTACAGTACATTATACAATGTTATGTAACCTCCAGACACCTACAGTACACTACACAATGTTATTTTATTTGGTATTTAACCTCCAGACACCTACAGTAACATCCCCAGACACCTACAGTACATTATACAATGTTATGTAATCCCCAGACACCTACAGTACACTACACAATGTTATGTAATCCCCAGACACCTACAGTACACTACACAATGTTATGTAACCTCCAGAACACCTACAGTACACTATACAATGTTATTTAACCTCCAGACACCTACAGTACACTACACAATGTTATTTAACCTCCAGAACTCCTAAAGGGATATATTCTCAGGTACACCACACAACAACATGGCTGGTCCTTGACGGGATAGCGTTCATTACACAGTCACCACGCTTAATGTTAACATGATAATCTCTGAATATTCTACGATTGGCCACCTGCTTCATATCTGATTCACACAGTTAAACCTCTACTAGCCTGTCTAGGATGTACTTTAACTTACAGAAAACAGGGATTTAATCCTTACTTTTGGAAAACTCTTAGAAATGTCTAATTGGTCTCGGGAATGCCCTGTAAATGTTCCCATAGACAGTCCTTATGCTGAAAATCAAGTGTTGAGTGGGCTAGCCTAGCACATCCGTTCGGCTTCCTTAGTGTAAACCCAGGCGTCTGGCCCTCCCACATTATTCTGCTTTTTAAATATAGGAGATGTAAAAAATTCAAAAGGCACCCGCACCTCTGAGCAATCTAATTTGCAGGTGCATGGCAACAATTGAACAAGATGAAGGAAAAAGGAAACCGCACACTACTCTTGATAGTATCACTGATATTTAATACGCTTATGTATTGGCCACATGCCTTCGTCAGAGCTTTAGTGATTTAAAAAAAATGTGCATCCTTATGTAGCCCTGGCCCCTCCCACATCCGTTCTACACATCGAAGGGGGTTGGAGGCAAAGAAAAAACAAATAAGTGCTACCAAATATATCAATATGCATTTCATAAATATTACAAAAGTGTATAAATAAGACGTATTGAACACGTCTGTAAAACCACAATGAGGACATAGTAAGTTTTCATTAGTCAATAATCGTCAATAATCTACAAGAGACACATATTTCATGTTCAAATTCACAACATAACATACATAGGCATTTCATCATTAAGTCCTTTAGGAAATAATGTCTGGAGAGTGAAAATCCCAAAACATTCTCTTATACTCAGAGTAGTATTAATATCCCCTCCCCTTACTCAGAGTAGTATTAATATCCCCTCCCCTTACTCAGAGTAGTATTAATATCCCATCCCCTTACTCAGAGTAGTATTAATATCCCCTCCCCTTACTCAGAGTAGTATTAATATCCCCTCCCCTTACTCAGAGTAGTATTAATATCCCCTCCCCTTACTCAGAGTAGTATTAATATCCCCTCCCCTTACTCAGAGTAGTATTAATATCCCCTCCTTACTCAGAGTAGTATTAATATCCCCTCCTTACTCAGAGTAGTATTAATATCCCCCCCTTACTCAGAGTAGTATTAATATCCCCTACCTTACCAGAGTAGTATTAATATCCCTCCCCTTACTCAGAGTAGTATTAATATCCCCTCCCCTTACTCAGAGTAGTATTAATATCCCTCCCCTTACTCAGAGTAGTATTAATATCCCCTCCCCTTACTCAGAGTAGTATTAATATCCCTCCTTACTCAGAGTAGTATTAATATCCCTCCCCTTACTCAGAGTAGTATTAATATCCCCCTTACTCAGAGTAGTATTAATATCCCCTCCCCTTACTCAGAGTAGTATTAATATCCCCTCCCCTTACTCAGAGTAGTATTAATATCCCCTCCCCTTACTCAGAGTAGTATTAATATCCCCTCCTTACTCAGAGTAGTATTAATATCCTCCCCTTACTCAGAGTAGTATTAATATCCCCTCCTTACTCAGAGTAGTAGTATTAATCCCTCCCCTTACTCAGAGTAGTATTAATATCCCCCCCTTACTCAGAGTAGTATTAATATCCCTCCCCTTACTAGTATTAATATCCCCTCCTTACTCAGAGTAGTATTAATATCCCTCCCCTTACTCAGGTAGTATTAATATCCCCTCCTTACTCAGAGTAGTATTAATATCCCCTCCCCTTACTCAGAGTAGTATTAATATCCCCTCCTTACTCAGAGTAGTATTAATATCCCCTCCCCTTACTCTAATATCCCTCCTTACTCAGAGTAGTAATTATCCCCTCCCCTTACTCAGAGTAGTATTAATATCCCCTCCTTACTCAGAGTAGTATTAATATCCCCTCCCCTTACTCAGAGTAGTATTAATATCCCTCCCCTTACTCAGAGTAGTATTAATATCCCCTCCCCTTACTCAGAGTATTAATATCCCTCCCCTTACTCAGTAGTATTAATATCCCCTCCCCCTACTCAGAGTAGTATTAATATCCCCTCCCCTTACTCAGAGTAGTATTAATATCCCCTCCCCTTACTCAGAGTAGTATTAATATCCCCCCCTTACTCAGAGTAGTATTAATATCCCCTCCCCTTACTCAGAGTAGTATTAATATCCCCCCCTTACTCAGAGTAGTATTAATATCCCCTCCCCTTACTCAGAGTAGTATTAATATCCCCTCCCCTTACTCAGAGTAGTATTAATATCCCCTCCCCTTACTCAGAGTAGTATTAATATCCCCTCCCCTTACTCAGAGTAGTATTAATATCCCCTCCCCTTACTCAGAGTAGTATTAATATCCCCTCCCCTGTCTGATATCTTAACTTTCTCTATGCCACAAAATCTAAAGGTGGAAATGTCATGCTTTAGGTCATTAAAATGTAAAGCGACTGGATAATCCCTGTCGTTTCTCCTGATTGAATGTTTATGTTCACTAATTCTCTGTTTGAGAGAGCGGGTGGTTTTACCGACATTATACAGAGCCCACATGAACATTTAATAATGTAAATAACATGGGTGGTGGAACACGTAATGTCATTTATTTGGAACCGTTTTCCTGTGTGGGTGGCATATAGGAGATGTGAATTTACATGGGTTCATTTTATGTTTGTTTTTTATACTTGTGGTTTAGCATAACTGTGATCTCGCATAGATTAACCGTTCGGCATAGACATAGACAAGGTCTCTGGATAGTAGTGTCATTGCAGTGAGGATTGTCTGCCAGAATAGAGCTGAGAGATTTATTATGTCTCATAGTTAGTCGTCCTATCCTCCCCCTACTTCTGAACTCTTGTTGTGTTCTGGTGTGTCCTTGAATGGATTCCTGGTGCTAAATTGGAAAATGCAGCCAGTTAGTGAGTGAAGGGGATAGATAGGACAATGGTGTCAGAGTTATTCTGACGATGTGTGTCTTTGAATGTGACATGAATATTGTGTGTGTATGTGTGTGTGTACTACAGTATTTGTGGGTGTATGCTGAAGTATCCATCTGTTCACAGCATAGTATGTTTCTCTGTACAGTGAGGACAACCTTCAAGAGGACCTGTTTGACCAGATCCTGGTGGGACGACTGGACTTCCCTGCTCCCTACTGGGACAATGTCACGGACTCAGCCAAGGTAAACCACCACACACAGACACACCACCCCTGTCGCGTCAGCCCCCATTACATTTGGGTGGCAGCAATGAGGGGGTGGGAAGGTCCCGTTGAGATCTCCCGGAATGAAGGAGAGGGGAGTGGGAGTGAAGAAAGAGAGGGGGATGGTTTGGAAAGAGAGAAAGAGGGGATGCTGCACACACACCATCTCTTCTTCAGTTCTCACATCTTTCATTACTCCTCTTTTCTGTTCTCTCTGTCTCTCTCTCTCTCTCTCTGTCTCTGTCTCTGTCTCTGTCTCTGTCTCTCTCTCTCTCTCTCTCTCTCTCTCTCTTTCTTTCTGCCTCTCAATTCAATAAAATGTTCAATTTCAATTTAAGGGCTATATTGTCATGGAAAACATATGTTTACATTGCCAAAGCAAGTGAAATGGATAAACAACAGTGAAATAAACATGACGCTTCCAAAAGTTCAAAAATAATAAATACATTTCAAATGTCATATAATGTATAGTGTACATATACAGTGTTGTAATGATGTGCAAATAGTTAAAGTACTAAAGGGAAAATAAATAAACATAAATATAGGTTGTATTTACAATGGTGTTTGTTCTTCACTGGTTGCCCTTTTCTTGTGGCAACAGGTCACAAATCTTGCTGCTTTGATGCACACTGTGGTATTTCACCCAACAGATGTGGGAGTTTATCAAAATTAGATTTTTTTTCAAATTCTTTGTAGGTCTGTGTAATCTGAAGGAAATATGTGTCTCTAATATGGTCATACATTTGGCAGGAGGTTAGGAAGTGCAGCTCAGTTGAGAGCCAGGTCTGCCTATGATGGCCTTTCTCAATAGCAAAGCTATGCTCACTGAGTCTGTACATAGCCAAAGATTTCCTTCATTTTGGGTCAGTCACAGTGGTCAGGTGTTCTGCCGCTGTGTACTCTCTGTTTAGGGCCAAGTAATTATCTTTTTGTTTTCTCATGATTTGATTGGGTCTAATAGTGTTGCTGTCCTGGGGCTCTTTGGGTTCTGTTTGTGTTTGTGAACAGAGCCTCAGGACCAGCTTGCTTAGGGGGCTCTTCTCCAGATTTATTTCTCTGTCGGGGGAGGCTTTGTTATAGAAGGTTTGGGGATTGCTTCCTTTTAGGTGGTTGTAGAATTTAAATGCCTCTCTCTCTCTCTGCCTCTGTCTCTCTGCCTCTCTGACTCTCTGTCTCTCTCTTTCTGCTTCTCGCTCTTGCTCGCTCCCTCTCTCAATGACTACTGTGTGGTAAAAGGCATGGCGCTCCCTGCTCTCACTCCCTAAATGACCACCACGTGTTAGTGACAGCAGCTATTTCAAAGCAAGGCTGAACTACTAATTAAATGCTCTGCTGCAGTGGCACCTCGACTTAACAAAGAAAAGCCTACGTCTAGAGATCTCAACAGCCTGCTGCAGTCAAAGTCTATTCATTAGTTACCAGAAGAGTAGAAAATGGACTGATATGGACTACCTGAACTTGTCCAATAAGACATGCTCATTTTCGTTTTCTGTTGCAAAATATTTTGGTATGTTTTGTTATGGTAAGCCCTAATGAACCCGACCCTGGTTGGAGGCACAGTGAATGTAGCCAAACCATGCTAGAGCACTGTTTGTAATGTCCTCCTGTGACACTTGTACATTGTTCTCACTATGTGACATGTCAAGGTAAAGTTGCGACGACATGACTTGAGAGAGACTGGACCCTGACGAAGTCACCGCTGATGCATGACCTGATGTGTTTTCTAGGAGCTGATTGGGCGGATGCTGCAGGTGAACGTGGAGGCTCGCTACACAGCACAGGACATCCTCTCTCATCCCTGGGTCACGGTAACTTGTCTTGTGGACTTTGTGGGGGTGTGTGTGTGTTCAGGACCATAAAGGAGAATGTGTGTGTGTCTCTACAGGATGACAACATGGAGAACAACATGAAGATGGAGGTGTCAGGTAAACTGAGAACACACTTCAACACAGTACCAAAGCCCAGCACAACCACAGCAGGAGTGTCAGTCATCATGGTGAGGAACAAGACAACAACATTCACTATCACAACCCATTTTGTTTTCTGGTCCCATTATCCATACACACATTGTTTTGCTCTGTATACACAACAGCACTCAGTTACAACCCTCTACTCTCTACCAACTACTCTCTGTTTTCTGGTCCCATTATCCATACACACATTGTTTTGCTCTGTATACACAACAGCACTCAGTTACAACCCTCTACTCTCTACCAACTACTCTCTGTTTTCTGGCCCCATTATCCATACACACATTGTTTTGCTCTGTATACACAACAGCACTCAGTTACAACCCTCTACTCTCTACCAACTACTCTCTATTTTCTGGTCCCATTGTGTATCTCCATATACTTTCCCTCATCAGAACTCTCTGTATTCCACCGTCTGCCGTACATTGACACCCCAGAGTCCTTGTCTGTAGATTCTTGATATTTGCAGAATTGTTCAACCATGGCCTGATTTACTTAACATCAGTCGTTTTCTGAAGGAACCAAAAACAAAGCTAAAAGAAGCTTCTAGATTTTATTTGATTGGCATCCGCTTCAATTTCAAGATTGATTGGAAACCAACATGAGCTGTAACAAATGTTAGTCAATTCAGCACTACACCTACTCACTTTCAAACAAACAATAACTATTTTCACATCTAGTATTATTAATCAGTTGGTTACATAAGATTTTGATCTAAAAGAACATGAGAGATTATCTGACAGGAAAGCTAAGAAATGGACAACTTCTGTTCATGTAATCATATCACTGAGGGTTTTTAGAGAGCAACATTTATTCAAAAAGCTTTCCCCTGGGATTACACATGGATAAATCCTGATTTATCATCTTCTCTCTAAAGCACGTTTTCATCTGTGTGGTGCAAATGTCGTGTTTTAGTGTTGACGCAGTGTTCTTAGTGACTCCAGAGTGCATTGGTCTGAAGAGGTACATGCTTAGTCATATCCTACCATCCTCTTTCTGTTTTTCAGCTTTTTCCCACAAGCCTATGCACCTCCTGGCACAGTTATGTAACTTCCTGTTATGGGTGGTGAACTTCCTCTCGATCTGCCGCACACTTCTGGTCACATCACCTCCCCTCTCTGGTCCACTTTGGGGTCTATTGAGCTGGAGCTGGCCTGCGAATACACAACCAATATAGCATAGGTCTGTCAATGGATGCAACTCATTTAGATCCCCCTCCTCATCTCCTTCCCTGGTCCTGAAGGAGACAATGAGAGGAAGCCTCTCTAGACTATTGAGATGCACACATGCTGTCTGCTTCCACCTGGGTCCAGTATACCCACTGCAGCAGTAGAAGGTGATTAACATGGGCTAAGGGGTGCGTAAGGGTTCATTTGGGACTGCCCCTGAATCGGGGTTAAACCTCATTTTGTTGTAAATCTCCTTTGACAGTTTGAGATGTAAAGGAGATCCCCGTGCCCCTCCTGCTCATCCCACTCCCTCCTCCCAACTCATCCCAGGAACACAGGGGAAGCTTTGGAGCTGAGTGCAGGGTACCGATCTCCCCCGTCCTCCACTCTCTCCCCCTCTGCCAGCTCCAATAATGCCTCTCTATAACAGATTGATCTGGGCAGAATAACTCAGTAACTCTCTGCAGTGGCCTTGAATCAGTTTGCATGGCTGCTCTGCCCCCTCGTGTAATTTGCCCAAGCTCCTCTCACCTCCTCCAATGGGGCTTCTTTTATTTTCTCTCTCTCTCTCACACTCATCCTCCACTTTTATCTCACTCATAACCATCTTCATCAATCAACTCGTCTCTGTGTGGACTGACTTTGTTGACAGTGATGTCACTGCTGTGTTGAGAGTTGTTGTCTGAGTTAGATTTGTACATGTTATTGTAGTCTGTGCATATGGCTGGCTGGGTGTTTATTTGGCATGCTAACTAACTAGGCCTAAGAGAAGCCCTCATTGCTTCTGCCCCCGTCTCTGTCACTCATCTAAAGTAGTGCTCTTATAGTTAATGCCCCTACAATAACCTGGGGACATTAAATGTCTATGGCAATTTTACAATATATTTGATGGCTATGTAAAGCCATGATCCTACTCCTACATGCATTGGCCATGTCTAAGGCAGGTTGACATTTATTGTCATGAATCTTGCCCTGGAGGCAGAACTGAGCAATTTCTGCTAGATGGGCCAGCTGCAAAAGAAAAAATAGCTTTTTGGTCTTCATTTAAGGATAGGGTTAGGAATTAAGGTTAGCAGTGTGGTTAAGGTTAGGTTTAAAATGAGATTATATTACTTTGTGGTTGTGCCAGCTAGTGACCACTCGGCAGAGCTGCCCCCAGAACAAGATTCATGACAAAACATTTCAACCTGCTGTCCTGGCCCTTTGGATACATTACAGTTCATCTCCTGATCATTTTTCAGTTGAGCTCTACCACCACCTTGTGGTCAAACATTTAAACTGCACTACTGCACCGGATGAGAGAGAGAGATGAAAATTGCTAATATTGCCTTGGATTTAACATTGAACAGTACTCCCCAGAAGTTAAGATTTCTAAAATCATGTCATTGAACTTACCAGCATCCTAAAAGATGGCTGTCATAGCAGACTTTAGGTTAATCAATTTCAAGCCTGGAGAGCCACACAACTGGTTGAATCAACGTTGTTTCCACATCATATCAATGAAATTCTATTGAACCAACGTGTAATAGACGTTGAAGTGACGTCTGTGTCCAGTGGGACACCACTGTTTCTTTTTATTTAGACCTTGGAAACCAGGTGAGTAGTGGACTGGCTAACCAATGGCATGAACTGATCACTTAGCTACCAGGGACAGAGGAAAACCAGCAGTGCTGCGGTACACCAGAGCAGGAATCAAACAGGCCTGCTTTCTGTGTCTCCTCTAATGTTGTTGAGCTGTGAGTAAGACTAGTCTCTGTCCCCTCTGCTTCCTCCCCGCCCCCTCCACCCCTCCACAACACGCCCACATTGCCACCCTCTGAATTAGCTCCAAGGCAATGGTATGTACTAACACTGAAGGCTACGCTTCTTCACTGACGCCACGAAGACTCACTCAGCTAAGGGAACATGGGAAATCTTGATGCCTTCTGATTGTTACGTAGTTATTATTGTTGTTATTATTAATATAATAGCAATCCAAATGATCTGTAATTCCAATTGTGATCTTCAGTGTCTAGTTGGTTTGGGTTGTGATGAGGCAAAATCTCTCCAGCACAATTTCTCATTTTCCCTTACACTGCATGTTGAGCATTGATGATATGATTTGCTGTCTTGTTGGGTCAGTCTACTACTGTGAAGGGTCTGTCTACTACTGTGAAGGGTCTGTCTACTACTGTGAAGGGTCTGTCACTGTAAAATCATCCCATCTATGGATGTTTCTGACCATATATATATACATATATTTTTTTTTTTTGATCTACTGTGTTTAATATTATATAGAAATGTTACTCCATGGACCTTACTGTCAGAGATCAGTGAGGTTGAATGTCATCTTGGGGCAGTTTTCTCTTCCCATTATATATTGACCCACTGTTCTTTATTTCTGTCTGTCCCTACTTGTTTGGTTCTGTTGTATTGTACAGAAGGTGAGTGTCGGTCTGACTTTCTTTCCCTGACCCCTGACCTCTACCAGAACACAGCTCTAGATAAGAAGAGGATCCAGCTGACTCGTCGCAGCCAAAGGCCCACAGCACCACCTCCGCCCCCACCACCGCCTGGGAAGAAAGTAGTCCCTCCTGCAGCCATGCCAGTCAAGCAAGCCTCACCCAACACCAAACACCAACACCCAACACCAGTCTCACCAAACACCATGTTGCCAGTACCCACCAAGCTGGCATCACCCACCAAGCCTGCCCTCCCAGAGGAGAAACCCACAAGTCGTCAGACTGATGTGTCTGCCCCTGTATCACCTCCCATCTCTCCTTCAACACCTACCAGACCCGTTACCTCTCCCTCTGTCCCTGTCTCTCCTTCCTCTCCTACCAAGCCTAACGTCTCTATCTATCCTACCTCCCCTACCAGGCCCAACAACTCTCCCTCTCCTTCCTCCCCTACTAAACCTGATATCTCTCCCTCTCCTTCCTCTCCTACTAAACCTGATATCTCTCCCTCTCCTTCCTCTCCTACTAAACCTGATATCTCTCACTCTTCACCTACCAAACCTATTATCTCTCCCTCTCCTTCCTCTCCTACTAAACCTGATATCTCTCCCTCTCCTTCCTCTCCTACTAAACCTGATATCTCTCCCTCTCCTTCCTCTCCTACTAAACCTGATATCTCTCCCTCTCCTTCCTCTCCTACTAAACCTGATATCTCTCCCTCTCCTTCCTCTCCTACTAAACCTGATATCTCTCACTCTTCACCTACCAAACCTATTATCTCTCCCTCTCCTTCGTCACCTACCAAACCTGATATCTCTCCCACTTCACCTACCAAACCTGATATCTCTCCCTCTTTACCTACCAAACCTGTTATCTCTCCCTCTTCACCTACCAAAACTGTTATCTCTCCCTCTTCACCTACCAAAACTGTTATCTCTCCCTCTTCACCTACCAAACCTGTTATCGCTCCCTCTCCTTCCTCTCCCTCTTCACCTACCAAACCTGGTATTGCTCCCTCTTCACCTACCAAACCTGTTATCTCTCCCTCTTTACCTACCAAACCTGTTATCTCTCCCTCTTTACCTACCAAACCTGTTATCTCTCCCTCTTCACCTACCAAACCTGTTATCTCTCCCTCTTTACCTACCAAACCTGTTATCTCTCCCTCTCCTTCCTCTCCCTCTTCACCTACCAAACTCCAAATTTCCCCTTCTCTTTCCTCTCCAACCAAGCTCCATGTCTGTGCCTTCCCTGGGGCCTCTCATATGCCAGTTACTTGCCCCTCTGCCTCATCACCTTCCAAACGCAAAGCCTCCCCCTCTCCTCCTGCCCCTCTCTCTTCCTCCTCTCCTCCCTCTCTTTTTACCTGCCCCTCTCCCTCCGACCCTCTGTCTCCCTCTGCCTTTCCCAGCCCTCCCTCACCCCTGACCTGCTCCTCTCCCTCCTCTCCCACCCCTCCATCACCCGTTACCTGCTCCTCCCCAACCGTGCCCCCACCCCTGGTGGGCCTTGACGTTGAAGCTGCTGCTACTGCCAGAGAGCTGTGAGAAAGAATGATGGATGAGAAGACTGGCTGCTGGACCATGGTCTAATTTGTACCTTTCCAGCCCCCTGACCTCCACGCGCCGTATCCCCAGACCTATGTTTCGCATGTAGGGGGCTAGATACAGATAGAACCTCCATCCCCAGTAACAGTATAACAGCTGATGTCCACTGCTGTATCGTTCCTATTCTCCCAAGCAACAAATGGCAAAAAAAAGCAAAATGACCCCTACAACATACAGTACAATCTCTGTAGAGAACCCATCATATCCACGCTCCAAGAGGGAAGTTGAGGTGTTTTGTACATTTTGGTTGATTTTGTATATACTGTATGTGTGTATTTATATATGAGCGATATGGAGAAAACAGAGCAAGGCCTGGCTAGTTAGGGTCTGTGTGGTTTCAGACAGGGTTTTCTGGAATGACTTCTGATCATGTTTTATTTATTGTCTGTGGTTGGTAGACACACACATGTTGATTATGGGTAGAAGTGTATTATTTGGCGTGCTTGTTGTCTGTTGTAAGATAAACTTCTACTGTAGATGTGTATATAGTATTGTATGACAGACACGAGGCACCAGAATGAAAGTTGAAGGTTTGAGTTTGTATTCTTCTCTTGCCTGTTTATCATTGGTCCGCTATGGAGCCTGTAGTGTTTAACTGCTGAACACCAAAAGAGAGACGCAACAGAGTAGAAGATGAACGTGTCAATGAGGAGAGGTGTGCCTGTGAAAATAGCTGCCAGATCAGGGGTGTGTTCAGGGCGGCAGGTAGCCTAGCGTTTTGAGAGTTTTTGGCCAGTAACCGAAAGGTCACTGGTTCGAATACCCGAGCCAACTAGGTGACAAATCTGTTGATGTGCTCTTGAGCAAGTCACTTAACCCTAATTGCTCCTGTAAGTCACTCTGGATAAGAGCATCTGCTAAATGACTACAATGTAAATGTTCATCAGGCACAAAACGGAAGAAAACAGACAAACAGGAAGAGTCTTCCTGGACATGTCCTGTAAGAAACATGTGTCCTCCGTTGCGAAACGTTTTTCATTGTGTGCCCTAATGAACCTGACCCAGTAGTTAGATTCCTTTTCTGAAACCAGCTGTCAGGAAACACTGGGAGCTTTATCCCCTCATATACTAATTTATCAGTCCAGATTTACCGGATAATAACGTGAGGCTGTTCCACTTTGCTGTTGTCTTTGTCTGTAATGGTAATGCACTTGTTTTAAAGTCCATGTTTAAGTCCCAAATCGCACCCTATTACCTATATAGTGTACTACTTTTGAGCAGGGCCCATAGGGTTGGGGAATAGGGTACCATTTGGGATGCAGCCTGTATCTCTTTACCTAGCCTACTGCATGCAGTTGGTTAGAGTTTAACCCTTTGGATATTGATAATGGCGCCGATGCACAGCACTACTACTCCAAGGGGCTTTAGTTGCATGCCATGTTCCTCCCTCTGCCTCCCCACAAAACAGGTCTCTCTAACACGCACGTCAAGCTGGTACTATTGTACGTATAGTAGCTGTTCTGTTGTGTAATGTTTAGTCAAACTACACTGTCATCATCATAATGCTTTTTTTATTGCAGTTTTAGTCTGGATACTTGTATGAAAATTACATTTCAAACAGGAAAAACACTCCTGTCAGCTTTGGCCAACCGTTTTAGTCTGGATACTTGTATGAAAATTACATTTCAAACAGGAAAAACACTCCTGTCAGCTTTGGCCAACAGTTTGTCTGGATACTTGTATGAAAATTACATTTCAAGCAGGAAAAACACTCCTGTCAGCTTTGGCCAACAGTTTGTCTGGATACTTGTATGAAAATTACATTTCAAACAGGAAAAACACTCCTGTCAGCTTTGGCCAACAGTTTTAGTCTGGATACTTGTATGAAAATTACATTTCAAGCAGGAAAAACACTCCTGTCAGCTTTGGCCAACAGTTTGTCTGGATACTTGTATGAAAATTACATTTCAAGCAGGAAAAACCCTCCTGTCAGCTTTGGCCAACAGTTTTAGTCTGGATACTTGTATGAAAATTACATTTCAAACAGGAAAAACACACCTGTCAGCTTTGGCCAACAGTTTTAGTTTGTGCATTTTGCCACTGTGACTCCCTTTATCATTATGTATTAGCAGCACATCGGAGAACTTCAAACGCAATAAAAAGTATTCAAATCAGTGTTTTAAAAAAAGTTATTTATTTGACACTGTTTTTTAATGTGTGAAAATGCCTATGTTGATAAAGGTAGACATCAGATATTATAAGCCACTCACAATGAGGTAATGTGACCATCAGCGCCCTCCTGTGGACAATATCTGAAGCAACAACATGGCCTAAGTCCAACCATTAGCCAATGAAAACAACTATTTGATGAGGTGTTTTACTCCAGACCTATCCGAATGAATCAGATCTACTGAGCCAATCACCAGGATAGAAACAGTTACCAGATCTAGCTCTAACATTGAGCCTATGGGGAACCAAGCTAGGGACCAACAGACTCCCATAACCCCCTGCTCTGCAAGTCACAGTGATGGCAGCACCTGCACTGTGTTGGGGGGTTTGCCACATGGAGAACAGCAAGCAGGTCCTGGTGAAGACTCCAACCGTCATCTCTTAAAGGGAAGTTTGCACAATATATTGATGATATTCCATCTAAAGTCTTTATATACTTCTAGTTTTGCAATTTGAATAAACCTAAGCCAAAACCAGAGATATAGCACTCATCTTTGTATCTGTGCCATTATAGGGTCTGTGCAGCCTCAATGGTGCTGCCCATGCTATCTCCATTTTGTAGTCAATGTTCTTTTTCGCAATTGGCTGATCCCGCCCGATGACCCGGTTGGACATGACTCCAACAGGGTCACCAGGAAGGCTCAGCCAATGAAGATGGAAGTCCCACCCAGTCAACTACATTAAAATTGTGGAAGCCCTCAATGATACTACCCATGCTAATATGGCCTTTATCATTACCTATGGGTTAAACCTAGCTACTGCGGCCAGGAAGAAGCTTCTGTGAACGATGTGGTTAGTGCAACTCCATCCACCCCTGGCTACATTCCAGTCAAACTTCAGAAAAAGTGAGTTCAAATAACAGTTCAATTGAAGACAAGATATCTCAAGTTAAAAAATTCAATTTTATTTGTCAGAACTCATCACGCGTCAAAAACACTCATTCCAAATTGATTGCCAAAATATTGAGCGATACATAGAAAATACAGTAGTAGCCATTTCATTGTAATGGTAACCACACCAAGCGTAGATCAAACCAACACGAAATGTTTCTCCTTATGAGCAACCGTTGTATTGGAGGAACCACATCGGGCGTTCCAACCCTGCACCAAAACACCTGATTCAATTCAGTTTGGACCTGAAGGCCCATAATTAGGTAGAATCGGGTATTTTAAAGCTGGGCTTGAATCAAAAAGTGCACACCCTTTGGCTGTCCAGGATTGGGGCTGTCTGTGGTCTGGTTTAACCAGTGAATATTCACCGTGACAGACAGACTGACAAGTCCCTCATTTCGCTGCACCTCTCTTTGCCAAGATGAGATACTTTGATGGACTTTGATTGATCCTAGCATGGTTTGGGCACTGTGTCGATCGCTAATATGATACAGTATATGCTTAAGTACTGCAAATGCCTCAGAGGAGGTAAAGCTAACAAGAAGTTATACAAAGAAGCACATCACGGCTACGTCGGCCATTTGGAATGGCTTCCTTTCCTCGTCCCGTCTCCATTTAAACCTCTGATAGGTGATGAGGAAAGTACGCCATTTTACAAAATTAGGTCGTAGCCCATGACATGTTTCTACTGACAGACATATTATTCATCAGTATGGTTACAGTACATACATAAAGCTAATGATCGTCATGACAACACTCGGATACAAACTAATCACACCGGCAGTCATCTTGTTACTATGATGACTGTCTGATACACATATGACAACTGGTGACAAGTCTTTGTGCAGTGTACGCCACCATCAGGACAGCAGAGGAATAGCTCATGCACAGGAAGGCAAGATCTGTCCGTTTGCACAGAGGTGTGGTACAAACATTTAAATAGAATATATTCCCTCAAGTCATGAACACAAAGGACTTACTGAACTTCCTGCTCGATCGCCACACAAACTTATATTTTATTTCCCTGTATTTCCACACAGTAGCAAAAAGAGCATGAAAAAAGGATATTAATGACCAAAATAATGATTCTCCACGTTTCACACCTATTGAAAATAATCACTCACCCCTAACGTACACAAATATATGGATTCTTAAGACAATAGATGCAAATATACTTTTCTACCTACTTCCACTTTGAACCATTATTTTCCTCTGCTCGAGATGAAAATAGACTCTTAACAAGCTAAAAATAGATTTGTAACCATAGGTATATAACCCCACCCTAAGATATTATATTATATGAAATTTTCGATATGCCCTACAAAATATAGCAATGCCCTTTAAAAAAAAAATAGTTTGCTTCTTTCGACAGAATCAGTCAGTTTTTCTTCTAAGATACATTCAGGATATCAATATGTATGGAGTAGTGCCTTAGTACATCGGACGACAGGATTGCAGTAGGTAGGTCCACATTAACCAGATTCTCAGGGATTGTTGTGTGGTCCTGCCTCAGTATCTGGTCTGGTACTCGTGGTGCCACCTGTTGAAGTCGTTGTAGAAAAGGACTATACTACCAGACGCCATGCCGGTTATGATGCACCTAGGAGGACAGTCGAGAGGGAGTGTTGAGTTAAGTCTCATACATGTACTTTTACTTTTACTAAGGCCGTAAAGTAGGTCTGTCATTATACTGTGAATAACACCAAGGTCTTCATCTGGGTATTCTAGATTGGGAAGGTTTTTTATTTCCCATCTGATGTTAGTTACTACAAGCCCACACATCTGAAGATGGTATTAATCATTAGTCAATATTTTCATTATTTCTTCCTATGTGCTAAAACTTCATACCACACAACACCTATGTGAGTGAAGATTACAGCGTCAGAGTCCAGGTGTGTATGTTACCTTTGGTCGTTGGACATGGCCATGGAGCGGATGCCTGCGTCACAGCCAGGGTAGGTGAACATCTGTTTGAGGTTGTGAACCTGCCAGACAGACAGAACTCCCCCGTCTCCCCCCGTCAGCAGGTACTGTCCGTCCCGACTCAGCAGCATGGCCTGACGGGAGAGGAGAAACAGCACCACTTTGACTGACAGGAGATGTTATGTACAAGACAATAGGGAACATTCCTGTATTACTGTTCTATTGCATTGCCAACGAGGCTGTCAGCGCCCTCCTGTGGACGTCATGACCTGCAACCTATTGCACCTACCACTGGAGGGCGCTAATACATGCAGAGATTTGGATGGGATGTGTAACTCCCTCACACCACACCAGAGCTGACCACTATCATAAAGCATAATGAACGTGGGCTTATTGGCCAGTGAGGAATCCTGTCGCCATATTGACGTCTGCTATTTGTCCAATAGAGCGAGGTGTCTACAACAACTCCTTTGTGGTGTGGTCCGATTTAGTGAGCGAGTCTAGGAAACCAGTGACTTCACCACCTACCTCACGGTGTGCTATTTTAATCACAGTCTCTGTGAGCACTTCCTGCATCAAGCAAGAGAGGCACAGTATCAACCAGATATTTCACAAAATTCATGTGGCGAGCAGCACAGCACAGAACAGCAGTCCATCCACCTGAACTGCTTCAAGGCACGGCTCCCCACAGACACAGTGGAGAGAGATTTATTCTGCTCATCTGGTTTTCCTGTGCACTTATGGGCTGTGTTACACTTAATGAGTTCCCAAGGGAAACGGGGATACACTACGGCCCTACACTAAACTTCTGTGTTGGGGTATATTTATGCATACAGTATATAGTTGGAAATTGAAGCCAGTCGGAGGCATCAATCACGAGGTAACGAACGCTGATGAGATGACAAGGAAATGTTGTAAGTAATAACTAGTGTAAGTTAGCGGTTTCACATTAACATACTGTATGTTAGATGGGATGCAGCTATTTCAGTCACAGCTGGCTTAGAAAGATGAGAAGAGAAGTGCAATTACCGGATGGAGGATTAAACAAAAACATTCATCATCCAAGCCATGTGTGGTGCAGCCAGCAGAGTATATTTCAAATGAACAAAACTTAGTTTTGAACTTAACACAAATTGGCACATTCCTGGCAATCAGTTTAGCTTATTTCGTGATACCAACTCAAGTCAATCAAAAGTTGAGTTAGATGCTTATACCACCGCTAAAACAAATATAATGGATAATTTAACAATCTAAACATTTAAGACAGTCAGTCCCAGTCAAAACGGGGAAATGTCTACCATATAAGAAAAATCTCTTTAGCTAGCCTGACTGCTCCCAATGGAGTTGATCACTGGTTGCAGATATACAGGACGTGGACAGACAGACAGACAGACAGACAGACAGACAGACAGACAGACAGACAGACAGACAGACAGACAGACAGACAGACAGACAGACAGACAGACAGACAGACAGACAGACAGACAGACGTACAGTACAGTACAGTACAGTACAGTCTTTGGCCTCTTCTTATGAGCCACAGGGAAGATGTCCAGTGAACTGCAGTATCAGAAGACCTGGTAGTCTGAACTAATGCTCTGACCCTCTCTCACACACACTGAACTTTTTCTGATACATGACCTCAACTCATAAGCATGAACAAAGACAGTAGTTGCTCATTCTAAATGGGGGGAAATTGAAGTAGCCTTCCAGTAACTTGACAGTAGACTGTGTGAAGTCAGTGTTACTCCATCCAGCCTCTGGCACTGATGATGTACTTACTGGTGTTGATGTAGCCTTCTATGGTGAGGCCTAGTACATCACCCACTGTGTGCTGCTGGGGGGTTGGAGACCTGGCAGACGACTCAGCCAGACACAGGTAGGAGGCTGTTCCCAGACAGAATAAATATGCTACTGTGATTGGGAGGCCAAACAAAATGGTCACAGGAGCCAAGATGGCAGACAAGACTCAGGTATCTGAAGGATGACTTCAGAGCCAAGAAGCCAGATAACAATTACAGAGCCACATGCTCAGTACTTGCATTAGTATAAAATACTATAATTTCCCATTAAGTTGAGCACATAATATAGCTCAGTACTTGCATTTATTTTATAGTCTTGTTTGCAAATCTTTCTCTAGGGTGCCAATAATGTTGGACCTGACAATATATTTTATATGCTAAATATTTCAAATGAACAACTTATTTAGAACTTAACCCAACTCTTCACATTCCTGGCAATCAGTTTAGCTGCTTTTGTGATACCAACTCAAGTTAAACTAAAGTTGTGTTAGATGTTTATACCACAGCTAAAACTAATATAATGGATTGTTTAACAAAGACAGTCGTTGCACATTCAAAAGAGGGAGACATGTTTTCCCAATAAGCCAAAGGTCACTCTAGCCTGACTGTTCCCAATGGACTTGGAGTGTTAACTGGTTTCAGATATACAGTACAGACACACAGACAACCTTTGGCCTCTTATGAGCCACAGGGTAGATGTCCAGTGAACGGACCACTGCTGACAGTAAACTGCAGTATCAGAAGACCTGGTAGTCTGAACTAATGCACTGACTCATACACACGCACGCACACACAGGCACACTCAGGCACACGCAGGCACACTCAGGCACACGCACGCACACACAGGCACACTCAGGCACACTCAGGCACACTCAGGCACACTCAGGCACACTCAGGCACACTCAGGCACACTCAGGCACACTCAGGCACACTCAGGCACACTCAGGCACACTCAGGCACACTCAGGCACACTCAGGCACGCACACTCAGGCACGCACACTCAGGCACACACACGCACACTCAGGCACACTCAGGCACACTCAGGCACACTCAGGCACACTCAGGCACACTCAGGCACACTCAGGCACACTCAGGCACACTCAGGCACACTCAGGCACACACTGACAACGGGACTGAAGGATCAATCTTTCCAGAGCATTTTGTTAGATCGCCATCCAAGAGGACTGGGAAAGGATTCTGGGAAAGGAGTATGGCTGTGGGGTGATTGGGGGAGGGAGGGGTGGGGGATGTCATTCTGTTTAGATTTGTTTGATGTGTGATATCTGTGTAATTGCGTCCTTTATCTTGCCATATAAAGCTCCTTAGCAATTTTTGTCAGTTAATCTGACACTATTGATTAAGAGAACAGACATTTAGATCAGCATCATTTAGGATTAACTCAACAAAGGAAAATTTAGTTCTGATATTGTTTGCCAAAATGGCTCTCAGTATTTCAGGAATGACCCATTATATTCACAGAACTAGTGGCAGCAGTCCCAAACTGAACAAACTGTTCTGATTCATGACCTCAATTCATAAGCATGAACAAACTTGACAGTTACTCTCTTTCAATTGTTCCTCCATGTAGACTGTGTGAAGTCAGTGTTACTCCATCCAGCCTCTGGCACTGATGATGTACTTACTGGTGTTGATGTAGCCTTCTATGGCTTGGCCTAGTACATCACCCACTGTGTGCTGCTGGGGGGTTGGAGACCTGGCAGACTACTCAGCCAGAACCAGGTTGGAGGTTGATCCAGGACAGAATAAAAATCAGCCACTCTGCGACTGGGAGGCCAAACAAGATGGCCGCCGTCTCCACAGGAGCCAAGATTGCCGACGTGACTCAGGTGTCTGAAGGATGACTTCAGAGCCTGGCAATGATGCCAGGGAGAACTATTATAAAACCACATGCTCCTTTTAACACTTATTGGGGAGAGCGAAGGGGAATGTGAAGGTCAAAGGGGAATGTGAAGAGTTAGGTGGGATTCAGAGTCGTCTGCTCAAGGTAAAAGCTGAATTTATGGTGCTGTTCATTCTAGCAGTTACATGCACACGGAGAAGACAGTAAACACAATCTGCTAGAATGGTTACTTACACTGTCTGAGTTATATTAGTGGGGCTAAGACTGTAATCCATTCAGCATGGCCTCAACTCAACTGCGCTGGATGAATCTGCTATCAGAGAACCAGCCAGGAGAGAGGTTGTTGCTGAGAGTTACAACTCTCTTTACCCTCCAACGCAACTAGGGCCATATTCTAAATGGGATAAATGACATCAGTTTTTGAAATCATAATCTAATCTGCTGCTGTGTTGTGGCTTTACATCTATAGAGAGTTATCGGTCTAATGGAAGCCTCTCCAACATAATCCAGGTGGAGTTGGGCATTCCCCAGGGCAGCTGTCTAGGCCCCTTACTTGTTATAATCTTTACTAATTACCTGGCACTTGCTTTGAGTAATGCTTGTGTGTCTATGTATGCTGATGACTCAACAGTCTACACATCAGCTACTACAGCAAGTGAAATCACTGCAGCATTTAACAAAGAGCTGCAGTCAGTTTTAAAATGGGTGGCAAGTAATAAGCTAAATATTTTAAAAAGCATTGTATTTGGGACAAATCATTCACTAAACCCTTAACTAAATCTTGTAATGAATAATGTGGAAATTGAGCAAATTGAGGAGACTAAACTGCTTGGTGTAACCCTGGATTGTAAACTGACATGGTTCAAAGATATTGATGCAGGGGTAGCTAAGATGGGGACAGATCTGTCCGTAATAAAGCGTTGCTCTGCCTTCTTGGCATCGCTATCAACAAAAGTCCTACAGGCACTAGTTTTGTCACACCTGGACTACTGCCCAGTCATACAGGTGGGGGACATAGGCACATGTCTGGCCCTTAAATGTACACTGAGAGCTAACATCAATGACATGCATGTCAATCTCTCCCGGGTCAAAGTAGATGAAAGATTGACTGCATCACTACTTTCCTCTGTGAGAGGTATTGACAAGTTGAAAGCACTGAGCTGTCTGTTTAAACGACTAGCACACAGCTCAGACACCCATGCATACCCGACAAGACATGCCACCAGGGGTCTCTTCACAGTCCCCAAGTCCAAAACGAACTCAGGAAAACACACAGTACTACACAGAGCCATGACTGCATGGAACTCTGTAACTCATGCAAGTTTTAACGTAAACATAAAAATACACCTTATGGAACAATGCGGACTATGAGGAGACACACACACACGCCAGAACACTCACTCTACACACATATTTTTGATATATAGTGGTGTAATAATGTTAATGTACTGTTTTATCTTAGTCTTCATTTGTTTGGCAGGACCTAATGGGGATCCATAATAAATACCAATACAAAATTAGGCTCTAGTTATTAACATGCCCAGTCACACACACACAGTCACATGCACGCTGCATGCACACATAAGCACTTGTGCACCCACACACACAAAAATCTACATACACACACATACATACACACCAACACACAGTCTGGGACAAGACTACTGTAAGGGGACACCTTGGGCCAGGACAAACATTTATTTATCCCGGAGTCCTGCTGTGTGGTGGGACGCAGCGCTAGCTGAAGATTGATACTAGTGTCTAGTGCAGTGCATTAAACACCCCGTCCAGGCCTCATACTGAGACGAGGGGGGGGGGAGCTGCTCTCAAAGAGCTACCCTGAGATGTGAAGACTGCCCTGATTCTGTCTGACGTGGCAGGAATTTACAACGCCCAGCAGGGGAGAGACGCACAACGGCCCAGGAATGGCTAGTGGTTTATGAACATGAAAAGAACGGGCTAGGGAGTACACTACGGGGACCTGGAAAAACCTACAACTGTGTTGGATCAGACAGCAACTAACTGTCTATCAGTGAGTCTTGTGATCTGATAGATAAAGACTAACAGTTTATATATATATGAGAAAAGGAGGCTGGCTACACTATTGGCAAAACTGTTGTAGGTAACAAAATAGCGGTGGATAAAATCAGAAAACTAATCTTCATAACAGCTATTTGGAGGATAATCTGATTTTACCAACCTAATCTTCAGTAGAATCTGAAACACTACAGTAGAAACTCATTCTAATCTTCTAAGGTCATCCATTTAATAATCTTTCCTATTCAGCAGCATGTGATTTCAATACAATCAACACCAACTCAATACCAGACTTGCTCTGCCAATGAATTCTGATTCAATCTGCTTATTGGAAACAAATGGGGTCCTGGTGCTATGGATGTGACTATGACTGTGACTGGGTGACAGGGGCAGAGTACAGCTGGCTCAAATGGGAAGCAGGTGTGCCTCTGAGGGACTGGGTTACATTTCCCAGGCCCATCGGAAACAGGGGGAAAGGGAAACTGGCCAAAGAGCGGGGGCCATTTTGTGACACCGTAGCCGTGAGGCAGGAAATGTGAAATGTGGGAATGTGTCGTGTGGTGCCTGAGGGTTGTTAATGGGGCTCGGACTGGGAGAATGTCCGCCCTCCTGCCATGTTGAACCAGCACTAAGACCTGATAGGACTCGACACAGGAGCCCAGGATCAAAGAGACTTGTCTGGACTGGAGGAGAGGTTGGAGGAGAAATGGAAGGAAAGGGCCTTTGACCTGGTACTTCCTCGGCTAGAAGTGTGTGTGTGAGGGGTTTGTAGATGTGTGTGTGCGTGAGGGGTTTGTAGATGTGTGTGAGGGGTTTGTAGATGTGTGGGTGCGTGAGGGGTTTGTAGATGTGTGTGTGTGTGCGTGAGGGGTTTGTAGATGTGTAGATGTGTGTGTGTGTGAGGGGTTTGTGAGGGGTTTGTAGATGTGTGTGTGTGTGTGAGTGTGAGGGGTTTGTAGATGTGTGTGTGTGTGTGAGGGGTTTGTAGATGTGTGTGTGTGTGAGGGGTTTGTAGATGTGTGTGTGTGTGTGAGGGGTTTGTAGATGTGTGTGTGTGTGAGGGGTTTGTAGATGTGTGTGTGTGTGTGAGGGGTTTGTAGATGTGTGTGTGTGTGTGAGGGGTTTGTAGATGTGTGTGTGTGTGAGGGGTTTGTAGATGTGTGTGTGTGTGTGAGGGGTTTGTAGATGTGTATACCCTGAGGCAGACAGGCCTCAGAGGGGTTTGTGATGTGTGTGTGTGTGTGTGAGCTGGCCTTTAATCAGAGAGTAGACCACTGGCATGATGAAGCACAGAAACTTTCCTAGACCAGTAGAATAGAACAGGACAGAGAGAGGCTTGATGAAGGTTGAATCGTGTGTACACTAGGCTTTCCAACAAAACATTCAAACCATTAGAAGCTTAATGAAATGACTTTGTCCCTCTATATCAGTGGGTTCCTTTACCCTGATGTTCTCCTCCACCTCCATGTGTCCCAGCAGCTTTCCGTTGATGGAGAAGAAGCAGAAGTGTCCCTTGTCGTAGTAGACTACGGCGTGGCCCTCTGTAGAGGACTGGATGAGACGGGGCTGCGAGCAGCCCCCCGGGCCCTCCAGGGTCCGCAGCAGGTCCCCATTCATGGAATGGATCAGACAAGGGCCCTCTGTGATTGGAGGAAAATAGAAGTTACTAACCCGGCTCTGATTTCAACTGATTCACTCAAGGGTTTTCATCATAATGACATTATAACATGGTCATTTCTTCTTCTAAATCCAAAGCGACTTACAGACGTTTCTACATTGACCGTATGAGGTTGTTCAGTATGAAAGTGTTCACTGTTCTGACATTCATATTGTCAGTGTGACCAAGATCTAAGTTACTTTGAACCCAGTCTGTAGCAAGAGGCCTCGGTTGATCCACACACACATACTCACCTCTGCAGCCACTGATGACCAGTCCCAGCTCGGCACACACACTGGCGCAGGTCACCTCACAGTCATGACCCGTCAGGATGGCTCTGGGCGTCACAAACTCAGCTGGGGAAAAACAAACGCACTCTAGCCAATGGAAATCAGGTGTCGGGATGTTCATTTTATAGCCACTAGAGGGCGGTAAATCCACAAACATTTTTCCTATAAGTCATAATGCCTCAGAATGTGATGCTTGGAATATTCAAAGTGGAAGACTCACTTTATGGTCATGCATTTCACCACATAGAAATGAAAAATTCAGAAATGAATGGCAACATGTTGTCAGAGTATGTGCTCTGGCTATAAAACAATGCAGAGTGATTCTGACGAGCTCTCATCATAACTGTCAGTGGTTTTAGCCACTGGGTGTGGGGTGGTTGTGAGAATTGGTCCTTATTTAAGAGTGGGTGGCAATGTGGTGGACTCTGACATCACTGGAACTAGAGCATAGTAGCTGCCATTTATTCTAGAATAATTATTCATCATCAGAGACCCAGACCAGACACACTCCCAACTCACCCCCACCCCTCTCAGCAAACAGACAGGACTCTAGCGATAGCATCTCCACTCTCTCTCTCCAACACTTGTCACTAACAGTCTCCCTCTTCCTTTAATACACTGTACTCCCCCAGAAGAGCCTAACCAACTCCAGATGCCTCCAGACAAGAGACTGGGCTCTGACACCGTCCTTAAGGAGATGAGGAGGAGAGAGAGAAGAGAAAGAGATGTGCCAAAAAGAACAGCCCATCATTCACTTGCGTTGGGCTGAGCCATCAGAGACAAGAGCCCAAACAAGAGTTCTGCTCTGGGTTAGCTCCAACCAATCAACACCTGTCCTGCCAATACTGGTACTGCCCAGTGTTGGATATACCACAATGTTGACCACTACATCAGTCAGTGATGAAACTTGTTAAGCAAATACAGCCAACGGACATGCACTGCAGAGTAGAAAGAGTCAAACCTTACCCCCCCCTCACACTCCCTCTATCCCTTCCTGCCTCCCTCTCTCTCTCTGAGGGATGGTAAAGTCTGCCTGCCATTTTGTGGTGCTTTACAGGAGCCAGGTTGCTGCACTGATAATATTGGTGTTTAACAGGGGGTCCCAGCTGACCCCTGCTCCCTTTGATGTGAGGTGAGAGGTCAGAGGTCATAGTAAAGCTGCTAATGCACTGTACCACAGTCAGTCCCACACTGCAGTTCATTAGGAGGTCACTATCAGACAGAGGGCGTCTCAACGCCACGTCTCGCACGGTGCCCTGGGTCTTCTCAAACAGAGGAGAGGACGGGGTCAAGTTCAACTACAGCAGGAGACAGACCGACAGACAGCACTTCAAGAAGGAAGTCATAGAAATGGAAAAGCTAGAATGGACATGGTTGTTAAATACCGAATTGTTTTACATGGGAGCCACCTATAGAATATGCTGTTACTTTGCTGAGCCTTGAGGATTGGAACAGCACGTTCTGAGGAGTGATGTTGTAGAGAACACAGCTAGGAGATAGCTGACTATTTTAACCATTGATGTTGTAGAGAACACACCTAGGAGATAGCTGACTATGTTCACCATTGATGTTGTAGAGAACACACCTAGGAGATAGCTGACTATGTTCACCACTGATGTTGTAGAGAACACACCTAGGAGATAGCTGACTATGTTCACCATTGATGTTGTAGAGAACACACCTAGGAGATAGCTGACTATGTTCACCATTGATGTTGTAGAGAACACACCTAGGAGATAGCTGACTATGTTCACCATTGATGTTGTAGAGAACACACCTAGGAGATAGCTGACTATGTTCACCATTGATGTTGTAGAGAACACACCTAGGAGATAGCTGACTATGTTCACCACTGATGTTGTAGGGAACACACCTAGGAGATAGCTGACTATGTTAACCATTGATGTTGCAGGGAACACACCTAGGAGATAGCTGACTATGTTAACCATTGATGTTGCAGGGAACACACCTAGGAGATAGCTGACTATGTTAACCATTGATGTTGTAGAGAACACATGTTCCTAGGAGATAGCTGACTATTTTAACCATTGGTGTTGCAGGAGAACACACCTAGCTGACTGATTGATGTGCTGACTATATAGCCATTTAACCAATTGATTGTATTTTGACTGCACATTTAACAACTTCACTCCGCAATTGAATTAGACTTTGGTTAAGTTTAACTCAATACACATAAATGACTGACTCCTGAACTTTCTGGAGTAAAAACACAACGTGTGTAAATCTTTCTTAGTGCAGACTCCTCTGATACACTAACTGCCTTCAGCTTGGTGGGTAGTAACCCTAAACACGGTCAAGGCAGAACGTTCTGTACCTCCACTGACCTCCCCTGTAAAGTAAAAAGGCTCCTGGTATGATGGACAACCCCTTTAAGTTCATTTCAGTGAATTATTTTAACGGCTTTTAAAGGCCCAGGCAGGCACCCTGACGACTTTCCAACTACGCTCCACCATGCTGACACTGTGGCCACACCAGACCAACAGGTCATGATCTCTCCATGTATAGATTTCATTAAGTTAACTGTCAAACACCCTAAACGTCAGAAATGCTGATTTATGTCCTACAACGGCGAGGATTAAAGCGTGATGTCGGATTTTGCCCGTGGAAGATCAATAAAACTGATATATTGGTGTATCGTTTAACCTTTTGAGCTGCTCACCACCATTTGGTTTGCATTAGGCAGACATCTGATTACAATATAATACATAAAACCAAAACTGCTAACGTATGTGTACGTATGTGTAGACTGAAAAGAGTATCACTTACCTGGGGAAAGAGAAAGGTGTGTGTGTGTGTGTGTGTGTGTGTGTGTGTGTGTGTGTGTGTGTGTGTGTGTGTGTGTGTGTGTGTGTGTGTGTGTTTGTACTGAGAAGGGTATCATTTACCTGGGGAAAGATAAAAGTGTGTGTGTGTGTGTGTGTGTGTGTGTGTGTGTGTGTGTGTGTGTGTGTGTGTGTGTGTGTGTGTGTGTGTGTGTGTGTGTGTGTGTGTGTGTGTGTGTGTGTGTGTGTGTTTGTACTGAGAAGGGTATCATTTACCTGGGGAAAGATACATGTGTTTGTGTTTGTGTAATGCTTAGAGAGAAAAAATATGTAATTTCAGCTGTTGTTCACTGAATGATTATCTAGAGGCTACTTCCTAAATGTATCTTTATTAAAAAGTAAAGGTTTAAAATGTGTGGGGGGGTCGACCCATAAACCTGTGTGTTCTACCGTTGAGCCACCAGAGGTCAGTATAGTCTGCAGAATCCCCTCCCACATGTGCATGCTCTATACTGCTCTTCACTCACTCACACAGAGAAGAGTGTACGGATCAGGCACTGATTGTGTGTGTGTGCAAATGAAACATTTGGATACTGCAGACACATTTGGCACAGAGAAGGCTAATTTGTGTCAGCCAGCAGCTAAACAGGAACTAGCTTGTGTGTCTGTGTGTGTGTGTGCGTGTGTGTTTGGGGTCTGAACTTGAAAGCACTGTGTTTGGCGGGAGAATAAAGGAATTTCTGGTGTGTGTGTTCGTTCGTGCCCTATGGTTAGCAGACCCTGCTGCGGTCTAGAGCAATGGAGCATCATATTGTGGTGGTGGGCCGGACTGATTAAAGTACTGCTGCTAAAACTCACTGCTGCACCATGCAGAATCTGGCAGGCTGGAGAATAACAGATGCACACACACTCAGAGACCGACACAGAGAGACCGACACAGAGAGACCGACACAGAGAGACCGACACAGAGAGACCGACACAGAGAGACCGACACAGAGAGACCGACACAGAGAGACCGACACAGAGAGACGACACAGAGAGACGAGACGACACAGAGAGACCGAGAGACAGAGACACAGAGAGACCGAGACAGAGAGACAGAGAGAGAGAGACAGAGAGAGAGAGACAGAGAGACCGAGACAGAGAGACCGAGACAGACAGACAGAGAGAGAGAGAGACAGAGAGACCGGGACAGACAGACAGAGAGAGAGAGACAGAGAGACCGAGACAGACAGACAGAGAGAGAGAGACCGAGACACACTTGATTCACACAAACTACCCTGTACACAACGCAGGCTGGCTCAGGCTGAAGAATAACAGATGCACATATACAGATACAGAGCCTTCAGAAATGTATTTACACTGCTTGACTTTTTCCACATTTTGTTGAGTTATAGACTGAACAAAAAAATTATCAAATTTTTAAAAATGTGTCACAGGTCAACACCCAATACCCCATGATATCAAAGTGGTATTATGTTTATAAATATTTTTTACAAATGAAAAGCTGAAATGCCTTGAGTCAATAAGTATTCAAGCCCTTTGTTATGGCAAGCCTAAATTAGTTCAGTAGTAGAAATGTTTAAAAAGTCACAACAGGTTGCATGGACTTAGTGTTTAACATGATTTTTAAATCATGATCTCTGTTCATGATCTCCGATCTCTGTTCCCCACACATACAATTATCTGTAAGGTCCCCCAGTCGAGCAGTGAATTTCAAACGCCGATTCAACCACAAAGACCAGGAAGGATTCCCAATGCCTCGCAAATAAGGGCACCTACTATTGGTAGATACAACTTTTTATATTTTTATTAAAAAGACATTGAATATCCATTCGAGCATGGTGAAGTTACACTTTGGATTGTGTATCAATACACCCAGTCACGACAAAGATACAGGTGTCTTTCCTAACTTAGTTGCCAGAGAGGAAGGAAACCGCTCAGGGATTTCACCATGAGGCCAGTGGTGACTTTAAAACAGTTACAGAGTTAATTGGCTGTGATAGTAGAAAACTGAGGATGGATCAACAACATTTTAGTTACTCCACAATAATTGACCTAATTGACAGAGGGAAAATAAGGATGCCTGTACATAATACAAATACTCCCAAACATCCATCCTGTTTGCAACAAGGCACTAAAGTAATAATGCAAAAAAATGTGACAAAGCAATTAACTTGTTGTCCTGAATACAAAGTGTTATGTTTGGGGCAAATCCAATACAACACATTACTGAGTACCACTCTTCATATTTTCCAGCATATTAGTGGCTGCATCATGTTATGGGTATGCTTGCAATCATTATGGACTGGGGAGTTAAACAGGAAAAAAGACAAATGTAGTGGAGCTAAGCACAGGCAAAATCCTAGAGGAAAACATGGTTCAGTCTGCTGTCCACCAGACAAATTCACCTTTCAGCAGGATAATAACCTAAAACACAAGTCCAAATATACACTGGAGTTGCTTACCAAGACGACATTGAATGTTCTTGAGTTGCCGAGATACAGTTTGACTTAAATCTACTTGAAAATCTATGGCAAGACCTGAAAATGGTTGTCTAGCAATGATCGACAACCAATTTGGCAAGAGCTTGAAGAATTCTGAAAATAATAAATGGGCAAATGTTGCACAATGCAGGTGTGGAAAGCTCTTAGAGACGTACCCAGAAAGACTGCTTCTAAAAAGTATTGACTCAGGGGTGTGAATACTTATGTAAATAAGATATTTCTGTATTTCATTATCAATAACTTTGGTAACATTTCGAAAATCACGTTTTCTATTTGTCATTATGGGGTATTGAGTGTAGATGGGTAAGAGAAAAAAATGACATTTAATCCATTTTGAATTCAGGCTGTAACAACAAAAGGTGGAATAAGTCAAGGGGTATGAATACTTTCTGAAGGCACTGTACACACACTTTATACAAACACACACGCTAGATTCACTACTAGACTGTACACCATGCAAACTGGCACTGCCTGAGGCAGGGGAAGAACAACCTACATATCGAAACAGATACCCGAGACCTATACCAACTGCCCCATTCAATCAAATCTGCCAACCTTAAAGTCATGCGTAGCCCATGTGGAATTGGGGATTCATAAGGAACACACATCATTTAATGTATGTAGAATGTAATCATCTTTTCTTGTTTGATCTATTTGGTATAAATTAACACAGCCCACAGTATGCATGTTTTATTAATGAAATGTACATTTCTACTGATTGTCCTCAGAGTGATGCAATCATCCATGTGTGAAGTAATAACCTCATATGGTAATATATTATACATTTACTCATTTATATCATTTAGAATTAACCGAATATGCGGAACAATGATAATTTACACCTTGGAAACAAGGAATACCTCGACTGCTAAATAAATCACAAATCTGTAAAATAGCAGCCAAATCTGTAAAATAGCAGCCAAAATCTGTAAAATAGCAGTCAAAATCTGTAAAATAGCAGTCAAAATCTGTAAAATAGCAGTCAAAATCTATAAAATACAAAATCTGTAAAATAGCAGTCAAAATCTGTAAAATAGCAGTCAAAATCTGTAAAATAGCAGTCAAAATCAAAAGTCTGTATTTTGTAACTTAAGCAACATGCCCACCTTCCCGTAGCCATGTACCACACTTCTGGATCATTTTAGTTTTAGAAACACCTCTTGGTAAATTCCACTGGTGGTGGGAAAGACTGCCACGTCCACCTCCACAACACCAGATGAGGTCAGTGACACGCTGTCATCTAACGTTCCGTGTTCCAGATCAACAACCGATGCGTCTTATTAACCAAATCACAATTTGTCATAAATTGCAGTCCATTTGTAGCAGAGCACTTAACGGGATGTAAGGTCTCTAAGCCAGCCAAATTAGTACCATGGAGGCAGTGACTCTCACTGCTCTGTGCTGTGTTAGGTCCTTTGATCATCACGGTCCGTGTCATATGTCATGGTAAGAGTAAGAGTAAGGGCTGTAAGGGGCGGCCCCCAACAGTAACGTTTTGCACTTCTCATGACTGTTCGAACCCCGCATCAGATGGAAGGTGGTGGGCTTTCATGTGACCAGCGACCCCCACGTCACATTTAACGTCTCTCAGTGGGCCTCGGACTCTCACTTTCACACACATGGAGGGACAACACACACACTAACGTTCCCTCACACACACCAACTTTCTAACACACACACACACACACACACACACACACACACACACACACACACACACACACACACACACACACACACACACACGAGCGAGAGGCCATTTCTTGCCCACAGTCAGTTCCCTGAAATCCAATCTGTGTGTAGGAGACCTAGTGTGGTCAGCTGAAACTAGTTGTTACTTTACAGTCTGGGGCCGTAAATACAGTCAGACCTGTCTCTGAGAGAGAGGGTTCTGGGCGACAGTGTGGTACTTTACACAGGCAGCCCAATTCTGATTGTTTTCCCAATTATTAGCAAAAGACCTGATCTGATTGGTCAAAAGACCAATTAGTAAAAAAATAAAAAAAATCTGAATTGGGCTGCCCTGTGTAAACGCAGACTTACTTGTCATGTTACTGTAGGATTTCCCCCCCCCCAGCATAAGGAGTGTACTCACTTCCGGGGTTCTCTCCGATGCTGCTGTGTTTTCCGTTCCAGTACCAGAGCAGTAACGTGGCGTCTCTGGAGCCTGATAGGACGTAGCAGTCCCCTCCGATGTACGACTCAGACCTGGCCAGACACGTCACCACGTCACGGTGACCAAACACTATCTGGGTCAGCTTCCCTGGAAACACACACAACATATGAGCCACAGCCCTGATTTTTATTCGAGTTATGAAATATTAAAATACAGTAGCAATTTATTTTACAGTACTTGAAGTACTGTATTTGGCACTTGACATACAAGCTACACAATTTATAATAGTATTACAGCAACAACACTAATGGCAAACGTTCTAAAATAACATGTATAAAACTGTCATTAACATAAAATGTCTCAATATTCCATCATATAAACCATCTACTTGCAAACAAATGTGCTGAGCAAAAAAACACTCTCTCTGAACCATTAATATACATAGTTGTTGCATGTGTCTGCTGGAGCAAAAACACTCTCTCTGAACCATTAATATACCTAGTTGTTGCATGTGTCTGCTGGAGTAAAAACACTCTCTCTGAACCATTAATATACCTAGTTGTTGCATGTGTCTGCTGGAGTAAAAACACTCTCTCTGAACCATTAATATACCTAGTTGTTGCATGTGTCTGCTGGAGTAAAAACACTCTCTCTGAACCATTAATATACATAGTTGTTGCATGTGTCTGCTGGAGTAAAAACACTCTCTCTGAACCATTAATATACCTAGTTGTTGCATGTGTCTGCTGGAGTAAAAACACTCTCTCTGAACCATTAATATACCTAGTTGTTGCATGTGTCTGCTGGAGTAAAAACACTCTCTCTGAACCATTAATATACATAGTTGTTGCATGTGTCTGCTGGAGTAAAAACACTCTCTCTGAACCATTAATATACCTGCATGTGTCTGCTGGAGTAAAAACACACTCTCTGAACCATTAATATACCTAGTTGTTGCATGTGTCTGCTGGAGTAAAAACACTCTCTCTGAACCATTAATATACCTGCATGTGTCTGCTGGAGTAAAAACACTCTCTCTGAAACATTAATATACCTAGTTGTTGCATGTGTCTGCTGGAGTAAAAACACTCTCTCTGAACCATTAATATACCTGCATGTGTCTGCTGGAGTAAAAACACACTCTCTGAACCATTAATATACCTAGTTGTTGCATGTGTCTGCTGGAGTAAAAACACTCTCTCTGAACCATTAATATACCTGCATGTGTCTGCTGGAGTAAAAACACTCTCTCTGAACCATTAATATACCTAGTTGTTGCATGTGTCTGCTGGAGTAAAAACACTCTCTCTGAACCATTAATATACCTAGTTGTTGCATGTGTCTGCTGGAGTAAAAACACTCTCTCTGAACCATTAATATACCTGCATGTGTCTGCTGGAGTAAAAACACACTCTCTGAACCATTAATATATGCATGTGTCTGCTGGAGTAAAAACACTCTCTCTGAACCATTAATATACCTGCATGTGTCTGCTGGAGTAAAAACACTCTCTCTGAACCATTAATATACCTAGTTGTTGCATGTGTCTGCTGGAGTAAAAACACTCTCTCTGAACCATTAATATACCTGCATGTGTCTGCTGGAGTAAAAACACACTCTCTGAACCATTAATATACCTGCATGTGTCTGCTGGAGTAAAAACACACTCTCTGAACCATTAATATACCTAGTTGTTGCATGTGTCTGCTGGAGTAAAAACACTCTCTCTGAACCATTAATATACCTGCATGTGTCTGCTGTAAAAACACACTCTCTGAACCATTAATATACCTGCATGTGTCTGCTGGAGTAAAAACACACTCTCTGAACCATTAATATACCTAGTTGTTGCATGTGTCTGCTGGAGTAAAAACACACTCTCTGAACCATTAATATACCTGCATGTGTCTGCTGGAGTAAAAACACTCTCTGAAACATTAATATACCTAGTTGTTGCATGTGTCTGCTGGAGTAAAAACACTCTCTGAAACATTAATATACCTGCATGTGTCTGCTGGAGTAAAAAAAACACCTGCATGTGTCTGCTGGAGTAAAAACACAAACCATTAATATACCTAGTTGTTGCATGTGTCTGCTGGAGTAAAAACACACTCTCTGAACCATTAATATACCTGCATGTGTCTGCTGGAGTAAAAACACACTCTCTGAACCATTAATATACCTAGTTGTTGCATGTGTCTGCTGGAGTAAAAACACACTCTCTGAACCATTAATATACCTGCATGTGTCTGCTGGAGTAAAAACACACTCTCTGAACCATTAATATACCTAGTTGTTGCATGTGTCTGCTGGAGTAAAAACACTCTCTCTGAACCATTAATATACCTAGTTGTTGCATGTGTCTGCTGGAGTAAAAACACTCTCTGAACCATTAATATACCTAGTTGTTGCATGTGTCTGCTGGAGTAAAAACACACTCTCTGAACCATTAATATACCTAGTTGTTGCATGTGTCTGCTGGAGTAAAAACACACTCTCTGAACCATTAATATACCTAGTTGTTGCATGTGTCTGCTGGAGTAAAAACACACTCTCTGAACCATTAATATACCTAGTTGTTGCATGTGTCTGCTGGAGTAAAAACACTCTCTGAACCATTAATATACCTGCATGTGTCTGCTGGAGTAAAAACACTCTCTCTGAACCATTAATATACCTGCATGTGTCTGCTGGAGTAAAAACACACTCTCTGAACCATTAATATACCTAGTTGTTGCATGTGTCTGCTGGAGTAAAAACACTCTCTCTGAACCATTAATATACATAGTTGTTGCATGTGTCTGCTGGAGTAAAAACACACTCTCTGAACCATTAATATACCTAGTTGTTGCATGTGTCTGCTGGAGTAAAAACACTCTCTCTGAACCATTAATATACCTAGTTGTTGCATGTGTCTGCTGGAGTAAAAACACTCTCTCTGAACCATTAATATACCTGCATGTGTCTGCTGGAGTAAAAACACACTCTCTGAACCATTAATATACCTGCATGTGTCTGCTGGAGTAAAAACACTCTCTCTGAACCATTAATATACCTGCATGTGTCTGCTGGAGTAAAAACACTCTCTCTGAACCATTAATATACCTAGTTGTTGCATGTGTCTGCTGGAGTAAAAACACTCTCTCTGAACCATTAATATACATAGTTGTTGCATGTGTCTGCTGGAGTAAAAACACACTCTCTGAACCATTAATATACCTAGTTGTTGCATGTGTCTGCTGGAGTAAAAACACTCTCTCTGAACCATTAATATACCTAGTTGTTGCATGTGTCTGCTGGAGTAAAAACACACTCTCTGAACCATTAATATACCTAGTTGTTGCATGTGTCTGCTGGAGTAAAAACACTCTCTGAACCATTAATATACCTAGTTGTTGCATGTGTCTGCTGGAGTAAAAACACACTCTCTGAACCATTAATATACCTGCATGTGTCTGCTGGAGTAAAAACACTCTCTCTGAACCATTAATATACCTAGTTGTTGCATGTGTCTGCTGGAGTAAAAACACTCTCTCTGAAACATTAATATACCTGCATGTGTCTGCTGGAGTAAAAACACTCTCTCTGAACCATTAATATACCTGCATGTGTCTGCTGGAGTAAAAACACACTCTCTGAACCATTAATATACCTAGTTGTTGCATGTGTCTGCTGGAGTAAAAACACACTCTCTGAACCATTAATATACCTGCATGTGTCTGCTGGAGTAAAAACACACTCTCTGAACCATTAATATACCTAGTTGTTGCATGTGTCTGCTGGAGTAAAAACACTCTCTCTGAACCATTAATATACATAGTTGTTGCATGTGTCTGCTGGAGTAAAAACACTCTCTCTGAACCATTAATATACCTAGTTGTTGCATGTGTCTGCTGGAGTAAAAACACACTCTCTGAACCATTAATATACCTGCATGTGTCTGCTGGAGTAAAAACACTCTCTCTGAACCATTAATATACCTAGTTGTTGCATGTGTCTGCTGGAGTAAAAACACTCTCTCTGAAACATTAATATACCTGCATGTGTCTGCTGGAGTAAAAACACTCTCTCTGAACCATTAATATACCTGCATGTGTCTGCTGGAGTAAAAACACACTCTCTGAACCATTAATATACCTAGTTGTTGCATGTGTCTGCTGGAGTAAAAACACACTCTCTGAACCATTAATATACCTGCATGTGTCTGCTGGAGTAAAAACACACTCTCTGAACCATTAATATACCTAGTTGTTGCATGTGTCTGCTGGAGTAAAAACACTCTCTGAACCATTAATATACCTAGTTGTTGCATGTGTCTGCTGGAGTAAAAACACTCTCTCTGAACCATTAATATACATAGTTGTTGCATGTGTCTGCTGGAGTAAAAACACACTCTCTGAACCATTAATATACCTAGTTGTTGCATGTGTCTGCTGGAGTAAAAACACACTCTCTGAACCATTAATATACCTAGTTGTTGCATGTGTCTGCTGGAGTAAAAACACTCTCTCTGAACCATTAATATACCTGCATGTGTCTGCTGGAGTAAAAACACACTCTCTGAACCATTAATATACCTAGTTGTTGCATGTGTCTGCTGGAGTAAAAACACTCTCTCTGAACCATTAATATACATAGTTGTTGCATGTGTCTGCTGGAGTAAAAACACACTCTCTGAACCATTAATATACATAGTTGTTGCATGTGTCTGTTGGAGTAAAAACACTCTCTCTGAACCATTAATATACCTGCATGTGTCTGCTGGAGTAAAAACACTCTCTCTGAACCATTAATATACCTAGTTGTTGCATGTGTCTGCTGGAGTAAAAACACACTCTCTGAACCATTAATATACCTAGTTGTTGCATGTGTCTGCTGGAGTAAAAACACTCTCTCTGAACCATTAATATACATAGTTGTTGCATGTGTCTGCTGGAGTAAAAACACACTCTCTGAACCATTAATATACCTAGTTGTTGCATGTGTCTGCTGGAGTAAAAACACACTCTCTGAACCATTAATATACCTAGTTGTTGCATGTGTCTGCTGGAGTAAAAACACTCTCTCTGAACCATTAATATACCTGCATGTGTCTGCTGGAGTAAAAACACACTCTCTGAACCATTAATATACCTAGTTGTTGCATGTGTCTGCTGGAGTAAAAACACTCTCTCTGAACCATTAATATACATAGAGTTGTTGCATGTGTCTGCTGGAGTAAAAACACACTCTCTGAACCATTAATATACATAGTTGTTGCATGTGTCTGTTGGAGTAAAAACACTCTCTCTGAACCATTAATATACCTGCATGTGTCTGCTGGAGTAAAAACACTCTCTCTGAACCATTAATATACCTAGTTGTTGCATGTGTCTGCTGGAGTAAAAACACACTCTCTGAACCATTAATATACCTAGTTGTTGCATGTGTCTGCTGGAGTAAAAACACTCTCTCTGAACCATTAATATACCTAGTTGTTGCATGTGTCTGCTGGAGTAAAAACACTCTCTGAACCATTAATATACCTAGTTGTTGCATGTGTCTGCTGGAGTAAAAACACTCTCTCTGAACCATTAATATACATAGTTGTTGCATGTGTCTGCTGGAGTAAAAACACACTCTCTGAACCATTAATATACATAGTTGTTGCATGTGTCTGCTGGAGTAAAAACACACTCTCTGAACCATTAATATACCTAGTTGTTGCATGTGTCTGCTGGAGTAAAAACACTCTCTCTGAACCATTAATATACCTAGTTGTTGCATGTGTCTGCTGGAGTAAAAACACACTCTCTGAACCATTAATATACCTGCATGTGTCTGCTGGAGTAAAAACACTCTCTCTGAACCATTAATATACCTAGTTGTTGCATGTGTCTGCTGGAGTAAAAACACTCTCTGAACCATTAATATACCTAGTTGTTGCATGTGTCTGCTGGAGTAAAAACACTCTCTCTGAACCATTAATATACCTAGTTGTTGCATGTGTCTGCTGGAGTAAAAACACACTCTCTGAACCATTAATATACCTAGTTGTTGCATGTGTCTGCTGGAGTAAAAACACACTCTCTGAACCATTAATATACCTAGTTGTTGCATGTGTCTGCTGGAGTAAAAACACTCTCTCTGAACCATTAATATACCTGCATGTGTCTGCTGGAGTAAAAACACACTCTCTGAACCATTAATATACCTGCATGTGTCTGCTGGAGTAAAAACACACTCTCTGAAACATTAATATACCTAGTTGTTGCATGTGTCTGCTGGAGTAAAAACACTCTCTCTGAACCATTAATATACCTAGTTGTTGCATGTGTCTGCTGGAGTAAAAACACACTCTCTGAACCATTAATATACCTGCATGTGTCTGCTGGAGTAAAAACACTCTCTCTGAACCATTAATATACCTGCATGTGTCTGCTGGAGTAAAAACACACTCTCTGAACCATTAATATACCTAGTTGTTGCATGTGTCTGCTGGAGTAAAAACACTCTCTCTGAACCATTAATATACCTAGTTGTTGCATGTGTCTGCTGGAGTAAAAACACTCTCTCTGAACCATTAATATACCTAGTTGTTGCATGTGTCTGCTGGAGTAAAAACACACTCTCTGAACCATTAATATACCTAGTTGTTGCATGTGTCTGCTGGAGTAAAAACACTCTCTCTGAACCATTAATATACCTGCATGTGTCTGCTGGAGTAAAAACACACTCTCTGAACCATTAATATACCTAGTTGTTGCATGTGTCTGCTGGAGTAAAAACACACTCTCTGAACCATTAATATACCTAGTTGTTGCATGTGTCTGCTGGAGTAAAAACACACTCTCTGAACCATTAATATACCTGCATGTGTCTGCTGGAGTAAAACACACTCTCTGAAACATTAATATACCTAGTTGTTGCATGTGTCTGCTGGAGTAAAAACACTCTCTCTGAACCATTAATATACCTAGTTGTTGCATGTGTCTGCTGGAGTAAAAACACACTCTCTGAACCATTAATATACCTAGTTGTTGCATGTGTCTGCTGGAGTAAAAACACTCTCTCTGAACCATTAATATACCTAGTTGTTGCATGTGTCTGCTGGAGTAAAACACTCTCTCTGAAACATTAATATACCTAGTTGTTGCATGTGTCTGCTGGAGTAAAAACACTCTCTCTGAACCATTAATATACCTAGTTGTTGCATGTGTCTGCTGGAGTAAAACCACACTCTCTGAACCATTAATATACCTAGTTGTTGCATGTGTCTGCTGGAGTAAAAACACTCTCTCTGAACCATTAATATACCTGCATGTGTCTGCTGGAGTAAAAACACTCTCTCTGAACCATTAATATACCTAGTTGTTGCATGTGTCTGCTGGAGTAAAAACACACTCTCTGAACCATTAATATACCTAGTTGTTGCATGTGTCTGCTGGAGTAAAAACACTCTCTCTGAACCATTAATATACCTAGTTGTTGCATGTGTCTGCTGGAGTAAAAACACTCTCTCTGAACCATTAATATACCTGCATGTGTCTGCTGGAGTAAAACACACTCTCTGAAACATGAATATACCTAGTTGTTGCATGTGTCTGCTGGAGTAAAAACACACTCTCTGAACCATTAATATACCTGCATGTGTCTGCTGGAGTAAAACACTCTCTCTGAAACATTAATATACCTAGTTGTTGCATGTGTCTGCTGGAGTAAAAACACTCTTTTTGAACCATTAATATACATAGTTGTTGCATGTGTCTGCTGGAGTAAAAACACACTCTCTGAACCATTAATATACCTAGTTGTTGCATGTGTCTGCTGGAGTAAAAACACTCTTTTTGAACCATTAATATACATAGTTGTTGCATGTGTCTGCTGGAGTAAAAACACACTCTCTGAACCATTAATATACCTAGTTGTTGCATGTGTCTGCTGGAGTAAAAACACTCTCTCTGAACCATTAATATACCTGCATGTGTCTGCTGGAGTAAAAACACTCTCTCTGAACCATTAATATACCTAGTTGTTGCATGTGTCTGCTGGAGTAAAAACACTCTCTCTGAAACATTAATATACCTAGTTGTTGCATATGTCTGCTGGAGTAAAAACACTCTTTTTGAACCATTAATATACATAGTTGTTGCATGTGTCTGCTGGAGTAAAAACACTCTCTCTGAACCATTAATATACCTAGTTGTTGCATATGTCTGCTGGAGTAAAAACACTCTTTTTGAACCATTAATATACATAGTTGTTGCATGTGTCTGCTGGAGTAAAAACACTCTCTCTGAACCATTAATATACCTAGTTGTTGCATGTGTCTGCTGGAGTAAAAACACTCTCTCTGAACCATTAATATACCTGCATGTGTCTGCTGGAGTAAAAACACTCTCTCTGAACCATTAATATACCTAGTTGTTGCATGTGTCTGCTGGAGTAAAAACACACTCTCTGAACCATTAATATACCTAGTTGTTGCATGTGTCTGCTGGAGTAAAAACACTCTCTCTGAACCATTAATATACCTAGTTGTTGCATGTGTCTGCTGGAGTAAAAACACTCTTTTTGAACCATTAATATACCTAGTTGTTGCATGTGTCTGCTGGAGTAAAACACTCTCTCTGAACCATTGATATACCTAGTTGTTGCATGTGTCTGCTGGAGTAAAAACACTCTCTCTGAACCATTAATATAATAGTTGTTGCATGTGTCTGCTGGAGTAAAAACACTCTCTCTGAAACATTAATATACCTAGTTGTTGCATGTGTCTGCTGGAGTAAAAACACACTCTCTGAACCATTAATATACCTAGTTGTTGCATGTGTCTGCTGGAGTAAAAACACTCTCTCTGAACCATTAATATACCTAGTTGTTGCATGTGTCTGCTGGAGTAAAAACACACTCTCTGAACCATTAATATACCTAGTTGTTGCATGTGTCTGCTGGAGTAAAAACACTCTCTCTGAACCATTAATATACCTGCATGTGTCTGCTGGAGTAAAAACACTCTCTCTGAACCATTAATATACCTGCATGTGTCTGCTGGAGTAAAAACACACTCTCTGAACCATTAATATACATAGTTGTTGCATGTGTCTGCTGGAGTAAAAACACTCTCTCTGAACCATTAATAAACCTAGTTGTTGCATGTGTCTGCTGGAGTAAAAACACACTCTCTGAAACATTAATATACCTAGTTGTTGCATGTGTCTGCTGGAGTAAAAACACTCTTTTTGAACCATTAATATACATAGTTGTTGCATGTGTCTGCTGGAGTAAAAACACTCTTTTTGAACCATTAATATACATAGTTGTTGCATGTGTCTGCTGGAGTAAAAACACTCTTTTTGAACCATTAATATACATAGTTGTTGCATGTGTCTGCTGGAGTAAAAACACTCTTTTTGAACCATTAATATACATAGTTGTTGCATGTGTCTGCTGGAGTAAAAACACACTCTCTGAACCATTAATATACCTAGTTGTTGCATGTGTCTGCTGGAGTAAAAACACACTCTCTGAACCATTAATATACCTAGTTGTTGCATGTGTCTGCTGGAGTAAAAACACTCTCTCTGAACCATTAATATACCTAGTTGTTGCATGTGTCTGCTGGAGTAAAAACACTCTCTCTGAACCATTAATATACCTGCATGTGTCTGCTGGAGTAAAAACACACTCTCTGAACCATTAATATACCTAGTTGTTGCATGTGTCTGCTGGAGTAAAAACACTCTCTCTGAACCATTAATATACCTAGTTGTTGCATGTGTCTGCTGGAGTAAAAACACTCTTTTTGAACCATTAATATACCTGCATGTGTCTGCTGGAGTAAAAACACACTCTCTGAACCATTAATATACCTAGTTGTTGCATGTGTCTGCTGGAGTAAAAACACTCTCTCTGAACCATTAATATACATAGTTGTTGCATGTGTCTGCTGGAGTAAAAACACTCTTTTTGAACCATTAATATACATAGTTGTTGCATGTGTCTGTTGGAGTAAAAACACTCTCTCTGAACCATTAATATACATAGTTGTTGCATGTGTCTGCTGGAGTAAAAACACTCTTTTTGAACCATTAATATACATAGTTGTTGCATGTGTCTGCTGGAGTAACTATTGTACACCTTCCAGATGAGCTCACAGTCTAACACTGATCTGTGTAAATATTTTCTCTTGGTGTTTGCGTGTGCACATGTGCACGTGTGTGTGTAATTGCTGTCAGATTGCAGGCCCATAGTAACAGCACCACGGCTGTCTAACCGGCCTTACCCTCGTCATACTGTGACCTCTACAGTCAGTCGGTGAATATTTATCTAGTATTACAGACACACTTCACTGTTCTGTAACCCAGGGTGCATTTCTGTCTGGGTGTCAGCTTCACTGTCTGTTTCATAATGACCCTTTATCTGGATAAAGAGAGGGATAATTGTGTGTGTGTCCACGTGCGCATTCTGGCTCAGCTTCTTACAGACACAGTTAACCAAGACATCATAGCTATGTAATGGTATTTGTGCCACAAACGCTAAAACATAAGTATGGATTGCTGTTACACCTTGTCCATAGACCACTAACAGGCTAAGGAAACCAATATGTAACTTGGGAGAACTATCCCTTTAAATACACCCCCACCCACTTCAATGTCAGATTACATTCAATCAACAGGGCACTATGAGCAAGGTGGGGAGGGAGGAGAGTGTCGCTGTTTCCAAATCAAGTGTAGTAAATTGATCAAATCAGTCCTATTCTTTAACCTGGGGGGGCGACGGGGAGCGGGACAGCAGCTGTTGAACGCGTGTAAGATTAAAGCCATGTTCGTGTTCCGGTCGCACACCCCTGAGACAGACACACAATGGTCTCTCTCTTCCCCGACCCTCTTCCCCTCCCTCTCTTCCCCCTTTACAGGAGATGGAGAGAGGGAGAGCCTCTGCCTTTCAAAATTGATTCACAGGCCTTTTGTAGATCTCCAGAGTGGTTCTGAATGGGGTTGTAGATGAGAGCTGGGGGATAGAGACGTAGCCGGGATATATAGAGACGTAGCCGGGATATATAGAGACGTAGCCGGGATATATAGAGACGGAGCCGGGATATAGAGAGACGGAGCCGGGATATAGAGAGACGTAGCCGGGATATATAGAGACGTAGCCGGGATATATAGAGACGTAGCCGGGATATATAGAGACGTAGCCGGGATATATAGAGACGGAGCCGGGATATAGAGACGGAGCCGGGATATAGAGAGACGTAGCCGGGATATATAGAGACGTAGCCGGGATATATAGAGACGGAGCCGGGATATATAGAGACGTAGCCGGGATATATAGAGACGTAGCCGGGATATATAGAGACGGAGCCGGGATATAGAGAGATGTAGCCGGGATATATAGAGACAGAGCCGGGATATAGAGGCGTAGCCGGGATATATAGAGGCGTAGCCGGGATATATAGAGACGGAGCCGGGATATATAGAGACGGAGCCGGGATATACAGAGACGGAGCCGGGATATAGAGAGACGTAGCCGGGATATATAGAGACGGAGCCGGGATATATAGAGACGGAGCCGGGATATATAGAGGCGGAGCCGGGATATAGAGAGACGGAGCCGGGATATAGAGAGGCGTAGCAGGGATATATAGAGGCGTAGCCGGGATATAGAGAGGCGTAGCCGGGATATAGAGAGGCGTAGCCGGGATATAGAGATATAGACGGGCCGGGATATAGAGAGGCGTAGCCGGGATATAGAGACGAGCCGGGATATAGAGAGACAGAGCCGGGATATAGAGAGACGGAGCCGGGATATATAGAGACGGAGCCGGGATATAGAGAGACGGAGCCGGGATATAGAGACGGAGCCGGGATATATAGAGACGGAGCCGGGATATAGAGAGACGGAGCCGGGATATATAGAGACGGAGCCGGGATAGAGAGACGGAGCCGGGATATAGAGACGTAGCCGGGATATAGAGGCGTAGCCGGGATATAGAGACGAGCCGGGATATAGAGGCGTAGCCGGGATATATAGACGTAGCCGGGATATATAGAGACGTAGCCGGGATATAGAGGCGTAGCCGGGATATAGAGAGACGTAGCCGGGATATAGAGAGACGTAGCCGGGATATATAGACAGAGCCGGGATATATAGAGACGTAGCCGGGATATAGAGAGACGTAGCCGGGATATATAGAGACGTAGCCGGGATATATAGAGACGGAGCCGGGATATAGAGAGACGGAGCCGGGATATATAGAGACGGAGCCGGGATATAGAGAGACGGAGCCGGGATATAGAGACGTAGCCGGGATATAGAGACGTAGCCGGGATATAGAGACGTAGCCGGGATATAGAGACGTAGCCGGGATATAGAGACGTAGCCGGGATATATAGACAGAGCCGGGATATATAGAGACGTAGCCGGGATATAGAGACGTAGCCGGGATATATAGAGACGTAGCCGGGATATATAGAGACGTAGCCGGGATATATAGAGACGGAGCCGGGATATATAGAGACGGAGCCGGGATATAGAGAGACGTAGCCGGGATATATAGAGACGTAGCCGGGATATATAGAGACGGAGCCGGGATATAGAGAGACGTAGCCGGGATATAGAGAGACGGAGCCGGGATATAGAGAGACGGAGCCGGGATATATAGAGACGTAGCCGGGATATATAGAGACGTAGCCTGGATATATAGAGACGGAGCCGGGATATATAGAGACGTAGCCGGGATATATAGAGACGTAGCCGGGATATATAGAGACGGAGCCGGGATATAGAGAGACGTAGCCGGGATATAGAGAGACGGAGCCGGGATATACAGAGACGGAGCCGGGATATATAGAGACGTAGCCGGGATATATAGAGACGGAGCCGGGATATAGAGAGACGGAGCCGGGATATACAGAGACGGAGCCGGGATATAGAGAGACGTAGCCGGGATATATAGAGACGTAGCCGGGATATAGAGAGACGGAGCCGGGATATACAGAGACGGAGCCGGGATATAGAGAGACGGAGCCGGGATATAGAGAGACGGAGCCGGGATATAGAGAGACGTAGCCGGGATATAGAGAGACGTAGCCGGGATATAGAGACGTAGCCGGGATATATAGAGACGTAGCCGGGATATAGAGAGACGGAGCCGGGATATACAGAGACGGAGCCGGGATATAGAGAGACGTAGCCGGGATATAGAGAGACGGAGCCGGGATATAGAGAGACGTAGCCGGGATATAGAGACGTAGCCGGGATATAGAGAGACAGAGCCGGGATATAGAGAGACGTAGCCGGGATATATAGAGACAGAGCCGGGATATATAGAGACGGAGCCGGGATATATAGAGACGTAGCCGGGATATAGAGACGTAGCCGGGATATAGAGACGTAGCCGGGATATAGAGACGTAGCCGGGATATAGAGACGTAGCCGGGATATATAGACAGAGCCAGGATATATAGAGACGTAGCCGGGATATAGAGACGTAGCCGGGATATATAGAGACGGAGTCGGGATATAGAGAGACGGAGTCGGGATATAGAGAGACAGAGCCGGGATATATAGAGACAGAGCCGGGATATAGAGACGTAGCCGGGATATATAGAGACAGAGCCGGGATATAGAGAGACGTAGCCGGGATATATAGAGACAGAGCCGGGATATACAGAGACGGAGCCGGGATATACAGAGACGGAGCCGGGATATAGAGAGACGTAGCCGGGATATATAGAGACGTAGCCGGGATATATAGAGACGTAGCCGGGATATAGAGACGTAGCCGGGATATATAGAGACGTAGCCGGGATATAGAGAGACGTAGCCGGGATATATAGAGACAGAGCCGGGATATAGAGAGACAGAGCCGGGATATAGAGAGACGTAGCCGGGATATAGAGAGACGTAGCCGGGATAGAGAGACGTAGCCGGGATATAGAGACGTAGCCGGGATATATAGAGACGTAGCCGGGATATATAGAGACAGAGCCGGGATATAGAGAGACGTAGCCGGGATATATAGAGACGGAGCCGGGATATATAGAGACGGAGCCGGGATATATAGAGACGGAGCCGGGATATATAGAGACGGAGCCGGGATATATAGAGACGGAGCCGGGATATATAGAGACGTAGCCGGGATATATAGAGACGGAGCCGGGATATAGAGAGACAGAGCCGGGATATATAGAGACAGAGCCGGGATATAGAGACGTAGCCGGGATATAGAGAGACGTAGCCGGGATATATAGAGACAGAGCCGGGATATAGAGAGACGTAGCCGGGATATAGAGAGACGTAGCCGGGATATAGAGACGTAGCCGGGATATATAGAGACGTAGCCGGGATATATAGAGACGTAGCCGGGATATAGAGACGTAGCCGGGATATATAGAGACGGAGCCGGGATATAGAGAGACGTAGCAGGGATATATAGAGACAGAGCCGGGATATATAGAGACGGAGCCGGGATATAGAGAGACGTAGCCGGGATATAGAGAGACGGAGCCGGGATATAGAGACGTAGCCGGGATATATAGAGACGTAGCCGGGATATAGAGACGTAGCCGGGATATATAGAGACGGAGCCGGGATATAGAGAGACGGAGCCGGGATATAGAGAGACGTAGCCGGGATATATAGAGACGGAGCCGGGATATATAGAGACGGAGCCGGGATATAGAGAGACGTAGCCGGGATATAGAGAGACGGAGCCGGGATATATAGAGACGTAGCCGGGATATAGAGAGACGTAGCCGGGATATAGAGAGACGGAGCCGGGATATAGAGAGACGTAGCCGGGATATATAGAGACGTAGCCGGGATATATAGAGACGGAGCCGGGATATAGAGAGACGTAGCCGGGATATAGAGAGACGGAGCCGGGATATAGAGACGTAGCCGGGATATATAGAGACGTAGCCGGGATATAGAGACGTAGCCGGGATATATAGAGACGGAGCCGGGATATAGAGAGACGTAGCCGGGATATAGAGAGACGTAGCCGGGATATAGAGAGACGTAGCCGGGATATAGAGAGACGGAGCCGGGATATAGAGAGACGTAGCCGGGATATATAGAGACGTAGCCGGGATATAGAGAGACGTAGCCGGGATATAGAGAGACGGAGCCGGGATATATAGAGACGGAGCCGGGATATACTACACCTACTATAAAGGCTATACCTGGGTCAGTACAGTAAACAGGGCTATACCTACACCTACTATAAAGGCTGTACCTGGGTCAGTACAGTAAACAGGGCTCTAATGGGGCTATACCTACACCTACTATAAAGGCTGTACCTGGGTCAGTACAGTAAACAGGGCTCTAATGGGGCTATACCTACACCTACTATAAAGGCTGTACCTGGGTCAGTACAGTAAACAGGGCTCTAATGGGGCTATACCTACACCTACTATAAAGGCTGTACCTGGGTCAGTACAGTAAACAGGGCTCTAATGGGGCTATACCTACACCTACTATAAAGGCTGTACCTGGGTCAGTACAGTAAACAGGGCTCTAATGGGGCTATACCTACACCTACTATAAAGGCTGTACCTGGGTCAGTACAGTAAACAGGGCTCTAATGGGGCTATACCTACACCTACTATAAAGGCTGTACCTGGGTCAGTACAGTAAACAGGGCTCTAATGGGGCTATACCTACACCTACTATAAAGGCTGTACCTGGGTCAGTACAGTAAACAGGGCTCTAATGGGGCTATACCTACACCTACTATAAAGGCTGTACCTGGGTCAGTACAGTAAACAGGGCTCTAATGGGGCTATACCTACACCTACTATAAAGGCTGTACCTGGGTCAGTACAGTAAACAGGGCTCTAATGGGGCTATACCTACACCTACTATAAAGGCTGTACCTGGGTCAGTACAGTAAACAGGGCTCTAATGGGGCTATACCTACACCTACTATAAAGGCTGTACCTGGGTCAGTACAGTAAACAGGGCTATACCTACACCTACTATAAAGGCTGTACCTGGGTCAGTACAGTAAACAGGGCTCTAATGGGGCTATACCTACACCTACTATAAAGGCTGTACCTGGGTCAGTACAGTAAACAGGGCTCTAATGGGGCTATACCTACACCTACTATAAAGGCTGTATCTGGGTCAGTACAGTAAACAGGGCTCTAATGGGGCTATACCTACACCTACTATAAAGGCTGTACCTGGGTCAGTACAGTAAACAGGGCTATACCTACACCTACTATAAAGGCTGTACCTGATGGAGTAGGTGTCTTGTGGAAGGGCCGATGATTAGGGGCTGTGAAATGAATGGTGAAGTTAATAGGACACTGAATGACGCTCTAGAATAAGGGCTGTAATCGGGTCAGGGGAGAATACAGGCCTCTGATGGAACTATATTTGAAAGGCTGTGCCTGGGTCAGTTGACTACAGAGCACTCAGAAGGGGTGCATTGCTACATCTGCATTGCTTGCTTTTTGGAGTTTTAGGCTGGGTTTCTGTATAAGCACTTTGGAACATCTGCTGATGTATAAATACATTTGATTTGGGGTTGAGCAAAATACAAAAAGGCTTTTCCTGAGTCAGTGAAACACACAGGACTCAGATGGAGCTGTGTAGTAAAGGCTGAGTCAGTGAAACACACAGGGCTCAGATGGAGCTGTGTAGTAAAGGCTGAGTCAGTGAAGCACACAGGACTCAGATGGAGCTGTGTAGTAAAGGCTGAGTCAGTGAAGCACACAGGGCTCAGATGGAGCTGTGTAGTAAAGGCTGAGTCAGTGAAGCACACAGGGCTCTGATGGAGCTGTGTAGTAAAGGCTGAGTCAGTGAAGCACACAGGGCTCAGATGGAGCTGTGTAGTAAAGGCTGAATCAGTTGAGAACACAGGACTCAGATGGAGCTGTGTAGTAAAGGCTGAATCAGTTGAGAACACAGGGCTCAGATGGAGCTGTGTAGTAAAGGCTGAATCAGTTGAGAACACAGGACTCAGATGGAGCTGTGTAGTAAAGGCTGAATCAGTTGAGAACACAGGGCTCTGATGGAGCTGTGTAGTAAAGGCTGAATCAGTTGAGAACACAGGACTCAGATGGAGCTGTGTAGTAAAGGCTGAATCAGTTGAGAACACAGGGCTCTGATGGAGCTGTGTAGTAAAGGCTGAATCAGTTGAGAACACAGGGCTCTGATGGAGCTGTGTAGTAAAGGCTGAATCAGTTGAGAACACAGGGCTCAGATGGAGCTGTGTAGTAAAGGCTGAGTCAGTGAAGCACACAGGGCTCTGATGGAGCTGTGTAGTAAAGGCTGAATCAGTTGAGAACACAGGACTCAGATGGAGCTGTGTAGTAAAGGCTGAATCAGTTGAGAACACAGGGCTCAGATGGAGCTGTGTAGTAAAGGCTGAATCAGTTGAGAGGACTCAGATGGAGCTGTGTAGTAAAGGCTGAGTCAGTGAAGCACACAGGGCTCTGATGGAGCTGTGTAGTAAAGGCTGAATCAGTTGAGAACACAGGACTCAGATGGAGCTGTGTAGTAAAGGCTGAATCAGTTGAGAACACAGGGCTCAGATGGAGCTGTGTAGTAAAGGCTGAATCAGTTGAGAACACAGGACTCAGATGGAGCTGTGTAGTAAAGGCTGAATCAGTTGAGAACACAGGGCTCTGATGGAGCTGTGTAGTAAAGGCTGAATCAGTTGAGAACACAGGGCTCAGATGGAGCTGTGTAGTAAAGGCTGAATCAGTTGAGAACACAGGACTCAGATGGAGCTGTGTAGTAAAGGCTGAATCAGTTGAGAACACAGGGCTCTGATGGAGCTGTGTAGTAAAGGCTGAATCAGTTGAGAACACAGGACTCAGATGGAGCTGTGTAGTAAAGGCTGAATCAGTTGAGAACACAGGGCTCTGATGGAGCTGTGTAGTAAAGGCTGAATCAGTTGAGAACACAGGGCTCTGATGGAGCTGTGTAGTAAAGGCTGAATCAGTTGAGAACACAGGACTCAGATGGAGCTGTGTAGTAAAGGCTGAATCAGTTGAGAACACAGGACTCAGATGGAGCTGTGTAGTAAAGGCTGAATCAGTTGAGAACACAGGACTCAGATGGAGCTGTGTAGTAAAGGCTGAATCAGTTGAGAACACAGGGCTCAGATGGAGCTGTGTAGTAAAGGCTGAATCAGTTGAGAACACAGGGCTCAGATGGAGCTGTGTAGTAAAGGCTGAATCAGTTGAGAACACAGGGCTCAGATGGAGCTGTGTAGTCAGTTGAAACAGGGCTGAATCAGTTGAGAACACAGGGCTCAGATGGAGCTGTGTAGTAAAGGCTGAATCAGTTGAGAACACAGGGCTCAGATGGAGCTGTGTAGTAAAGGCTGAATCAGTTGAGAACACAGGGCTCAGATGGAGCTGTGTAGTAAAGGCTGAATCAGTTGAGAACACGGGGCTCTGATGGGGTGAAGGGGAGTGAATAATGAGACTCTGAAGTTGCTCTAGATTCTAGAATAAGTACTGATTCTGAGTCAGTGACATACACAGTGTTCATATGGATCTATGTTGTCAGGGCTGCACCTGAGTCAGAGAAGATAATAAGAATCTGTAGGGGAAATAAGTATAAAGACTGTGCCTGGGTCAGATGACTATATTGAAGTCTTAATGAACAGATGCATAAGGGCAGTGGAGTGAATAGGACTCTGAAGTCGCTCTACAATAAAGGTTGTACCTTGGTCAGTTGCCTATATAGAACTCGGTAGAGCAAATTTGTAAAGGCTGTACCTGAGTCAGTGGAATAGACGCGGAAGCTCTTGTCCCAGAAGCCACAGAGCAGGATGAAGCGGTTGTCTGCGGTGATGATGAAACACTGAGAGTGGATGTGAATGCTCTGGTCCAACAGGTCTGTGATCTGACGACGGTGGGTCCCCACGTTACTGGCTGGAGAGGAGAAGGAGAGGAGGAGGGAGGTGGAAGGATGAGGGGGGAGGAGAAGGAGGGAGAGGGAGAGGGAGGAGGGAGGGGGATGGGGAGGGAGAGGGGGGTGGAGAGAAGGAGGGAGGGGGACGGGGGAGGGAGAGAGAGGGGGACGGGGGAGGGAGAGAGAGAGGGGGACGGGGAGGGAGAGAGAGAGGGGGACAGGAGGGAGAGAGAGAGGGGGACAGGAGGGGAGAGAGAGAGGGGGACAGGAGGGAGAGAGAGAGGGGGAGCAGGAGGAAGGGGGAGGGAGAGAGGGATGGAGAGAGGGAGGGGGGATGGGGAGGGAGAGAGGGAGGGGGATGGGGAGGGAGAGAGGGAGGGGGATGGGGAGGGAGGGGGATGGGGAGGGAGAGAGGGAGGGGGGATGGGGAGGGAGAGAGGGAGGGGGATGGGGAGGGAGAGAGGGAGGGGGATGGGGGGGGAGGGAGGGAGGAGGATGGGGAGGGAGAGAGGGAGGGATGGTGGAGGGAGAGAGGGGTAGGGAGGGATTGTGGAGGGAGAGAGGGGTAGGGAGAGAGGGGACAGGGGGAGGTGAGGAAGAGGATAGAAATGCAGACAGATGTAATTCATTAAGTAAAGCATATAAGTCTGAGGAAAAATGTATTGTATAAAATCTGATTGTTTTCCTTTACGATATTGCCGCGTTAATCGTTTTCACAAAGACATCAGACCATTACTGGAGCTACCGCACGTTGGTCGCCACGGCAGCAGCACCACCATTTTGATTTGTGAGGGAATACATAAAACATCTAGGACGTGGCGTTTATAAGGGTTTCACATTTTCCACTGGGCCTAAGAGTTTGAGTAACGATGAGCGTGCATATTCTCTCTCCCCAGAAGGAGAAGAGACTTGCAATAGCTAAGAAGAGGAGAGGAGCCACGCATAGTCAGGACAACATAAATTAAATCCACTTTGGCCCCTTATCGCTGAGATGGAGGTTTGTGTGTGTGTGTGTGTGTGTGTGTGTGAGAGTGAGTGAGTGAGTGAGTGAGTGAGTGAGTGAGAGAGTGAGAGGGTGAGAGAGTGAGAGGGTGAGAGAGTGGGAGAGTGGGAGAGAGAGAGAGAGAGAGAGAGAGAGAGAGAGAGAAGACAAAAGAAATAACAGACTAAAACAAAGGCAGAGCCATGTCTGTTTTGGACTGATGCATTTCCTTGGCATTGCAGACGTAGCCATCTATCATGAAGTGCTTTGCAGTCGGTTAGATATTAAGATATGCTGCGCCAGTTTCCCGGACAAAGATTAAGTCGAATCCTAAATCATTATCAATATTTTTTAGTCCAGGACTAGACTTAATCTGTGTCCAGGGAACAAACAGGCACATTAGGTTCTAGACTTCTGTAACTTAATCCTCCCTTTCTCTCAGGCTCTCTTTCTCTCTCTTCTGCTCTAACTCACGATGAACAGGTGAGGGTCCGGCCCAGGCATCCCTGACAGAGACCAGCACGCCATGTCTGACGAATACTTCAACCAATTATCAACATTTCCCCCCGCCCCGGCCGCCCCGCCAGCCAAATACAATTTACTGTGTTTAAACTGAAGCTCCTTGTGGAATGTGAGAAGTATAAATACATAAATGACACGTTAAGAAAATATCCCCTCACCACACGCATGATACATGTGATGTGGAGCGTGGGCTGGTGCTGAAAAATGACAAAACAGAGCTGTGAGTGAGTGGCAGAGATAGAATCGGCCGTGCATTCCGAGTGTGACAAAAAAAACATTTTTAAAAGTAGAGGGGCTTTTTGTTTTATTCAAAAATGGTTGAATGGCCTCAGACATATGCATGAACATCTATGAAAGTGCCCATGTTCACGAGTGCAACTAGAGGCGAAAAAAACCCTACATCACCTTTACTCCACACACAGAAACGCAAACAAAGCTTTCCCTCGACCTCCATTTGGCAAATCTGACCGTAATTCTATCCCCCTTGTTCTTGCTTGCAAGCAAAAACTCAAACAGGAAGTACCAGTGACGCGCTTAATGCAGAAGTTGTTCCGATGAAGCGGATTCTAAGCTACAGGCCTGTTTCGCTAGCACAGACTGGAATATGTTCCAGTAGGAGTTTACATTTACATTTAAGTCATTTAGCAGACACTCTTATCCAGAGCGACTTACAAATTGGTGAATTCACCTTCTGACCACATCAGTCACATCAGTAATTAGTGTATAGAGGCAAGCAACACTGAACCATGCATGAGAGCCATAGCCAATGTGAGTAAGACCTTAAAAAGGTTCATTAACACTCAAGGCCACAGGGCCAGACGGACTACCAGAACGCATACTCAGATCTGACAAGTGTCTTCACTGACATTTTCAACCTCTCCCGGGCCCAGTCTGTAATACCTACATGTTTCAAGAAGACGGCCATAGTCCCTGTGCCTAAGATCACCATAGTAACCTGTATAAATGACTATTGCCCCATAGGACTCACATCTGTAGCCCTGAAATGCTTTGAAAGGCTGGTCATGGCTCACATCAACACCATCATCCCAGACCCCCTGGACCCACTCCAATTCACACCCCAACAGATCCACAGATGATGCTCTCTCTATTGGACTCCACACTGCCCTTTTCCACCTGGACAAGATGAACACTTATGTGATAGTGCTGTTCATTGACGACAGCTCAGCGTTAAACACCATAGTGCCCTCCAAGCTCATCACTAAGCTAAGAACCCTGGAACCGAACACTGGATCCTGGACTTCCTGACGGGCCGTCCCAGTTGGTGAGTTTGCCAACGACACAACATTGGTAGGTCTGATCACAGACTATGATCAGACAGCCTACAGGGAGGTGGTCAGAGACTTAGCAGTGTGGTGCCAGAACAACAACCTCTCCCTCAACGTCAGTAAGACCAAGGAACCGATCGTAGACTACAGGAAATGGAGGGACGTGCACGCCCCCATTCACATGGACGGGGCTGCAGTGGAGCAGGTCGAGAGCTTCAAGTCCCTCTGTGCTCACATCACTAAGTATCTGTTCGCTGCTCTGGCCCCCCAATGGTGGAACAAACTCCCTCACGACGCCAGGACAGCGGAGTCAATCACCACCTTCCGGAGACACCTGAAACCCCACCTCTTCAAGGAATACCTAGGATAGGATAAGTAATCCTTCTCACCACCCCCCCTTAATGATTTAGATGCACTATTGTAAAGTGGCTGTTCCACTGGATGTCAGAAGGTGAATTCACCAATTTGTAAGTCGCTCTGGATAAGAGCGTCTGCTAAATGACTTAAATGTAAATGTTAAATGTATCTATCATGGTCCGCACATGGGGGGGGGGAACAACACCTCTTCCCCCTCAGGATGATGAAAAGATTTGGCATGGGTCCCCACATTCTCAAAAACTTCTACAGCTGCACCATTGAGAGCATCTTGACTGGCTGCATCACAACTTGGTACGGCATATGCTTGGCATCCGACCACACGGCTCTACAGAGGGTAGTGCCGATGGCCCAGTCCATCACTGGGGCCGAGCTCCCTGCCATCCAGGGCCTCTATACCAGGCGGTGTCAGAGGAAGGCCCTAAAAATGGTCAAAGTCTCCAACCACCCAAGTCATAGCATGCTCTCTCTGCTACCGCACAGCAAGCGGTACCAATGTACCAAGTCTGGAACCAACAGGAACCTGAACAGCTTCTCTCCCCAAGCCATAAGACCGTTAAATAGTAATCAATAACTACCTGGACTATCTGCATTGACCCTTTTTGCACCAGCTCTTTTGTCTCATCACATACACTGTTGTTACTGTTTACTGTCACTTTATTCATAGTTATATGTAGATATCTACCTCAATTACCTCGTACCCCTACATATCAACTGGTACTGTTTACTGTCACTTTATTCATAGTTATATGTAGATATCTACCTCAATTACCACGTACCCCTGCACAACAGGTTATTGGATTTATTATTACGGGTTTTTACTATTCTGTTATTTCTCTATTTTCTTTCTCTCTACATTGTTGGGAAGGGCCCGGAAGTAAACATTTCACTAGTCCACACCTGTTGTTTACAAAGCAAATCAAATTAGATTTGATACGACACACACACAGTATATAAAAAAAGAGGGTCATAAAAGGGGAGAAATGGATCTGGATGGAGATGAGCAGCTGGGAATGACATTTTAACTAGACAACCGTTAGAGGAAACGTGTGTTTGGACGAGAGAGAGAACGAGACAGAGAGTGAAGAAAAGGAGAGAGAACATTTGCGAGGTCAATAGAGCAACCAGAGAGCAACAGATTGAGGAAGAATGAGAGAAAACAAGGGGAGAGAGAGAACAATAAAGGAGAGAGAGAAAGAGCTCTGTCTCTGACCACTCTCTCCCAGACAGTGTATCCTATACATTACTAGAGCTCTGTCTCTGACCACTCTCTCCCAGACAGTGTATCCTATACATCACTAGAGCTCTGTCTCTGACCACTCTCTCCCAGACAGTGTATCCCATACATCACTAGAGCTCTGTCTCTGACCACTCTCTCCCAGACAGTGTATCCCATACATCACTAGAGCTCTGTCTCTGACCACTCTCTCCCAGACAGTGTATCCTATACATCACTAGAGCTCTGTCTCTGACCACTCTCTCCCAGACAGTGTATCCTATACATCACTAGAGCTCTGTCTCTGACCACTCTCTCCCAGACAGTGTATCCTATACATCACTAGAGCTCTGTCTCTGACCACTCTCTCCCAGACAGTGTATCCTATACATCACTAGAGCTCTGTCTCTGACCACTCTCTCCCAGACAGTGTATCCTATACATCACTAGAGCTCTGTCTCTGAGCTCTGTCCACTCTCTCCCAGACAGTGTATCCTATACATCACTAGAGCTCTGTCTCTGACCACTCTCTCCCAGACAGTGTATCCTATACATCACTAGAGCTCTGTCTCTGACCACTCTCTCCCAGACAGTGTATCCTATACATCACTAGAGCTCTGTCTCTGACCACTCTCTCCCAGACAGTGTATCCTATACATCACTAGAGCTCTGTCTCTGACCACTCTCTCCCAGACAGTGTATCCTATACATCACTAGAGCTCTGTCTCTGACCACTCTCTCCCAGACAGTGTATCCTATACATTACTAGAGCTCTGTCTCTGACCACTCTCTCCCAGACAGTGTATCCTATACATCACTAGAGCTCTGTCTCTGACCACTCTCTCCCAGACAGTGTATCCTATACATCACTAGAGCTCTGTCTCTGACCACTCTCTCCCAGACAGTGTATCCTATACATCACTAGAGCTCTGTCTCTGACCACTCTCTCCCAGACAGTGTATCCTATACATCACTAGAGCTCTGTCTCTGACCACTCTCTCCCAGACAGTGTATCCTATACATCACTAGAGCTCTGTCTCTGACCACTCTCTCCCAGACAGTGTATCCTATACATCACTAGAGCTCTGTCTCTGACCACTCTCTCCCAGACAGTGTATCCTATACATCACTAGAGCTCTGTCTCTGACCACTCTCTCCCAGACAGTGTATCCTATACATCACTAGAGCTCTGTCTCTGACCACTCTCTCCCAGACAGTGTATCCTATACATTACTAGAGCTCTGTCTCTGACCACTCTCTCCCAGACAGTGTATCCTATACATCACTAGAGCTCTGTCTCTGACCACTCTCTCCCAGACAGTGTATCCTATACATGACTAGAGCTCTGTCTCTGACCACTCTCTCCCAGACAGTGTATCCTATACATCACTAGAGCTCTGTCTCTGACCACTCTCTCCCAGACAGTGTATCCTATACATCACTAGAGCTCTGTCTCTGACCACTCTCTCCCAGACAGTGTATCCTATACATCACTAGAGCTCTGTCTCTGACCACTCTCTCCCAGACAGTGTATCCTATACATCACTAGAGCTCTGTCTCTGACCACTCTCTCCCAGACAGTGTATCCTATACATCACTAGAGCTCTGTCTCTGACCACTCTCTCCCAGACAGTGTATCCTATACATCACTAACGCTCCACTCCCCTGCTCGCCTCCTCATCAACAAGTCGTGAGTGATGAGAGGCACCCATATTGTCCTGACATCCGCCCGCCGCGCATTCTCAATCACACATTATTACCGCATTCATATTCATTTATACTGACACAGATCCTTTCCCCGCTCAAATTAAACCAGAGAGAGAGAGAGTAAGAAAAACTGTGAGAGAGAGAAAGAGAGAGATGGCGAGAGAGAGGGATAGAGGAGAGGGGGAGAGGTTGATGATGAAATACCAGTCCAGGCCACAGCTCATTGCATTCCAATTTGCATGCAAATGGTTTAGCAGAGGAGAGAGCAGAGTGGAGGATTTATTTCAGGGGATGAGAGGACGGGGGGGGGGGGGGGGGGCTGTTGGTGGGCAGAGGCTGGGGAACAACAGCAAGCTACTGGCCAGGGACACTGCTTTGGGCCATCACAATGAATCCCAGAGACACACACAGACAGAGAGACACACACGTTTGAGCACACACACCAACATACAAACACACACACACACGTTTGAGCACACACACCAACATACAAACACACACACACAAGTGGCATACCTATCAGGGGGTCTATTTCCACGGGCAGTTGGTACTGCTGGTCCTGCACGGAGGAGCCTTGATGACCTGAGAGAGAGAGATAGGAGGAGAGAGAGAGACAAAAAGAGAGGTGTGGGAGAAAGGAATGAGTGGGATGCAGAAAGAAGGATGTGTTTAATATCAGTGATTTGGCCCTGTGGAGTACTTTGGCTTCTGTTCCATATGGGAGATGCTAAAATGTAATTTGCCACACTCAAAGCCTATTGTCCCCCAGAGCGCTCTCACAAGAGTTACATTTAGCTGTAAAACCGTTTTTTTGTGGCTCCAAATAGACTCTGATAATACAAAGTAATACATAACCAAGTTTATAACAGAATATCGTGAATCCTGACATCTGAACATCCTCAAATAATACAGATTTGTACCATAAACATGTTCAAATAACACTAATATCACAATTCAAGATCTAACCACAAACAATATCACATGAAATCCACTCATCAAAACAAAATGAGATCTACAAATCTTCATTGTCTTTGAGTTTCATAACGTCAGACTTCATCCCATATCCCCTTCCCTGTTATTCCACAGCAGGGTTGATGTTGAATAAATAAACCATGAGGAGTGAGGTCTTGATGCATCGAAGAGGAAGGGAAACGCTGGCAGAGTGCACGTGTCACATTTGATCCTGCCTTTTAGGAGGAACCGCTCAACTGTCTCAGAAATCAACGTCCTGTCCTGGGAAGATGAGAGACAAGCCCATTGGCTGCTCTCGTTGAGATACACAGATAAATACTGACTGAAGGCCTTTGGATACGATGCTTTGTGTGGACAAACGTGTTGTGCTCCAAAACTCTCTACTCTGTGTACCGGTCCTTGACGTGCTCCATGAAATCAGACTTGATTTAAAAAAATAGTACATCCTTGATATCTCATATCCTACATAGGAGTTGTATTTCAATTAATTGGTTAAATGTACATTTCAAGCCATAGGGTGGCACACAATTGTCCCAGCGTCATCCGGGTTAGGGGAGGATTTGGCCGGGGTAGGCCAAAAAATAAATAATCCTGCTGACCTCTACAAGCTAATCCTACTTTAGACTCCATTTCCTACAATCCCCCTCTTACCGGCAAGGCCGTGCCACTTGTTGACGGCGAAGAGGCGGTTGGCGGTGACGGTGATGATGGCGGGCGCGGCGAGGCCCGGCTGGGTGTTGGCGGCCACGTGGGCCACAGGAGAGTTGCTGGGGAACTTTAGCACCATGATGACATCCTGTTGCATCTGCTCCGTGAACATCAACGGGCTCTGCAGGAGGACATACTGGTGGTGATGGACAGATCAACGGACGGATGGACGGAAGGAGGGAGAGGAGGATGGATAGATCCACAGACGAAGAGCAGGAGTGAGCGAGGGATGGAGCAGCGGAGGAGAAGAGGGAACAGCAGGAGCAGCAGCATGCAGAAAAGAGAGAGAGTGAAAGCGAGAGAGAGGGGGGGAGGGAGGAGAGGGACAGAGAGAAAGTTAGCTGGGAAGCTAGCATGGAGTTGCAGCACTCAGAGGCCAAGCTATAGAAAGGGAAGGAGGCCAGCTGGAGAAAAGCTATAGATAGGGAAGGAGGCCAGCTGGAGAAAAGCTACCGATAGGGAAGGAGGCCAGCTGGAGAAAAGCTACAGATAGGGAAGGAGGCCAGCTGGAGAGAAAGCAGATAAATACAGATAGGGAAGGAGGCCAGCTGGAGGGAAAAGCTACAGATAGGGAAGGAGGCCAGCTGGAGAAAAGCTACAGATAGGGAAGGAGGCCAGCTGGAGAAAAGCTACAGATAGGGAAGGAGGCCAGCTGGAGAAAACAGAGGGAATAGGAAGGAGGCCAGCTGGAATTAAAGCTATAAATAGGGAAGGAGGCCAGCTGGAGGGAAAAGCTATAGATAGGGAAGGAGGCCAGCTGGAGAAAAGCTACAGATAGGGAAGGAGGCCAGCTGGAGAAAAGCTACAGATAGGGAAGGAGGCCAGCTGGAGAAAAGCTATAGATAGGGAAGGAGGCCAGCTGGAGAAAAGCTATAGATAGGGAAGGAGGCCAGCTGTAGAAAAGCTATAGATAGGGAAGGAGGCCAGCTGGAGAAAAGCTATAGATAGGGAAGGAGGCCAGCTGTAGAAAAGCTATAGATAGGGAAGGAGGCCAGCTGGGAAAAGCTACAGATAGGGAAGGAGGCCAGCTGGAGAAAAGCTACAGATAGGGAAGGAGGCCAGCTGGAGAAAGGCCAGCTACAGATAGGGAAGGAGGGAAAAGCTACAGATAGGGAAGGAGGCCAGCTGGAGAAAAGCTACAGATAGGGAAGGAGGCCAGCTGGAGAGAAGCTATAAATAGGGAAGGAGGCCAGCTGGAGAAAGGGAGCTATGGAGATAGGGAAGGAGGCCAGCTGGAGAAAAGAGAAGGGAAGGAGGCCAGCTGGAGAAAAGCTACAGATAGGGAAGGAGGCCAGCTGGAGAAAAGCTATAGATAGGGAAGGAGGCCAGCTGGAGAAAAGCTATAGATAGGGAAGGAGGCCAGCTGCTGGAGAAAAGCTATAGATAGGGAAGGAGGCCAGCTGGAGAAAAGCTATAGATAGGGAAGGAGGCCAGCTGTAGAAAAGCTATAGATAGGGAAGGAGGCCAGCTGGAGAAAAGCTATAGATAGGGAAGGAGGCCAGCTGGAGAAAAGCTACAGATAGGGAAGGAGGCCAGCTGGAGAAAAGCTACAGATAGGGAAGGAGGCCAGCTGGAGAAAAGCTACAGATAGGGAAGGAGGCCAGCTGGAGAAAAGCTACAGATAGGGAAGGAGGCCAGCTGGAGAAAAGCTATAAATAGGGAAGGAGGCCAGCTGGAGGGAAGCTATAAATAGGGAAGGAGGCCAGCTGGAGAAAAGCTATAGAAAGGGAAGGAGGCCAGCTGGAGAAAAGCTATAGAAAGGGAAGGAGGCCAGCTGGAGAAAAGCTACAGATAGGGAAGGAGGCCAGCTGGAGAAAAGCTATAGAAAGGGAAGGAGGCCAGCTGGAGAAAAGCTACAGATAGGGAAGGAGGCCAGCTGGAGAAAAGCTATAGAAAGGGAAGGAGGCCAGCTGGAGAAAAGCTGAGGTACTAAAAACAGAGTACCATTATTCACATGACAAGATCGATTAGAAGTCAGGGCAAGAAAAACAGACACTAGAAAACTATTTCTTAAAGACAAAGTTTGTGTCAATACTAAGGAAGAACCAACAAGCCAGTATTAAAACGGAAGACAAACAAACGAACAAACCAAACGTAAGAGGAGAAAAATCCACAGGATTGGTATAGTGTATAGTGTGTGTGTGAAATACCCTTGCAGACCAAAACCCCTCTGTGGAACACCCCATGTTAACAGTGTTACAGTGCTCCCTCCCAAACACTCTATTAAAAGTGGCTGTTATGCCCATACAGATAGAGGACTCATCTTTGTATCTGTGTTACATTATGGCGTCTGTGATTGGTTATAGCCATCTATAGTGCTCTAACTATCTCTATGGTAATGCCTCATCAAATGTGGCACCATTAATAACCTGTCCGTGAGGGCTGCTGGGTACTGGAGTCCTCCTCAAGTCTGACATTCTAGAACATCTGTGATGAATCAAGAGGCTACTAGCAGTTACTTGTACTGAACCTCTAAATATAAGGACTTGTGTACATGCCAGACATTATTTATCTATCTTCTCACAAAAAAAAGTCAACATTCTTCCTTAAAACTCTCAGACTTCGCTCAGTTCTCTTCAGGAAATGTTCTTTAACATGACAATGGTCAGAAGTGAACTTGATACTTTTATCATGGGTAACAATCAGTCGCCACAAACGGTCAAATAAAAGTCCCATTTTGTATTTATCTTCATATAAGATTTGACATTTGTTCCTGCCAAGCTTCGTCAAGACACCGACACGCACTTTAAACCATGTGAGTTCACTTCTATTGATAAGAGTTGGTTTACTGGTTTGGCTCACACACATTATTCATCTTGCGTCCCAAATGGCACCCTATTCCCTCTACATAGTGCACTCCTTCTGATCAGGGTTCTGGTCAATAAAAGTGCACTCCACATGAAATAGGGTGCCATTTGTTCAGTCTGAGGAGTCATTTGCAGGATGATTGTAGTGAGCTGGGGAACATACTATACATGCTTAATGTCAGAGGCACACTGAGTTAAATCTCTGTTGTTTTAACAGGCTACTAGAATACTTTGACAACGTCATTACTGAAAACCAACATGGGGACATGTCAGGACTGGAATCTGACACCACACTACACTCAGACAGGGGGACATGTCAGGACTGGAGTCTGACACCACACTACACTCAGACAGGGGGACATGTCAGGACTGGAGTCTGACACCACACTAAACTCAGACAGGGGGACATGTCAGGACTGGAGCCTGACACCACACTACACTCAGATGGGGGGACATGTCAGGACTGGAATCTGACACCACACTAACCTCAGACAGGGGGACATGTCAGGACTGGAGTCTGACACCACACTAACCTCAGACAGGGGGACATGTCAGGACTGGAGTCTGACACCACACTAACCTCAGACAGGGGGACATGTCAGGACTGGAGTCTGACACCACACTAACCTCAGACAGGAGGACATGTCAGGACTGGAGTCTGACACCACACTACACTCAGACATGGGGACATGTCAGGACTGGAGGACATCAGACAGGGGGGACTGGAGTCTGACACCACACTACACTCAGACAGGGGACATGTCAGGACTGGAGTCTGACACCACACTAACCTCAGACAGGGGGACATGTCAGGACTGGAGTCTGACACCACACTACACTCAGACAGGGGGGGGACATGTCAGGACTGGAGTCTGACACCACACTACACTCAGACAGGGGGACATGTCAGGACTGGAGTCTGACACCACACTACACTCAGACAGGGGGACATGTCAGGACTGGAGTCTGACACCACACACTCAGACAGGGGGACATGTCAGGACAGTCTGACACCACACTACACTCAGACAGGGGGACATGTCAGGACTGGAGTCTGAGTCTGACACACTACACTCAGACAGGGGGACATGTCAGGACTGGAGTCACTCAGACAGACACAGGACTGGAGTCTGACACCACACTACACTCAGACAGGGGACATGTCAGGACTGGAGTCTGACACCACACTAACCTCAGACAGGGGGACATGTCAGGAGTCTGACACCACACTAACCTCAGACAGGGGAGTCTGACACCACACTAACTCAGACAGGGGGACATGTCAGGAGTCTGACACCACACTACACTCAGACAGGGGACATGTCAGGACTGGAGTCTGACACCACACTACACTCAGACAGGGGGACATGTCAGGACATGTCAGGGAGTCTGACACCACACTACACTCAGACAGGGGGACATGTCAGGACTGGAATGTGACACCACTACACTCAGACAGGGGGACATGTCAGGACTGGAGTCTGACACCACACTAGGGGGACCTCAGACAGGGGGACATGTCAGGACTGGAATCTGACACCACACTAACCTCAGACAGGGGGACATGTCAGGACTGGAGTCTGACACCACACTAACCTCAGACAGGGGGACATGTCAGGACTGGAGACTGACACCACACTAACCTCAGACAGGAGGACATGTCAGGACTGGAGTCTGACACCACACTACACTCAGACAGGGGGACATGTCAGGACTGGAGCTCTGACACCACACTACACTCAGACAGGGGGACATGTCAGGACTGGAGTCTGACACCACACTACACTCAGACAGGGGGACATGTCAGGACTGGAGTCTGACACCACACTAACACTCAGACAGGGGGACATGTCAGGACTGGAGTCTGACACCACACTACACTCAGACAGGGGGACATGTCAGGACTGGAGTCTGACACCACACATAACCTACACTCAGACAGGGGGACATGTCAGGACTGGAGTCTGACACCACACTACACTCAGACAGGGGGACATGTCAGGACTGGAGTCTGACACCACACTACACTCAGACAGGGGGACATGTCAGGACTGGAGTCTGACACCACACTACACTCAGACAGGGGGACATGTCAGGACTGGAGTCTGACACCACACTCAGACAGGGGGACCTCAGACAGGGGGACATGTCAGGACTGGAGTCTGACACCACACTAACCTCAGACAGGGGGACATGTCAGGACTGGAGTCTGACACCACACTGCACTCAGACAGGGGGACATGTCAGGACTGGAGCCTGACACCACACTACACTCAGACAGGGGGACATGTCAGGACTGGAGTCTGACACCACACTAAACTCAGACGTGGGGAGGGATGGAAAACAAAGGTGGAGAAGGACACAGCAAAGAGAGGTGTAAAGAGATTAATGGGGGTGAGTCAGAGAGAGAGAGAGAGAGAGAGAGAGAGAAAGAGGAAGAGAGAGGGAGAGAGAAAGAGGGAAAGTGAGAGAGAGAGGAAGAGCGAGGGAGAGGAAGAGCAAGAGAGAGAGCGAGAGAGCGAGGGAGAGGAAGAGCAAGAGAGAGAGCGAGAGAGAGGGAAAGAAAGAGAGCGAGAGAGAAAGAAAGGAGAGAGAGAAGGAAAGAAGTCCCTCATCTGCTGCTGGTGTGAATGGAAAGAGGAAGGCACTGAACATCAGTCTGTCTAGGACACGTCAAACCTGTCCAAACACACCAGGCCCACCTACCACCACCGGAGAGGCCAAACAATTACATACAAGACACCTTTAACCACCTGAAAGGATGGACTCATATGACCTCCTGCTCCAGTACTGGGGTCGAGTTTCCAATGGATTTCCGTACGTGTGTCTCGCCACAGGGAATTGGCCCTGCTCAACCACCTAGCGTTTATTTGTCTAGGAAAGTGTCTCCCCATTTCTCCCTCGTTATTCTACTGCTCCCTTCTCATCTCAGCAGCTCTTACTGTACCTCACTGTACTGCACCCTACTGTACTGCACTGCACCCTACTGTACTGCACTGTACTATACTGCACTGTACTATACTGCACTGCACCCTACTATACTGCACTGCACCCTACTATACTGCACTGTACTGCACCCTACCCTACTGTACTGTACCACACCCTACTGTACTGCACCCTACTGTACTACACTGCACCTTACTGTACTGCACCCTACTGTACTGTACTGCACCCTAATGTACTGCACCCTACTATACTGCACTGTACTCTACTATACTGCACTGCACCCTACTATACTGCACTGTACTGCACCCTACCCTACTGTACTGTACTGCACCCTACTGTACTGCACCCTACAGTACTGCACCCTACAGTACTGCACTGCACCCTAATGGACTGTACCCTACTGTACTGTACTGCACCCTAATGTACTGTACCATACCCTACTGTACCGCACCCTACTGTACTGTCCTACTGTACTGTCCTACTGTGAGAGTGGAAGAGTTAATACACTGTTACTAATAGTATACTGCACTGCACCCTACTGTACTGTCCTACTGTACTGTCCTACTGTACTGTCCTACTGTACTGTCCTACTGTACTGCACCCTACTGTACTGTCCTACTGTACTGTCCTACTGTACTGCACCCTACTGTACTGTCCTACTGTACTGTCCTACTGTGAGAGTGGAAGAGTTAATACACTGTTACTAATAGTATACTGTACGCCAGGCCAGGTTAGTCAACTTCTGATTTCATTAAGACATTAGAAGGGAATGATAAAATGGCATTATACTGGGAAAGATGGGTAAATCTTTTAGTTGGAGATAAGATCAGAATTAATGGAGGATTGGACGCTGTGTGAAAATCCAGCACTTGCAGAGAGAGGAAATTAGGAATATATATAAAGTTATTTCTAGTCATGTGAGACAAAATAGCTGTAAGTAGCAGTAGAAGTCCTGTTTTCCGTTAAATCTACTCCAATCAGGGAGGGATGGTAGGGGAAAATATAAAGAAATAAAAAACCTAAATTAGGGGGATTAGAAATTATGCAAACAATTACTTTGATAGATTGTGGGTTCTATCGGCAAATATTTATGCTGATCTACCCTCAAAAAGAGCAAACCTCACCCACCTGGCACTCCAGGCAGGCAAACGCTAACAGTGTTTGAAAGAAATCAAGTAGTATTTGCACCCAGGTCTGGGGGAAACCCTAGACACCCAACCTGTGGATGAATGTAGCATTATTTGGATATGTGGTGCGGAGCTAATGGGGTGTTTGGTAAACATGGGTGGCATATGGGCAGCGCTATGTGTGTGTGTGTGTTTGTGCATGTGTGTGTGTTTGTGCATGTGTGTGTGTTTGTGCATGTGTGTGTGTTTGTGCATGTGTGTGTGTTTGTGTTTGTGTGAATGTTTGTGTGTGTGTGTGTGTGTGTGTATATGTGTGTGCCAATGGTCTCCAGCTGTCAGCACCACAGGGCCACCCCGCTAATGGGGGCTCAAGTCGGCACGTCATCCACAGCCCCCCTCTTCCTGCCCCTTAAAAGCCTGTCACCTACGGGCCATTGTTCCCAGCCAGTCCTCCTCCCTCTGGTTCTCCCCTGGTCCCCTCGTCTGTCTGTATAAGGTGTGGAGTGGGAGTTTGGCTCAGGACCATGTTTCCACAGCGCTAATCCATTCACCCTCATCCGCCCTCCTTACACCCAAAATCCCACCTCATCCCTTCACATAGAATCCCACCTCACCCCTCTCTGAGGACGAGAGGAGACAGGTTCAAATCCAGAGCTTACGTTTCCCAGGGTTAGGGATGATGGTGGGGAGAGGAAAGACTATAGACGGGCTAGTATGAGTCAAAGCAGAGACCATCGTTTGACATACTAGCAGTCAGAGGCAGTCATTTAACATACTAGCAGTCAAAGGCAGTCATTTAACATACTAGCAGTCAGAGACCATCGTTTGACATACTAGCAGTCAGAGGCAGTCATTTAACATACTAACAGTCAGGGGCAGTCTTTTAACATACTAGCAGTTAGAGACAGTCGAGGCTATTCCATTGGGCCTCTATCTACACTACTGAGGAGATGGGTCTGTATTGGGCACGGTATTGGGCATGGTATTGGGTACGGTATTGGGTACGGTATTGGGCATGGTATTGGGTACGGTATAGGGCATGGTATTGGGTACGGTATAGGGCATGGTATAGGGTACGGTATTGGGCACGGTATAGGGCATGGTATAGGGTTCGGTATTGGGTACGGTATTGGGCATGGTATAGGGCAAGGTATTGGGCGTTGTATTGGGCATGTTATTGGGTACGGTATAGGGCACGGTATTGGGTACGGTATTGGGCACGGTATAGGGCATGGTATTGGGCATGGCAGTGGGCACGGTATTGGGCACGGTATAGTGCATGGTATGGGTACGGTATAGGGCATGGTATAGTGCATGGTATAGGGTACGGTATTGGGCATGGCATTGGGCATGGTATTGGGCACGGTATAGTGCATGGTATAGGGCATGGTATTGATTACGGTATTGGGCATGGTATTGGGTACGGTATAGGGCATGGTATTGGGCATGGCATTGGGCACGGTATTGGCACAGTATTGGGAATGGTATAGGGCATGGTATTGATTACGGTATTGGGCATGGCATTGGGCATGGTATTGGGTACGGTATAGGGCATGGTATTGGGCATGGCATTGGGCACGGAATAGTGCATGGTATAGGGCATGGTATTGATTACGGTATTGGGCATGGTATTGGGAATGGTATTGGGTACGGTATAGGGCATGGTATTGGGCATGGTATAGGGCATGGTACTGATTACGGTATTGGGAATGGTATAGGGCATGGTACTGATTACGGTATTGGGTATGGTATTGGGCATGGGTGGGCATGGTATTGGGCACGGTATTGGGCACGGTATTGGGAATGGTATAGGGCATGGTACTGATTACGGTATTGGGCATGGCATTGGGCATGGTATTGGGCACGGTATTGGATATGGTATTGGGCATGGTATTGGGCACGGTATAGGTCATGGTATTGGTTACGGTATTGGGCATGGCACGGTATTGGGCATGGTATTGGGTAAGGTATAGGGCATTGGGCGGTATTGGGCATGGTATAGGGCATGGTACTGATTACGGTATTGGGAATGGTATAGGGCATGGTACTGATTACGGTATTGGGAATGGTATTGGGCATGGCATTGGGTATGGTATAGGGCATGGTATTGGGCATGGTACTTGTATAGGGCATGGTATTGGGCGGTATAGGGCATGGTATTGATACAGTATTGGGCATGGTATTGGGCATGGTATTGGGCACGGTATAGGACACGGTATAGGACATGGTATTGGGTACGGTATAGGGCATGGTATTGATTACGGTATGGAGCACAGTATAGGGCGGTATTGGGTACGGTATAGGGCATGGTATAGATACGGTATTGGGCATGGTATTGGGCACGGTATTGGATATGGTATTGTGCACGGTATTGGGTATGGTATTTGCATGGTATATGGGCATGGTATTGGGTATGGTATTGATTACGGTATTGGGTATGGTATTGGGCATGGTATTGGTACGGTATAGGGCATGGTATAGGGCATGGTATTGGGTGCGGTATAGGGCATGGTATAGGGCATGATATTGATTACGGTATTGGGCATGGTATAGGGCATGGTATTGATACAGTATTGGGCATGGTATTGGGCATGGTATTGGCATGGTATTGGGCATGGTATAGGGCACGGTATTGGGCATGGTATTGGGCATGGTATAGGGCATGGTATTGATTACGGTATGGAGCACAGTATGGGCATGGTATTGGGTACGGTATAGGGCATGGTATAGATACGGTATTGGGCATGGTATTGATTACGGTATGGAGCACAGTATAGGGCATGGTATTGGGCATGGTATAGGGCATGGTATGGTATTGGGTATGGTATTGGGCATGGTATTTACGGTATAGGGCATGGTATAGGGCATGGTATTGATTACGGTATTGGGCATGGTATTGATTACGGTATGGGGCATGGTATTGGGTACGGTATAGGGCATGGTATTGGGTATGGTATAGAGCATGGTATAGGGTATGGTATAGAGCATGGTATTTACGGAATTGGGCATATTATTGGGTATGGAATTGGGCATGGTATTAGGGCATGGTATTGGGTACGGTATAGTGCATGGTATAGGGCATGGTATTACGGTATTGGGCATGGTATTGGGTACTGTTTACGGTAATGGGTATGTATTGGGCATGGCATTGGGCATGGTATTGAGCATGGTATTGAGCATGGCATTGGGTATGGTATTGGGCATGGTATTGGGCACGGTATTGGATATGGTATTGTGCACGGTATTGGGTATGGTATTTGGCACGGTATTGGGTACGGTATGGGCATGGTATTGGGCATGGTATTGGGTACGGTATTGGGTATGGTATTGGGCATGGTATTGGGTACGGTATAGGGCATGGTATAGGGCATGGTATTGGGTACGGTATAGGGCATGGTATAGGGCATGGTATTGATTACGGTATTGGGCATGGTATTGATTACGGTATTGGGCATGGTATTGGGTGCGGTATAGGGCATGGTATTGGGTATGGTATAGAGCATGGTATAGGGTATGGTATAGAGCATGGTATTGGGTACGGAATTGGGCATATTATTGGGTATGGAATTGGGCATGGTATTGGGCGGTATTGGGTACGGTATAGTGCATGGTATAGGGCATGGTATTGATTACGGTATTGGGCATGGTATTGGGAATGGTACTGTTTACGGTAATGGGTATGTATTGGGCATGGCATTGGGCATGGTATTGAGCATGGTATTGAGCATGGCATTGGGTATGGGATTGGGCATGGTATTGGGCAAGGTACTGTTTACGGTATTGGGCATGGTATTGGGCATGGCATTGGGCACGGTATTGGGTACGGTATAGTGCATGGTATAGGGCATGGTATTGATTACGGTATTGGGCATGGTATTGGGAATGGTATTTTGTACGGTATAGGGCATGGTATAGGGCATGGTACTGATTACGGTATTGGGTATGGTATTGGGCATGGTACTGATTACGGTATAGGGCATGGTATAGGGCATGGTATAGGGTACGGTATTGGGCATGGTACTGATTACGGTATTGGGTATGGTATTGGGCATGGTACTGATTACGGTATTGGGTATGGTATTGGGCATGGTACTGATTACGGTATTGGGTATGGTATTGGGCATGGTACTGATTACGGTATTGGGTATGGTATTGGGCATGGCGTTGGGCATGGTATTGGGCATGGTATTGGGCACGGTATAGGGCATGGTACTGATTACGGTATTGGGTATGGTATTGGGTATGGTATTGGGCATGGCGTTGGGCATGGTATTGGGCATGGTATGGGCACGGTATTGGGCACGGTATAGTTCATGGTATTATTACGGTATTGGGCATGGTATTGGGTGCGGTATTGGGCATGGTATTGGGTGCGGTATAGGGCATGGTATAGGGTACGGTATTGGGCATGGTATTGGGTATGGTATAGGGCATGGAACTAATTACGGTATTGGGAATGGTATAGGGCATGGTACTGATTACGGTATTGGGAATGGTATTGGGCATGGCATTGTATGGTATGGTATTGGGCATGGTATAGGGTATGGCTTTGGGCATGGTATAGGGCATGGTATAGAGAATGATGTAAGGTGCTCTGGATAAGAGCGTCTGCTAAATGACTTAAATGTAATGTTAAATGTATAGGGCATGGTATTGGCCATGGTACTGGGTACGGCATTGGGTACGGTACTGGGCATGGTATAGGGCACGGTATTGGGTACGGTATAGGGCATGGTATTGATACGGTATTGGGCATGGTATTGGGCATGGTATTGGGCACGGTATAGGGTACGGTATTGGGTACGGCATTGGGTACGGCATTGGGCATGGTATTGACACGGTATTGGGCACGGTACTGGGTACGGTATTGGGCATGGTATTGGTTATGGTATTGGGCACAGTATAGGGCATGGTATAAGGCATGGTATAGGGCACGGTATTGGGAATGGTATTGGGAATGGTATTGGGAATGGTATTGGGAATGGTATTGGGAATGGTACCGATTACGGTATTGGGAATGGTATTGGTATGGTATTGGGAATGGTATTGGGCATGGCTTTGGGTATGGTATAGGGCATGGTAATGGCCATGGTACTGGGTACGGCATTGGGTACGGTACTGGGCATGGTATTGGGTACGGTACTGGGCATGGTATTCGGCACGGTATTGATTACGGTAGTGGGCATGGTATTGGGCACGGTATTGGGTACGGTATAGGGCATGGTATAGGGCATGGTATTGATGCGGTATTGGGCATGGTATTGGGCATGGTATTGGGTACGGCATTGGGCATGGTATAGGGCATGGTATTGATACGGTATTGGGCATGGTATTGGGCATGGTATTGGGCACGGTATTGGGCACGGTATTGGGCACGGTATTGAGTATGGTATTTGGCACGGTGTTGGGTACGGTATTGGGCATGGTATTGGGTATGGTATTGGGCATGGTATTGGGCACGGTGTTGGGTATGGTATTGGGCATGGTATTGGGCATGGTATAGGGCATGGTATAGGGCATGGTATTGATTATGGTATTGGGCATGGTATTGGGCATGGTATAGGGCACGGTATTGGGCATGGTATTGGGCGGTATGGTATTGGGCACGGTATTGGGTACGGTATTGGGCATGGTATGGTGGTATGGCATGGCCTGTGTGGGAGTATTGGGTATTATTGTGTGCGAGACTCACCACCTGCATGGCGGAGCTCCTTGGTGGGTGTGGCTCGATGAGCAGCTGACATGGGGTCTGTCCAAAACTCCTGATCTGTGCCTCCACAGCCTGGTGAGAGGTAGAGAGAAAGAGAAGTAGAGAGAGACAGAGAAAGAGATAGGTGTCGAGAGAGAGAGAGGGGTCGTCCAAGACTCCTGATCTGGTAAAGGTAGAGAGAGGGGTAGAGAGAGAGAGGGGTAGAGAGAGACAGAGAAAGAGATAGGTGTAGAGAGAGAGAGGGGTCGAGAGAGAGAGGTAAAGGTAGAGTGAGGGGTAGAGAGAGAGAGGGGTAGAGAGAGGTAGAGAGAGAGCGAGAGAGGGGGGTAGAGAGAGAGAGCGGGGGGTAGAGAGAGAGGTAGAGGTAGAGAGAGAAAGAGGTAGAGCGAGAGAGAAAGTGAGACAGAGCGAGAGAGAAACAGAGCGAGAGAGTGAGAAAGAGAAACAGAGCAAGAGAGAGAAACAGAGAAACAGAGAGAGAGACAGACAGGCGGGTTAGGTGGCGCTAATTAAGAGATATAGGACCATAAATGTCACAGGAGACGCCGCCTCTCAGCTCTGGACAACATCAGGGGCCACAGAGTCAAGGTAACACAGGGCTGGGAGGACAGAGAGATGTACTAGTATATGGTCAACACAGTAAAGAATACATACAGCAACAGAGGTAGGTGTGTGTAGGAGTACTCTAGGTGAGATGGGGCTACAGAGAGAGAGAGTAAATACAACTCATATTTATGTTTATTTATTTTCCCTTTTGTACTTTAACTATTTGCACATTGTTACAACACTGTATATAGACATAATGATATTTGAAATGTCTTTATTCTTTTGGAACTTTTGTGTAATGTTTACTGTTGAAATGGTTTATTTCACTTTTGCTTGTTACCGACCCCACTTGCTTTGGCAATGATAACATATGTTTCCCATGCCGATAAAGAACCTTCAATTGAAATTGAATTGAGAGAGCGAGAGAAAGAAACAAATATCTTGGGCAGGAAAGACAGAGGTTAAGTGAGCGACTGCTGCGCCGTGCAATCTGACTGTGTGTGAGAGAGTGTGTGGAGAAGAGCAGAGAACTATGTGAGCAGAGCAGAGCGAGCGAGCGAGAGCCTCAGTTAAGCCCATAGACTCGGACTATACTTACTGTATACTAATACCTGGGATTCATGTGAAATGGCACCCTATTCCCTATGTATAGTGCACTTCTTTTAACCAGACCCTATTTGTACTCTGGTCAGAAGTCACTACATAGAGAAGTGGAAGTCATTTCAGATCAGACCTAAACTCCAGCCTCTGCCTGCCATCCTACCTTCCTGTTTTTGTGGAGGATCCCAGTGTAGTAAGAAAAAAAGAAGATGGTTCCTAATCTCTAACAGGTATGAGAAAATCTCCCGGCCTAGACTCAAGGCCTCCACCGACACCAGTTGATATGTGAGCATCAGAAAACCCAGGGCTTTGGTTCCGTCTCTCTCACTCTCTCTCTCTCTCTTTCCCCCAGTCCGACTCCCTGCCTCTTACCTCCCCCTTCCTCTCTTTTCCAGCTCTTTCCTTCTCTCCCCCTTTCTCTCCCCGACCCTCAAAGCCACTCAAGCTTTGATCCCCCACTCCTCTCACAGCTGAGGAGAACAATGGGATCTGTCCCTCCCTCTTTATTTAGTGTAGATCCACTCCTGGGTCCATTAGACTGGGCCATCGATTACAAACAGATGATCTAGGGTGTGTCCCAAAATAGTACCCTATTCCCTACATAGGGCCCTGGTCAAAAGAAGTGCACTGTTAAGAGAATAGGGTGCCATTTGGGACACAGCCCTACAGTCACTAAGAGGATCTTGAAATACCAGAGAATGCATGCAGGGGTTGTAGGAAAGGCCCAAGTCATTACGTCACTGGAATGGGAGTCAGGGCAAGATGGCGATAAGCGCTAGCTAGCTAACCCGATGTCTTCACTGCATCACTGTTTGATGAAGGGGAACTAAAGAGGACTTTTAGAAGACGATTTCAGACTTGCATAGAAATGTTGATGACACAAAATAAGAACACTTTTCAGTATTTGTCCGCGGCGTGAATGTGAGTGGTGTTTGCAGGCTCTAGCTCTAGCTAGCCTAGTAGCTTGGCACAGGTCCAGCAGGAGGATTAAATGGAGGTGATTGATCAAAGTGTGTGAGCCTGGGGTGTGAGGGGTAGTCCGTCAGGACCACTATGAACATCTGTGCCGGTGTAATTAGCTGTGGTCTGTAGTGTTCATCCAAAATACATTTGGCAAGAGCTTTACCATATATATCCCTATATTATGCCATACATATTAAATACTAAATCCTCCTTTATATATATATATATAACATTTCTCTGATATCAAATTTTAACAACCAAAAATATGATAAAATCTCTTGTATTAGTATACGATGATAGAGACCACTTCCATCAGATCGTGAACTGGACTGTGTGTACAGTATGGTCTCTCCCTGCGGCCTCTGTAGAGGACAACAGAACACGCTCCGTACCTCTGTACCTCCTCCTCCTCATCCCCTGCCATTCAAGCTGCCCTTCATGCTCAGTGACTGGAGCATCGCATGGCACCGAGGGCAAAAGCTGATTTATCACCTCATTCCCATCCAGATGTGCTTGAGCCCACCACCTACCCACCCACGCATGCAGATTCATTACCAGGACCAGTGGGGAGAGGGGGGCTGTGGTCGGTCATTTCCCCTGCTAGAGGCCCATTACCCAGGCATGGCCAGAGGCATGGTGCATGGTTAATACAACCGGACGGTAAATTGGATCTCTGACACCCACTATTTACCTTGGAGCTGCTCTGATGATCAGGAGAATGAATAAATCCACACCCCGAACAGCATGGTGCCATCAGAGAGAGAGAGAGCAGATAAAGTGTGTGTGTGTGTGTGTGTGTGTGTGTGTGTGTGTGTGTGTGTGTGTGTGTGTGTGTGTGTGAGAGCGAAAGAGAGAACGATTGAAGAGAGAGAAAGAGAGAGATTGGAGGTGTATTGCACGAACACACATACACATGAATGAAGAGAGGGAGGAAAGTGAGTGAATCTAAGAAAGAGTTTGTTGTCACCCTCCTCGCCCCTCCCTAGTCCAATCAGCTGGGGAGGTTTCTCCACACACCCTCCTCCCCCCTCCCTGAGTCCAATCAGCTGGGGAGGTTTCTCCACACACCCGACTGAACCCCGGCGTTAGTTTTAATTAGTCAAATACACCAGCAGTGCGTCTCCAGCCCCGAGCCGTAGCCAGCCTCAGCCCCTCAGTGTTTGTGAGGAAGCAGGCCTGTGGAGGAGGCGGAAATGAGTTGCTAGTCTGGGCCGTGTCAGGGCCAGGGGCCAAAGGGGGTGGAGGTTGGAATGGAGGGGTGTAGCGCCAAGGGAGACCGCCACTACTGAGTGACAACTGTTTCAGCCATGGTCCTGGTCTGGGCTAGGCCTTCCGGGGCTGGTTTGTGTCAGAACAGGCAATGGAGGACATGTGGTGGTGGAGAGGGACAGGAGAGAGAGAGGGAGGGACAGAGAGTACTGGCACAGGGATGGATCTCTCTCTCTCTCTCACGGCCGTCACACACCAGTGACAATGCAGTCTGCATTTTACAGCTTTCACGTAATACGAGTATAAATGAAACATACCCACGCAAACAGGAACCTGCCTTGAGTTGTCGCACAACCCCCACAAACCAGACAACACGCCAAAGACATCCTCGGTTATTCATTTCCCTTCATTCAAAACGAAGTGCGGTTATGTGGTTACTGTGATGTGTTTATTTGCATAAAAACAGCTTGTTTTCCATCCAGATGCAGCTTGTCGAGTGGTTGAGTAAATCACATGACCGTAGCCTCGCTGCAGAGGGGATCTTCCCCCGTCCTTTAAATGTAAAGAATATAGAGACTTCATCAGATACGGACCAGTGCCCCTGAAGAGATTGGCCTTGACAGTGGCCCCACATAATCACATGCCTATATTTCATGACATTGTAGTATGGGCAAGTATATAGGTGACCTATGTCCAGCAAGTTTCCAACATCACACGCCTTTATAAACCTCAGCTGGGAATCGAATGAAGAGAGTGACTCTGAAGATGGGTCCTCTTGTACATTAGCCTGAGCAAAACGTCCCAGAGCTAGCTAACGGAACAGTTGAGTCACTTTGACCTTCAGCTGAACACCAACGGATACTAATCAACCTCTAACACGGTTCCACAGTGAGTGTACTGCTGGAAATGACGACTACTATCGCCCTACTGTGTGTCCTCGCCGATGTCAAGATGGTGATTTTCTGGCAAGGACTCTGATAGAACTTTTACTGAGGGAGGTTCAGTGTGAATGTGTTTTGGTTGGTGGACGGGTAATGTTGTTCATTTCAAATGTACACACTTAATTCCAACTGAACATACAATTATATTCAACACAACATAAGTAATTGTGATATCAGAGCAATTAGGATATTTGTTTACGGATCATTTGTTTGGGGCTTCAGAGTGTCTTCAATTAAATAAATATTGCATTATTATATAGGAAGTTATGTTGACCAGCTCTCGTTGTGTTATCTCTGGAGGTTATTAGAGCCAGGACAGGATATTTTTTCCATGACAAAAATGAAAACACGACGCAAACCAATCTCTTTGGTCCTTTAAAAACCTGCTGTATGTAACATATTGTACTACAGCTTAGAAAATAAATACATGTGCCTCTGCATGACAACATGATGTTTGTTTCCAACATTAGAGCTGATTTCTAAGTTCAACCCGCTTTGTGTTGTGTTCCCTTACCTTCATACTAATGAGTATCACCATACTGGTATGGTCCCGGCGCTAGAGTTTACACAGTACACACACAGTGCACTCTGGGCCAGAAGAGGCTGTCTCAGTGGTTGGCTGCCATGTCTGGCACCCTGAGTTACACTTCAGTGGCACCGTTTTAGACGAGAAGTCACACTCTAGTTGTGGGGTCAGCACCCTGTTCGCCTGCCACAGATTTGTTGGAGTGTCAATGAGAGAGTTAGCGCTGTAAGCTAGCGGGCTAGCCATGGTTTATTGCTATATTGGTGTACCGTGTTGCTGCTGTGGGGAGAGAGGGAGAGGCTGCCTGCCTGTTGGTTCAAAGTGAAGGGAGGATGAATAATGAATGAAAGTAGAGCGAGAAAAACACAAACACACTCCCGATTTTTAAGGGCTTTCTCAGACTTTAAAGTGGAGCACTTCATATAGCTTTCAGAAGGATCCCAGTCCTAGAGATGAAAGACTGCTGGGTTCAGCAACTCAACTTGACTGAATAGTACTTACTTACCACACAGCCCTGCTGTTGAATGGAACACAAATAACAGCGTCATTAATGTCAGAGGATTATACCTTTTGCTGATGGACTAATGGACTTTAATTGAATTGGATTCAACATCCCAGTTAAGAGCTTTAATGATTCTGTGTGATACCGTGGAGTAATTCGTGTCCAGCAGGGGCTTTTAGAGAAGGAAAAGACAAATAATATTATAACAAATAATACTCAGAAAAACGTCACGTCAACTCTGTGTGTGTGTGTGTGTGTTACATCACCTCTCTGAGCATGGGGTCGGTGATGGAGCTGAGGTTGATGGTCCCTTCATAGGTCAGGTAGTAGAAGACGTTGAGAGACCTGGTGGCCTCAGGACCCTGCTGCTTGTAGCCAAAGATCAGGTCGATCCACTGGTGCAGCTGGCACGACACAAACTCACTCTCCAGAGCCTGGGAAGACAGGAGGAGCCAAGGTTAGAGGGGATTGGGCTCAATGAAAGGGTTATTGAGCAGAGTGAGGCAGCGAGGACTCATGGTTAGAGGGGATTTGGATAGATAGAGTGGTACAAGAGGACCCCAAGATTATATCAATAATAGGAGGTAGGGAATCCTTGCAAATAATTGATTGAAGTTGATGTCACTCATAAGCCACAGAACCAAGGGTGGGATTAGACAAAGTCAAATGATTATCTATACAGGAAGTGCAAGACTGCAAATGATGTTCGCCACTAATTGCTGTAATACCAGAACGCTTACTCCACTCCCCAACCCCCACAAAAAGCTGAAACTCAAAGCAGAACTTGTTCAAAGTCATTTCAATAGCAAATAGCAGCACTGACTATCATCTGCATAATGAAGAAAATGCTCCAAGAGACTCCAATGCTAATCGTGTGAAAACACTCCGTTCTAGTAGGACGTTGGGGACTCATTTTGGACTCTTCTTCCCCTTTCGTGGGACGACGAGATGAGATAATGTATATAGCGGTGCTTTGGAATGTCTCTGTCTCACCATAACATTGAGATACAAGCTGTTTTTCTACTCATTAGCTGGCAAAGAAGGGAAAACATTTATGGTTTCTCATAAAAAGAGCGATTGTGTTAATTTCTGGAAAAGCTGTCGGCACGGCAACAACAAAGGCTTTTAAACGCGTTCCAAATTAGAATGAGGAGGCCTTGATTGTCATTGCTGCCTTGTGGCACATTAATTCTGTGACAAAACATTAAACCGGTACACTTAAATGGCAATTTATATCATTTAAATGTTTACAGCCAGGGCTGGCCCATCACTCACTTAAATGTGACTTTCTGACAGCTAATTTTCCTTCTAATTCTCTCTCACTCTCTTAATTATAACTTTCAATCAGGGAGGAACGGAGGAAAGAGAGAGAAAGAGAAAATAGAGAGAAAGAAAGAGCTGGGGAAAGAAAGGGAGTGCGAGAAGAATGAGATTCAGAGAGAGGAGCAGGAGGTGAGCGAGAAAAAGAGAGAGCGAACAGCTCGATGCCTGCATGCCATCTCCCCCTGACGGGGCGATCGAGCCTCAGCCTGATGGTAAACTGTGAAAGCTCTTGTATAATGACTTTATGAGCCGTGGAAACAACATCAATAAATTGGTCGGTGTCAAAGAGAGAGAGAAAAGGCCCTGGGGCGGCAGAGCACTGAAAGGTCTCTGGGTTTTAATGTGACACACACACACACACACACACATACATACATACATACATACATACATACACACATACACACACATACACACACACATACATACATACACACATACACACACATACATACATACATACATACATACACACATACATACATACATACATACATACATACATACACACATACATACATACAGCGCCCTATGGGCCCGGGTCAAAATGCGTGCACTAACTAGGGAGTAAGGTACCAACATTGGGATGCAAGCTGGGAAGTGGAGTGGAGGAAGAACACAATTAAAATGAGGACATGTTATATAAGTGCATAACAAATTGTGTGAATAGGTTACACTTCATGGTTCTTTTTGTAAATGTTCAACAATTATACTTCCGCAATTATAGTTTGGCAACCTGGAAACATGGTGAAATTAGTAGCCACAGAAAGCGCAATTATTTTCCCCCTTTAAAACACACAATCAAATATGAGAGAATCAATGTTTTGGGAGTAATTATTAACAATAAGACCAAACAGAGCACCTCAGGAACAGGGCACCCCTGGAACAGGGCACCCCTGGAACAGAGCACCCCTGGAACAGAGCACCCCTGGAACAGAGCACCCCTGGAACAGAGCACCCCTGGAACAGAGCACCCCTGGAACAGAGCACCCCTGGAACAGAGCACCCCTGGAACAGAGCACCCCTGGAACAGAGCAACCCTGGAACAGAGCAACCCTGGAACACCCCAGGAACAGGGCACCCCTGGAACAAGCACCCCTGGAACAGAGCACCCCTGGAACAGAGCACCCCAGGAACAGGGGCACCCCTGGAACAGGGCACCCCTGGAACAGAGCACCCCTGGAACAGGGCAACCCTGGAACAGAGCACCCCTGGAACAGGGCACCAGAACACCCCAGGAACAGAGCACCCCTGGAACAGAGCAACCTGGAACAGAGCAACCCTGGAACAGGGGAACACCCCTGGAACAGAGCACCCCAGGAACAGGGCACCCCTGGAACAGAGCACCCCAGGAACAGGGCACCCCTGGAACAGAGCACCCCTGGAACAGGGCACCCCTGGAACAGAGCAACCCTGGAACAGAGCACCCCAGGAACAGAGCACCCCAGGAACAGGGCACCAGAACACCCCAGGAACAGAGCACCCCTGGAACAGAGCACCCCTGGAACAGGGCACCCCTGGAACAGGGCACCCCAGGAACAGAGCACCCCAGGAACAGAGCACCCCAGGAACAGGGCACCCCTGGAACAGGGCACCAGAACACCCCAGGAACAGAGCACCCCTGGAACAGAGCAACCCTGGAACAGAGCACCCCTGGAACAGAGCACCCCTGGAACAGGGCACCCCTGGAACAGAGCAACCCTGGAACAGAGCAACCCTGGAACAGGGCACCAGAACACCCCAGGAACAGAGCACCCCTGGAACAGAGCACCCCTGGAACAGAGCAACCCTGGAACAGAGCACCCCAGGAACAGAGCACCCCAGGAACAGGGCACCCCAGGAACAGGCACCAGAACAGACCCCAGGAACAGAGCACCCCTGGAACAGGGCACCCCAGGAACAGGGCACCCCAGGAACAGGGCACCCCAGGAACAGGGCACCCCAGGAACAGAGCACCCCAGGAACAGAGCACCCCTGGAACAGGGCACCCCTAGAACAGAGCACCAGAGCACCCCAGGAACAGAGCACCGCAACCCTGGAACAGAGCACCCCTGGAACAGAGCACCCCTGGAACAGAGCACCCCTGGAACAGAGCACCCCTGGAACAGAGCAACCCTGGAACAGAGCAACCCTGGAACAGAGCACCCCTGGAACAGAGCACCAGAGCACCCAGGAACAGAGCAACCCTGGAACAGAGCAACCCTGGAACAGAGCATCCCTGGAACAGAGCAGCCCTGGAACAGGGCACCCCTGGAACAGAGCACCCCTGGAACAGAGCACCCCTGGAACAGAGCAGCACCCCAGGAACAGAGCACCCCTGGAACAGGGCACCCCTGGAACAGAGCACCAGAGCACCCCTGGAACAGAGCACCCCAGGAACAGAGCACCCCTGGAACAGAGCAACCCTGGAACAGAGCACCCCTGGAACAGAGGTGCAGAGTCCAGGCTTCTTGTCTGCATTTCCTCCGACATAAACACTCTTATGTTAATACGTTCAAAGCTCTGTGTCAGAGAGTGATTCATTTTATTAGGGCTACATGTCTATTAGAATCCAGGACAGGCCTCTTAATGACAAGCTGACTGGGGGCCGGTGGGGGACCGGTGTGTATGTGTGTGACAGAGAGAGCAGTTCATTATGCGCTAGGCCTGACCTTTGACGGGGCCCTGCTCCCTCTGTTTCTAAACTAATGCAGAGTCTGATGGCCATTTAATGTGCGTTGCAATCTTCTGTCAATCAAGGCAGGGAAACAAAGAACAGCCTGTGTTATTGCAGCACCCTCTCCAGAGGCCCGCCTTTATGGTAATGAGGTTCTAGCATTTGGGGAAAGGGGAATAGTATTGTGCGTGTGCGTGTGTGTCTGTCTCTGACTGAGATGCAATCGTTTGGTAGTGCCTAGAAATCCCCTCTCTCATCAGTGATTCAGGGAGCGTTTGGTAGTGCCTGCGGAGGTATAGTGAACTAGCTCTGTGGTGTGTCTTTCAAAGCCTCTCAGTCTGTGCTGCTAAAAGAGAGGCCCATTGGCAATTCTACCCTGTGTTCTGCCAGACATATTTGATCAACAAGCAAAACGGTTGTGGGATAACCATCTCTTTATTTTATTTTTTAAATTGTGTGTGTGTGTTTGTGTGTGTGTGTGTGTGTGGTGGAGGGGGCAGTGTATTTTACAATAGTTCTCTTTTGTTTGATTTTAATCCCATCCTTCCTCCTACCCTCAACTGTGCTGTGATGTTTGACAACGTTTCTGTTGTCAAAGTTTCTACAGTAGTTTCAAAGTTTCTACAGATAAATTAAAGATTACAATTTTTGCGAAAAGTATTGTTATATTAAAAACCCTTTGCTAAGTTAAGATCTTTCAGCCACCAAACCATCTAAAAACCATTCTCATCAGAGGCGTCAGAGGCAGGAGTCTTGCGTAGACTAGAGAGAGAGAAGTGTTGTGTAGACTAGAGAGAGCCAGAAGTGTTGCGTAGACTAGAGAGAGCCAGAAGTGTTGCGTAGACTAGAGAGCCATAAGTGTTGCGTAGACTAGAGAGAGCCAGAAGTGTTGCGTAGACTAGAGAGAGCCAGAAGTGTTGCGTAGACTAGAGAGCCAGAAGTGTTGCGTAGACTAGAGAGAGAGAAGTGTTGCGTAGACTAGAGAGAGAGAAGTGTTGTGTAGACTAGAGAGAGAGAAGTGTTGTGTAGACTAGAGAGAGAGAGAAGTGTTGTGTAGACTAGAGAGAGAGAAGTTGTGTAGACTGTTGTGTAGACTAGAGTGTTGTGTAGAGAGAGAAGTGTTGTGTAGACTAGAGAGAGACAGAAGTGTTGTGTAGACTAGAGAGACAGAAGTGTTGTGTAGACTAGAGAGAGAGACAGAAGTAGAGAGAGAGAAGTGTTGTGTAGACTAGAGAGAGAGAAGTGTTGTGTAGACTAGAGAGAGAGAAGTGTTGTGTAGACTAGAGAGAGAAGTGTTGTGTAGACTAGAGAGAGAGAGAAGTGTTGTGTAGACTAGAGAGAGAGAAGTGTTGTGTAGACTAGAGAGAGAAGTGTTGTGTAGACTAGAGAGAGAGAAGTGTTGTGTAGACTAGAGAGAGAGAAGTGTTGTGTAGACTAGAGAGAGAAGTGTTGTGTAGAAGTGTTGTGTAGACTAGAGAGCCAGAAGTGTTGTGTAGACTAGAGAGAGCCAGAAGTGTTGTGTAGACTAGAGAGAGCCAGAAGTGTTGTGTAGACTAGAGAGAGCCAGAAGTGTTGTGTAGACTAGAGAGATAGAAGTGTTGTGTAGACTAGAGAGAGAGAAGTGTTGTGTAGACTAGAGAGAGAGAAGTGTTGTGTAGACTAGAGAGACAGAAGTGTTGTGTAGACTAGAGAGAGAGAAGTGTTGTGTAGACTAGAGAGAGAGAAGTGTTGTGTAGACTAGAGAGAGAGAAGTGTTGTGTAGACTAGAGAGAGAGAAGTGTTGTGTAGACTAGAGAGAGAGAGAAGTGTTGTGTAGACTAGAGAGAGAGAGAAGTGTTGTGTAGACTAGAGAGAGCCAGAAGTGTTGTGTAGACTAGAGAGAGAGAGAAGTGTTGTGTAGACTAGAGAGACAGAAGTGTTGTGTAGACTAGAGAGAGAAGTGTTGTGTAGACTAGAGAGAGCCAGAAGTGTTGTGTAGACTAGAGAGAGAGAGAGAAGTGTTGTGTAGACTAGAGAGAGAGAAGTGTTGTGTAGACTAGAGAGACAGAAGTGTTGTGTAGACTAGAGAGAGAGAAGTGTTGTGTAGACTAGAGAGAGCCAGAAGTGTTGTGTAGACTAGAGAGAGAGAGAAGTGTTGTGTAGACTAGAGAGAGCCAGAAGTGTTGTGTAGACTAGAGAGAGCCAGAAGTGATGTGTAGACTAGAGAGAGCCAGAAGTGATGTGTAGACTAGAGAGAGAGAGAAGTGTTGTGTAGACTAGAGAGAGCCAGAAGTGTTGTGTAGACTAGAGAGAGCCAGAAGTGATGTGTAGACTAGAGAGAGCCAGAAGTAATGTGTAGACTAGAGAGCCAGATTCCTGAGGAGAGATCCAGATCCACTAAGGGAGATCCAGCAGGCAGCAGGGTTATTGATGGGCCAATTAGCAGCCACTGTCTGTTTCATCCTGTCCACCGGGAATCCTCTGATAATTCATGAATAATTTAGCATGCCTATATGTAAATGCCTGGCAGGGGGTGGATGGCACCCAAATATCACCACTACTGTTATCAGGATGTTTCTATCACCACTACTGTTATCATGATGTTTCTATCACCACTACTGTTATCATGATGTTTCTATCACCACTACTGTTATCAGGATGTTTCTATCACTACACTACTGTTATCAGGATGTTTCTATCACCACTACTGTTATCAGGATGTTTCTATCACTACACTACTGTTATCAGGATGTTTCTATCACCACTACTGTTACTACTGTTATCAGGATGTTTCTATCACTACACTACTGTTATCAGGATGTTTCTATCACCACTACTGTTATCAGGATGTTTCTATCACTACACTACTGTTATCAGGATGTTTCTATCACCACTACTGTTATCAGGATGTTTCTATCACCACTACTGTTATCAGGATGTTTCTATCACCACTACTGTTATCAGGATGTTTCTATCACTACACTACTGTTATCAGGATGTTTCTATCACCACTACTGTTATCAGGATGTTTCTATCACCACTACTGTTATCAGGATGTTTCTATCACCACTACTGTTATCAGGATGTTTCTATCACCACTACTGTTATCAGGATGTTTCTATCACTACACTACTGTTATCAGGATGTTTCTATCACCACTACTGTTATCAGGATGTTTCTATCACTACACTACTGTTATCAGGATGTTTCTATCACTGTTATCAGGATGTTTCTACACTACTGTTATCAGGATGTTTCTATCACACACTACTGTTATCAGGATGTTTCTATCACCACTACTGTTATCAGGTTTCTATCACCACTACTGTTATGTTTCTATCACTATCACACTACTGTTATCAGGATGTTTCTATCACCACACTACTGTTATCAGGATGTTTCTATCACCACTACTGTTATCAGGATGTTTCTATCACCACTACTGTTATCAGGATGTTTCTATCACCACTACTGTTATCAGGATGTTTCTATCACCACTACTGTTATCAGGATGTTTCTATCACCACTACTGTTATCAGGATGTTTCTATCACCACTACTGTTATCAGGATGTTTCTATCACCACTACTGTTATCAGGATGTTTCTATCACCACTACTGTTATCAGGATGTTTCTATCACCACACTACTGTTATCAGGATGTTTCTATCACCACTACTGTTATCAGGATGTTTCTATCACCACACTACTGTTATCAGGATGTTTCTATCACCACACTACTGTTATCAGGATGTTTCTATCACCACTACTGTTATCAGGATGTTTCTATCACTACACTACTGTTATCAGGATGTTTCTATCACACACTATCAGGATGTTTCTATCACCACTACTGTTATCAGGATGATGTTTCTATCACTACACACTACTGTTATCAGGATGTTTCTATCACTACACTACTGTTATCAGGATGTTTCTATCACACACTACTGTTATCAGGATGTTTCTATCACCACTACTGTTATCAGGATGTTTCTATCACTACACTACTGTTATCAGGATGTTTCTATCACCACTACTGTTATCAGGATGTTTCTATCACCACTACTGTTATCAGGATGTTTCTATCACTACACTACTGTTATCAGGATGTTTCTATCACCACTACTGTTATCAGGATGTTTCTATCACTACACTACTGTTATCAGGATGTTTCTATCATGTTTCTATCCACTACTGTTATCAGGATGTTTCTATCACCACTACTGTTATCAGGATGTTTCTATCACTGTTATCACTACTGTTATCAGGATGTTTCTATCACCACTACTGTTATCAGGATGTTTCTATCACTACACTACTGTTATCAGGATGTTTCTATCACTACACTACTGTTATCAGGATGTTTCTATCACCACTACTGTTATCAGGATGTTTCTATCACTACACTACTGTTATCAGGATGTTTCTATCACCACACTACTGTTATCAGGATGTTTCTATCACCACTACTGTTATCAGGATGTTTCTATCACCACTACTGTTATCAGGATGTTTCTATCACCACACTACTGTTATCAGGATGTTTCTATCACTACACTACTGTTATCAGGATGTTTCTATCACCACACTACTGTTATCAGGATGTTTCTATCACTACACTACTGTTATCAGGATGTTTCTATCACCACTACTGTTATCAGGATGTTTCTATCACTACACTACTGTTATCAGGATGTTTCTATCACCACTACTGTTATCAGGATGTTTCTATCACTACACTACTGTTATCAGGATGTTTCTATCACCACTACTGTTATCAGGATGTTTCTATCACTACACTACTGTTATCAGGATGTTTCTATCACTACACTACTGTTATCAGGATGTTTCTATCACCACACTACTGTTATCACACAGGATGTTTCTATCACTACACTACTGTTATCAGGATGTTTCTATCACTACACTACTGTTATCAGGATGTTTCTATCACCACTACTGTTATCAGGATGTTTCTATCACCACACTACTGTTATCAGGATGTTTCTATCACTACACTACTGTTATCAGGATGTTTCTATCACTACACTACTGTTATCAGGATGTTTCTATCACCACTACTGTTATCAGGATGTTTCTATCACTACACTACTGTTATCAGGATGTTTCTATCACCACTACTGTTATCAGGATGTTTCTATCACCACACTACTGTTATCAGGATGTTTCTATCACCACTACTGTTATCAGGATGTTTCTATCACCACTACTGTTATCAGGATGTTTCTATCACCACTACTGTTATCAGGATGTTTCTATCACCACTACTGTTATCAGGATGTTTCTATCACCACACTACTGTTATCAGGATGTTTCTATCACCACTACTGTTATCAGGATGTTTCTATCACCACTACTGTTATCAGGATGTTTCTATCACCACTACTGTTATCAGGATGTTTCTATCACCACTACTGTTATCAGGATGTTTCTATCACTACACTACTGTTATCAGGATGTTTCTATCACCACTACTGTTATCAGGATGTTTCTATCACCACTACTGTTATCAGGATGTTTCTATCACCTACACTACTGTTATCAGGATGTTTCTATCACTACACTACTGTTATCAGGATGTTTCTATCACTACACTACTGTTATCAGGATGTTTCTATCACCACTACTGTTATCAGGATGTTTCTATCACTACACTACTGTTATCAGGATGTTTCTATCACCACTACTGTTATCAGGATGTTTCTATCACTACTGTTATCACACTACTGTTATCAGGATGTTTCTATCACTACACTACTGTTATCAGGATGTTTCTATCACCACTACTGTTATCAGGATGTTTCTATCACTACACTACTGTTATCAGGATGTTTCTATCACTACACTACTGTTATCAGGATGTTTCTATCACTACACTACTGTTATCAGGATGTTTCTATCACCACTACTGTTATCAGGATGTTTCTATCACCACACTACTGTTATCAGGATGTTTCTATCACTACACTACTGTTATCAGGATGTTTCTATCACTACACTACTGTTATCAGGATGTTTCTATCACCACTACTGTTATCAGGATGTTTCTATCACCACTACTGTTATCAGGATGTTTCTATCACCACTACTGTTATCAGGATGTTTCTATCACCACTACTGTTATCAGGATGTTTCTATCACCACTACTGTTATCAGGATGTTTCTATCACCACACTACTGTTATCAGGATGTTTCTATCACCACTACTGTTATCAGGATGTTTCTATCACCACACTACTGTTATCAGGATGTTTCTATCACCACTACTGTTATCAGGATGTTTCTATCACCACTACTGTTATCAGGATGTTTCTATCACCACTACTGTTATCAGGATGTTTCTATCACCACACTACTGTTATCAGGATGTTTCTATCACCACTACAGGATGTTATCAGGATGTTTCTATCACCACTACTGTTATCAGGATGTTTCTATCACCACTACTGTTATCAGGATGTTATCAGGATGTTTCTATCACTACACTACTGTTATCAGGATGTTTCTATCACCACACTACTGTTATCAGGATGTTTCTATCACTCACACTACTGTTATCAGGATGTTTCTATCACCACTACTGTTATCAGGATGTTTCTATCACCACTACTGTTATCAGGATGTTTCTATCACCACACTACAGGATGTTATCAGGATGTTTCTATCACACACTACTGTTATCAGGATGTTTCTATCACCACTACTGTTATCAGGATGTTTCTATCACCACTACACTACTGTTATCAGGATGTTTCTATCACTACACTACTGTTATCAGGATGTTTCTATCACTACACTACTGTTATCAGGATGTTTCTATCACTACACTACTGTTATCAGGATGTTTCTATCACCACTACTGTTATCAGGATGTTTCTATCACCACTACTGTTATCAGGATGTTTCTATCACCACTACTGTTATCAGGATGTTTCTATCACTACACTACTGTTATCAGGATGTTTCTATCACCACACTACTGTTATCAGGATGTTTCTATCACCACTACTGTTACTGTTATCAGGATGTTTCTATCACTACACTACTGTTATCAGGATGTTTCTATCACTACACTACTGTTATCAGGATGTTTCTATCACCACTACTGTTATCAGGATGTTTCTATCACTACACTACTGTTATCAGGATGTTTCTATCACCCACTACTGTTATCAGGATGTTTCTATCACCACTACTGTTATCAGGATGTTTCTATCACTACACTACTGTTATCAGGATGTTTCTATCACCACTACTGTTATCAGGATGTTTCTATCACCACTACTGTTATCAGGATGTTTCTATCACCACTACTGTTATCAGGATGTTTCTATCACCACACTACTGTTATCAGGATGTTTCTATCACCACACTACTGTTATCAGGATGTTTCTATCACTACACTACTGTTATCAGGATGTTTCTATCACCACACTACTGTTATCAGGATGTTTCTATCACCACACTACTGTTATCAGGATGTTTCTATCACTACACTACTGTTATCAGGATGTTTCTATCACCACACTACTGTTATCAGGATGTTTCTATCACTACACTACTGTTATCAGGATGTTTCTATCACCACTACTGTTATCAGGATGTTTCTATCACCACTACTGTTATCAGGATGTTTCTATCACCACTACTGTTATCAGGATGTTTCTATCACCACTACTGTTATCAGGATGTTTCTATCACTACACTACTGTTATCAGGATGTTTCTATCACTACACTACTGTTATCAGGATGTTTCTATCACCACTACTGTTATCAGGATGTTTCTATCACTACACTACTGTTATCAGGATGTTTCTATCACCACACTACTGTTATCAGGATGTTTCTATCACCACTACTGTTATCAGGATGTTTCTATCACTCACACTACTGTTATCAGGATGTTTCTATCACCACTACTGTTATCAGGATGTTTCTATCACCACTACTGTTATCAGGATGTTTCTATCACTACACTACTGTTATCAGGATGTTTCTATCACTACACTACTGTAATCAGGATGTTTCTATCACACACTACTGTTATCAGGATGTTTCTATCAGGATGTTTCACACACTACTGTTATCAGGATGTTTCTATCACCACTACTGTTATCAGGATGTTTCTATCACCACTACTGTTATCAGGATGTTTCTATCACCACTACTGTTATCAGGATGTTTCTATCACCACTACTGTTATCAGGATGTTTCTATCACCACACTACTGTTATCAGGATGTTTCTATCACCCACTACTGTTATCAGGATGTTTCTATCACCACCACTACTGTTATCAGGATGTTTCTATCACCACTACTGTTATCAGGATGTTTCTATCACTACACTACTGTTATCAGGATGTTTCTATCACCACTACTGTTATCAGGATGTTTCTATCACCACACTACTGTTATCAGGATGTTTCTATCACCACTACTGTTATCAGGATGTTTCTATCACCACTACTGTTATCAGGATGTTTCTATCACCACTACTGTTATCAGGATGTTTCTATCACTACACTACTGTTATCAGGATGTTTCTATCACCACTACTGTTATCAGGAGGTTTCTATCACCACTACTGTTATCAGGATGTTTCTATCACCACACTACTGTTATCAGGATGTTTCTATCACTATCACACTACTGTTATCAGGATGTTTCTATCACTACACTACTGTTATCAGGATGTTTCTATCACCACTACTGTTATCAGGATGTTTCTATCACCACTACTGTTATCAGGATGTTTCTATCACTACACTACTGTTATCAGGATGTTTCTATCACCACTACTGTTATCAGGATGTTTCTATCACCACTACTGTTATCAGGATGTTTCTATCACCACTACTGTTATCAGGATGTTTCTATCACCACTACTGTTATCAGGATGTTTCTATCACCACTACTGTTATCAGGATGTTTCTATCACTACACTACTGTTATCAGGATGTTTCTATCACCACACTACTGTTATCAGGATGTTTCTATCACCACACTACTGTTATCAGGATGTTTCTATCACCACACTACTGTTATCAGGATGTTTCTATCACCACTACTGTTATCAGGATGTTTCTATCACCACTACTGTTATCAGGATGTTTCTATCACCACTACTGTTATCAGGATGTTTCTATCACCACTACTGTTATCAGGATGTTTCTATCACCACACTACTGTTATCAGGATGTTTCTATCACCACTACTGTTATCAGGATGTTTCTATCACCACTACTGTTATCAGGATGTTTCTATCACCACTACTGTTATCAGGATGTTTCTATCACCACTACTGTTATCAGGATGTTTCTATCACCACTACTGTTATCAGGATGTTTCTATCACCACTACTGTTATCAGGATGTTTCTATCACCACTACTGTTATCAGGATGTTTCTATCACCACTACTGTTATCAGGATGTTTCTATCACCACTACTGTTATCAGGATGTTTCTGTTATCAGGATGTTTCTATACACTACTGTTATCAGGATGTTTCTATCACCACTACTGTTATCAGGATGTTTCTATCACCACTACTGTTATCAGGATGTTTCTATCACCACTACTGTTATCACACACTACTGGATGTTTCTATCACTACACTACTGTTATCAGGATGTTTCTATCACCACTACTGTTATCAGGATGTTTCTATCACCACTACTGTTATCAGGATGTTTCTATCACCACTACTGTTATCAGGATGTTTCTATCACTACACTACTGTTATCAGGATGTTTCTATCACCACTACTGTTATCAGGAGGTTTCTATCACCACTACTGTTATCAGGAGGTTTCTATCACCACACTACTGTTATCAGGATGTTTCTATCACCACTACTGTTATCAGGATGTTTCTATCACCACTACTGTTATCAGGATGTTTCTATCACCACTACTGTTATCAGGATGTTTCTATCACCACTACTGTTATCAGGATGTTTCATCACCACTACTGTTATCAGGATGTTTCTATCACCACTACTGTTATCAGGATGTTTCTATCACCACTACTGTTATCAGGATGTTTCTATCTGTTATCAGGATGTTTCACACTACTGTTATCAGGATGTTTCTATCACTACACTACTGTTATCAGGATGTTTCTATCACTACACTACTGTTATCAGGATGTTTCTATCACCACTACTGTTATCAGGATGTTTCTATCACTACACACTACTGTTATCAGGATGTTTTATCACTACACTACTGTTATCAGGATGTTTCTATCACCACACTACTGTTATCAGGATGTTTCTATCACCACTACTGTTATCAGGATGTTTCTATCACTACACTACTGTTATCAGGATGTTTCTATCACCACACTACTGTTATCAGGATGTTTCTATCACCACTACTGTTATCAGGATGTTTCTATCACCACTACTGTTATCAGGATGTTTCTATCACCACTACTGTTATCAGGATGTTTCTATCACTACACTACTGTTATCAGGATGTTTCTATCACCACTACTGTTATCAGGATGTTTCTATCACTGTTATCACTACTGTTATCAGGATGTTCCTATCACCACTACTGTTATCAGGATGTTTCTATCACCACTACTGTTATCAGGATGTTTCTATCACCACTACTGTTATCAGGATGTTTCTATCACCACTACTGTTATCAGGATGTTTCTATCACCACACTACTGTTATCAGGATGTTTCTATCACTACACTACTGTTATCAGGATGTTTCTATCACCACTACTGTTATCAGGATGTTTCTATCACTACACTACTGTTATCAGGAGGTTTCTATCACCACTACTGTTATCAGGATGTTTCTATCACCACTACTGTTATCAGGATGTTTCTATCACCACTACTGTTATCAGGATGTTTCTATCACCACTACTGTTATCAGGATGTTTCTATCACTACACTACTGTTATCAGGATGTTTCTATCACCACTACTGTTATCAGGATGTTTCTATCACTGTTATCACTACTGTTATCAGGATGTTTCTATCACCACTACTGTTATCAGGATGTTTCTATCACCACTACTGTTATCAGGATGTTTCTATCACCACTACTGTTATCAGGATGTTTCTATCACCACTACTGTTATCAGGATGTTTCTATCACCACTACTGTTATCAGGATGTTTCTATCACTACACTACTGTTATCAGGATGTTTCTATCACTACACTACTGTTATCAGGATGTTTCTATCACTACACTACTGTTATCAGGATGTTTCTATCACTACACTACTGTTATCAGGATGTTTCTATCACCACACTACTGTTATCAGGATGTTTCTATCACCACTACTGTTATCAGGATGTTTCTATCACCACTACTGTTATCAGGATGTTTCTATCACCACTACTGTTATCAGGATGTTTCTATCACCACTACTGTTATCAGGATGTTTCTATCACTACACTACTGTTATCAGGATGTTTCTATCACTACACTACTGTTATCAGGATGTTTCTATCACCACTACTGTTATCAGGATGTTTCTATCACCACTACTGTTATCAGGATGTTTCTATCACCACACTACTGTTATCATGATGTTTCTATCACTACACTACTGTTATCAGGATGGATGTTTCTATCACTACACTACTGTTATCAGGATGTTTCTATCACCACTACTGTTATCAGGATGTTTCTATCACACTACTGTTATCAGGATGTTTCTATCACCACACTACTGTTATCAGGATGTTTCTATCACTACACTACTGTTATCAGGATGTTTCTATCACCACTACTGTTATCAGGATGTTTCTATCACCACTACTGTTATCAGGATGTTTCTACACTACTGTTATCAGGATGTTTCTATCACCACACTACTGTTATCAGGATGTTTCTATCACTACACTACTGTTATCAGGATGTTTCTATCACTCACCACACTACTGTTATCAGGATGTTTCTATCACCACTACTGTTATCAGGATGTTTCTATCACTACTACTGTTATCAGGATGTTTCTATCACCACTACTGTTACCAGGATGTTTCTATCACTACACTACTGTTATCAGGATGTTTCTATCACCACACTACTGTTATCAGGATGTTTCTATCACCACTACTGTTATCAGGATGTTTCTATCACCACTACTGTTATCAGGATGTTTCTATCACCACTACTGTTATCAGGATGTTTCTATCACCACTACTGTTATCAGGATGTTTCTATCACTACACTACTGTTATCAGGATGTTTCTATCACCACACTACTGTTATCAGGATGTTTCTATCACTACACTACTGTTATCAGGATGTTTCTATCACCACTACTGTTATCAGGATGTTTCTATCACCACACTACTGTTATCAGGAGGTTTCTATCACCACTACTGTTATCAGGATGTTTCTATCACCACACTACTGTTATCAGGATGTTTCTATCACTACACTACTGTTATCAGGATGTTTCTATCACCAACTGCTGTGTATCGTCAAATGTTTAGAGATCCCTTTGTTGCCAACTGAGAATTGTTTGTCGCCTTGTCATGTGTAAAGCTTCAAATGCCAGACATTTCACATTTTTATAGCGGTGAATTTTTACCAATAATATCTATATATTTTTTTTTTTACATCTGTCTCTAAATGACACAAAACATTCTATGAATAGATTTCTGGGGGGAGAAAAGCGGGGTGTAATTTCCCCCGGCTCTCATTTTAACGACCCTGTATTCCTCACGTTCCTCTGTCCGGGTTGTGATGTTGGTTCCAATGAAAACACAGGATTTGGTAACAGTGACGGCACGCCATGCTCACTTTCCTCTACGGCTGTCTGATGTTACAGAGAGGGGAGCGGGGCTACCTTCATATACACAGAGGCGGCCGGTGTGTGTGTGTGTGTGTGTGAGTGTTTGTCCAAGCTTACAGTAGTGTGTGTGCGTGCATGTGTTCGGGGGTGACCTGCTCTGACCAAAAAACCCTTGACTAATAGTGTGTTGAGACTGTGTTACGGTCCAGGTCGGGTCAGCCAATATCTGCCAGACTTCCTGTGCTGCTGAACTGGGCCGTGTGTGAGCCGCTCACAGTTTCCTGCCGCATGGAATTCTGGGAGCTCTTGGGATATGACTGCAGGCTTCCCGTTGACAGACGTCCAGAGGGAGAGACCAGGTTCAGCCGTCGTTCCATCCTTAACTCTCCCAAATTAATTTCAGCATTTTGAAAAATGATAAAAACGTAATGTTTACCAAAGACATGTTACTTTGCTATCTGTCACAATGTAGAGGCTCTATCATCTTTCCCATTAGCGACAGACACATTTCTTCCTACCTTACAGTTCAGAATAGGCGAAGAGTGGTAAAACTAGGACAGTGGGACTGACCACCAACCAGTGACATACAAGTAACTGCCAAAATAATGGAAACACTTGAGTAAATGAGGGATAACGAAGTATAATGAACTCAGGTGCTTCCACACAGGTGTGGTTTCTGAGTTAATTTCAGCAATTAACATCCCATCATGCTTAGCGTCATGTATAAAATGCCCAGTTGCCTGTTATTATGTCTACCATGTCTAGAAGAGATGTCAGTGACCTTGAAAGTGGTTTCTCAAAGGAACATAGAGGGTTTAATAAAGGGTGTGTGTGTGTTTGGTTTGACTATCCTTTATATAACTAGGAAGTCAGTTAAGAACAAATTTGGCCTACCCCAGCAAAACCCTAACCCGGACAACGCTGGTACAATTGTGCGCCGCCCTATGGGACTCCCAATCACGGCCGGTTGTGATACAGCCTGGAATCAAACCAGGGTCTGTAGTGACGCCTCTAGCGCTGAGATGCAGTGCTTTAGACCACTGCGCCACTCGGGTTATAGGGTTTAGGGAAAATATTCATGTGAATGGTAATCCAGTGCTTGGTCCCCACATGGAGAGTAAAACAAACATATGTGTGTCTCAGTCACCAGGACTCAACCCAAATAAACACGAGAGATTCTGGAGCGGTGCCTAAAACAGTGTTTTCCACCACCTTCAACAAAACACTAAATTATGGAAATTATTGTGGAAGGACACACAGGCTCGTGGTGCCCAACACCCTTTTAAGACTCTTTATGTTGGTGTTTCCTTTATTTTGGCAGTTACATGTACATTGCTCATACATTGAACTTTATAGGGGTGGATTTCACTGCTCTTAATGGGGTGCCACTGAATTTCCTCTTCCTTACCAGGCCCTAAAAAACCTTTTTAACCTTTTTAAGGTCTTAAGGAAACCTGTCTGTAAGAATGTTAAAATGTCACTTAACAAATCAATCCCCCCATTTGCATGTGTGTGATCGAACACACATGTCCAGTGCAGGCAGAGTGACAGCCCTATTGATTACAACTAGATTAGGGCGGACATTCATCAGGCTTATGCACTCCTACACTCCTCACAACACAATGGGCAGAGTCAACTCAGATACCCACACTGTATATAGACAGAATATTCAACAGCTCAGATCCCAGCGAAGAACCCCCCCCTTCCAGATTCCAGCTAAGTAACACTACCAGATCAAACAATCCGTCCACAACTTACAGAAATCCCCATGATACCCATATAATATTTCCACCCCCAACCTCAAAAGTTCCAAAAGAATAATAACTCTCTCTCTCTCTCTCTCCCTCCCCCTCTTTCTCCTCCCTTCCTTTCCAGGCATCTTCTGCTCCCTTTCATCTGGAGTTTGGTTTTGCTGTGTTTGACGAGTATCTGATTAAAGGACCTATTAGCTCGCTGTGGCCGAGGAGCCCGACGTCAGTTTGCAGCAGGTATGTGAATAAGGGAAATGGAATTTTAGCTTCCACTGCTGCCTCCTTGGCTCTCATTCCTTACGTTATGCCCCAGTTCCCCTCTCCCGTCCTGGGGGCCCAGGCTCTGAGCTCTGCCTCCTTGGCTCTCATTCCTTACGTCATGCCCCAGTTCCCCTCTCCTGTCCTGGGGGCCCAGGCTCTGAGCTCTGCCTCCTTGGCTCTCATTCCTTACGTCATGCCCCAGTTCCCCTCTCCCGTCCTGGGGGCCCAGGCTCTGAGCTCTGCCTCCTTGGCTCTCATTCCTTATGTCATGCCCCAGTTCCCCTCTCCCGTCCTGGGGGCCCAGGCTCTGAGCTCTGCCTCCTTGGCTCTCATTCCTTATGTCATGCCCCAGTTCCCCTCTCCCGTCCTGGGGGCCCAGGCTTTGAGTTCTGCCTCCTTGGCTCTCATTCCTTACGTCATGCCCCAGTTCCCCTCTCCCGTCCTGGGAGCCCAGGCTCTGAGCTCTGCCTCCTTGGCTCTCATTCCTTACGTCATGCCCCAGTTCCCGTCTCCCGTCCTGTGGGCCCAGGCTGAGTTCTGCCTCCTTGGCTCTCATTCCTTACGTCATGCCCCTGTTCCCCTCTCCCGTCCTGGGGGCCCAGGCTCTGAGCTCTGCCTCCTTGGCTCTCATTCCTTACGTCATGCCCCAGTTCCCCTCTCCCGTCCTGGGGGCCCAGGCTCTGAGCTCTGCCTCCTTGGCTCTCATTCCTTACGTCATGCCCCAGTTCCCCTCTCCCGTCCTGGGAGCCCAGGCTCTGAGCTCTGCCTCTGTGGCACCTCATTGGGAAAACTCCCACACACACAGACAGGCACGCGCCCCCGTGCACACACACACACACACCTTTTTCCTCTGTCTCTCCCTCACGCCTCAATCACGCAGCTTACAACCCTGAGACTTCTAGGTACAGATCATCAGGCAGACACACACACTGTAATGCTGCGCTGAGTGGAACCTGACACACACACACGTCTCGCTGGTCTAAGTGGAACCCGAGGCGAGACAGCAGGGTGAATATCCTGCTCGGCCGGTGACGAGAAGCAGAGTGAGCTGTGATTGTGTAAAATCTCCCAAAACAAACATGTCACAGAGTATTTGGAGAGACCTGGAGGGAGGCCTGGCATGTACTGTACTGTAGACTGTGGGTCTAAAGTGGTATGTATGATTCATGGTAGAGAGCAGGCTGTGGGAAAGTGCTATGGTTCTGATTCAATTAACCAATGCAATAAAGCTTTGACATGGCCCACACAGACGTCAACTCTGGGACACACCAATTGTGCGTGACAGCCTACTTCATCAGTTCCCAACTTCCATATGAAAAAATGCGACTAGCGCCCTCTAAAAGACGCCGAAATCCCGAAGAAGATTAACGCAAGACTACCTGGGACTACCCAACTGTGTTTCAGTTTCACAAACAAACACACCCAAACGATCACAGCTCCAGACTGAGGGTCAAACTAAGCAGGAAGAACGGGTGAGGAGTAAAACGGTTCATCAACAGACCAAAAGCTCCGGTTCCGAGACGAGCATCATTCACCTAGAATAAGGCTAACAAGCTAACACACACATCTCCACTGTTAGCATCTACAGTAAGTATGTGAGTAACAGATGAATAAAAGCTCAGTAAACACTCCAGGTGTATCCCAGGGACAGACATACATGTACAGTACCATTAGTTGGAGTTAGTGGCAGAGCGTATTGGATGGGGAATTGTTTGGATAGCTGTTGGGAGAGACAGAGAATTGAGAATGAGGCTGTCTCAAATGACTGTGGAGCAGACTGGAGTGTTTAGTTCGGGGGTCTGACAGTCATGTTCCATGTCCACTCAGAGTGCTCTTTCTGGGTAACGTAGTTGATTTGGTTACGGATTGAAGTTACTTAGATGATTAAAATATATTTATGGAGGTGACTAACTTGTACTCAAAACCCCCTTTATGTCTGCCGGAGGGGTTTATTCATTCAGGTGAACGACACGTGGGTGAGCGGACCACTTAATAATAATAATAATAAATATATATATAATAAAGAGAGGAGCACTTACTGTACTGTTAGTATGCGTTTCGGTGGTGGAAGTACAAATAGGAAACGACGTCACACGGACATCTAAAGTGCTGGATGTTATTATTATTTTAAAATCAGTAAATGGTGAAAAGAGAATCCGTACACTCCAACTAACAAATCTGAAAAAGTATGTTATTTGGGCCTTCCCAAAAACAGAAGCCCCAGGCTAGATTTGAAGTTCTACCCCAATCTAAAGCCTCTTGAGCTGGGATAGTTTTTACACTTATCCCCTGATGTAAATGGTTGGGAGTCCTACAGGACGTGCCATTGAATAGACTAAAGGATAGAGAGAGTAAAGAGAGCCGACTGTATGAACGGAAGAACCACTACCGGATGTCCATTACCGGCCAACAGCTGTGTTCACTTCACATGGAAAATAAACCTCGAAGTTAAATATATAGAGAGACTCGACTTCCAGGGTACATAACCAATTATCAATGCTATCAATATCTTTACACAGTGAATAAAATATAACATGGAACAGTCAAATTTGATCCAGCAGAGATTGGGACACTGGAAGAATAAAATAATCCGAATTATGACCGATTTAAGATTTTCATGCAGATTTCATATGGAATTATTATTATTCCCATTTTCTCAGTTGAATTTCCTCCATCGAATCTCACTAGCGGTTTATCATGTGCAAATAGAGATGAAGAATTGCACCTTTAAACATGACTTCTGTTAAGCAGCTCCAGTGTTAATAAAGTTGTGATGACCTTCCACATCAGGCAGGAGGGTGGTTTGTGATGAGAAAACGAGATGAGCTGAGCTGAGATGAGAGCATAGTAAGCAGAGTGAATAGAGACGACTGGGGGATTGATGTCTGTAGAGGAGGAAGGGGAGCTGATATTGGGGGTCATTGAGCCCTGTGTGATGGATGACCTAAACTTGACGAACGCCACGTCTTTGAAATGCAGACCTGAGTGTAGATGAGGGTCAGTGTGTGTGTGTGTGTGTGTGTGGGGGGGGGGGGGGCGAAGACGCATTAATTCCTGCATGCTTGACTGGACACCTTGGCTAGGGACGTAGCGGGGTAAAGATGCCACCTGTCCCACAATCCACCTCAAACACCCAGAGAGAGAGAGAGGAAGAGATGGAATATTAGTGAGGGTAAGGAGGGAGAGGGGGAGGGAGAGAGGGAAAAAGAGAAGAGAAAGAAAGCCTCTGCAAAAACTGCAGTGCTGCAGAAAAGCCTCCTGCCAGGCCATGCATGGCCCGAGAGAGAGAGAGATGGGAGAGAGAGAGAGATGGGAGAGAGAGAGATGGGAGAGAGAGAGAGATGATGGGAGAGAGAGAGAGATGATGGGAGAGAGAGAGAGATGATGGGAGAGAGAGAGAGAGAGAGATGATGGGAGAGAGAGAGGAAGCAAGAGGGAGAGAGACAGCATTAGCGAGTGTGTCTGTCAGCGGCCATAGATCATGCCATTTCTCAGGCTCCCTCAGCCTCCTCCATTACATCATTGAAGAGGAGGAGGAGCGTGCAGGAGAAGGAGGGGTTAGAGCTCGTAAAACACAGAGCACACAGTAAACATGTCTGCCCTCGCATATGACAATACCCCTTCAGAGAGCGCTGGCTGACGTTGACCAGACGCTGTAGCTCGTTCCCACCCTGCCGCAGGCCCTGTAATGTTATACTGTAGCCTCACAGACTCCCATGCCGGTTGGATGGATCAGCGCTAAGCTAGGCTAACGCTACGTTAGGCTAACCCAGTGAGCTCACTCATAAACTTAGGGACAATGCTGTTAGCAGTTAGCGGTATTAGCAGCTAACCTCAACTCTCACAGCGGTCCCTCTGGGGGTCCTGGGAGAGAGAGAGGGAGTGAACATTACGGGTGTCCCCGGCTGGTGCCTGCCTGATTGTATTGGGAGAGAGAGTTGTGGAGATGAGAGGCGAATGTAAACATGGGTGAACTTTGACCCCGTGTAGCCGGTGGTCATACAAGAGCAGCAGAGCAGCCTGGTAGGGTGGTGTGTGGGAAACACACACACACACACACACACACACACCTTCCTTCTGACACTTCCCACAACCCTGATCACACCTCTGTGTAGGGGGAGCTCTATAAATCTGCCAGGGGCACGATACGATCAGCAAAGCAAACATCACTTCAAAATGTCTGATTGGAAGAAAAAAACAGCCTGACACACAGCTCAACTCAAGCACACCAAAACACCCCCCAATCTACCCCTCTCTTTCACATGCTCATAGACTTCAACCATTTTGGATAATGGCCTTGTCCCATATGTTGACACACTTTGCGTGAGGGGCTGTCAGCATATTAGGTTGACAGACCTCAGTGCTTGGACAGAGAAGAACAGAGAGTAGGGTGGGTATCGTTATGGGGTCTCAGTGAGTAACACCATGTGGGTCAAGTTGAAGTGGCTCTCGTCTCTCAGCACGGCCAGGCCCGAGCTTTTGAGGTTGGCTCACTGATCCCGGCTGGCTGGCGGAGTAGGAGAGACAGTGTGATGGTCCCAACAAACAAACGGTGTGTGTGTGTCCATTACTGTACTTCACACTAAAGGACTAGCTGCCGTCAACAGGCACTCCACAGAGAAGACGACCGTCTCGTCTGTCCCAGTTACCTGAGGGGAGTTTTCCTGTAGGCTGTCGGACTGCCTGACAGATATTTGACACTTCCAAAGGGACGAGGAGAAGCCGTGGTGGGTTTGGAGTGCAGACCTGTGTTCAACTCTGTCTCGCTCAGCTTCTGTTCCATCAGTCAACTGGTTTGACCCACCAAGCAGCTCCTGAGTGGGGTCTCCCCCCTCTACATTTCTCTCTTTCTGGGTGGGGTCTCCCCCCTCTACATTTCTCTCTTTCTGGGGTCTCCCCCTCTACATTTCTCTCTTTCTGGGTGGGGTCCCCCTCTACATTTCTCTCTTTCTGGGTGGGGTCTCCCCCTCTACATTTCTCTCTTTCTGGGTGGGGTCTCCCCCTCTACATTTCTCTCTTTCTGGGTGGGGTCTCCCCCCTCTACATTTCTCTCTTTCTGGGTGGGGTCCCCCCCCTCTACATTTCTCTCTTTCTGAGTGGGGTCTCCCCCCTCTACATTTCTCTCTTTCTGGGTGGGGTCCCCCCCCCTCTACATTTCTCTCTTTCTGGGTGGGGTCTCCCCCCTCTACATTTCTCTCTTTCTGGGTGGGGTCTCCCCCCTCTACATTTCTCTCTTTCTGGGTGGGGTCCCCCCCCTCTACATTTCTCTCTTTCTGGGTGGGGTCTCCCCCCTCTACATTTCTCTCTTTCTGGGTGGGGTCCCCCCCCTCTACATTTCTCTCTTTCTGGGTGGGGTCTCCCCCCTCTACATTTCTCTCTTTCTGGGTGGGGTCTCCCCCTCTACATTTCTCTCTTTCTGGGTGGGGTCCCCCCCCTCTACATTTCTCTCTTTCTGGGTGGGGTCTCCCCCCTCTACATTTCTCTCTTTCTGGGTGGGGTCCCCCCTCTACATTTCTCTCTTTCTGGGTGGGGTCTCCCCCCTCTACATTTCTCTCTTTCTGAGTGGGTTAGTGGATGTCCCTGTCAATCCTTCTGCTGAGCAGAATCTTCATAAAAAGGGCTGAGCATTGTGTTCTTATGGCCTTACAGTCCTTTCCCATGCGTGTAGTTTACGGAGCTGTCAGCAGCGTTACAAGAGGTTAGATGAGTGAGAGGAGCCACACTGAAAGAGTACAATAAACTGAAGGGGAAATATGTATTCATCAAGATCAAATATTCATCCTATTAAGATCACGACATAGTCCACTTCCAGGTTGGGCATGTATGTGACTAGTAGAACCAGTAGCCCCGGTGGCTGGTTAAGCCAAAGCACATGATCACCTGCTATTACCTTAATCATAAACAGATCTGAGAGAAAGAGAAGAGAGAGAGAGAGAGAGAGAGAGAGAGAGAGACAAGGAGAGAGAGAGGAGAGAGAAGGAGAGAGAGAGAAGGGAGAGAGAGAGAAGGAGAGAGAGAGAAGGAGAGAGAGAGAGAGGAGAGAGAAGGAGAGAGAGAGAGAAGTAGAGAGAGAGATAAGTAGAGAGAGAGAGAAGTAGAGAGAAGGAGAGAGAGAGAGAGAAGGAGAGAGAGAGAGAGAGAGAAGGAGAGGAGAGAGAGAGAAGGAGAGAGTGAGAGGAGAGAGTGAGAGAAGGAGAGAGAGAGAAGGAGAGAGAGAAAGAGAAAGAAAGAGAGAAAGAGAGAGGAAGAGAGAGAAAGAGAGAGAGAGAAAGAAAGAGAGAAAGAAAGGATATTTGTCATATATTGTGGAATGCTGGTGAAACATGACAGTGACCAGAGACGTCTAGTTATCTGGCGAGGGGGGGATCAAGTTCTTAACCTCTCCCCTGACCCTGTGGTAAAATCAACAATCGCTCCTGATCTCTGTGTCACGCAACATCAAGACCAGAGTAAAGTGTGTGTGTATGTATCTTATTTTACTAGGCAAGTCAGTTAAGAACAAACTTTTATTTACAATGACGGCCTACCCCCAGCTGAACCCAGACGACGCTGGGACAATTGTGCGCCGCCCTTTGAGACTCCCAAATAACGTCTGGTTGTGATACAAACTAGAATCGAACCAGGGTGTCTGTAGTGACGCCTCTATTACTGAGAGGGAGTGCCTTACACCGCTGCGCCACTCGGGAGCCCTGTGTGTGAATGTGTGTGTGTGTGTGTGTGTGTGTGTGTGTGTGTGTGTGTGTGTGTGTGTGTGTGTGTGTGTGTGTGTGAATGTGTGTGTGTGTATGTGTGTGTGTGTGGTCAAGGTAAAGACATGGTCTCTCCACCGTGGGCCTGTTTACAATCCCAGTAATCCTGGGTACATCCCAAACCTATGTATTTACAATGAGGGTCATGAATCTTGGAGATGTATAAGTCAGGGTCAATCAAGGAGCCGTGTTTAGACGGGTGGAGGGTTGGGGTGTAGAGGGGTGGTGGTGGAGGGTTGGGAAGTAGAGGGGTGGTGGTGGAGGGTTGGGATGTAGAGGGGTGGTGGTGGAGGGTTGGGGTGTAGAGGGGTGGTGGTGGAGGGTTGGGGTGTAGAGGGGTGGTGGTGGAGGGTTGGGATGTAGAGGGGTGGTGGTGGAGGGTTGGGATCTAGAGGGGTGGTGGTGGAGGGTTGGGATGTAGAGGGAGGGGTGGTGGTGGAGGGTTGGGATGTAGAGGGGTGTAAAGGGGTGGTGGTGGAGGGTTGGGATATAGAGGGGTGGTGGTGGAGGGTTGGGATATAGAGGGGTGGTGGTGGAGGGTTGGGATGTAGAGGGGTGTAAAGGGGTGGTGGTGGAGGGTTGGGATGTAGAAGGGTGTAAAGGGGTGGTGGTGGAGGGTTGGGATGTAGAGGGGTGGTGGTGGAGGGTTGGGATGTAGAGGGGTGTAAAGGGGTGGTGGTGGAGGGTTGGGATATAGAGGGGTGGTGGTGGAGGGTTGGGATGTAGAGGGGTGTAAAGGGGTGGTGGTGGAGGGTTGGGGTGTAGAGGGGTGGTGGTGGAGGGTTGGGATGTAGAGGGGTGGTGGTGGAGGGTTGGGGTGTAGAGGGGTGGTGGTGGAGGGTTGGGATATAGAGGGGTGGTGGTGGAGGGTTGGGAAGTAGAGGGGTGGTGGTGGAGGGTTGGGATGTAGAGGGGTGGTGGTGGAGGGTTGGGATCTAGAGGGGTGGTGGTGGAGGGTTGGGATCTAGAGGGAGGGGTGGTGGTGGAGGGTTGGGATGTAGAGGGGTGTAAAGGGGTGGTAGTGGAGGGTTGGGATATATAGAGGGGTGGTGGTGGAGGGTTGGGATATAGAGGGGTGGTGGTGGAGGGTTGGGATGTAGAGGGGTGTAAAGGGGTGGTGGTGGAGGGTTGGGATATAGAGGGGTGGTGGTGGAGGGTTGGGATATAGAGGGGTGGTGGTGGAGGGTTGGGATGTAGAAGGGTGTAAAGGGGTGGTGGTGGAGGGTTGGGATGTAGAAGGGTGTAAAGGGGTGGTGGTGGAGGGTTGGGATGTAGAGGGGTGGTGGTGGAGGGTTGGGATGTAGAGGGGTGTAAAGGGGTGGTGGTGGAGGGTTGGGATATAGAGGGGTGGTGGTGGAGGGTTGGGATGTAGAGAGCTGGTGGTGGAGGGTTGGGATGTAGAGGGGTGGTGGTGGAGGGTTGGGGATGGAGGGTGGGGAGAGGGTGGTGGTGGAGGGTTGGGATGTAGAGGGTGGTGGTGGTGGAGGGTTGGGATGTAGAGGGGTGGTGGTGGAGGGTTGGGATGTAGAGGGGTGTAAAGGGGTGGTGGTGGAGGGTTGGGATATAGAGGGGTGGTGGTGGAGAGTTGGGATATAGAGGGGTGGTGGTGGGGGTTGGGATGTAGAGGGTGTGGGGTGGTGGTGGAGGGTTGGGATGTAGAGGGGTGTAAAGGGGTGGTGTTGGAGGGTTGGGATATAGAGGGGTGGTGGTGGAGGGTTGGGATGTAGAGGGGTGGTGGTGGAGGGTTGGGATGTAGAGGGGTGGTGGTGGAGGGTTGGGATGTAGAGGGGTGGTGGTGGAGGGTTGGGATGTAGAGGGGTGGTGGTGGAGGGTTGGGATGTAGAGGGGTGGTGTGGAGGGTTGGGATATAGAGGGGTGGTGGTGGAGGGTTGGGTAGAGGGAGGGGTGGTGGTGGGGTTGGGATGTAGAGGGGTGGTGGTGGAGGGTTGGGATATAGAGGGGTGGTGGTGGAGGGTTGGGATGTAGAGGGGAGGGGTGGTGGTGGAGGGTTGGGGATGGTGGAGGGGGGTGTAAGGGGTGGTGGTGGAGGGTTGGGATATAGAGGGGTGGTGGTGGAGGGTTGGGATACAGAGGGGTGGTGGTGGAGGGTTGGGATGTAGAGGGGGGTAGAGGGGTGGTGGTGGAGGGTTGGGATGTAGAGGGTGGGGTGGTGGTGGAGGGTTGGGATGTAGAGGGGTGGTGGTGGAGGGTTGGGATGTAGAGGGGTGGTGGTGGAGGGTTGGGATGTAGAGGGGTGGTGGTGGAGGGTTGGGATGTAGAGGGGTGGTGGTGGAGGGTTGGGATGTAGAGGGGTGGTGGTGGAGGGTTGGGATGTAGAGGGGTGGTGGTGGAGGGTTGGGATATAGAGGGAGGGGTGGTGGTGGAGGGTTGGGATGTAGAGGAGTAAAGGGGGTGGTGGTGGAGGGTTGGGTGGAGGGTTGGGATATAGAGGGGGGGTGGTGGTGGAGGGTTGGGATGGAGGGGGTATAGAGGGGGGTGGTGGTGGAGGGTTGGGATGTAGAGGGGTGGAGGGTTGGGATGGAGGGTTGGGATGTAGAGGGGTGGTGGTGGAGGGTTGGGATATAGAGGGGTGGTGGTGGAGGGTTGGGATAGAGGGGTGGTGGTGGAGGGTTGGGATGTAGAGGGGTGGTGGTGGAGGGTTGGGATGTAGAGGGAGGGGGTGGTGGTGGAGGGTTGGGATGTAGAGGGGGTGGTGGTGGAGGGTTGGGATGTAGAGGGGTGGTGGTGGAGGGTTGGGATATAGAGGGGTGGTGGTGGAGGGTTGGGATGTAGAGGGGTGGTGGTGGAGGGTTGGGATGTAGAGGGGGTGGTGGAGGGGGTGGTGGTGGAGGGTTGGGATGTAGAGGGGTGGTGGTGGAGGGTTGGGATATAGAGGGGTGGTGGTGGTGGAGGGTTGGGAGGGTTGGGTAGAGGGGGTGGTGGTGGAGGGTTGGGATGTAGAGGGGTTGGGGGATGTAGGGTTGGGAGGGGTGGTGGTGGAGGGTTGGGATGTAGAGGGGGGTGGTGGAGGGTTGGGATGGAGGGTGGTGGAGGGTTGGGATGTAGAGGGGTGGTGGTGGAGGGTTGGGATGTAGAGGGGTGGTGGTGGAGGGTTGGGATGTAGATGGGTGAGGGGTGGTGGTGGAGGGTTGGGATGTAGGGGGTGGTGGTGGAGGGTTGGGATGTAGAGGGGTGGTGGTGGAGGGTTGGGGAGTGGTGGTGGAGGGTTGGGATGTAGAGGGGGGTGGTGGTGGAGGGTTGGGATGTAGAGGGGTGGTGGTGGAGGGTTGGGATATAGAGGGGTGGTGGTGGAGGGTTGGGATGTAGAGGGGTGGTGGTGGAGGGTTGGGATGTAGAGGGGTGGTGTTGGAGGGTTGGGATGTAGAGGGGGAGGGGTGGTGGTGGAGGGTTGGGATGTAGAGGGGGAGGGGTGGTGGTGGAGGGTTGGGGAGGGGTGGTGGTGGAGGGTTGGGGGATGTAAAGGGGGTGGTGGTGGAGGGTTGTAGAGGGGGGGTGGTGGTGGAGGGTTGGGATGTAGAGGGGTTGGGGTGGTGGTGGGATGTAGAGGGGTTGTTGGGATGTAGAGGGGTGGTGGTGGAGGGTTGGGATGTAGAGGGGTGGTGGTGGAGGGTTGGGATGGGATGTAGAGGGGGTGGTGGAGGGTGGAGGGTTGGGATGATAGAGGGGTGGTGGTGGAAGGTTGGGATGGAGGGTTGGGATGTAGAGGGGTGGTGGTGGAGGGTTGGGATGTAGAGGGGTGGTGGTGGAGGGTTGGGATGTAGAGGGGTGGTGGTGGAGGGTTGGGATATAGAGGGGTGGTGTGGAGGGTTGGGATGTAGAGGGGTGGTGGTGGAGGGTTGGGATGTAGAGGGGTGGTGGTGGAGGGTGGGTAAAGGGGTGGTGGTGGAGGGTTGGGATATAGAGGGGTGGTGGTGGAGGGTTGGGATGTAGAGGGGTGGTGGTGGAGGGTTGGGATGTAGAGGGGTGGTGGTGGAGGGTTGGGAGGGTTGGGATGTAGAGGGGGGGGTGGAGGGTTGGGATGTAGAGGGGTGGTGGGAGGTTGGGTAGAGGGGTGGTGGTGGAGGGTTGGGAGGGTTGTGGAGGGTTGGGATGTAGAGGGGGTGGTGGTGGGGTTGGGATGTAGAGGGTGGTGGTGTTGGAGGGTTGGGATGTAGAGGGGTGGTGGTAGAGGGGTGGTGGAGGGTTGGGATGTAGAGGGGTGGTGGTGGAGGGTTGGGATGTAGAGGGGGGTGGTGGAGGGTTGGGATTGGGGTGGTGTTGGAGGGTTGGGATGTAGAGGGGTGGTGGTGGAGGGTTGGGATGTAGAGGGGTGGTGGTGGAGGGTTGGGATGTAGAGGGGTGGTGGTGGAGGGTTGGGATGTAGAGGGGTGGTGGTGGAGGGTTGGGATGTAGAGGGGTGGTGGTGGAGGGTTGGGATGTAGAGGGGTGGTGGTGGAGGGTTGGGATGTAGAGGGGTGTGGAGGGTTGTAGAGGGGTGGTGGTGGAGGGTTGGGATATAGGGAGGGGTGGTGGTGGAGGGTTGGGATGTAGAGGGGTGGTGATGGAGGGTTGGGATGTAGAGGGGTGGTGGTGGAGGGTTGGGATGTAGAGGGGTGGTGGTGGAGGGTTGGGATATAGAGGGGTGGTGGTGGAGGGTTGGGATATAGAGCGGTGGTGGTGGGGGGGTAGAGGGTGGTGGTGGGGTTGGGATGTAGAGGGGGTGGTGGTGGAGGGTGGTGGGGATGATATAGAGGGGTGGTGGTGGAGGGTTGGGATGGGAGAGGGTGGTGGTGGAGGGTTGGGATGTAGAGGGGTGGTGGTGGAGGGTTGGGATGTAGAATACCCCAAAAAAATGGCACTAGAACACATTGTGTTCTCCTTTACTCAATGTAAAATAAATTAGGCCTACATCTTCACATACGGAAACTAATACAGGCTAATTTCAAACAAAAACTCACACACTACAAAAACATTGCACAAGCTGTAGACTACACACACTCCCTCTCTCCCTCTCTCTCCCTGATGCAAAATGGAAAAACAACCTGCCATTTTACGTGGGGCTACAATCCTCTACCGTGTGGAGGGTTTAATGGCCTTCCCAGATTGGGCTTTAATTAGCTGTTAATCATCTTTTGTGCTTAATGAGCGGAGCAGCTCTGGCACTCAGCCTCCCCCTCCCCCTCTCTCTCTCTCTCTCTCTCTCTCTCCCTCCCTCCCTCTCCTCTCTCCTCTCCAATTCAATTCAATTCAATTCAATGGCTTTATTGGCATGGGGAATATGTGTTAACATTGCCAAAGCAAGTAAGGTAGATAATATATAAAGTGAATTTATAAAGTGAAATAAACAATAAAAATTAACAGTAAACATTACACATACAGAAGTTTCAAAACAATAAAGACTCTCTCTTTCCCCTCTCCCTCTCTCCCTCCCTCCCCCTCTCTCTCTCCCTCTCTCCCCCTCCCTCCCTCTCTCTCTCTCTCCCCCTCCCTCCCTCCTCTCTCTCTCCTCTCTCTCCCTCCCTCCCTCTCTCTCCCTCCCTCTCCCTCCCTCCCTCCCTCTCCCTCTCTCCCTCCCTCCCCCTCTCTCTCTCCCTCCCTCCCTCTCCCTCCCTCCCTCTCCCTCTCTCCCTCTCCCTCCCCTCTCTCCCCTCCCTCCCTCTCTGTGACTGGTGTTGCTGGGTCATTAGGAGCAGACGACAAGCTAAAAGAGCCAAACAGACCCATTAACTCTCCCCCTCTCATCTCAGACTCTCTTCCTCAACCCCTCACTGCTCATCTCCTTCAGTCCCCCTCTCCCTCTCTCCATCTCCTTCTCCCCCTCCCTCCCTCTCTCCCCCTCTCCCTCCCTCTCTCCCTCCCTCTCTCCCTCCCTCCCTCTCTCCCCCCTCCCTCCCTCTGTGACTCCCTCTCCCTCTCTCTCCCCCCTCTCCCTCCCCTCTCCCCCTCTCTCCCTCTCTCCCCCCTCTCCCCCCTCCCTCCCTCTCCCTCCCTCTCCCTCCCTCTCCCTCCCTCTCTCCCCCTCCCCTCTCCCTCCTCCTCCTCTCCCTCTCTGTGACTGGTGTTGCTGGGCCATTAGGAGCAGACGACAAGCCTCCCCCTCTCTCCCCCCTCTCCCTCTCCTCCCTCTCCCCTCTCCCTCCTCTCCCCCTCCCTCCCTCTCTCCCTCTCCCTCCCTCTCCCTCCCTCCCTCTCCCCCCTCCCTCCCTCCTCCCCCTCTCCCCCCCTCTCCCCCCTCTCCCCCTCTCCCTCCTCCTCCTCTCCCTCTCTGTGACTGGTGTTGCTGGGTCATTAGGAGCAGACGACAAGCTAAAAGAGCCAAACAGACCCATTAACTCTCCCCCTCTCATCTCAGACTCTCTTTCTCAACCCCTCACTGCTCATCTCCTTCAGTCCCCCTCTCGTTCTCCCTCTCCCCCTCTCTCTCTCATAATATCACAGGAGCCAGCTGAACCCTCTAATGCCAGCTATCAGTCATGAGGGGAAACCCGCCCCCCGATCCCACCTCTCCCTCCATCTCTCTCCCTTCCCCAGAGTGACGGGACTAACTTCCTCTAATGGTGTCAGTATGTGAGGAGGACATGTTCTCTAGAATGAGAGGGTTAATGTCCAGGAGCGTTCAAGACACTCCATGTTCATTACAGATCAAACTGCCCTGCGTTCAGTTCTCTCAATGTCAATGTCCTCCCTCCGTTCTTTCTACCACCGTAAAGGGAAGCCTGCTGTGACATCTAGCTTACACACAGTCTTAAAGAGGGCGCATTGAAATAACATTTAGCAAGACGGAGAACAATATCTCTCGTGGTTCTCCTGAGGGAGAGTCTGTCTCAGTAGCCCCAGGTGTGTCGGCTGTCAGATATTCCATAACAGCTGGGGAGCGGGGGCTGTTCTAGACGCCACAGACACACTACTGACAGCTCTGTCCCTGCGGGCAATTATATCTGTTCCGTCACCAGGAAAACACAACTAAAGGAACTTCTGTTCCTACTGAAGTGGGATTCATGGGAAATGCATGAAGACGTCCAGACAAAATATGTGAACACAGATAGTTTCAACAGATAATTGAAACACGGCTCTTCATCTATGCAGATTACATAATTTTTTTACATTTTTATAATGACAGCAGCTGATACTATAAATTGGTGAATTTGAACGTAACAAAGATGAGTACGCAAATAACAATGAAACATAACTACTGTTTGATCTACTTCCATTGTGTTGTTCTCTCACAAAGCCTGGCGCCCTGACATCCTGTTTGTATTGGGAGCATCTCAACGCCTCCTCTCTGCCCGCCTGTCCTCTGCTCTCGCTGCCGAGCTGCTCTGCTGTGCAGGACGGGTCGATATCGGCAGGAATGGCACACGGTGGAGGAGAGAAACAAAGGGCTGGATCCATCTGCACTGTAATGGCGTGTGTGTGTGTGTGTGTGTGTGTGTGTGTGAGAGTCTGTTCTAGGTTGGACATAATTGCCTCGGTCCTGGAGGAAAACAGAGCACCATGGGAATTACAGCGAAGGGTAACTGGACCAGTACGGACACACAACAGTTGAATCACAGCAACAAACATAATTCATGACCGCGCTCAGTGATACTCTGTGGAAGAGATCAGGAGATCCTGCTATGCTTAGCGGTAAGGCGGACCGTTAAGACGTGATAAGGACATTTGAGTTCCATGTGAAGAACCCGCCACTGAATCCCCCACTGCTGCAGTCAGACAGTGTCACAGAGCAGTCCACCTTACAGCGCTGGGGGTTAACGGCAGTCAAACTGTCAGCCAGCCAAATGCTGCCCTGGCCGCTAATTAGCTGTAGGCTCCAGTGGTCCGACTACCTACTGTAACATCTGCAGTAACAGCCTGCTTTATAGATCATCTGTCCACTAGGCAGGCAGGCAGGCAGGCAGGCAGGCAGAACACACACTGCTGTAGCAGTACTATGTCCAACTGTCTAACCACCACACAGCCAAGCCATCTGACTGGGGATAACATACCAAGCTGGAAGGAAATGTGTGTGTGTACATGCTTATGTGTGTGTGTGTCAGACAAAGGTCTGTCCATCTGAGAGTGTGTGGCAATGAGGCTATGTGCATGTGTGTGAGTACATTGACAATAGCAACGTGTGTATGCGTGTCTGAGTGCTTACCGAACCCCCCCCCCCCCAACTCTGTGGAGTTGGCGTGTCACACCTTAGGTTGTGTGATTAATGACGTGGGCTGAATCCCATCAGCGTCCTGATTAACATGACCACACAGGTCACAGAGCACAGCCTGTTCACCACAGCCTGATCCCCACAGCCTGATCCCCACAGCCTGATCCCCACAGCCTGATCCCCACAGCCTGATCCCCACAGCCTGATCCCCACAGCCTGATCCCCACAGCCTGATCCCCACAGCCTGATCCCCACAGCCTGATCCCCACAGCCTGATCCCCACAGCCTGATCCCCTGATCCCCACAGCCTGATCCCCCCCACAGCCTGATCCCCACAGCCTGATCCCCACAGCCTGATCCCCACAGCCTTCCCTGCTGCCTCATCAACCACTCACTACTACCACTGGGCAGAGACTGGAGAGAGGTGGGAAGTGTCTAGGTCCTAAAAGACATGCCAGGAGTAGCATCATCAAACTATGTGGCAGGACATAGCTCCATGGTTATTAGCTCTGCACTATGTCTCTGGGAGAGCATCTCAAGAGTCAGGGGTGGTTTATGTGAATCCTTGTTTGGGAAAGGAGGGACATGGGGAGGAAGCCATTAGACTGTTTGAGACGGTATCATTTTACAATCGCAACGCAGTGGTTTAAACAGAGGTGACAAACAGTTTGAGCATGACACCAGAACAACATGGAGCTTTTTGACCTTCTGGAACATCTGAAATGGGAGAGAGGAGGAATCTGATCTGGAGCACAATCTCTGCTGCTTGTGTGTAAGAGGACACTGCAGTCACTGTGGTGCTATAAAAGTACGACAGTAATTCTGACAACTAAATATACACAGGTCTGGTGTGCTTGGGGACAGGAGGGAGAGATCAGAAACAGGACACCACATCATCCTCCTCAATAACTCCTTGGCCGTGTGAGAGTCATCAAAGACCAAGCAGAGTCATGTCAGAGGAGCGGGAGGCTCAGGTAACAGGAAGGGACCGGAGCTGGACAGGAAATAACACCGTCTCTTTTCATTAGCATTTCCTGCTAAGCTAGCCTAGCGTGGAGGAGGGGTAGGGATCTGACAGGGCTTCAGAGGAGTGCTTTGATGACATGTGAGGAAGAGGACTTCTGTGTGTGTGTGTGTGTGCCGTACCAGTCTGTTGATGCGTACGAACTCCTCGGGGGTCTTGGCCCAGGGCGGCAGCTCCACGTCAGACACCACAGTCCCATCCTCCATCACACCCAGGCTGTAGTTGTTGGCGTTTACAAACATCTCAGGGAGGTAGTAGAACTCTGGGGTCAACTCCTGGACAGACAGACAGACAGACAGACAGACATTAACACTGTAGAGCCAACCTGAACCATCCCTTCACTAAGTAATGTCACGTTCATGTACAGTACATTCTAGAATAGTTTTGTCACATTTGTAGTCAATAAATCAACCCTTTTAGTTAGGGAGAACAGTATCACAGTAAGCCATTTCATCATTCGAATAACACTGACAAGATGCTCTGTGATACAGCCTCCAGTCTCAGTGTGTGGGACACTACATTAGAATGTGACTACTGAGGACCCACATCATGACAGCCAGGTAGAAAGAACAGGGGACTGTGACCTTCAGAGAGAGAAGCTACAGTTTAGAGAGAGAGAGAGTTCATTAACAGAAAGAAAGAGAGAGAGAAGACACGGTGTAAAGTACATTTAGAACGCATGTGGATGTGTGTGTGTGTGTGTGTGTGTGTGGAAGGTCCTTTAATCTGGGACTGCCACTGTCGTCCCTCAGACAGCTAGTCAGAAGCTAGTCGCAACACTTGAGCTGTGCCATTACTCATGGAAATTACATTTCAGACTGCTCATCTGCTGCCTGCCTGCTACCACGCTGCAAGCAGGCAGGCCGATAAAAGGCATCAAAACCTTTTGTGTGTGTGTGTGCGCGTGCGTGTGCGTGTGCGCTGGGGTTTCCACGCTTCTGAAAGGGGGGTTGTCTGTAATCGTAGAGCGCCAAACAGAATATATGATGTTCTATTTTCTATGCTTCTCAAAGGATTTTCTGAAGGATTAGAAGGAGCGACAGGTCACAGAACTCACCCGAATGTGATTGTGTGTCTGTGCACAGTTGAACACTTCGTTATGGAATTATGACATTTCACGATGGGCCCCGAAAAAACATCAACGTTCGTGTAAACTGAAGAGCTCGATTGTTAAGACCTTGAGGGTGTAAACCTTAAACCCGGCTTCATTTCTAACAAACCATAGCTCAGCCTCAATGTGTATGAAATGCCTTCATATACAGAAAGACACAAACGTTTAGATTATGGGGCAAACCAAAACATATGGTGATAAATCTTTGCCATCCCGCAAACAGAAATAAAACACTAACGTCGTTAGGAGTGTGTGTGGGCAAGTGGAACTAACTGGTAAGACTGGACAATGTTAGCGCGTGTTGAATTAACCCACTTCCCGGGGGCCTCCTGATACCTACAACAAACAACAGCACGACACCCAATGTCAATCCTGTGTTTAATCAGCGTACATCTACCCCTCGTGATATACTGAACCTACCCATCAACATAACAAGTGTCAAACATGAACTACGGCCATATTCCACAGCAGGGAATTGAACCATGGATTTACGTATGGAGCGAGCACTCATATTTCAACATGATACATCCACAGCCAGTATATAAACAGAGCACCGCAAGTATGAAGACAAGCCACAACACAGGTATAACTCTTCATTTGATACCACTATAAAACAATAGCTAATGAGTGAGTAAGTCCATATAAAATAACCTGTTAATAAAGCATTGAGGAGCAGTTGTCTTGTAACGTGTCCTGGGTCGTGTTCAGTTGGCACAAAACGTAAGAAAACAGAGTGAGACGGGGAGTTACTACTTGTCTGAAACGGAACTTGTCCAATAAGGAACATTTGGGATTTTTTTGCAGTTGCAAAATGTTTTTGCTACAGTGTGTGTAACCCTAACCTTAATGAACACAACCCAGTTCTGTCTGACGAGAGCTGAACCAGTGAACCGTCTCCTTGGTCGTGTTCAGTTGCCACAAAACGTACAAAACGGAATGTCAAGGTTTTGCTACGGTAGGACTTAATGAACAAGACCCTGAACTGTTTGACAGAACACAGTGTGACTGGGCCTGCTGACTGGTCACTGTCCTGATGGACAGAGAGAGAGACAGGGTGACATTCTGACATCAGGGATGACCAGACCAGAGTCAACACCCATCGGTCATGTCCTCGTCTCCCTGTGACATGGCTGTGTGTGACAAGCTGACATGCAAATACATACTGGCAAAGAGGCTACAGGTAGGAGCTGGGAACTGGTCAGCGCATGTGATGAGATGTTCTGTAAGGGCTGCACGCATGTACGCACATGTACGCATGCACGCACACAACAACACACACAGAATCCCTGGAAGGCTGTCTATCAATCAAGCTCAGACCTGAGACCAGTCCTCACTGCGTCCAACAGGATGGAGATAAATACATGATGAGACAGGATGCCAGTCAATTTCCTCTAGATGTGTTGTGTGGGTGGTAACCCGAGACATGGGGCGGTAGCGAGCCGGAGAGATACCCTGTGTCAGTCCATAACCACATATCCAAACCTACAGATGGACCGGAGGGGAGCTCAGTCAGGAGAGAAAGAGCCAAGCACATGTTCTGTCATCACAACCAATCCATGTCATACAACCATGAAAGCTTCAGAGACTACTGATCAAAGGTTCAAACGAATCCTTCTACCCCCCCCCCCCCCAGCTGCCCTGCCTCCTCCCCCCTCCTTCAGTCAGCCTTGAATTGAACCTTTAGCCTATTGGGCCCCCTCTCCACTGGGCTTTGGGTCGATGGCGGGTCAGAACATTGGGCCCCCTCTCCACTGGGCTTTGGGTCGATGGCGGGTCAGAGCATTGGGCCCCCTCTCCACTGGGCTTTGGGTCTATGGCGGGTCAGAACATTGGGCCCCCTCTCCACTGGGCTTTGGGTCGATGGCGGGTCAGAACATTGGGCCCCCTCTCCACTGGGCTTTGGGTCGATGGCGGGTCAGAACATTGGGCCCCCTCTCCACTGGGCTTTGGGTCGATGGCGGTTCAGAACATTGGGCCCCCTCTCCACTGGGCTTTGGGTCGATGGCGGGTCAGAACATTGGGCCTCCTCTCCACTGGGCTTTGGGTCGATGGCGGGTCAGAACATTGGGCCCCCTCTCCACTGGGCTTTGGGTAAATGGCGGGTCAGAACATTGGGCCTCCTCTCCACTGGGCTTGGGGTTTATGGCGGGTCAGACCAATCCTCTGCTACAGTTTGGGTCTCTAAGGCCCCAACCCTAAGCTTTTAACAAGTGACCCACGCTCTTAAAACATTTATGAGTACAGGCAGCCATCTTGTTTCAAATGTAGACTTGGCCTGCTCTTTGGGCCTGGGTCGGGTGGAGTGGTGACTGGGGGAGTTGGAAGGAGTTGACGGTTGATTGCGCTTCGCCTCCAATGATAAAACATATGGCTCGCATTACCGGTAACACTTGATTGCAAAAGCCCAGGGGGAGAGAGAGAGAGAGAATCTAGTTTGGTCTCAGTCTAGACCTGTCACAGTGGATCAACCACAAGAGCCCCACTCTACATCAAAACACACAGGACCAGGCTCAACACTGCACAGCTTCCATGCTGAGTTGAGTTTAGCTACGTCAAAATAACATAACATTCTTTCCTCGCATGGATGATCTCATTCACCTTGTTAACATAGAAGAGTTACAAATGAGATGTATCAATTTAGCATGCTAAGTACACCATTTAGCTTTAGCTTCAGGACTATTGTAGGAAACTCTAAGAACCTTCTATTCCTTCTAAAGGGGGAAAAAGTCGTAGTTTGTTTTGTATCCCAGTGCATAAAGTGGTGATAACAGGTTAAAGACGCCAGTCCAGTCTGTCTGTAGCGTAGGAGAGACCGTGATGACCTCCGGCCACAATCCCCTGACCCCTCCTGACCTTTTGCCTTAGCCCAAAGGCATCGTTGTGTGTGTGTGTGTGTGTGTGTGTGTGTACTGTGTGAAGTGTACTGGTGTAGTATGTTCCTGTGACCCTGGGGTCTGGACAGGTGGTGGCCTGGGACCCCTGCAGTGACCCGTGACAGGACAGGATTGGGGATCACAGAGGCTGGCCTCTGACCACAGTAGAGCAGGGGCCACTGAACATAATGGAGGGACCGGGGCAGAGAGTGTAGCGGGGAGGGCCCTGTATTTCCCCCACCTTGTTAAGAGGGGCCGGGGGGGGGTTGAAGGAGACCCCCGGCCCCCACCGCAGACTGGACAAATTTACACCAGGCCTCCTCGGGTCGACCCCATGGAAGCCAGAGGCCTCGTAAAATGGCCGACCTTCAGTTTGAGGTCAGGTTTTGTAGAGTGGAGAGGTTTAAGATGTGAGGAAGTGGGCTTGTTGTTTTTAGACCAGTGTGTTTGTTTGCTCATTAGATTAGCCACTTTCTCTCTCCGGTGATGAGAGGGAGAGAAGAGGGGCCTTTGAGAAGGCTTTAAGCTAATTCAATGAAAAGGGTGGAATTTGAACGTTGAATGTTGGTTTGGAATACGTTTGGAAGATAATGTTGACATTTGACTCCCTAGCTTTGAAGAGCATATTAAGAACATATTCTTATTTATTATAAGCAAAATCTGATATCACTGTCAATAGATATCCATCAACGACAAACAAACTAAAGTGTGTTTATTTCCACACAGAAAGACAATTTTATCAAAACACTTATCACAACTAAAAGGTAACCAGTCTGTAGAGACTGATGCCACCCTCTCCTCCTATCCTAGTATGTTCCCTGTCTCCTGGAAAGTAGTGGCCTCTCTTCCTATCCTAGTATGTTCCCTGTCTCCTGGGGTCTGGACAGTAGTGGCCTCTCCTCCTCCTATCCTAGTATGTTCCCCTGTCTCCTGGGGTCTGGACAGTGGTGGCCTCTCCTCCTATCCTAGTATGTTCCCTGTCTCCTGGGGTCTGGACAGTAGTGGCCTCTCCTCCTATCCTAGTATGTTCCCTGTCTCCTGGGGTCTGGACAGTGGTGGCCTCTCCTCCTATCCTAGTATGTCTCCTAGGGTCTGGACAGTAGTGGTCTATCCTAGTATGTTCCCTGTCTCCTGGGGTCTGGACAGTAGTGGCCTCTCCTCCTATCCTAGTATGTTCCCTGGACAGTAGTGGCCTCTCCTCCTATCCTAGTATGTTCCCTGTCTCCTGGGGTCTGGACAGTGGTGGCCTCTCCTCCTATCCTAGTACAGTAGTGGCCTCTCCTCCTATCCTAGTATGTTCCCTGTCTCCTGGGGTCTGGACAGTGAGTGGCCTCTCCTCCTATCCTAGTATGTTCCCTGTCTCCTGGGGTCTGGACAGTAGTGGCCTCTCCTCCTATCCTAGTATGTTCCCTGTCTCCTGGGGTCTGGACAGTAGTGGCCTCTCCTCCTATCCTAGTATGTTCCCTGTCTCCTGGGGTCTGGACAGTAGTGGCCTCTCCTCCTATCCTAGTATGTTCCCTGTCTCCTGGGGTCTGGACTGGACAGTAGTGGCCTCTCCTCCTATCCTAGTATGTTCCCTGTCTCCTAGGGTCTGGACAGTAGTGGCCTCTCCTCCTATCCTAGTATGTTCCCTGTCTCCTGGGGTCTGGACAGTAGTGGCCTCTCCTCCTATCCTAGTATGTTCCCTGTCTCCTGGGGTCTGGACAGTGGTGGCCTCTCCTCCTATCCTAGTATGTTCCCTGGACAGTGGTGGCCTCTCCTCCTATCCTAGTATGTTCCCTGGACAGTAGTGGCCTCTCCTCCTATCCTAGTATGTTCCCTGTCTCCTGGGGTCTGGACAGTAGTGGCCTCTCCTCCTATCCTAGTATGTTCCCTGTCTCCTAGGGTCTGGACAGTAGTGGCCTCTCCTCCTATCCTAGTATGTTCCCTGTCTCCTGGGGTCTGGACAGTAGTGGCCTCTCCTCCTATCCTAGTATGTTCCCTGTCTCCTAGGGTCTGGACAGTAGTGGCCTCTCCTCCTATCCTAGTATGTTCCCTGTCTCCTGGGGTCTGGACAGTGGTGGCCTCTCCTCCTATCCTAGTATGTTCCCTGGACAGTGGTGGCCTCTCCTCCTATCCTAGTATGTTCCCTGTTCCTGGGGTCTAGTGGCCTCTCCTCTATCCTAGTATGTTCTTAGTATGTTCCCTGTCTCCTGGGGTCCAGTGGTGGCCTCTCCTCCTATCCTAGTCTGGACAGTGGTGGCCTCTCCTCCTATCCTGGACAGCCTCTCCTCCTATGTTCCCTGTCTCCTAGGGTCTGGACAGTAGTGGCCTCTCCTTCCTATCCTAGTATGTATGTCTCCTGGACAGTGGTGGCCTCTCCTCCTATCCTAGTATGTTCCCTGTCTCCTGGGGTCTGGACAGTAGTGGCCTCTCCTCCTATCCTAGTATGTTCCCTGTCTCCTGGGGTCTGGACAGTAGTGGCCTCTCCTCCTATCCTAGTATGTTCCCTGTCTCCTGGGGTCTGGACAGTAGTGGCCTCTCCTCCTATCCTAGTATGTTCCCTGTCTCCTGGGGTCTGGACAGCCTCCTCCTATCCTAGTGGTCTCCTCTGGACAGTGGTCCTCCTATCCTAGTATGTTCCCTGTTCCCTGGACAGTGGTGGCCTCTCCTCCTATCCTAGTATGTTCCCTGTCTCCTGGGGTCTGGACAGTGGTGGCCTCTCCTCCTATCCTAGTATGTTCCCTGTCTCCTGGGGTCTGGACAGTAGTGGTCTCCTATCCTAGTATGTTCCCTGTCTCCTGGGGTCTGGACATCCTATCCTAGTATGTTCCCTGTCTCCTGGGGTCTGGACAGTAGTGGCCTCTCCTCCTATCCTAGTATGTTCCCTGGACAGTGGTGGCCTCTCCTCCTATCCTAGTATGTTCCCTGTCTCCTGGGGTCTGGACAGTAGTGGCCTCTCCTTCTATCCTAGTATGTTCCCTGTCTCCTGGGGTCTGGACAGTGGTGGCCTCTCCTCCTATCCTAGTATGTTCCCTGTGGCCTGGCCACTCCTCCTATCCTAGTATGTTCCCTGTCCTCCTAGGGGTCTGGACAGTAGTGGCCTCTCCTCCTATCCTAGTATGTTCCCTGTCTCCTGGGGTCTGGACAGTAGTGGCCTCTCCTCCTATCCTCTGGACAGTAGTGGCCTCTCCTCCTATCCTAGTATGTTCCCTGTCCTGGGGTCTGGACAGTAGTGGCCTCTCCTCCTATCCTAGTATGTTCCCTGTCTCCTGGGGTCTGGACAGTAGTGGCCTCTCCTCCTATCCTAGTATGTTCCCTGTCTCCTGGGGTCTGGACAGTAGTGGCCTCTCCTCCTATCCTAGTATGTCTCCTGGGGTCTGGACAGTAGTGGCCTCTCCTCCTATCCTAGTATGTTCCCTGGGGTCTGGACAGTCCTATCCTAGTATGTTCCCTGTCTCCTAGGGTCTGGACAGTGGTGGCCTCTCCTTCTATCCTAGTGGCCTCTCCTCCTATCCTAGTATGTTCCCTGTCTGGGGTCCTGGGGTCTGGACAGTAGTGGCCTCTCCTCCTATCCTAGTATGTTCCCTGTCTCCTAGGGTCTGGACTGGCCTCTCCTCCTATCCTAGTATGTTCCCTGTCTCCTGGGGTCTGGACCTCTCCTCCTATCCTAGTATGTTCCCTGTCTCCTGGGGTCTGGACAGTAGTGGCCTCCTCCTCCTAGTATCTGGGGTCTGGACAGTAGTGGCCTCTCCTCCTATCCTAGTATGTTCCCTGTCTCCTGGGGTCTGGACAGTAGTGGCCTCTCCTCCTATCCTAGTATGTTCCCTGTCTCCTAGGGTCTGGACAGTAGTGGCCTCTCCTCCTATCCTAGTATGTTCCCTGTCTCCTGGGGTCTGGACAGTAGTGGCCTCTCCTCCTATCCTAGTATGTTCCCTGGACAGTAGTGGTCTCCTAGGGTCTGGACAGTAGTGGCCTCTCCTCCTATCCTAGTATGTTCCCTGTCTCCTGGGGTCTGGACAGTAGTGGCCTCTCCTCCTATCCTAGTATGTTCCCTGTCTCCTGGGGTCTGGACAGTAGTGGCCTCTCCTCCTATCCTAGTATGTTCCCTGTCTCCTAGGGTCTGGACAGTAGTGGCCTCTCCTCCTATCCTAGTATGTTCCCTGTCTCCTGGGGTCTGGACAGTAGTGGCCTCTCCTCCTATCCTAGTATGTTCCCTGTCTCCTGGGGTCTGGACAGTAGTGGCCCTCCTCCTATCCTAGTATGTTCCCTGTCTCCTGGGGTCTGGACAGTAGTGGCCTCTCCTCCTATCCTAGTATGTTCCCTGTCTCCTGGGGTCTGGACTGGCCTCTCCTCCTATCCTAGTATGTTCCCTGTCTCCTAGGGTCTGGACAGTAGTGGCCTCTCCTCCTATCCTAGTATGTTCCTAGGGTCTGGACAGTAGTGGCCTCTCCTCCTATCCTAGTATGTTCCCTGTCTCCTAGGGTCTGGACTGGCCTCTCCTCCTATCCTAGTATGTTCCCTGTCTCCTGGGGTCTGGACCTCTCCTCCTATCCTAGTATGTTCCCTGTCTCCTGGGGTCTGGACAGTAGTGGCCTCTCCTCCTATCCTAGTATGTTCCCTGTCTCCTGGGGTCTGGACTGGACAGTGTATGTTCCCTGTCTCCTAGGGTCTGGACAGTAGTGGCCTCTCCTCCTATCCTAGTATGTTCCCTGTCTCCTGGGGTCTGGGTCTGGACAGTAGTGGCCTCTCCTCCTATCCTAGTATGTTCCCTGTCTCCTGGGGTCTGGACAGTAGTGGCCTCTCCTCCTATCCTAGTATGTTCCCTGTCTCCTGGGGTCTGGACAGTAGTGGCCTCTCCTCCTATCCTAGTATGTTCCCTGTCTATCCTAGTATGGTCTGGACAGTAGTGGCCTCTCCTCTCCTCCTATCCTAGTAGTGGCCTCTCCTCCTATCCTAGTATGTTCCCTGTCTCCTGGGGTCTGGACAGTAGTGGCCTCTCCTCCTATCCTAGTATGTTCCCTGCCTCTCCTCCTATCTCCTGTCTCCTGGGGTCTGGACAGTAGTGGCCTCTCCTCCTATCCTAGTATGTTCCCTGTCTCCTGGGGTCTGGACAGTAGTGGCCTCTCCTCCTATCCTAGTATGTTCCCTGCCTCTCCTCCTATCCTGGGGTCTGGACAGTAGTGGCCTCTCCTCCTATCCTAGTATGTTCCCTGTCTCCTGGGGTCTGGACAGTAGTGGCCTCTCCTCCTATCCTAGTATGTTCCCTGTCTCCTAGGGTCTGGACAGTATGTGGCCTCTCCTCCTATCCTAGTATGTTCCCTGTCTCCTGCCTCTCCTCCTATCCTAGTATGTTCCCTGGGTCTGGACAGTAGTGGCTCCTCTCCTCCTATCCTAGTATGTTCTATCCTAGTATGTTCTCCTGGGGTCTGGACAGTGGCCTCTCCTCCTATCCTAGTGGCCTCTCCTCCTATCCTAGTATGTTCCCTGTCTCCTAGTATGTTCCCTGTCTCCTGGGGTCTCTGGCCTCTCCTCCTATCCTAGTATGTTCCCTGTGGCCTCTCCTCCTATCCTAGTATGTTCCCTGTCTCCTGGGGTCTGGACAGTAGTGGCCTCTCCTCCTATCCTAGTATGTTCCCTGTCTCCTGGGGTCTGGACAGTAGTGGCCTCTCCTCCTATCCTAGTATGTTCCCTGTCTGTCTGGACAGTGTGGCCTCTCCTCCTATCCTAGTATGTTCCCTGGACAGTAGTGGCCTCCTCCTATCCTAGTATGTTCCCTGTCTCCTGGGGTCTGGACAGTAGTGGCCTCTCCTCCTATCCTAGTATGTTCCCTGGACAGTGCCTCTCCTCCTATCCTAGTATGTTCCCTGTCTCCTGGGGTCTGGACAGTAGTGGCCTCTCCTCCTATCCTAGTATGTTCCCTGTCTCCTGGGGTCTGGACAGTAGTGGCCTCTCCTCCTATCCTAGTATGTTCCCTGTCTCCTAGGGTCTGGACAGTAGTGGCCTCTCCTCCTATCCTAGTTATCCCTGGACAGTAGTGGCCTCTCCTCCTATCCTAGTATGTTCCCTGTCTCCTGGGGTCTGGACAGTAGTGGCCTCTCCTCCTATCCTAGTATGTTCCCTGTCTCCTGGGGTCTGGACAGTGGTGGCCTCTCCTCCTATCCTAGTATGTTCCCTGTCTCCTGGGGTCTGGACAGTAGTGGCCTCTCCTCCTATCCTAGTATGTTCCCTGTCTCCTGGGGTCTGGACAGTGGTGGCCTCTCCTCCTATCCTAGTATGTTCCCTGTCTCCTGGGGTCTGGACAGTAGTGGCCTCTCCTCCTATCCTAGTATGTTCCCTGTCTCCTGGGGTCTGGACAGTAGTGGCCTCTCCTCCTATCCTAGTATGTTCCCTGGACAGTAGTGGCCTCTCCTCCTATCCTAGTATGTTCCCTGTCTCCTGGGGTCTGGACAGTGGCCTCTCCTCCTATCCTAGTATGTTCCCTGTCTCCCTGGCCTCTCCTCCTATCCTCCTCCTCCTATCCTAGTATGTTCCCTGTCTCCTAGGGTCTGGACAGTAGTGGCCTCTCCTCCTATCCTAGTATGTTCCCTGTCTCCTGGGGTCTGGACAGTAGTGGCCTCTCCTCCTATCCTAGTATGCCTCTCCTCCTATCCTAGTATGTTCCCTTCTCCTGGGGTCTGGACAGTAGTGGCCTCTCCTCCTATCCTAGTATGTTCCCTGTCTCCTGGGGTCTGGACAGTAGTGGCCTCTCCTCCTATCCTAGTATGTTCCCTGTCTCCTGGACAGTAGTGGCCTCTCCTCCTATCCTGTCTCCTGGTCTGGACAGTAGTGGCCTCTCCTCCTATCCTAGTATGTTCCCTGTCTCCTGGGGTCTGGACAGTAGTGGCCTCTCCTCCTATCCTAGTATGTTCCCTAGGGTCTGGACAGTGGTGGCCTCTCCTCCTATCCTAGTATGTTCCTGGACAGTGTGGCCTCTCCTCCTATCCTAGTATGTTCCCTGTCTCCTGGGGTCTGGACAGTAGTGGCCTCTCCTCCTATCCTAGTATGTTCCCTGTCTCCTGGGGTCTGGACAGTAGTGGACAGTAGTGGCCTCTCCTCCTATCCTAGTATGTTCCCTGTCTCCTGGGGTCTGGACAGTCTGGCCTCTCCTCCTATCCTAGTATGTTCCCTGTCTCCTGGGGTCTGGACAGTAGTGGCCTCTCCTCCTATCCTAGTATGTTCTGGACAGTAGTGTCTCCTCCCTGGGGTCTGGACAGTAGTGGCCTCTCCTCCTATCCTAGTATGTTCCCTGTCTCCTAGTAGGGTCTGGACAGTAGTGGCCTCTCCTCCTATCCTAGTATGTTCCTAGGGTCTGGACAGTGGTGGCCTCTCCTCCTATCCTAGTATGTTCCCTGTCTCCTAGGGTCTGGACAGTAGTGGCCTCTCCTCCTATCCTAGTATGTTCCCTGTCTCCTGGGGTCTGGACAGTAGTGGCCTCTCCTCCTATCCTAGTATGTTCCCTGTCTATCCCTGGGGTCTGGACAGTAGTGGCCTCTCCTCCTATCCTAGTATGTTCCCTGTCTCCTGGGGTCTGGACAGTAGTGGCCTCTCCTCCTATCCTAGTATGTTCCCTGTCTCCTGGGGTCTGGACAGTAGTGGCCTCTCCTCCTATCCTAGTATGTTCCCTGTCTCCTGGGGTCTGGAGTGGCCTCTCCTCCTATCCTAGTATGTTCCCTGTAGTGGCCTCTCCTCCTATCCTATGTTCCCTGTCTCCTGGGGTCTATGTGGCCTCTCCTCCTATCCCTGTCTCCTGGGGTCTGGACAGTAGTGGCCTCTCCTCCTATCCTAGTATGTCTCCCCTGGACAGTAGTGGCCTCTCCTCCTATCCTAGTATGTTCCCTGTCTCCTGGGGTCTGGACAGTAGTGGCCTCTCCTCCTATCCTAGTATGTTCCCTGTCTCCTGGGGTCTGGACAGTGGTGGCCTCTCCTCCTATCCTAGTATGTTCCCTGTCTCCTGGGGTCTGGACAGTAGTGGCCTCTCCTCCTATCCTAGTATGTTCCCTGTCTCCTGGGTCTGGACAGTAGTGGCCTCTCCTCCTATCCTAGTATGTTCCCTGTCTCCTGGGGTCTGGACAGTAGTGGCCTCTCCTCCTATCCTAGTATGTTCCCTGTCTCCTAGGGTCTGGACAGTAGTGGCCTCTCCTCCTATCCTAGTATGTTCCCTGTCTCCTGGGGTCTGGACAGTAGTGGTAGTATGCCTCTCCTCCTCCTATCCTAGTATGTTCCCTGTCTCCTGGGGTGGTGGCCTCTCCTCCTATCCTAGTATGTTCCCTGTGGTCTAGTGGTGGCCTCTCCTCCTATCCTAGTATGTTCCCTGTCTCCTGGGGTATGTGGCCTCTCCTCCTATCCTAGTATGTTCCCTGTCTCCCTGGACAGTGGTGGCCTCTCCTCCTATCCTAGTATGTTCCCTGTCTCCTGGGGTCTGGACAGTAGTGGCCTCTCCTCCTATCCTAGTATGTGTCTCCTAGGGTCTGGACAGTAGTGGCCTCTCCTCCTATCCTAGTATGTTCCCTTCCCTGGGGGACAGTGGTGGCCTCTCCTCCTATCCTAGTATGTTCCCTGTCTCCTGGGGTCTGGACAGTGGTGGCCTCTCCTCCTATCCTAGTATGTTCCCTGCAGTAGTGGCCTCTCCTCCTATCCTAGTATGGTGGTCTGGACAGTGGCCTCTCCTCCTATCCTAGCCTCCTCTGGACAGTAGTGGCCTCTCCTCCTATCCTAGTATGTTCCCTGTCTCCTGGGGTCTGGAAAGTGGTGGCCTCTCCTCCTATCCTAGTATGTTCCCTGGATAGTGGTGGCCTCTCCTCCTATCCTAGTATGTTCTCTGGACAGTAGTGGCCTCTCCTCCTATCCTAGTATGTTCCCTGGACAGTGGTGGCCTCTCCCCACACTGGCGGGCTGCTGAATGGTCTGGAGGTGTTGACGGTCTCGGTGTGTGTGAACGTCCAGAGGAGTGTGCAGACTGCATAGGCCCTCTCTAGTCGATACTCTGGTACACTGTCATTTAACAGCTAGCTCCACAGTGAGGAGGTGGCGGCATTGTGTGTGTGGGTGTGTGTGAGTCGCTACCTTGACATCGGACGTGTCTCTCTGGCAGTTCCTCCAGGCTCGGGACACGGAGGAGAAGGTGCGGTCAGCATGGTCAAACTTCCCTCCCTGGAAGTTGAGGAACATGGTGGTGAAGGGTTCCTGGAAAATGAGAGAAGAAGAACGAGAGAAGAGAATGAGAGAAGAAGAAAGAGAGAATGATCAGTTATCCACATATCCTCCTAATAGTGTGCTGTGACACTGTAGTGTACTGTACATTTGAGAAAAAGGAGAAGAAGAAATTGCATTTGACCCCATATCCTTATGATTAAGCATTTTTATACTATGGTAAAATGAGTCTGAATGTGTACACTGAGTATACCCCCTCAAAACAGACTTAATCCAGTCTACAGGGTGTCAAAAGTGCTCTAAAGGGATGCTGGCCCATGGTGAAACAACAGACCGCCCCCCTGAAACAACAGACCGCCCCCCTGAAACAACAGACCGCCCCCCTGAAACAACAGACCGCCCCCCTGAAACAACAGACCGCCCCCCTGAAACAACAGACCGCCCCCCTGAAACAACAGACCGCCCCCCTGAAACAACAGACCGCCCCCTGAAACAACAGACCGCCCCCTGAAACAACAGACCGCCCCCTGAAACAACAGACCGCCCCCTGAAACAACAGACCGCCCCCTGAAACAACAGACCGCCCCCTGAAACAACAGACCGCAGACCGCCCCCCTGAAACAACAGACCGCCCCCCTGAAACAACAGACCGCCCCCTGAAACAACAGACCGCCCCCTGAAACAACAGACCGCCCCCCCTGAAACAACAGACCGCCCCCCTGAAACAACAGACCGTCCCCCTGAAACAACAGACCGTCCCTCTGAAACAACAGACCGTCCCTCTGAAACAACAGACCGCCCCCCTGAAACAACAGACCGTCCCCCTGAAACAACAGACCGTCCCCTGAAACAACAGACCCCCTGAAACAACAGACCGTCCCCCTGAAACAACAGACCGTCCCTCTGAAACAACAGACCGTCCCTCTGAAACAACAGACCGTCCCTCTGAAACAACAGACCGTCCCTCTGAAACAACAGACCGTCCCTCTGAAACAACAGACCGTCCCTCTGAAACAACAGACCGTCCCTCTGAAACAACAGACCGTCCCTCTGAAACAATAGCCCCCGAGTGAGATGGACACAATTAGCCAGGCTAACACAACTACAACTACACAGGAAACTACACGGACAATTAGGACAGAGTCCAAAATGAACTCAGAGTAGGAGTACTGATCTAGGATCAGTTTCATAATGAATATGATTATATGGACAGGGGACGGGGGACCTGATTCTAGATCAGCACTCTTACTCAGATGATTTTGAATACAGGACCGGGACTTTTAAGGTCTGCCCTAGTGTTCATTTGGGCTTCCTATCCCATCCATACGCTGACACTTGAATTGAAAGGCATTTGGTAAAGTGGATTTATAATAAGCCAGTAATAAACCAGCTAATGATGTGATGGGATCAATGGTTGTTTCCATAGGGAGCTACAGGGACAATTACAGGACAATTCAAGGGCCCTGGAAGAAGGTTAGACTCCCTCCCTGTATGGCAGAATGGTCCCCTGTGGATGGAACAGAGAGTGTTGTCTGATATCGGCTGTATGAGGGTTACATACAGTGACCAATATAACAAAACACTATCAAAAGCACCATGTGGGAGAAAGAGAACTTCATGAAATCTTTAGATTGAGTAGTTTCAAAGCAGAAAGTACAGAATAATAGCCCCTCATTACATAGTTCAATTGAAGACTTCATTTAAGAAAATATAATTTCTGAGTTCCTCTTATGTTGCAAAGACACACAGAAATAAACACGTTATGAATGTAGCTTCGGCGTGCTGCTTCTCTGTGTTACGAGCAGCACAACATAGAAATAACCAAGGCCAGCCAGGGACAATCCGCTGTGCATACGTTAGTGTGTAGATGGAGCCTGTATTTCACTGTGACATAAATCAACCTGACTCTCTATGAATCCATGGCCAATGACAAAACAACAATTAGCTGCAATGGGGCTACAAGTCTAATGATCAATAGGTAGTAAATATTACACCATGACGGGGAGGTGGCAACTGTAATGCATTCATTTATAAATGTAATCTATTTTTCATAAAGCAGTGACAAAAAATGAAAGCCTAAATCCTATTCTATACACATCATGGTGGGATTTAGTACTTTCATTTAACCTTAAAATGGACCAAGTTGAACCATTGAGGTCAAAATAAGTATTTCGCAATGTTAATGTGTCGAAAAAAATAAATATATATCTTTACAAGCGAGACATTTTCACCGGATAGGTGCAGTGAAATGTGTTGTTTTACAGGGTCAGCCATTGCAGTACGATAAGTGCAGTGTGATGTGTTGTTTTACAGGGTCAGCCATGGCAGTACGATAGGTGCAGTGAAATGTGTTGTTTTACAGGGTCAGCCATGGCAGTACGATAGGTGCAGTGAAATGTGTTGTTTTACAGGGTCAGCCATAGCAGTACGATAGGTGCAGTGAAATGTGTTGTTTTACAGGGTCATCCATAGCAGTACGATAGGTGCAGTGAAATGTGTTGTTTTACAGGGTCAGCCATGGCAGTACGATAGGTGCAGTGAAATGTGTTGTTTTACAGGGTCAGCCATAGCAGTACGATAGGTGCAGTGAAATGTGTTGTTTTACAGGGTCAGCCATAGCAGTACGATAGGTGCAGTGAAATGTGTTGTTTTACAGGGTCAGCCATAGCAGTACGATAGGTGCAGTGAAATGTGTTGTTTTACAGGGTCAGCCATAGCAGTACGATAGGTGCAGTGAAATGTGTTGTTTTACAGGGTCATCCAGTGAAAGCAGGGTACGATAGGTGCAGTGAAATGTGTTGTTTTACAGGGTCAGCCATAGCAGTACGATAGGTGCAGTGTGATGTGTTGTTTTACAGGGTCAGCCATAGCAGTACGATAGGTGCAGTGAAATGTGTTGTTTTACAGGGTCAGCCATAGCAGTACGATAGGTGCAGTGAAATGTGTTGTTTTACAGGGTCAGCCATGGCAGTACGATAGGTGCAGTGAAATGTGTTGTTTTACAGGGTCAGCCATAGCAGTACGATAGGTGCAGTGAAATGTGTTGTTTTACAGGGTCAGCCATGGCAGTACGGCAATCCTGGAGAAAATTTGGGTAAAGTGCCTTGTTCAAGGACACGTCGACAGACTTTTCACCTCGGCGGCTCGGATATTGGAACCAGTGACATTTCGGTTACTGGCCCCGACGGTCTAACCGCTAGGCTACCTGGGGGTAGGTGGGGTGGATATAGTTGGGGGGCAGTTAACTTACAATGCGCAGCAGCCACATCTGGGTGAAAGAGGAGGTGGAGTAGTGGGTTCCGTAGTGGAACTTGGGCACCTGGTCGTCCTCCCAGGATTCATAGCGGTCGTTGAAGAACGCCGCCCTCTTGGGGTTCAGGGCACCAATAGGCTAGGAGGAGAAAGACAACGTTATTACAACAGAGACTGATAGACACGGATAGAGATGGAGATAAAAGAGAAACAGAGAGAAAGAGTGGCTGTACAAAAAGAAGAAGCATTTTATAACATGGTACATTGAACTCTTTTAGCTTTCAGAGAGCAGACTTTGCGTCAAACACAGGGCCTATATATTCAAATGATGTTAGTAACCTTTGTGCGTTCGTCGAATGAATATTAGATGCTGTGTTGTTTTGAGGATCAATCCATTCCAACAGCATTTCACTTCATAGCCCTGAAACACAACCCCCTGCGGCTAGTCTGTCAGAGAGAACGAATGTGTTGCGATGAAAGGAGGCCTAGGAACATCAATAGCAAGGGCCGGGAGGTTCCTTCTTCCATTTTTATTCATCTGTAGCTAATATACTAGTCAGGAGAAGCAGCCTCCATTGTGGGTCTAAAAAAATGGATCAGTTGCATTAATTTCCCATTGATCTCAGAGAAACCAATACCTGGCTGAGCCTGGCTTATTATTTAAATGCTCATTTATAGAAATCACTTTTTTACCCGTTCAATTTTTATTAGTCTTCTATTAGCCCTCCTCCTCCTCCTCTTCATCCCTCGCTCCAAACACACCTCCTCTCTGATCAATGGTAATGGAATGATGGCCTTTTGAAGATGAAGCACTGGCTGGTGGATCGATAGGCCCTCTCTCATATCATAGTGCTGTCATGGGAGGCCTCGTCCAGGCTGGGGGAGGCTATTGATCTGATGCTGCTGTTACTGTGTCGGGTGGGTGTAATGGTGGGTGTAGTGGTGTGTGTGTCTGATTGTATCCAAGGGTGCACCCATTCAAGACCGTACCCAATTACCTTCCTTATACTCCAACAACTGGAAAAGAACAGGAACACACACACGCCAACACACACACCGCCTCATGCCGACACAGTGTGCTGGGCTGTGCTGACAGTGACACACTATTGGCTTACCCAGGGCTACTGGGGGTGGGAGTACACACACTGAATTATACAGTACAACGATTGGACTGATTTATTGCCGTAATAACGTAGAGCTCATTAAAAAAAGAAAAGGCTGGAAGAGGAATATAAAATAAAAAAAAGAGACCGAGTCCACTGCAATGAGAGCGAGAATAAAAGAGAGAGCACGAGAGACAGGGGGAGGAGAGGGGGGAGCGAGAGAGAGAGAGAGAGGGGGAGAGCGGGAGAGAGAGGGGGAGCGAGAGAGAGAGAGAGAGGGAGGGGAGAGGGGGAGCAAGAGAGGGGGAGCGAGAGAGAGAGAGCGAGAGAGAGAGAGAGAGAGAGAGAGAAAGAGAGAGAGCAGGAGAGAGAGAAAAGAGAGCGAGAGCAAGAGAGAGAGCAGGAGAGAGAGAAAGAGAGCGAGAGAGCGAGCGAGAGAGCGAGAGCGCGAGAGAGCGGAGCGCAAGAGAGGGAGCGAGAGAGAGAAAGAGAGCGAGAGAGGGAGAGAGAGCGCGAGAGAGGGAGAGAGAGCGCGAGAGAGGGAGAGAGAGCGCGAGAGAGGGGAGAGAGAGCGCGAGAGAGGGAGAGAGATCGCGAGAGAGGGAGAGAGAGCGCGAGAGAGGGAGAGAGAGGGAGAGAGAGCGCGAGAGAGGGCGAGAGAGTGCGAGAGAGGGAGAGAGAGCGCAAGAGAGGGAGAGAGAGCGCAAGAGAGGGAGAGAGAGCGCGAGAGAGGGAGAGAGAGCGCGAGAGAGGGAGAGAGAGCGCGAGAGAGGGAGAGAGAGCACGAGAGAGGGAGAGAGAGCGCGAGAGAGAGCGCGAGAGAGGGAGAGAGAGCGCGAGAGAGGGAGAGATAGAGGAGAGAAAACGAGAGAGGGAACGAGAGAGAGTGCTCTACACTCTACATTGTTTACTGCTGTAAATTACGTCCGGGTGGAGAGCGATGCGCGGCGAGGAGGGCGGCGGTACAATAGAGCGGTGGTGACAGCGTCGTACATCAGGCCCGTCCCCGGTGAGGTGTGCTCTGATCCAGTGAACGCTGCCCATTGGGCTAATATGTTCAGGCGGTGCCTGCGAATAGTGCTTTGACGAGCGCTCGGATAAATGAGCTGCTATGGTGGTTTTTAATTAGATTTTGAATGGGAATGAGATTAGAATAAACCATGGACAGAGTTAGATGGTGTTACTGCTTCAAAGAGGAGAATATGGGAGACTTTAATCTTGGATAACGGTTTTATCTGTTCATCCAGAATGTAGACTAGGAAGGTGTTGAGAAATGGTTATTTTAGCATCATTATTACACCATAGAATTAGCTTACACTTATAAAGTACTATGCTAGCCAACTGCTACCCATAGCCACTCAACTAGGTTGGAGGCGTCACTACAGACCCTGGTTCGATTCCAGGCTGTATCACAACTGGCCGTGATTGGGAGATCCATAGGGCGGTGCACAAATTGGCCCAGCGTCATCCGGGTTTGGGCGGGTAGGTTGTCATTGTAAATAAGAATTTGTTCTTCACTGACGTGCCTAGTTAAATAAAATAAAAACTATACAAGATGGTGTCGGTGATGTGTAATCTTTTACGTGACGCAAAATCCTCGAACATATTGGAACAACAGGAAATGCATCATACAGTAACACATTGTGTTGATATACCGTTTGCAGATCAAATAGAGATTTATGTTATCAAAGGACTCTGATCACAGACACAAATAAAACCATTCAACAGTTAACCGAAACCAAACCTAACGTCAACCGGATAATACAAACAATCTTTCCTTGTGACATTCAAAGGCAAAAAATGCTCTCAAGATGGGCAGAAACCAGACAGTAGCATATAGTTAACCATTACATCTCTCCAAATTATAAGGGTCAGCAGTGATACAACAAACTACAACGTTTCCACATTTAAGGATTATTTGACTAAATAAATCGCTCATTTAGGAAGGCTCAGTCTGAGCTTTGCCAGAGAGCCTTGAGACATAAATCAAACTGTGGTTTTGAGAGGACTGTTTATATAGAATGTCCTATTTAAACAGTGAGAATGACGTGGTGTTTGAGGGGTGTCAGAAAACATATGGGACGCATCTTGAAATCAATACCCCATTAGCCCCCCGCCCGGTGCCAAAGTACAAGGGCCCTGGAACCGCTCAATATAAAGCTGCGTTGTTTTTGCTACATTGCAAATACAGGACCCCAAACCTGTCCAGGTCAACACCTCGTTCAAGCATCCCGTTTCAGGAGTCCTTCCAAATTGCCTGTTTAAAAATGCTCTCAACGTCAGAGCAGGGGTGCATCCCAAACGTCACACTACTACTAAGGAGCGTCCAAAAGAAGTGCACTAGATTGGGACTAAGGTTGTCTAGTGTAAGACCGTGTCCTTATAGTGGTGAATACAATGTTATCTCTGGGCTGGCGTTTCATGTCAGGCCGAGGTCAGAGTTTAGGATGAGAAAGAGCCCCGGGGTATGAACGAAATCGCTCTGACAGAAGGGACATACATTTGTGAGGACATGCGATCACGCACGCGCACGACAATGTGTGAGACCCACGGGCGTTCTGGCAATTTCAGCCTCTCAATGTCACAGGGCTCTCGCATGACCTGTTTCTAACAAAGCAGAGCACGACATGAGAGGGGGAGGGAGGGAAGCAGGGAAGACTGAAAATAATCATCATTTGGGAGGTGCGTATATTTGTCCTCTTACACACAAGGGTATAACGGAAATGTGTTTTTTTGCATATCCCAACTCTCCCTGAGAGACCCGCAGGGAGTGGGGTCACGGCCAGGGTCGCCATTGTACAGCAACCCTGGAGCATTTCGGGTTAAGTGCCTTGCTCAAGGGCACAGCGGCACACCTTGTCGGCTCCGGTATTTGAACCAGCAACCTTTCGTTTACTGGCCCAACGCTCCAACCTTGAGTAAAAGAGGAGAGAGAGAAGGACGAGATATCAGAAGGGGGGGATTATGATGAACCAAACTAAACGAGCAGCCAATAGAGGAGGAGTACCGAGCGTCGGAGTGGCTGTCCTTTCCCAGACGATGCAGTCTGCCACGCTCCACTGGTCATACACTGATATCACACCATGTCAACAGCATCAATACAACTGGTGGAGTAAAGATTGGTCGGACCCGCGTCTCTCCTTCCTTCACTCCCTCGCTCTTCAATGAGAATGGGGGGATGAGGGAGGCAGAGAGAGTAGAGAGGGATAGGGAGAGGCAGAGAGAGTAGAGGGATAGGGAGAGGCAGAGAGAGTAGAGGGATAGGGAGAGGCAGAGAGAGTAGAGGGATAGGGAGAGGCAGAGAGAGTAGAGAGGGATAGGGAGAGGCAGAGAGAGTAGAGGGATAGGGATAGGGAGAGGCAGAGAGAGTAGAGGGATAGAGAGAGTAGAGGGGGAGAGGCAGAGAGTAGAGGATAGGGAGAGGCAGAGAGAGTAGAGGCAGAGAGAGTAGAGGGATAGGGAGAGGCAGAGAGAGTAGAGGGATAGGGAGAGGCAGAGAGAGTAGAGGGATAGGGAGAGGCAGAGAGAGTAGAGAGGGATAGGGAGAGGCAGAGAGAGTAGAGGGATAGGGAGAGGCAGAGAGAGTAGAGGGGGATAGGGAGAGGCAGAGAGAGTAGAGGGGGATAGGGAGAGGCAGAGAGAGTAGAGGGATAGGGAGAGGCAGAGAGTAGAGAGGGATAGGGAGAGGCAGAGAGAGTAGAGGGATAGGGAGAGGCAGAGAGAGTAGAGGCAGAGAGAGTAGAGGCAGAGAGAGTAGAGGGATAGGGAGAGGCAGAGAGAGTAGAGGGATAGGGAGAGGCAGAGAGAGTAGAGGGATAGGGAGAGGCAGAGAGAGTAGAGAGGGATAGGGAGAGGCAGAGAGAGTAGAGGGGGATAGGGAGAGGCAGAGAGAGTAGAGGGGGATAGGGAGAGGCAGAGAGAGTAGAGGGGGATAGGGAGAGGCAGAGAGAGTAGAGGGGATAGGGAGAGGCAGAGAGAGTAGAGGGATAGGGAGAGGCAGAGAGTAGAGGGATAGGGAGAGGCAGAGAGAGTAGAGAGGGATAGGGGAGAGGCAGATAGAGTAGAGGGATAGGGAGCAGGCAGAGAGAGAGTAGAGAGGGATAGGGAGAGGCAGAGAGAGTAGAGGGATAGGGAGAGGTAGAGAGGGATAGGGAGAGGCAGAGAGAGTAGAGGGATAGGGAGAGGCAGAGAGAGTAGAGAGGGATAGGGAGAGGCAGAGAGAGTAGAGAGGGATAGGGAGAGGCAGAGAGAGTAGAGGGGGATAGGGAGAGGCAGAGAGAGTAGAGGCAGAGAGAGTAGAGGGATAGGGAGAGGCAGAGAGAGTAGAGGGATAGGGAGAGGCAGAGAGAGTAGAGGGATAGGGAGAGGCAGAGAGAGTAGAGGGATAGGGAGAGGCAGAGAGAGTAGAGGGGGATATGGAGAGGCAGAGAGAGTAGAGGGGGATAGGGAGAGGCAGAGAGAGTAGAGGGATAGGGAGAGGCAGAGAGAGTAGAGGGATAGGGAGAGGCAGAGAGAGTAGAGGGATAGGGAGAGGTAGAGAGAGTAGAGGCAGAGAGAGTAGAGGGATAGGGAGAGGCAGAGAGAGTAGATGGATAGGGAGAGGCAAAGAGAGTAGAGGGATAGGGAGAGGCAGATAGAGTAGAGGGATAGGGAGAGGTAGAGAGAGTAGAGGCAGAGAGAGTAGAGGCAGAGAGAGTAGAGGGATAGGGAGAGGCAGAGAGAGTAGAGGATAGGGAGAGGGATAGGGAGAGGCAGAGAGAGTAGAGGGATAGGGAGAGGCAGAGAGAGTAGAGGGATAGGGAGAGGCAGAGAGAGTAGGAGGGATAGGGATAGGGAGAGGCAGAGAGAGTAGAGAGGGATAGGGAGAGGCAGAGAGAGTAGAGAGGGATAGGGAGAGGCAGAGAGAGGGTAGGAGAGAGAGGGAGAGTAGAGGGATAGGGAGAGGCAGAGAGAGTAGAGGGATAGGGAGAGGCAGAGAGAGTAGAGGGATAGGGAGAGGCAGAGAGAGTAGAGAGGGATAGAGAGGGGCAGAGAGAGTAGAGAGGGATAGAGAGAGGCAGAGAGAGTAGAGGGATAGGGAGAGGCAGAGAGAGTAGAGGGGGATAGGGAGAGGCAGAGAGAGTAGAGGGAGAGGCAGAGCGAGTAGAGGAAGAGGCAGAGAGAGTAGAGGGATAGGGCGAGGCAGAGAGAGTAGAGGGATAGGGAGAGGCAGAGTAGAGGGATAGGGAGAGGCAGAGAGAGTAGAGGGATAGGGAGAGGCAGAGAGAGTAGTAGAGGGATAGGGAGAGGCAGAGAGAGTAGAGGGATAGGGAGAGGCAGAGAGGGATAGGGTAGGCAGAGAGAGTAGAGGGATAGGGAGAGGCAGAGAGAGTAGAGGGATAGGGAGAGGCAGAGAGAGTAGAGGGATAGGGAGAGGCAGAGAGAGTAGAGGGATAGGGAGAGGCAGAGAGAGTAGAGAGGGATAGGGAGAGGCAGAGAGAGTAGAGAGGGATAGAGAGGGGCAGAGAGAGTAGAGGGATAGGGAGAGGCAGAGAGAGTAGAGGGATAGGGAGAGGCAGAGAGAGTAGAGGGATAGGGAGAGGCAGAGAGGGGGTGAAACAAAAAAGTCTGCCCACACTCCTCTCCTCCTTCCCCTTGTTCTATCTCATTCCCTCCCTCTCTCTGCTGCTCAGTCTCTCCCTGGGGCGTTGAGGCTCGACTGAGCACAGAGGCTGAGCTGTCCAAACTCTGGAGGAAGAGGGGGATGAGGGGGAGGGAGGAGGGGAGAGAGGCTGCTATGGCTGTCATGTGTCAGCCTCGTGGGCAAAATGAAGCACAAATAAACAGAGCGAGGGGGGTACACAGCTGCATGGTGGGAAACACTACACAAGGGAGGTAGAGCGAGAGAAACGGCGATGGGAGGACTGGTCAAAGGAGGGCTGCTTGGCGGACGGTGTTGATGTGAATGACAGGATGAGTGTGTGGGTGTGTATGGAAGTCGAGAAGCAGTTGTGGCAATGACAGTACACAAAAAGGCCATAGAAGTCTTCTCAAGAGAGCATGCATTCACTCCAGCTGAATCCATCCTCAGTCATAGCAAGATGGACGCGTCTGCATTCCACCTCCACCTCAGAATCCTTTGCCGGCCAGGGCAGACCTGGGCCAGGCGCACCATTAAAAGTGAATGGCCAACTCTGTGTGGCTCTAGAGTGCATTATTTCCAGGTATACTTTGCCTGTCCATTACTGCACATGCCTGTTGTTTCCTGTGGCCCGGCTGATTTATTCAGCCATTTTGGCTTCAGCCAGACACGGGCGCTCCATCATCTCACTCTCAAAGTAATCTTCTGTCCTCCCACCATTGGGCGCCATTACACATAATTAATGGCCGTTCTGGGGCTGCTGCAACTGGCAGGCTTTGGAGATGGGCCTTTTAAAAAAGTGTGTGTGTGTGTGTGTGTGTGTGTGTGTGTGTGTGTGTGTGTGTGTGTGTGTGTGTGTGTGTGTGTGTGTGTTTTAAAAGCATCAGGGGGGGAGTAAGACATCTTCAACTGTCCTAAGCTTAATCATCTGTAGAGAGCATTCCTTTACTTCAGAGGGAGCGGCGGGAGGGGACTTAAGACTGTGACTTCAATTAGTAAATAATGGAGTTCCGCACATTTTAGACTTCTGTCCAGGTCAAATACAAAATGGAGTCTTGGTATTACATGACTTCCTCTATAGGTGTGTAAGCAGTGATACCGTCTAAGAGTACCCCCCGCATTTTCCCCCCCTGGCTGGTCAGGCACACACATTTCATTTTTTTTAGGCCTGTTGAAGTTCGGTATCCGAAGTCTACGCCCCTTCGTCGGTGATTGGTCAACAGTAGGCATTCTTCAAAGAAGTGTTTGTCATTCAACGACAGAGGACAAGTTTTCATGCACATTTGTTGATGTTGAGAAATACTGCACCAAACATCTTAGATGTAAAAAAGAACTCCTCTGTAAAAACACCAAAATGAATATATAAAATGATATTTTGGATTAACTCTGACTATTTTGAGGGACAAATATTGCAACTTTTTCAAGGTAAGGTATTTTAGCCGAGTTCTGCTAGGAGCAAATCAAACCTATGTATGAGGACAGGAGAGAGAGAGAGAGAGAGAGGCAGGAGAGGGAGAGAGAGAGAGAGAGGCAGGAGAGAGAGAGAGGCAGGAGAGAGAGAGAGAGAGACAGGAGAGAGAGAGACAGGAGAGAGAGAGAGAGAGAGAGAGACAGGAGAGAGAGAGAGAGAGAGAGAAAGAGAGAGAGACAGGAGAGAAACAGGAGAGAGAGACAGGAGAGAGAGAGAGACAGGAGAGAAAGAGAGAGACAGAGAGAGAGACAGGAGAGAGAGAGAGAGAGAGACAGAGAGAGAGAGAGAGAGAAGAGAGAATGAGAGAGAGAGGAGAGAGAGAGAGAAAGAGAGAGAGAGGAGAAAGAGAGAGAGAGGGAGAGGAGAAAGAGACAGAGAGAGGAGAGAGACAGGAGAAAGAGAGAGACAGGAGAAAGAGAGAGACAGGAGAAAGAGAGAGACAGGAGAAAGAGAGAGACAGGAGAGAGAGAGAGAGACAGGAGAGAGAGAGACAGGAGAGAGAGAGACAGAGAGAGAGAGAGAGAGAGAGAGAGAGAGAGAGAGAGAGAGAGAGGGACAGAGAGAGAGACAGAGAGAGAGGGACAGAGAGAGACAGAGACAGAGAGAGGGACAGACAGAGAGAGAGAGAGAGAGAGAGGGACAGAGAGAGAGAGGGGGACAGAGAGAGAGACAGAGAGAGAGACAGAGAAAGAGGGACAGAGAGAGAGAGGGACAGAGAGAGAGAGGGACAGAGAGAGAGAGGGACAGAGAGAGAGAGGGACAGAGAGAGAGAGGGACAGAGAGAGAGAGAGAGACAGAGAGAGAGACAGAGACAGAGACAGAGCGAGAGACAGAGAGAGAGAGAGAGGGACAGAGAGAGAGGGACAGAGAGAGACAGATAGAGAGAGACAGAGAGAGAGACAGAGAGAGAGAGGGACAGAGTGAGAGACAGAGGGACAGAGAGAGAGACAGAGAGAGAGAGAGAGAGAGAGAGAGAGAGAGAGAGAGAGAGAGAGAGAAGCTGTTCTTTCCTCTCTGCTGTGTGTTGTACAGAGGCTATCATCACCCAGTGATTAAAGAGGTGTCTTACTTAACTATGATCAATCGCAATTACACAGCCACTACTCAGGCCAGGGGAGTGGGCAGTGATTAACAAACAGCCTGCTAATCATTCCAGCCACAACTCCCCTACATACTCCCTCATAGCCTTATAGGACTTTCAATCAGCGCTGACTCAGCTAGTCCCAGAGAGCCTGTCTTCAGCGAGGCGTCTCTTTCTTCCTAAGTGTGCGTGGGTGTGTTACCTTGGACAGGTCTCTGTAGTTGCTGGGCAGAGTGAGGTCCAGGTCTCCTGTGTCGTAGTTCGTGATGACCCAGGGGAAGACGGGGTACTGATTCAGGTCATTGTACGTACGACCTGGAGGGAGGGAGGGAGACATGGGGGGGGGGGCGGTCACAACAGTCTCAAATTAGTCAACATCATCATCGAACTTCTAGAACCGAACATGTTTAGTAATCTAAATGTCTGGACACCAAACTCCCTTTTCGATTAGAGCTTAAATGTGGAATATATTTTTACTAACTATGAAGAAAATGAAGTCGGAGGATGAAACCATGTTGGCCACACAGAGTTTATATAATTTACATCATTGACCACATATGTTAATAATAGCTGGGTGTGTTGTCATTCCCTATGGTGACAGTCCAGTGACAGTGGGGTAACACTGGTCTTACCAGAGATGGTGTTGAGGAAGATCAGGTACTCAAAGTTGGAGATCTCTCTGCGCTGCCAGCGCTGGGTCATGTTGGAGGCCTTGTAGAGCTGCTTGGGACTGGCCTGGGAGATACGCCTGGAGGAGGGAGAACACACACTGCCTGGTTACATGCCGGGCTGTGTGGTGAGATGCCGGGCTGTCGGGTTAGATGCCGGGCTGTCTGGTTAGATGCCGGGCTGTCTGGTTAGATGCCGGGCTGTCTGGTTAGATGCCGGGCTGTCTGGTTAGATGCCGGGCTGTCTGGTTAGATGCCGGGCAGTCGGGTTAGATGCCGGGCTGTCGGGTTAGATGCCGGGCTGTCTGGTTAGATGCCGGGCTGTCTGGTTAGATGCCGGGCTGTCTGGTTAGATGCCGGGCAGTCGGGTTAGATGCCGGGCTGTCTGGTTAGATGCCGGGCTGTCTGGTTAGATGCCGGGCTGTCGGGTTAGATGCCGGGCTGTCTGGTTAGATGCCGGGCTGTCGGGTTAGATGCCGGGCTGTCGGGTTAGATGCCGGGCTGTCGGGTTAGATGCCGGGCTGTCGGGTTAGATGCCGGGCTGTCGGGTTAGATGCCGGGCTGTCGGGTTAGATGCCGGGCTGTCGGGTTAGATGCCGGGCTGTCGGGTTAGATGCCGGGCTGTCGGGTTAGATGCCGGGCTGTCGGGTTAGATGCCGGGCTGTCGGGTTAGATGCCGGGCTGTCTGGTTAGATGCCGGGCTGTCTGGTTAGATGCCGGGCTGTCTGGTTAGATGCCGGGCTGTCTGGTTAGATGCCGGGCTGTCTGGTTAGATGCCGGGCTGTATTCCAGTCTATTAGTGCTGGCAAACAAGACATTGACAACACTTTCAAAGAACAACATTTCAGACCCACTGTGAGTTATGAAAACAGAACCTAATCATACCAGAGGATTGGTGTGTTTCAAGGTATCCAACTTCAATAATAAAACTGATTCAGTCCAAGGTCTTAGTAAAGTCTCCAAATGCAAATGTTCCAATATGAAATAGGTATTGATATTTAGGCACACTAAATGAAAAAGACAAATATGCAATTAGTAGGGTTAATTCTGCTTCTTCTCAAGCAGATACATACACTGATCCCCCCGCAACACGCACAGGCCCCGAAGCATGATGTATGCTATGGGACTTAAACAAATTACCCCCAATCCAATTAAAACAAAGGCAAATGATGGAATAAATCACTGTCACAGTGTGAGATTATAGTCATTAAGCCAGCAGAAAGTCACAATATTAGCAAGGCTATATACAGGGGGTACCGGTACAGAGTCAATGTGCAGGCTATATACAGGGGGTACCGGTACAGAGTCAATGTGCAGGCTATATACAGGGGGTACCAGTAAAGAGTCAATGTGCAGGCTATATACAGGGGGTACCGGTACAGAGTTGATGTACAGGCTATATACAGGGGGTACCGGTACAGAGTCAATGTGCAGGCTATATACAGGGGGTACCGGTACAGAGTCAATGTGCAGGCTATATACAGGGGGTACCAGTACAGAGTCAATGTGCAGGCTATATACAGGGGGTACCGGTACAGAGTCAATGTACAGGCTATATACAGGGGGTACCGGTACAGAGTCAATGTGCAGGCTATATACAGGGGGTACCGGTACAGAGTCAATGTGCAGGCTATATACAGGGAGTACCAGTACAGAGTCAATGTACAGGCTATATACAAGGGGTACTGTTACAGAGTCAATGTGCAGGCTATATACAGGGGGTACCGGTACAGAGTCAATGTGCAGGCTATATACAGGGAGTACCAGTACAGAGTCAATGTACAGGCTATATACAAGGGGTACTGTTACAGAGTCAATGTACAGGCTATATACAGGGGGTACCGGTACAGAGTCGATGTGCAGGCTATATACAGGGGGTACTGGTACAGAGTCAATGTACAGGCTATATACAGGGGGTACTGTTACAGAGTCAACGTACAGGCTATATACAGGGGGTACTGTTACAGAGTCAATGTACAGGCTATATACAGGGGGTACCGGTACAGTGTCAATATACAGGGGCACTGGTTAGTCAAGGTAATTGAGATAATATGTACATGTAGGTAGTGTTATTAAAGTGACTATGCATAGATAACAGAGTAGCAGCAGTGTAAAAAGAGAGGGGGGGCAATGAAAATAGTCTGGGTAGCCATTTAATTAGATGTTCAGGAGTCTTATGGCTTGGGGGTAGAAGCTGTTGAGAAGCCTCTTGGACCTAGACTTGACGCTCTGGTACCGCTTGCCGTGCAGTAGCAGAGAAAACAGTCTATGACTAGGGTGGCTGGAGTCTTTGACAATTTTTAGGGCCTTCCCCTGACACCGCCTGGTATATAGGTCCTGGATGGCAGGAAGCTTGGCCCTAGTGATGTACTGGGCCATACGCACTACCCTCTGTAGTGCCTTGCGGTCAGAGGTCGAGCAGTTGCCATACCAGGCAGTGATGCAACCACTCATGATGCTCTCGATGGTGCAGCTGTAGAACCTTTTGAAGATCTGAGGACCCATGTCAAATCTTTTCAGTCTCCTGAGGGGGAATAGGTTCTGTCGTGCTCTCTTCACAACTTTCTTGGTGTGCTTGGACCATGATAGTTTGTTGGTGTTGTGGACACCAAAGAACTTGAAGCTCTCAACCTTCTCCACTATAGTCCCGTCGATGAGAACGGGGGCATGCTTGGTCCTCCTTTTCCTGTAGTCCACAATCTACTTTGTCTTGATCAAATGCTAAACCAAATGAAGGTTTGGCCAGAGAACAACTGCTAGGGAAATCTTGTTTCTTTATAGGTACTTAAAATGCTGTCTGAATGTTAGGTCCTACGTTTTTGAGACATGAATGTATAGTGAAAAGAGGTTGGGGTGAAGCCTAGGTAGTCAATATACCTAAAGAAAACTCAAAGAAGGTTAGGGAAATGTTATTGAAACACTGGTGTGTTATAGTGTGAGGTAGATGTACTGTAGGTTGTGGTAAACATTATAGTGTGAGGTAGAGGTACTGCTGGTTGTGGTAAACATTATAGTGGGAGGTAGAGGTACTGCAGGTTGTGGTAAACATTATAGTGGGAGGTAGAGGTACTGCAGGTTGTGATAAACATTATAGTGGAAGGTAGAGGTACTGCAGGTTGTGGTAAACATTATAGTGTGAGGTAGAGGTACTGTAGGTTGTGGTAAACATTATAGTGTGAGGTAGAGGTACTGTAGGTTGTGGTAAACATTATAGTGGGAGGTAGAGGTACTGCTGGTTGTGGTAAATATTATAGTGGGAGGTAGAGGTACTGCAGGTTGTGGTAAATATTATAGTGGGAGGTAGAGGTACTGCAGGTTGTGGTAAATATTGTGAGGTAGAGGTACTGCAGGTTGTGGTAAACATTATAGTGTGAGGTAGAGGTACTGCAGGTTGTGGTAAATATTATAGTGGGAGGTAGAGGTACTGCAGGTTGTGGTAAATATTATAGTGGGAGGTAGAGGTACTGCAGGTTGTGGTAAATATTATAGTGGGAGGTAGAGGTACTGCAGGTTGTGGTAAATATTATAGTGGGAGGTAGAGGTACTGCAGGTTGTGGTAAATATTATAGTGGGAGGTAGAGGTACTGCAGGTTGTGGTAAATATTATAGTGGGAGGTAGAGGTACTGCAGGTTGTGGTAAATATTATAGTGGGAGGTAGAGGTACTGCAGGTTGTGGTAAATATTGTGAGGTAGAGGTACTGCAGGTTGTGGTAAAGGTTGAAATGTAATGCTGAGGGAGTAGTGATGGTGTGAGAACAGGACTGGGCTGTACAGTTGTCTCCAGGTCAAAAGAGACACGGTGCCCCCAGGCTGAGCTACACCATGTTGATTAATGGGACTGACACACTCTCACTCTCCCTCCCACAAGCATGTCTGTTCGCGCACACAGACACACACACACACAATCTGACTCTTACAAAAACACACATTTCAACACTCTCATGGGTTACAAAATGGATGGTACATATCACTATCACGCCAACGATGCAGCAAAACACTGGGATACTCCTTGGGAATTATCTTGGACATTTCTCAATTTCCATTCTGTCTTTGGCTTGGCTACAGCCATGACAGTGCAGTACACAGGCTGGACTTGGCTATGGCAGGGTGCTGCAGACATGCAGTCATAAGAAGGCAAGAGAAGAGGGAGAGAGTTGGGGGGGTGCCCACTCTATACCTTGGACTGTGCGTGTGTGTGTGTGTGTGTGTGTGTGTGTGTGTGTGTGTGTACTTAGGCAAGAGGAAGAGAGTTGGGGGTGCCCACTCTATACCTTGGACTGTGTGTGTGTGTGTGTGTGTGTGTGTGTGTGTGTGTGTGTGTGTGTGTGTGTGTCTGTATATGTTTTCCACTCTTTCTGTGGTGGTTTTCTCAGAACGTGCTGAAGCGTGACGGTGTTACACGCTAAGCCCACAATTATTTAGTGTCAGTTGACGAGAGAAAGTGGGGATGAACACATACCAACCCTCCACCGCAGAGAGAGACAGAGAGAGAGAGAGAGAACGAGAGAGAGAGAACAAAATAGAAAGAGATAGACTGACCTGGTCTGTGGGAGGCCAAAGTTGGTGCCCACCCCCACGCGAGGGAGGCATTGGACCACCTTCTTGACTGTGCCTGCATCTGGGAAGTTGAACATGACCGCAGCTACAGAGGAAGGCAAACAAGTTCTGTCAATCCATGGCTTGGTTTCCACAGATAACAGAGCAGCTTCAAATTCAAAATAATGTAGAAATAAATCCCAACATCAAATCTATACTCTTTCAAAAAGATCCTGGCAAAGATACATTTCACTCCTTTGTCTTTCAGATTCAAATCCAAACTCATGTCATAATTTAAGGGTTGTGATTCTACTGAATAATATTAGAATAAAATATGCTGGTTGTGGGTCTTACTTCTGTTGGCCATGAAAATCTCCAGAGCAGTGTTCTGTAGCAAGTAACGTCTGGAGAAGACAGCCCTGATCTCTGTGAACAGCCATTTACCATGAAGGCCCTCTGTGTAGGTTAGGATCTGGAGAGGAGAGAGGGAGGGGAGCAGAGAGAGGGAGGAACGGTATGAGGGTGAGCAAAGACAGGAGACAAGAAAGTAGTAAAAGAAGAAAGAAGAAAAGAGGAGAAGCGACAGAAAGAAAGGAGAAGCGAGGAAGAGAGGAGAGAAGAGAGGAGACGAGAGAAGAGAGAGAAGGAGAGGAAGAGAGAGAAGGAGAGGAAGAGAGAGAAGGAGAAGAAGAGAGAGAAGGAGAGGAAGAGAGAGAAGGAGAGGAAGAGAGAGGATGAGAAGAGGAGAGAAGAGAGGAGAGAAGAAGAGAGGAGAGAAGGCTGTGTCAGTTCATTCATCACAGCCAAATGACGCGTCGTCCCGAACAGCAGGATTAATGTGTTATATTGATCAGTCTCCATGAAAAAGGGATTCCTTTAACGAGAGAATGAGCCCTATTCAGAGGGAGGAGGGGAGGGAGGGATGGACGAGGCAGACATTTAGTTCACTAAAAGCTCATCAGTAATTTAGACAGCGGGTATCCTCTCTGCTTAAAATATAAATAAAGACATGGTCAGAATCAGATGCATACTATTGTCAAGATCATTTCAAGTACATACCAATATTCAGAGCTAAAAAAGTATGACTTTCCTGAAGAATACCAATTGCAAGGCCAAACGTAAAATGTGTTTACAAAACAGTGATATGTAGTTCAAATAAATCTATAACGCCAACACAAACCACCCATTGCTGTGGTTTTTAAAGGCTCCATTTTCACCAGATTATGACGGGTTTGACCAGCCAGGTCACCGGTGATACAAGTCAGTGTTCGACGTCTGTCCACGTCTGAGGACGTCGGGAGATGAGGTGTAAACCAGCCACTAGGGGCAACAGTGAGTGCTGTTACCTTCAGGTAGGTTTGGGTTATGCTGTGGCGTTGTGGAAAGGGATGGCAGAGAGATAAGCCCGATTCAAATACTCCAAAGGTTGCAAGTTCGAATCCAGCGATAGAAAGTTGTTTTTGAGATTTTTGTTTTAAGCCTATCCCAAACCTTAACCATAACCATTCGGAGTTAATGCTTAATCTTAACATTTCCGAGTTAATTGACGAAATTGAACCCTAAACTATTATTTAGGAACTTAACCTTAAACACTTCGAAATTTGACATTTGCAACAACTTCAAAATTTGACATTTAATAAATATGGATTAACATCTAATTCTGACTTGCAACCGTGAGAGCTAGTTGGGTTTGACAACACTTTTATGAAGAGTGCTATTGGGTCAACAGCACAGTTTATGCTAAATAGTCAGTTAACCTGCTTTCTCTAATTCCTCTAACAAGGGGACTGCCACCTTGCAAGGTTAAACAGGAGCTTGTCGGCTAACGCTAAAGAATGCAAAAATGCTAAAATGAGCTGAGCTTAATCTCTCTCTGTGGAGAATGGATACTCTCCGTCTCTCTGCGGTTGTCAGAGTGACTTGTCTCAACGCCTGTCAGCCCTCCTGACAGCCACAGATGCTCGGTCCGGGCCTCCTGCGATTCATATTCAAGCTAATCCAATCTTTAGATTCTGCACTAACCCACTTATCGTTGCTTTGTTGACTAGCTTTAAAAAATTAAAAAATGCACTCGCCCAGGCCTCTCCCTTTTTGTTTCAAAGCTCTTTTAATGACGCTAGGTGTTAAGGGACATGGGGATTGAAGAGGGGTCACTGAGTGGTAAGAAATATTCAAATATGTGACTAGCATAGTGTGCTAACTCCAGCACTAGCTTCAAGGAGCTCATTAAAGTGTAGGTTGCAGTGGAAGGGAGCAGCTGGGGCTCTTCGCTGAGGACACCCTGGCAGTCTCTCTCTCTCTCTTTCTCTGTCTTTTTCCTTCCTTCCCTCTCTCTCTCTCTCTCCTCCAGTGCCTCCATACTTCCCTCACCCTCTATCTCCTTCTACCCCCTGCTGTCTCCCTCCTCTCTCCCTCTGCCCTCCTCTCAGAGGAATAAGATCTGCCTGCACCACAGTCTCACTTCAAAGTCTCTGGAGTTCAATTAAATGTGGATTAGAGAGGTTTGGAGGAGAGACTGGCCTGCCCGTCCGTCTCTCTCCCAGACTCTCACCTACACTACCCAAACAGGCTGGGCTTAGGACGACCCCACACCGTACCAGCCTCCCATCAGCCCCGTCACCATGGGAACACTGTCACAATAACCCCTCAAGCTGTGGCTTCTGGTACAGAATATCCAAAAGGACTGATGAAGGGATTTTCTTTCATTGGGCGTCAAAGTTATTTGTGAAAGACCCTATTATGTGTTTTTTGATGAAGGTTAAAGAAGGATCTAGGTGAGAAAGATGGGTATTTTGTCCGTTTTTTCCCCTCATCAGTTTGATATTTCTATTTTTGATAAAGTCTTAGTGGATCTAGGTGAGTCTTCATGAGTTAGATTTTTTCAATTATGAAAATCACATCTCGTCATCTTTCAGCCACTCATGGACTGATCTCCACACTGCAGACAAGGCAGGCAATGAGCGTCTACAGCAGCCACCACTCCCTGTGATACAATTAACCCTATTTGATCAGTGTTAATAGACTGTGATACACACTGCCACTCTGCAACCCACAGCCTCAACAGAGCATGACACAACAACACTGCTTGTGGGACTGGGGGAGGATCGGGTGATGTTTAGTTTAGTAATATACTGTATTCTCGTTATTGTATGATCATCACGGTGAACTTACAAATATATCTCAATGATGTATAACAAAGCAGCCGCTAAATAACTAGATATGACAGTCTGGTCTGCATGTCTCCTGCCCTGTTCCTGTCTGTCAGAGTCTGTTTACCAGTCTGATCTGAAGGTCATGACAAACTGCCTCAGACAGACAGTTGGAACAGTCTGACTTCTCTATCCGCTTTAAGGATGGACAGACAGACAGGGTGGCCAATCACATGTCAACACCAAACACTCATCAGACAACATGTCACAGACACACACACACAGAGACACACACACAGAGACACACACACAGAGACACACACACACACACACACACAGAAGAGATACACACACACACATGTCATCTCTCAGTGCTGAAATGTCACTTTCAATCAAGTATCAGGTGAGAAATGCAGTAGACAATTTCATGTAGAGGTGAAAAGATAGATGGAAGGGTGTGTGGTGATTAACCTTTACAGGGGGTGGTGATTAACCTTTACTCTCTGTTCCAGGTGGGTGGTGATTAACCACTCTCTGTTCCAGGTGGGTGGTGATTAACCTTTTCTCTGTTCCAGGTGGGTGGTGATTAACCTTTACTCTGTTCCAGGTGGGTGGTGATGAACACTACTCTGTTCCAGGTGGGTGGGAGGTGATTAACCACTGTTCCAGGTGGGTGGGAGGTGATTAACCTTTACTCTGTTCCAGGTGGGTGGTGATTAACCTTTACTCTCTGTTCCAGGTGGTGGTGATTAACCTTTACACTCTGTTCCAGGTGGGTGGTGATTAACCTTTACTCTCTGTTCCAGGTGGGTGGTGATTAACCTTTACTCTGTTCCAGGTGGGTGGTGATTAACCTTTACTCTGTTCCAGGTGGGTGGTGAGTAACTTTTACTCTGTTCCAGGTGGGTGGTGAGTAACCTTACTCTGTTCCAGGTGGGTGGGTGGTGATTAACCTTTACTCTGTTCCAGGTGGGTGGTGATTAACCTTTACTCTGTTCCAGGTGGGTGGTGATTAACCTTTACTCTCTGTTCCAGGTAGGTGGGTGGTGATTAACCTTTACTCTGTTCCAGGTGGGTGGTGATTAAACTTTACTCTGTTCCAGGTGGGTGGGTGGATTAACCTTTACTCTGTTCCAGGTGGGTGGGTGGTGATTAACCTTTACTCTGTTCCAGGTGGGTGGTGATTAACCTTTACTCTGTTCCAGGTGGGTGGTGAGTAACTTTTACTCTGTTCCAGGTGGGTGGTGATTAACCTTTACTCTCTGTTCCAGGTGGGTGGTGATTAACCTTTACTCTGTTCCAGGTAGGTGGGTGGTGATTAACCTTTACTCTGTTCCAGGTGGGTGGGTGGTGATTAAACTTTACTCTGTTCCAGGTGGGTGGGTGGTGATTAACCTTTACTCTGTTCCAGGTGGGTGGTGAATTACCTTTGCTCTGTTCCAGGTGGGTGTTGATTAACCTTTACTCTGTTCAAGGCGGGTGGTGATAAACCTTTACTCTGTTCCAGGTGGGTGGGTGGTGAGTAACTTTTACTCTGTTCCAGGTGGGTGGTGAGTAACTTTTACTCTGTTCCAGGTGGGTGGGTGGTGATTAACCTTTACTCTGTTCCAGGTGGGTGGGTGGTGATTAACCTTTACTCTGTTCCAGGTGGGTGGTGATTAACCTTTACTCTGTTCCAGGTGGGTGGTGATTAACCTTTACTCTGTTCCAGGTGGGTGGTGATTAACCTTTACTCTGTTCCACGTGGGTGGTGAGTAACTTTTACTCTGTTCCAGGTGGGTGGTGATTAACCTTTACTCTGTTCCAGGTGGGTGGGTGGTGATTAACCTTTACTCTGTTCCAGGTGGGTGGTGATGAACCTTTACTCTGTTCCAGGTGGGTGGTGATGAACCTTTACTCTGTTCCAGGTGGGTGGGTGGTGATTAACCTTTACTCTGTTCCATGTGGGTGGTGATTAACCTTTACTCTGTTCCAGGTGGGTGGGAGGTGATTAACCTTTACTCTGTTCCATGTGGGTGGTGATTAACCTTTACTCTGTTCCAGGTGGGTGGTGAGTAACTTTTACTCTGTTCCAGGTGGGTGGTGAGTAACCTTTACTCTGTTCCAGGTGGGTGGGTGGTGATTAACCTTTACTCTGTTCCAGGTGGGTGGTGATTAACCTTTACTCTGTTCCAGGTGGGTGGTGATTAACCTTTACTCTCTGTTCCAGGTAGGTGGGTGGTGATTAACCTTTACTCTGTTCCAGGTGGGTGGTGATTAAACTTTACTCTGTTCCAGGTGGGTGGGTGGTGATTAACCTTTACTCTGTTCCAGGTGGGTGGGTGGTGATTAACCTTTACTCTGTTCCAGGTGGGTGGTGATTAACCTTTACTCTGTTCCAGGTGGGTGGTGAGTAACTTTTACTCTGTTCCAGGTGGGTGGTGATTAACCTTTACTCTCTGTTCCAGGTGGGTGGTGATTAACCTTTACTCTGTTCCAGGTAGGTGGGTGGTGATTAACCTTTACTCTGTTCCAGGTGGGTGGGTGGTGATTAAACTTTACTCTGTTCCAGGTGGGTGGGTGGTGATTAACCTTTACTCTGTTCCAGGTGGGTGGTGAATTACCTTTGCTCTGTTCCAGGTGGGTGTTGATTAAAAGGCGGGTGGTGATAAACCTTTACTCTGTTCCAGGTGGGTGGGTGGTGAGTAACTTTTACTCTGTTCCAGGTGGGTGGTGAGTAACTTTTACTCTGTTCCAGGTGGGTGGGTGGTGATTAACCTTTACTCTGTTCCAGGTGGGTGGGTGGTGATGAACCTTTACTCTGTTCCAGGTGGGTGGTGATTAACCTTTACTCTGTTCCAGGTGGGTGGTGATTAACCTTTACTCTGTTCCAGGTGGGTGGTGATTAACCTTTACTCTGTTCCACGTGGGTGGTGAGTAACTTTTACTCTGTTCCAGGTGGGTGGTGATTAACCTTTACTCTGTTCCAGGTGGGTGGGTGGTGATTAACCTTTACTCTGTTCCAGGTGGGTGGTGATGAACCTTTACTCTGTTCCAGGTGGGTGGTGATGAACCTTTACTCTGTTCCAGGTGGGTGGGTGGTGATTAACCTTTACTCTGTTCCATGTGGGTGGTGATTAACCTTTACTCTGTTCCAGGTGGGTGGGAGGTGATTAACCTTTACTCTGTTCCATGTGGGTGGTGATTAACCTTTACTCTGTTCCAGGTGGGTGGTGAGTAACTTTTACTCTGTTCCAGGTGGGTGGTGAATTAGCTTTGCTCTGTTCCAGGTGGGTGTTGATTAACCTTTACTCTGTTCAAGGTGGGTGGTGATAAACCTTTACTCTGTTCCAGGTGGGTGGCTGGTGAGTAACTTTTACTCTGTTCCAGGTGGGTGGTGAGTAACTTTACTCTGTTCCAGGTGGGTGGGTGGTGATTAACCTTTACTCTGTTCCAGGTGGGTGGGTGGTGATTAACCTTTACTCTGTTCCAGGTGGGTGGGTGGTGATTAACCTTTACTCTGTTCCAGGTGGGTGGTGAATAACCTTTGCTCTGTTCAAGGTGTGTGGTGATAAACCTTTACTCTGTTCCAGGTGGGTGGGTGGTGATTAACCTTTACTCTGTTCCAGGTGGGTGGGAGGTGATTAACCTTTACTCTGTTCCAGGTGGGTGGGAGGTGATTAACCTTTACTCTGTTCCAGGTGGGTGGTGATTAACCTTTACTCTGTTCCAGGTGGGTGGTGATGAACCTTTACTCTGTTCCAGGTGGGTGGGTGGTGATTAACCTTTACTCTGTTCCAGGTGGGTGGGAGGTGATTAACCTTTACTCTGTTCCAGGTGGGTGGGTGGTGAGTAACTTTTACTCTGTTCCAGGTGGGTGGTGATGAACCTTTACTCTGTTCCAGGTGGGTGGGAGGTGATTAACCTTTACTCTGTTCCAGGTGGGTGGTGATTAACCTTTACTCTGTTCCAGGTGGGTGGTGAGTAACTTTTACTCTGTTCCAGGTGGGTGGTGATTAACCTTTACTCTCTGTTCCAGGTGGGTGGTGATTAACCTTTACTCTCTGTTCCAGGTGGGTGGTGATTAACCTTTTCTCTGTTCCAGGTGGGTGGTGATTAACCTTTACTCTGTTCCAGGTGGGTGGGAGGTGATTAACCTTTACACTCTGTTCCAGGTGGGTGGGAGGTGATTAACCTTTACTCTGTTCCAGGTGGGTGGTGATTAACCTTTACTCTCTGTTCCAGGTGGTGGTGATTAACCTTTACTCTCTGTTCCAGGTGGTGGTGATTAACCTTTACTCTGTTCCAGGTGGGTGGGAGGTGATTAACCTTTACTCTGTTCCAGGTGGGTGGTGAGTAACTTTTACTCTCTGTTCCAGGTGGGTGGTGATTAACCTTTACACTCTGTTCCAGGTGGGTGGTGATTAACCTTTACTCTCTGTTCCAGGTGGGTGGTGATTAACCTTTACTCTGTTCCAGGTGGGTGGTGATTAACCTTTACTCTCTGTTCCAGGTGGGTGGTGATTAACCTTTACTCTGTTCCAGGTGGGTGGTGAGTAACTTTTACTCTGTTCCAGGTGGGTGGTGATTAACCTTTACTCTGTTCCAGGTGGGTGGGTGGTGATTAACCTTTACTCTGTTCCAGGTGGGTGGTGATTAAACTTTACTCTCTGTTCCAGGTAGGTGGGTGGTGATCAACCTTTACTCTGTTCCAGGTGGGTGGTGATTAACCTTTACTCTGTTCCAGGTGGGTGGTGATTAACCTTTACTCTGTTCCAGGTGGGTGGTGATTAACCTTTACTCTGTTCCAGGTGGGTGGTGATTAACCTTTACTCTGGTGGGTGGTGAGTAACTTTACTCTCTGTTCCAGGTGGGTGGTGATTAACCTTTACTCTGTTCCAGGTGGGTGGTGATTAACCTTTACTCTGTTCCAGGTGGGTGGTGATGAACCTTTACTCTGTTCCAGGTGGGTGGGTGGTGATTAACCTTTACTCTGTTCCATGTGGGTGGTGATTAACCTTTACTCTGTTCCATGTGGGTGGTGATTAACCTTTACTCTGTTCCAGGTGGGTGGGTGGTGAGTAACTTTTACTCTGTTCCAGGTGGGTGGTGATGAACCTTTACTCTGTTCCAGGTGGGTGGGTGGTGATTAACCTTTACTCTGTTCCAGGTGGGTGGTGATTAACCTTTACTCTGTTCCAGGTGGGTGGGAGGTGATTAACCTTTACTCTGTTCCATGTGGGTGGTGATTAACCTTTACTCTGTTCCAGGTGGGTGGTGAGTAACTTTTACTCTGTTCCAGGTGGGTGGTGAATTAGCTTTGCTCTGTTCCAGGTGGGTGTTGATTAACCTTTACTCTGTTCAAGGTGGGTGGTGATAAACCTTTACTCTGTTCCAGGTGGGTGGCTGGTGAGTAACTTTTACTCTGTTCCAGGTGGGTGGTGAGTAACTTTTACTCTGTTCCAGGTGGGTGGGTGGTGATTAACCTTTACTCTGTTCCAGGTGGGTGGGTGGTGATTAACCTTTACTCTGTTCCAGGTGGGTGGTGATTAACCTTTACTCTGTTCCAGGTGGGTGGTGATTAACCTTTACTCTGTTCCAGGTGGGTGGGAGGTGATTAACCTTTACTCTGTTCCAGGTGGGTGGGAGGTGATTAACCTTTACTCTGTTCCAGGTGGGTGGGAGGTGATTAACCTTTACTCTGTTCCAGGTGGGTGGGAGGTGATTAACCTTTACTCTGTTCCAGGTGGGTGGTGATGAACCTTTACTCTGTTCCAGGTGGGTGGGTGGTGATTAACCTTTACTCTGTTCCAGGTGGGTGGGAGGTGATTAACCTTTACTCTGTTCCAGGTGGGTGGGTGGTGAGTAACTTTTACTCTGTTCCAGGTGGGTGGTGATGAACCCTTACTCTGTTCCAGGTGGGTGGGAGGTGATTAACCTTTACTCTGTTCCAGGTGGGTGGTGATTAACCTTTACTCTGTTCCAGGTGGGTGGTGAGTAACTTTTACTCTGTTCCAGGTGGGTGGTGATTAACCTTTACTCTCTGTTCCAGGTGGGTGGTGATTAACCTTTACTCTGTTCCAGGTAGGTGGGTGGTGATTAACCTTTACTCTGTTCCAGGTGGGTGGGTGGTGATTAAACTTTACTCTGTTCCAGGTGGGTGGGTGGTGTGTTCCAGGTGGGTGGTGATTAACCTTTACTCTGTTCCAGGTGGGTGGTGATTAACCTTTACTCTGTTCCAGGTGGGTGGGAGGTGATTAACCTTTACTCTGTTCCATGTGGGTGGTGATTAACCTTTACTCTGTTCCAGGTAGGTGGGTGGTGAGTAACTTTTACTCTGTTCCAGGTGGGTGGTGATTAACCTTTACTCTGTTCCAGGTGGGTGGTGATTAACCTTTACTCTGTTCCAGGTGGGTGGTGAGTAACTTTTACTCTGTTCCAGGTGGGTGGTGAATTAGCTTTGCTCTGTTCCAGGTGGGTGTTGATTAACCTTTACTCTGTTCAAGGTGGGTGGTGATAAACCTTTACTCTGTTCCAGGTGGGTGGGTGGTGAGTAACTTTTACTCTGTTCCAGGTGGGTGGTGAGTAACTTTTACTCTGTTCCAGGTGGGTGGGAGGTGATTAACCTTTACTCTGTTCCAGGTGGGTGGGAGGTGATTAACCTTTACTCTGTTCCAGGTGGGTGGTGATTAACCTTTACTCTGTTCCAGGTGGGTGGTGATGAACCTTTACTCTGTTCCAGGTGGGTGGGTGGTGATTAACCTTTACTCTGTTCCATGTGGGTGGTGATTAACCTTTACTCTGTTCCAGGTGGGTGGGTGGTGAGTAACTTTTACTCTGTTCCAGGTGGGTGGGTGGTGATTAACCTTTACTCTGTTCCAGGTGGGTGGGAGGTGATTAACCTTTACTCTGTTCCAGGTGGGTGGGAGGTGATTAACCTTTACTCTGTTCCTGGTGAGTAACTTTTACTCTGTTCCAGGTGGGTGGTGATGAACCTTTACTCTGTTCCAGGTGGGTGGGAGGTGATTAACCTTTACTCTGTTCCAGGTGGGTGGTGATTAACCTTTACTCTGTTCCAGGTGGGTGGTGATTAACCTTTACTCTGTTCCAGGTGGGTGGTGATTAACCTTTACTCTGTTCCAGGTAGGTGGGTGGTGATTAACCTTTACTCTGTTCCAGGTAGGTGGGTGGTGATTAACCTTTACTCTGTTCCAGGTGGGTGGTGATTAACCTTTACTCTGTTCCAGGTGGGTGGTGATTAACCTTTACTCTGTTCCAGGTGGGTGGGTGGTGATTAAACTTTACTCTGTTCCAGGTGGGTGGTGAATAACCTTTGCTCTGTTCCAGGTGGGCGGGTGGTGAGTAACCTTTACTCTCTGTTCCAGGTGGGTGGTGAATAACCTTTGCTCTGTTCCAGGTGGGCGGGTGGTGAGTAACCTTTACTCTCTGTTCCAGGTAGGTGGTGAGTAACATTTACTCTCTGTTCCAGGTGGGTGGGTGAGTAACCTTTACTCTCTGTTCTAGGTGGGTGGGTAAATAACCTATACTCTCTGTTCCAGGTGAGTGGGTGGGTGAGTAACCTTTACTCTCTGTTCCAGGTGGGTGGGTGGTGAGTAACCTTTACTCTCTGTTCCAGGTGGGTGGGTGAGTAACCTTTACACTCTGTTCCAGGTGGGTGGGTGGCTGGTGAGTAACCTTTACTCTCTGTTCCAGGTGGGTGGGTTAGTAACCTTCACTCTCTGTTCCAGGTGGGTGGGTGAGTACTCTCTGTTCCAGGTGGGTGGGTTAGTAACCTTCACTCTCTGTTCCAGGTGGGTGGGTGAGTACTCTCTGTTCCAGGTGGGTGGGTTAGTAACCTTCACTCTCTGTTCCAGGTGGGTGGGTGAGTACTCTCTGTTCCAGGTGGGTGCGTGAGTAACCGTTACGCTCAGTCTCTCAGGGTGTAGATAGATATGACAGGTCTAGAAGCGACGCCGCTCGTCACCTCATATCATATTGTGAACCAGACCGATTCATCTTCACTCCAAAAACGTATCCAGATATAATATTTGAGACCGATGTTTTTCAGAAACCCTGTCTTGTAACGTTCCAGGGCGGGAGTCAACATTCCCTCCCTCTCCTCCACACACACCTTTTCCCTTGCAGTTGAAAAAGCTTGGAGGGTGACACAGTGGCACGACAAACTATCCAAGGGAGAGAAAGGTGTGCCGCCTATGACCCACTTGGTCGAAGCGGCTGCTGGACAAGTTGCAGCGGTGAAGCCGTTATTGTCCGGGGCTGGAGTTATTGCTACATGTGCTAGGGCTGTGATAGATAGACAGAGGAGGGGTCAGTAGAAAACACATAAAGAGGAGAGGCGAGTGAGAATTAAATCACTAAAGAAGAATGGAGTCAGACAGTGGACCAAAACACAGTAATAAACATTCAAAACAAAGATGACTGTGGTAGAGAAGGTACCTAAAATATATTCCAGAGAATTGTAGATGACTTTATTTGAAAGGGCCATATCCTGTAATAAAGTACCATGGTGGTATATACTGTATGTCTCCTAGTGTCTCAGAGTTTCCGATTGCATCTATACCTAATGGCTCCAGACTGCAGGTGTTTGTGGCTGCAGCCTTCCAGGCCTCCATCTGTCTCCATCAATGGCCCTGAAGGCCTTGAAGGTGAAACACCACCACTCCCCTCAACCTCCTCCAGATGTGGCCACAAATGGCCCCTGTTGATTGGCCTGCCGCCTGATGGAGGCCTCTTCTGATTGGCCTGCCTGATGGAGTGCTTATTGAATGAATGCAGAAGTCAGACTCTGAACACACAAATCCGAGAACCAATGAAGCAGGGAGAGAAAGAACGGACTGTGAAGTATGCCACTGTTGAAGGATAATAGTTGGAATTGACAAACCGAGATATAATGGTTTTGATAGAAAAAAATATTGAAATATATATTGACATATATCTTATATTTCTCAAAGACAATAGCTCTACAGGGTTGCAAAAAAACATAACATCCCTAGCCATCTTCACTCTTATGCATTTGATTATGCCTTAAAATAACTTTGTCGTCCCCTGTTTCCGGTACAGCAATTCTCATCAATTCAGCTCTCTGACTCCAAGCTGTATTTCAAAGCGACTGACACCACAGAGGATGCATGCAGCCAAACAGAACAACAAAAGGCTTTGAGTCTCGATTGTGAGGCATTTTTTCTCTCTCTCACACAATCACACTCACTCTCTCTGCCGCACTGGGAGTTATTCAACCTGTTTGTGCCTGGGCTGCTGGTCATTTCTGAAGCACTATCGTTTGTCTCTGTCAGACACCCAAACGACTCTGGAATGAAGAGGGACACATGAAGGGGGATCGGGGGAGAGATGTGCCTCTACCATTCCCCTGGCGACACACACACACACACCCCAATCTCTCAGCCAGTCCCTGCCAATGGACCTACTCCATCACACCCTCCCCACTCCAGAAATGACTACCCGCCAACACACCCCTCCTCACCCCCGACTCCTCAAGCTTGCTGCTGCTGTGGTTTTTTAAAGATCCTATTCTGGATTTTCTACTTCGTATGTCTGATATTTCACTGTGTGGTTCACATCTGTAATATTCTGTCATGTGACAAATAAACTGGATTGACCTGGACTGGGGGCACAGCACCACCCGTTTGGGTTTCTGACACAAAAGTAATTGAAAATACCATCTAACATGAGAGCAGAACAAAGTAGCAGGGTAGTTGTGCTGTGAGTGTTACAAGATAAGTGTGTGTGTGTGAGTTACAAGATAAATTAGTCTCTCAATAGCGTTCTCTATTGGGGAGACGAGGCGCGGGTGTTTGGGCTGATAAGGACTTCCTGGCATTGAGGGAAAAAAAGGAAACAGTGTTACATAGTAGATAGCAACCAATGTCGCTTATTTGAATTGAATAAAACTTTATTGTACAATGTCAATCAGGAAATTCATCTAAGGATGGTGTGGCAAGAGGGAAGAATAAAATAGCATTTTTCCATTTGGTTTGGCACTCCTTGTGTTGCGTCTGTCTGTGGCCTTTGAAGGAAAATTAGGTGATTGAAGTTCAATTTGTAGGCTGTTATTAAGCGTTTCCGCGCGGCTGCTTCGGTTAAAGGATCACGGAGGAGGGATTTATTATTACCTTTTGGTCCTATGAAGAGCTGGAGATAAAGTGATGAAATTAATGAGCGGGAGGAAGAGAGGTGATCAATCAACATCAAAACAGAGACGGGGGGTAGAGGGAGAGGGGGGTAGAGGGGAGGGTTCGAGGGAGAGGGGGTAGAGGGAGAGGGGGGTAGAGGAGAGGGGGGTAGTGGGAGAGGGGGGTAGAGGGAGAGGGGGGTTAGAGAGAGAGGGAGGGTTAGAGGGAGAGGGAGGGTTAGAGGGAGAGGGGGTAGGGGAGAGGGGGTAGAGGGGGATCAAGGGGGGTAGAGGGGGATCAAGGGGGGTAGAGGGAGAGGGGGTAGAGGGAGAGTAGAGGGAGAGGGGGTAGAGGGGAGGGGGGTAGCGGGAGAGGGGGTTCGAGAGGGGGTAGAGGGAGGAGGGGGTAGAGGGAGAGGGGGGGTAGAGAGGGGGGAGAGGGGGTAGCGGGTAGAGGGAGAGGGGGGTAGCGGGAGATGGAGGGTTAGAGGGAGAGGGGGATCGAGGGGGGTAGAGGGAGAGGGGGGGTAGAGGGAGAGGGGGGTAGCGGGAGAGGGAGGGTTAGAGGGAGAGAGGGATCGAGGGGGGTAGAGGGAGAGCAGCCATATTGGGGAAGTCGATAGGGTTTGTAGTGAAAAAGAAAAGAAACCTCTGGACTTATCAGTACGGAATTGGAGTTGCTTTTGCGACGTGCAAACACACACAATCGGAGGCATATACCCCCCCTCCTCACACACTGACGAACACACACAAACTCTCTCTGTGTACGATGTTTGTGTGTGTGCTACATATTCCAATGGGAATGTGTTTTGTATAGAGGGGGTGTTGTGTGCAAAGGCCTCTGAACATCAATCAAGTCCCCCCCCATGTGACATAACTACAATGTTTACACCACCTTCTCAACAGCCAGGTGCACATTATTCTGCATTACAGATTGCACCAATTCTTCCTGAGTATTCCCATGGACATCCTCAATTCCCAACCAAACAGAAGCAGCAGTCGTTGGACTACTAAACTTTGAATCATATGAACAACGAGCTCGAGGATCAAGGACCCTGTATAGCCTAGTCACAGTCTGGACATCTGAAGAATCTCCAGCAGCATATTTTCCAACTCTTCTTCCTTCGCTTCACTGACCACAGAATCAAAATCAGGTATGATAACCACAGCAGCGGTCTGAGACGCGAGTCTGGAGTTTACGACTGTCCAAACCTAAATGAATATGAAAGCGATGACTAACACAAGCAGACACTTGAGTCCATGAGTTTGACGCTAGCCTTCCCTGGGACATTTACATGGGCTCTGCATCCTGTGGAACTCCTATACAGTGGGGGAAAAAAGGATTTAGTCAGCCACCAATTGTGCAAGGTCTCCCACTTAAAAGATGAGGCCTGTAATTTTCATCATATGTACACTTCAACTATGACAGACGAAATGAGAAGAAAAAAAATCCAGAAAAATCACATTGTAGGATTATTAATGAATTTATTTGCAAATTATGGTGGAAAATAAGTATTTGGTCAATAACAAAAGTTTATATCAATACTTTGTTATATACCCGTTGTTGGCAATGACAGGAGTCAAACGTTTGGTATTTTGGCCCATTCCTCCATGCAGATCTCCTCAAGAGCAGTGATGTTTTGGGGCTGTTGCTGGGCAACACAGACTTTCAACTCCCTCCAAAGATTTTCTATGGGGCTGATATCTGGAGACTGGCTAGGCCACTCCAGGACCTTGAAATGCTTCTTACGAAGCCAATCCTTCGTTGACCGGGCGGTGTGTTTGGGATCATTGTCATGCTGAAAGACCCAGCCACGTTTCATCTTCAATGCTCTTGCTGATGGAAGGAGGTTTTCACTCAAAATCTCACGATACATGGACCCACTCATTCTTTTCTTTACACGGATCAGTCGTCCTTGTCCCTTTACAGAAGCATGATGTTTCCACCCCCATGCTTCACAGTAGGTATGGTGTTCTTTGGATGCAACTCAGCATTCTTAGTCCTCCAAACACGACGAGTTGAGTTTTTACCAAAAAGTTATATTTTGGTTTTATCTGACCATATGACATTCTCCCAATCTTCTTCTGGATCATCCAAATGCTCTCTAGCAAACTTCAGACGGGCCTGGACATGTACTGGCATAAGCACGGGGACACGTCTGGCACTGCAGGATTTGAGTCCCTGGCGGCGTAGTGTGTTACTGACGGTAGGCTTTGTTACTTTGGTCCCAGCTCTCTGCAGGTCATTCACTAGGTCCCCCCGTGTGGTTCTGGGATTTTTGCTCATCGTTCTTGTGATCATTTTGACCCCACGGGGTGAGATCTTGCATGGAGCCACAGATCGAGGGAGATTATCAGTGGTCTTGTATGTCTTCCATTTCCTAATAATTGCTCCCACAGTTGATTTCTTCAAACCAAGCTGCTTACCTATTGCAGTTTCAGTCTTCCCAGCCTGGTGCAGGTCTACAAACAGCTCTTTGGTGTCGGCCATAGTGGAGTTTGGAGTGTGACTGTTTGAGGTTGTGGACAGGTGTCTTTTATACTGATAACAAGTTCAAACAGGTGCCATTAATACAGGTAACGAATGGAGGACAGAGGAGCCTTTAAAGAAGAAGTTACAGGTCTGTGAGAGCCAGAAATCTTGCTTGTTTGTAGGTGACCAAATAATTATTTTTCACCATAATTTGCAAATAAATTCATTAAAAATCCTACAATGTGATTTTCTAGATTTATTTTTCTAATTTCGTCTGTCATAGTTGAAGTGTACCTATGATGAAAATTACAGGCCTCTCTTGTCTTTTTAAGTGGGAGAACTTGCACAATTGGTGGCTGACTAAATACTTTTTTGTCCCACTGTATCCCCAACCCCACCACCTCCCTCCCTCCCTCACCCTTGCTCACCCTTCATCTGACACACACAGGCTTTGCCTCAGAACCCCCCTCCCCCGGTTGGGTTCTGTTCCAGCCTGGCACACCACACCCAGCCATGTCACCCTATATCAGTGAATGAGTTCATCATACTAATGAGTAGGAGGTAGAGAAGGGGTGTGGAAGGGGGAGGCTAACGAGGCCTGGGCCTGGGCCTCTGCTCCAATCAGGGCCCTCGCCTCCGCTGGCATGTACGGGCCCCTCTGACTCGCCCCAGTCACCCCCTTCCCTCAGCCCTCTGGAGCCAATTAGGACAAATTTTGTTGTTGAGTTTGAGTGATACCAGGAAAAAACAGAGAGTGAGAGAGAGAGAGAGGGAGAGAGAGAGAGAGAGAGAGAAAGCGAGAGAGAGAAAGCGAGAGAGAGAGAAAGCGAGAGAGAGAGAAAGCGAGAGAGAGAGAAAGCGAGAGAGAGAGAAAGCGAGAGAGAGAGAAAGCGAGAGAGAGAGAGAAAGCGAGAGAGAGAGAGAAAGCGAGAAAGAGAGAGAGAAAGAGCGAGAGATAGAGAGCGAGAGAGAGAGAAAGCGAGAGAGAGAGAGAAAGAAAGCGAGAGAGCGAAAGAGAGAGCGAAAGAGAGAGAGAAAGAGAGCGAGAGAGAGAGAATGAGAGAGAGAACGAGAGAGAGAGAGAAAGAAAGCGAGAGAGAGGAAAGAAAGTGAGAGAAAGCGAGAGAAAGAAAGAAAGAGTATAAGTATAATAGGTATATAATTGGATCTCACTGTATTTGAAATGTCCGATATCTGTGATCTACAGATGGTGATACTATCAGACTGTTGATAAGCAACTGCTTGCTACGGTTACGAATAGGGTTGGGTTTAGAATAAAGGATAGGATAAGGGCTATTAGACAGTCTGTAGAGCATCTACAGATGGACTATCCAAACAGGGTGTGATACAGTCTCCCAGAATGTGAAAGGAGGAGGAGTGGAGGGGTGGGGAGGTTGGACCACATCTAAGAGGGGAAAAAATGATCTGGCCTCATAGTGAGTTCTAGGATCATGGGACCTGCAGAACAGTGAAAAACACATGACTCTACTTTCTCACCCAGCAGTCATCCCCACAACAATAGGCAATTAAGATAACACTCTACTGCATGCAGTAACATACATATGTACACCACACAGGGAATTACAGAAAATATTCGACACAAATTCATCCAATAAATTTAGCCAAAGGATTTGTGTCATTAGGGCATGATTGATGGGCACGATTGTTGTACCCCGCATGTCGCTGAGTGATTCAAGTTCTAATCACTGGTCACGTATAGGAGTCTATCTGCCTCGAGGCAAGTAAAACAAACCACGACACTGAGCAAATAAACAGGCCTAAGAAGCCGCTGGAGTGTGAGAGATTTGAAGAAAAATAAAGAGGGCCCAGCTTGCGTTGAGTCGAGTTTATAGCAGTGACATCCAAGCCAAACGCATTTACCCCCAAACGCTGCTTAGTTTGGGGCTATACTCTTTGAAGGAAGTCCCTTCTTTTCAAAGGCTATTTGGGGCCATTTAGTTCAAATTGATCCTAATAGGGATTAAACCTTTTATGTCCCTCTCCACTGTGTTTGCTAACAGGTTAGCCTTTTAACTTTCCAGCCCGGCCCCTGCTCCGGCGCTAGCTAGCGGCTTAGCCTTATAAAGCGTGAACAAAAAAAGCCGCGTGTGGATTTAGGAAAATGACAGAATGGTCCTGGGGTTAATTGGCAGAGAAGTGAAGCCCTCAATGCATTGACTCATTAAACAAGTGAGCTTTTGTGCAGATCGAGGCCAGGGACAAGGAGCTCTGGAGAGATAATAAGAAACCAAAGTGTTAGAGGTAGCAAGTGCAATTGGTAGCAGCGGTGGGATTTGAATAGTAACAAAAACAGTAGCTGGGAGCTTTTTTATGAGAATTCAAAAAACAACAAGAGGATAAGACCAAACCCAATCTGGCAAACCCAGTGGCCAATGTGTCACATTCTTTCTTGTGGTGAAGGAGGAGATAAAGTTAGATTTCTTTAGGTAATTACACAGAGATAGGGATCAGTTTAGCCAGAGGGGGTACACAAAACCCCCCTTCCCCATTCAAGGCCTGGCGTTTCTCTCCCCTTAACAGTTTTGGGTTGAGACTTAAAGCGCTTTAACCTTGGGGCCGGTGAGGGCAGAGTTGGTGGCTCTGGGGTGATGGTGGAATAAAGGAGGGATAAGGCCACATAAGTGAAGGGAAGAGGAGCGTGAAATTCGCCAGACATATGCAGATTTAGTAGGCTGCCTGTCACTGCATTTTACCTGCTACTTCAGGAAAACGATGGCCGTTCAAAAGAAGACAAGAGAACAATAACAGACGGATGTTGCTACTGTACTTATCATTGACCCGGGGACAGAGACTCTTCCCAGGCCTAAAATTGTCCACAAAGGCTTTAAAACGGTTGATTCTTTCATTGATTAAATACTATATCCAACAGCTATCTTTTTAAACCATCCCTCGAGACCACGAGGTTGCACCTGTTGGAGGTGGGATACAACTTCAACGACTAGAAAAACGCTCCTTGAAGTGTCAAGCCAGTCAGCCAACGCTAGCCCCTTCATGAATGGAGGAGAGAGGAGATGGAGGCGCTATTCATTGAAATTCAGAGGTGCAGAGAAAATCGGGGAGACAGGCCCAAGCTTCTGGAGCAAAGTGGTCAAAGACCGAGGCATTGTCCCCAACGTCCCTCTAAACCGCCGCCGCATTGAGCCACCGTTCGCCACACAAACATCAGACAGGTTAAGATCGCTGGCCAGCGCCTATCACATTCTCCCCGCTATCCCTCAAACTCCCAAAGCCCCCTTTGGCCTTTTTAACGTCGACAGGCCTTTTTGGGGGTCGCTGTGGAGCTCCACTGAGGTAAACTCTTCACTAATCCTGCTTTTGTCCCTGGCTTAATTGGATTGGAGAAGGGGTGTGGGGTGGAGAGTAGACCTCTCTTAGGGGCAAGGAGGGTTGGGTTGGGGGAAAGAGAGGGAGAGTGAAAAGGGGTCTTCCCAGACTGGATGAATAGAACCCCGTATGGCTATGTGGAAGATTCCGAGGTGATTCAATCCGAGCTAGATGATCTGTATGGTCGTGTTGAGAGCCGTCCCTTTAAGAAGATAACTGAGCTAATAAATAACCTCCACTCTCCAGAGGCAAGGGTCTAAGGGGGTTAAATGGAGGAGAGGGAAGTCAACTAGCTAGTGATAGTGTTTGGATAACCTGCCCATCTCTGTTAGCTAGGAGATTCCATTTATCCATTCTCAATTCCATTCATGTATTGAGGGAGGAAATAGAGGCTGGAATCTGTTTTCTACATGGACTGTCTGTCGTCTGAGTTGAACCCAATGTTCCATTTCAAATGATCAACGTGATAAGAAAAAAAACGACTGGTGCAAAACTAATCCCAGTGGCTCGTTAAACACAGAAATAAACCGGATGACGGTGAGGAAATATGAACGTGTTGGTTGTGAAGATACAACCCAAGATATCACCCACGACAACATGAGCAGCCCTATCCGAAGCACATGCTGTGTTCTCCAAAGCATCAGTCCTTACCAACAAAAAAACAAGCCTTCGAAGTATGTTCCTTGAGTGTTGTTCTGGTGTTGGCCCCCTTGTTTGTGTTTCTAGTGTGGAGCAGAGCTATAAACCCCTCTAATGCCATTGTCACCTATAAAGGGGTCTTGGTTGAGTGAGTACACAGGGCCCCCTGAGGAGGTGCCATTTCAACCAGACTGGACGGGTCATTAACCATGATGGCGGTGGTGGCACCACCAGGAGCCAAAACAGTCACACACTATTCTCACTGATAGGATATAGTGGATACCAACACAGTCAGTCAACAGAACAATTGTTCTGTCATATTTGCACTGTCTGCTTTGTCATGCATCATGTGCAGTAAGATTATTAGCCAAAAATGAGAACATTGTTCTGGTTTCTCTGTCAGATTCCTACTATTCTGATTTCTTGCTGGCCCATATCAATCATTTAGCCTCCATTAGTTGTATATCTCATGATTGAAATGGTAAAATATGTACTCCTACCACTGGTTATCTGTCCATAAAAAACAAGGTAAAACAACCCAAATGTTCTAGATGCTTCCCTCCTTCCATATCACCATCAAAAATGATCCTCCAAATAATTAACAATTCCAATTTCCATTTGAGGGCAGTGATCGATCTTCCCGCAATCTGTCTGACTCTGACCTCTGTTCTGTTGACTAACAAAGGCTTTCTGATAGAACAGCGGGTACACAGGTGTTGAGTGGTTAATATCACACACACACACACTATCAGACTGTAGCACCAGGCAGACTGGCATCCACAAGCAGGATGATCCATCAGGCTACTGCTGTTGCCTTTGACACCATGTGTCAGAACCCTGACTGAGGGACTAAATGATGGAGCTGTGTGTGTGTGTGTGTGTGTGTGAGAGAGAGTGAGAGTGAGAGAGAGAGAGAGAGAGAGAGAGAGAGAGAGAGAGAGAGAGAGAGAGAGAAAGAGATCAATCAGAGAGGGAAGGCCCTGGTCGGACATGGCCCTGATGGACACCAGTAAAAACAATCCCCACAGATGGAGCATGATGGAGGGGCCAGGATCAGGTGCAACCAGGGCTTCTTTGTCTGCAGGTATTGCATGGTGAGGTGTGTTTGAGCGTGTGTGTCAGTGTGTTTGAGCGTGTGTGTCAGTGTGTTTGAGCGTGTGTTTGAGCGTGTGTTTGTCAGTGTGTTTGTCAGTGTGTTTGTCAGTGTGTTTGTCAGTGTGTTTGAGCGTGTTTGTCAGTGTGTTTGAGCGTGTGTTTGTCAGTGTGTTTGAGCGTGTTTGAGCGTGTGTTTGTCAGGGTGTTTGAGCGTGTGTTTGTCAGGGTGTTTGAGCGTGTGTTTGTCAGTGTGTTTGAGCGTGTTTGAGCGTGTGTTTGTCAGGGTGTTTGAGCGTGTGTTTGTCAGGGTGTTTGAGCGTGTGTTTGTCAGTGTGTTTGAGCGTGTGTTTGTCAGGGTGTTTGAGCGTGTGTGTGTTTGAGCGTGTGTGTGTGTGTGTTTAAGCGTGTGTGTGTGTAACCAGTGTTTCTCTTTCTGTGTGTGGTGCCAGCTAGATGAAGACAGAGACAGTGATGGTGTTAAAAGAGTAGAGGCAGTAAGGGGGAAGGAGACATTAGTCATCATTAGCCGAGGGGTTGACACAGTGTCTAAGTGGTTCGCTGTGTGATGACCAAGTGGCAATCATCTTTCCCCAGGCCTGTCCTGCCTGATTACACCTCTCTACTGGTGAACCTTGAATCTGCCGTGTTTTCACACACACACACACACACAGTCACAACCACCGGCCCCGTTTAACATCTCAGCAATAACAAACCGACACGAGATCCGGGTCGGCAACGACAACAGAAACAGAGGAACAGTGGAGAGGTAAAAAGAAGAGGAGATGAAACAATCTTCAACACCATTCCACCTTGTAGCTCTGAATAAGAACGTGAAGCACCACTGACTACATGCTGACAGAAGCAGAACGAGTTGAATACAAACTGTCCTTGAGTTCCAGCTCTCGAAAAGCAATTACATCTATATTGATGCCAGACGAGAATTTATCAATGGTTAGAACTGCCTTCCTTGTACACTGCTCAAAAAAATAAAGGGAACACTTAAACAACACAATGTAACTCCAAGTCAATCACACTTCTGTGAAATCAAACTGTCCACTTAGGAAGCAACACTGATTGACAATAAATTTCACATGCTGTTGTGCAAATGGAATAGACAACAGGTGGAAATTATAGGCAATTAGCAAGACACCCCCAATAAAGGAGTGGTTCTGCAGGTGGTAACCACAGACCACTTCTCAGTTCCTATGCTTCCTGGCTGATGTTTTGGTCACTTTTGAATGCTGGCGGTGCTTTCACTCTAGTGGTAGCATGAGACGGAGTCTACAACCCACACAAGTGGCTCAGGTAGAGTGCAGCTCATCCAGGAAGGGACTTTAATGCGAGCTGTGGCAAGAAGGTTTGCTGTGTCTGTCAGCGTAGTGACCAGAGCATGGAGGCGCTACCAGGAGACTGGCCAGTACATCAGAAGACATGGAGGAGGCCGTAGGAGGGCAACAACCCAGCAGCAGGACCGCTACCTCCGCCTTTGTGCAAGGAGGAGCAGGAGCACTGCCAGAGCCCTGCAAAATGACCTCCAGCAGGCCACAAATGTGCATGTGTCTGCTCAAACGGTCAGAAACAGACTCCATGAGGGCCCGACGTCTGCAGGTGGGGGTTGTGCTTACAGTCCAACACTGTGCAGGACGTTTGGCATTTGCCAGAGAACACCAAGATTGGCAAATTCGCCACTGGCACCCTGTGCCCTTCAGATGAAAGCAGGTTCACACTGAGCACATGTGACAGACGTGACGGTGTCTGGAGACGCCGTGGAGAACGTTCTGCTGCCTGCAACATCCTCCAGCATGACCGGTTTGGCTGTGGGTCAGTCATGGTGTGGGGTGGCATTTCTTTGGGGGGCCGCACAGCCCTCCATGTGCTCGCCAGAGGTAGCCTGACTGCCATTAGGTACCGAGATGAGACCCCTTGTGAGACCATATGCTGGTGCGGTTGGCCCTGGGTTCCTCCTAATGCAAGACAATGCTCGACCTCATGTGGCTGGAGTGTGTCAGCAGTTCCTGCAAGAGGAAGGCATTGATGCTCTGGACTGGCCCGCCCGTTCCCCAGACCTGAATCCAATTGAGCACATCTGGGACATCATGTCTCGCTCCATCCACCAACGCCACGTTTTACCACAGACTGTCCAGGAGTTGGCGGATGCTTTAGTCCAGGTCTGGGAGGAGATCCCTCAGGAGACCATCCACCACCTCATCAGGAGCATGCCCAGGCGTTGTAGGGAGGTCATACAGGCACGAGGAGGCCACACACACTACTGAGCCTCATTTTGACTTGTTTTAAGGACATTACATCAAAGTTGGATCAGCCTGTAGTGTGGTTTTCCACTTTAATTTTGAGTGTGACTCCAAATCCAGACCTCCATGGGTTGATAAATATGATTCCCATTGATAATTTGTGTGATGTTGTTGTCAGCACATTCAACTATGTAAAGAAAAAGTATTTAATAACAATATTTCATTCATTCAGATCTAGGATGTGTTGTTTTAGTGTTCCGTTTATTTTTTTGGAGCAGTGTATATATGGCTGTAATGCAACAACAACAACACATGACCCTATCGACAAAAAACAAGCAACATCTTGAAAAGTGTCTAACTCTTGATCTGGCGTTGCAGTAAGTTAAGTTCAAAATAACTATTAATATGGCTGGCACAGTAGCAGGGTTATAAACAATATGTAGAACGGTAGAGAAAGAAGATGGCCACCACAGGAACAGGGCTATAAACAATACAGAGAGAGGTAAAGAAAGAAGATGGTTGCCACAGGAACAGGGCTATAAACAATACAGAGAGAGTTAAAGAAAGAAGATGGTTGCCACAGGAACAGGGCTATAAACAATACAGAGAGAGGTAAAGAAAGAAGATGGTTGCCACAGGAACAGGGCTATAAACAATACAGAGAGAGTTAAAGAAAGAAGATGGCCACCACAGGAACAGGGCTATAAACAATACAGAGAAACGAAAAGAAAGAAGATGGTTGCCACAGGAACAGGGTTATAAACAAAACAGAGAGAGGTAAAGAAAGAAGATGGTTGCCACAGGAACAGGGATATAAACAAAACAGAGAGAGGTAAAGAAAGAAGATGGCCACCACAGGAACAGGGCTATAAACAATACAGAGAGAGGTAAAGAAGATGGTTGCCACAGGAACAGGGCTATAAACAATACAGAGAGAGGTAAAGAAAGAAGATGGCCACCACAGGAACAGGGCTATAAACAATACAGAGAGAGGTAAAGAAAGAAGATGGTTGCCACAGGAACAGGGCTATAAACAATACAGAGAGAGGTAAAGAAAGAAGATGGTTGCCACAGGAACAGGGCTATAAACAATACAGAGAGAGGTAAAGAAAGAAGATGGCCACCACAGGAACAGGGATATAAACAATATAGAGAGGTAAAGAAAGAAGATGGTTGCCACAGGAACAGGGCTATAAACAATACAGAGAGAGGTAAAGAAAGAAGATGGCCACCACAGGAACAGGGCTATAAACAATACAGAGAGAGGTAAAGAAAGAAGATGGCCACCACTGGCCACCACATGAACAGGGATATAAACAATATAGAGGGAAGTAAAGAAAGAAGATGGCCACCACAGGAACAGGGATATAAACAATATAGAGAGAGGTAAAGAAAGAAGATGGCCGCCACAGGAACAGGGATATAAACAATATAGAGGGAGGTAAAGAAAGAAGATGGCCACCACTGGCCACCACAGGAACAGGGATATAAACAATAGAGAGAGAGGTAAAGAAAGAAGATGGCCACCACTGGCCACCACAGGAACAGGGATATAAACAATATAGAGGGAGGTAGAGAAAGTAGATGGTTGCCACAGGAACAGGGCTATAAACAATACAGAGAGAGGTAAAGAAAGAAGATGGTTGCCACAGGAACAGGGCTATAAAGAATACAGAGAGAGGTAAAGAAAGAAGATGGCCACCACAGGAACAGGGCTATAAACAATACAGAGAAACAGAAGAGTAAAGAAGATGGTTGCCACAGGAACAGGGATATAAACAATATAGAGGGAGGTAGAGAAAGTAGATGGTTGCCACAGGAACAGGGCTATAAACAATACAGAGAGAGGTAAAGAAAGAAGATGGCCACCACAGGAACAGGGATATAAACAATATAGAGGGAGGTAAAGAAAGAAGATGGTTGCCACAGGAACAGGGCTATAAACAGAGAGAGGTAAAGAAAGAAATACAGAGGGCTATAAACAATACAGAGAGAGGTAAAGAAAGAAAAGAAAGAAGATGGCCACCACAGGAACAGGGATATAAACAATATAGAGATAGAAGGGAGGTAGAGAAAGTAAAGAAGGATGGCCACCACAGGAACAGGGCTATAAACAATACAGAGAGAGGTAAAGAAAGAAGATGGCCACCACAGGAACAGGGCTATAAACAATATAGAGAGAGGTAAAGAAAGAAGATGGCCACCACAGGAACAGGGCTATAAACAATATAGAGAGAGGTAAAGAAAGAAGATGGCCGCCACAGGAACAGGGATATAAACAATATAGAGGGAGGTAAAGAAAGAAGATGGCCACCACTGGCCACCACAGGAACAGGGATATAAACAATAGAGAGAGAGGTAAAGAAAGAAGATGGCCGCCACAGGAACAGGGATATAAACAATATAGAGGGAGGTAGAGAAAGTAGATGGTTGCCACAGGAACAGGGCTATAAACAATACAGAGAGAGGTAAAGAAGATGGCAACCACAGGAACAGGGCTATAAACAATATAGAGAGAGGTAAAGAAGATTGCCACCACAGGAACAGGGCTATAAACAATATAGAGGGAGGTAAAGAAAGAAGATGGCCACCACAGGAACAGGGCTATAAACAAGAAAGAAGATGGTTGCCACAGGAACAAGGCTATAAACAATACAGAGAGAGGTAAAGAAAGCTATAAACAAAGATGGTAGCGGCCACCACAGGAACAGGGATATAAACAATATAGTAGGGAGGTAAAGAGAAGTATGGCCACCACAGGAACAGGGAAAACAAGAAAGAAGATGGTTGCCACAGGAACAGGGCTATAAACAATACAGAGAGAGGTAAAGAAAGAAGATGGCCACCACAGGAAAAGGGCTATAAACAATATAGAGAGGTTAAAAAATGTAAAAACATATTTTTTAAAGAAGATGGCCACCACAGGAAGAATATAAACAATAGAGCGGTAAAAAAGGAAGATGGCTGCCACAGGAAAAAGGCTATAAAGAATATAGTGAGGTACAAATAAAGAAGATGAGAGAGAAATGGAGAGAGAGAAATGGAGAGCGAGAGAGAGAAACTGCTTCTGCTATTTTTCTACAGAAAACGATAATGACTTAAAGGCGACAGAAGGCTGCGTTTGTAAGGCTGTGCCAGGACTGGACATGTGGGGGGAGACCAGAGACGAGAGCAAAAACTCACTTCAGGAAGCTTAAAACGTGTATTTGGCCTTATCTCTATTAATTGGCCCAAATCGATCTCAATTGCTCACATCTGTCTTATGCATTTGTGGTTAAGAGCCTTTGAAGACTCGGACAGTGACTTACAATAGGAGAGTGAAGGCAAAGGAGAGGGGAACATGGGAGTCTGTATGGTAATAATTGAGTTTCTTGACGAAGAGGTAAAGTCAACGTGCCACAGGGAGCAAGAGGCTGGGTGGGATTACACGTGTAGAAGGGAGAAGACCCTGGACATCAGGGAATGAGCGGAGGAAAGGGGGAAGAGCAGAGCGGCCGATTGGCTCTGATGATAATGAGTCTGTTTTGGGTAAGGAAACACTTAATGTCTTCCAGGTGCTGTAATTACCAGGAAAGCGATGGATGGAGACAGAGAGAGAGAGACAGAGAGAGGCAGAGAGAGAGAGAGGGAAAAAAGAAAGTGGCCCTCCACCACATCATTCAACCAGTCGTTGTCGCGGTATGCCTGAGCGATTTATTGACCGTCCCAGGATGCACTCTGTCAGAGCTGAAGGAGCGAACGGAGAAATGGAGGAGTAGAGAGATGGAGGGGGAGGAAATATGAATGGTAGCGGTGAGAGGTGAACGGGCTGGGTTCCTGCTGCTCATTGATAATGACATACCTGTTCGTCAGGACGTCCGTTAGCTCTAAGTAGTGTGTACTGGAACTAACTGGAAAATCAATATGGCTTCCTCACAGGCCAGGCTGCCATGCCGCCCAGGCAACCCTCTCTGACTGGCAGCTGCAGCCGAAGGTCGTCCCTAGCGACCGGAAGGGGGGGTGAAAGGTGGAATAGGGGGTAGCCGCCAAGGTTTGACGCTTTCAGGACAGACTAACGACATGGAACTGGCCCCGACAAAACGCTGGGTGATTTTCTTTGACTGACCACCCTGTCCTAAACCCATTCTGCTACTGAATACCCCTCTGCTTAAGCCGTCTCCTCCCCACCAATTGGCAAAGTGCTACTAATGTCCTTCACAACAGAAGCTTCTTCAGAGAACCACAGAACACAGTCCGGGAACCAGGAGGGCTGGAACCAGGAGGGCTGGAACCAGGAGGGCTGGAACCAGGAGGGCTGGAACCAGGAGGGCTGGAACCAGCAGATTCTGTGTCTGTCTGTCCGAGTGTCTGTCTGTCCGTCTGTGTGTGTGTGTGAGTCTGTCCGTCTGTGTGTGTGTGTGTGTGTGTGTGTGTGAGTCTGTCTGTCTGTCTGTCTGTGTGTGTGAGTCGGTCTGTCTGTGTGTGTGTGAGTCTGTCTGTCTGTGTGTGTGTGAGTCTGTCTGTCTGTCTGTGTGTGAGTCTGTCTGTCTGTCTGTGTGTGAGTCTGTCTGTCTGTCTGTGTGTGAGTCTGTCTGTCTGTCTGTGTGTGAGTCTGTCTGTCTGTGTGTGAGTCTGTCCGTCTGTGTGTGTGTGTGAGTCTGTCCGTGTGTGTGAGTGTGTGAGTCTGTCTGTCTGTGAGTCTGTCTGTGTGTGTGTCTGTGTGTGTGTCTGTGTGTGAGTCTGTGTGTGAGTCTGTCTGTGAGTGTGTCTGTCTGTGTCTGTGAGTCTGTCTGTGTGTGTCTGTCTGTCTGTGTGTGAGTCTGTCTGTCTGTCTGTCTGTCTGTGTGTGTCTGTGTGTGTCTGTGTCTGTCTGTGTGTGAGTCTGTCTGTCTGTCTGTGTGTGAGTCTGTCTGTCTGTCTGTGTGTGAGTCTGTCTGTCTGTCTGTGTGTGAGTCTGTCTGTCTGTCTGTGTGTGAGTCTGTCTGTCTGTCTGTGTGTGAGTCTGTCTGTCTGTCTGTCTGTGTGAGTCTGTCTGTCTGTGTGTGAGTCTGTCTGTCTGTGTGTGAGTCTGTCTGTGAGTCTGTGTGTGAGTCTGTCTGTGTGTGAGTCTGTCAGTCTGTCTGTGAGTCTGTCTGTGTGTGAGTCTGTCAGTCTGTGAGTCTGTCTGTGTGTCTGTCTGTCTGTGAGTCTGTCTGTCTGTCTGTGAGTCTGTCTGTCTGTCTGTGAGTCTGTCTGTCTGTCTGTCTGTGAGTCTGTCTGTCTGTGTCTGTCTGTCTGTCTGTCTGTCTGTGAGTCTGTGTGTGAGTCTGTCTGTGTCTGTGAGTCTGTGTGTGTGTCTGTGTCTGTCTGTGAGTCTGTGAGTCTGTCTGTGTCTGTCTGTCTGTGTGAGTCTGTCTGTCTGTCTGTGTGTCTGTGTCTGTCTGTCTGTCTGTCTGTCTGTCTGTCTGTCTGTGTGTGAGTCTGTCTGTCTGTCTGAGTCTGTCTGTCTGTCTGTCTGTCTGTGAGTCTGTCTGTGTCTGTCTGTGAGTGTGTCTGTCTGTCTGTGAGTGTGTCTGTCTGTCTGTCTGTCTGTCTGTCTGTCTGTCTGTGAGTCTGTCTGTCTGTCTGTGAGTCTGTCTGTGAGTCTGTCTGTCTGTCTGTGAGTCTGTCTGTGAGTCTGTCTGTCTGTGAGTCTGTCTGTGAGTCTGTGAGTCTGTCTGTCTGTGAGTCTGTCTGTCTGTCTCTGTGAGTCTGTCTGTCTGTCTGTGAGTCTGTCTCTGTCTGTCTGTGAGTCTGTCTGTCTGTCTGTGTCTGTCTGTGAGTCTGTCTGAGTCTGTCTGTCTGTCTGTGAGTCTGTCTGTCTGTCTGTCTGTCTGTCTGTCTGTCTGTGAGTCTGTCTGTCTGTCTGTGAGTCTGTGTCTGTCTGTGTCTGTCTGTCTGTCTGTGAGTCTGTCTGTCTGTCTGAGTCTGTGTCTGTCTGTGAGTCTGTCTGTCTGTCTGTGAGTCTGTCTGTCTGTCTGTGAGTCTGTCTGTCTGTCTGTGAGTCTGTCTGTCTGTGTCTGTCTGTCTGTCTGTGAGTCTGTCTGTCTGTCTGTGAGTCTGTCTGTCTGTCTGTGAGTCTGTCTGTCTGTCTGTCTGTCTGTCTGTCTGTCTGTGAGTCTGTCTGTGAGTCTGTCTGTCTGTGAGTCTGTCTGTCTGTCTGTGAGTCTGTCTGTCTGTCTGTGAGTCTGTCTGTCTGTCTGTGAGTCTGTCTGTCTGTCTGTGAGTCTGTCTGTCTGTCTGTGAGTCTGTCTGTCTGTCTGTGAGTCTGTCTGTCTGTCTGTGAGTCTGTCTGTCTGTCTGTGAGTCTGTCTGTCTGTCTGTGAGTCTGTCTGTCTGTCTGTCTGTGAGTCTGTCTGTCTGTCTGTCTGTGAGTCTGTCTGTGTCTGTCTGTGAGTCTGTCTGTCTGTGAGTCTGTCTGTCTGTCTGTGAGTCTGTCTGTCTGTCTGTGAGTCTGTCTGTCTGTCTGTGAGTCTGTCTGTCTGTCTGTGAGTCTGTCTGTCTGTCTGTCTGTCTGTCTGTGAGTCTGTCTGTCTGTCTGTCTGTGAGTCTGTCTGTCTGTGAGTCTGTCTGTCTGTCTGTCTGTCTGTGTCTGTCTGTCTGTGTCTGTCTGTGTCTGTCTGTGTGTGTCTGTCTGTCTGTGTGAGTCTGTCTGTCTGTCAGTCTGTCTGAGTCTGTGTGTCAGTCTGTGTGTGTCTGTGTGTGAGTCTGTCTGAGTCTGTGTGTGAGTCTGTGTGAGTCTGTCTGTGAGTCTGTCTGTGTCTGTCTGTCTGTGAGTCTGTCTGTCTGTGAGTCTGTCTGTCTGAGTCCTGTCAGTCTGTGTGTCTGTCTGTGAGTCTGTCTGTCTGTGTGTGTGAGTGAGTGAGTCTGTCTGAGTGTGAGTCAGTCTGTCTGTCTGTCTGTCTGTGTGAGTGAGTCAGTCTGTCTGTGAGTGAGTGAGTGAGTCTGTCTGAGTGAGTGAGTCTGTCTGAGTGAGTGTGTCAGTCTGTCTGAGTGAGTGTGTCAGTCTGTCTGAGTGAGTCAGTCTGTCTGTGTGAGTGAGTCAGTCTGTCTGAGTGAGTGAGTGAGTCTGTCTGTCTGAGTGAGTCTGTCTGAGTGAGTGAGTGAGTCTGTCTGAGTGAGTGAGTGAGTCTGTCTGTCTGTGTGTGTGTGTCAGTCTGTGTGTGTGAGTGTGTCAGTCTGTCTGAGTGAGTGTGTCAGTCTGTCTGAGTGAGTGTGTCAGTCTGTCTGAGTGAGTGTGTCAGTCTGTCTGAGTGAGTGTGTCAGTCTGTCTGAGTGAGTGTGTCAGTCTGTCTGAGTGAGTGTGTCAGTCTGTCTGAGTGACTGTCAGTCTGTCTGTCTGTCTGTCTGTCCCTCTGTCTGACTGCGTCTGTCTGTCTGTCTGTCTGACTGCGTCTGTCTGTCTGTCTGACTGCGTCTGTCTGTCTGTCTGTCTGACTGCGTCTGTCTGTCTGTCTGTCTGACTGCGTCTGTCTGTCTGTCTGTCTGACTGCGTCTGTCTGTCTGTCTGTCTGACTGCGTCTGTCTGTCTGTCTGTCTGCGTCTGTCTGTCTGTCTGTCTGACTGCGTCTGTCTGTCTGTCTGACTGCGTCTGTCTGTCTGTCTGACTGCGTCTGTCTGTCTGTCTGACTGCGTCTGTCTGTCTGTCTGACTGCGTCTGTCCGTCTGTCTGACTGCGTCTGTCCGTCTGTCTGACTGCGTCTGTCTGTCTGTGCGTGTGTGCGTCTGTCTGACTGCGTCTGTGTCTGTGCTGCGCTGTGTCTGTGCGTCTGTGCGTGTCTGTCTGTGTGCGACTGCGTGCTGTCTGTGCGTGCGTGCGTCTGTGCGTGCGTGTCTGTGCGCGTCTGTGCGCGTCTGTGTGTGTCTATGCGTGCGTGCGTCTGTGCGTGTGTCTGTGCGTGCGCGTGTCTGTGCGTCTGTGCGTGTCTGTGAGTGTGTGCGTGCGCGCGTCTGTGCGTGCGCGTGTCTGTGAGTGTGTGCGTGCGCGTGTCTGTGCGCGCGTCTGTGCGTGCGTCTGTGCGTGCGTCTGTGCGTGCGTCTGTGCGTGCGTCTGTGCGTGCGCGGTTACGGCCAAGCCATTAGTACCACGGCCTGATTTCTCCTACAGAGAGAGCAGCTGGGTCCATGCACCAGGGCCTGGGTGACGCCTTAGAGTGAGTGTGTGCTGGTGTGTGTGTGTGTGTCTGCCTGCCGGTGAGCCACTTTCCCTGTGCCTCTCATATTTCCACCGGCAGAGGAGAGGAGAAAAGAGAGAAAAAGCTGCATCTAAAAGCCTCTCGCTGCCTGACATCCTCCCCCTTATCATTCACTTGAAAGTACAAAGGGCGCTAACTCAACCAGAAACAGGAATAAAACTGTTGCAGATTTTTTTTCTCTTCTTCCCCACCAAACATCTCAGGCCTCTGAACTCAATTCCTGTATTCCTTATTTATAGCTCTCCTTCTCGAGCGAGAGAGAGCACGAGAGAGACAGAGCGCGAGAGAGACAGAGCGCGAGAGAGCGCGAGAGAGACAGACAGACAGAGACAGACAGAGAGAAAGAGAGAGCAAGAGAGAGACAGAGAGTGTAAAGGAACAATGTATTCTAATGTATTCACTGAGGAGAAGTTATTCATTCTGTCAGAATTCCTACTTCAAATATCTCCATTACTCACAGTGGGGCGACTGGAGACGTCTAAGAACATGAATCTGTATCCAGACAGGCATAAGAGAGCTTATCCATGACATACATCTTGGTCATCATTGATTTCACTAAAGAAGAATGACCACCGTTATAAACATCTATTAGATACATTCAACGAGCAAATATACCTGCCATACAACTTCCAATGAGTTATCCAGACTCACTACTTAGACCCAATGTTCAGGTCAAGTTGCAGATTGTATGGACGTCAAGATTCCCTTCAACATTGAAAACAGATAACTAAGAATATACATGGAGGCAAAACACACACGAGGGATGGTTGGCGACATTGTGTTGTACGCCAGCGAGGTGCTAAAAAAACAAACAGCAGCCGTATATCCCATAACCCCTTGGGGTTCGGCTGAGTAATCTGGTAGCTCACTAGCTAGCCTCTCCAGTAGCTGGGCAGATGTGGTAGTGTGTTGGGGGGAGGGGAGGGGGGGGGTACTTTTGAGAGCGAGTGAGTCAGAAAAAGAGGTGCTTGTCAGAAAGCAGAAGTGAGAGAGAGGGGTTATGGACTCTGTCCTGGTGGAGTGAGAGGATCACTGTGGAGTCGTCACACAGACTCAGATCGAAGACGGACTCTTCAGGCAGGCCTCGTCCTCTTTTACTCTATTCAGTACAGACCAGAGAAAGATCTTTAGGCGCCGTCTGATGATGTGGGATGTTTTCACACTGAGATAAATAGGCAGAGAATCAAAGATGACTTTGATGGAAGCAACAAAAAGGGCTGAAAAGAGCCTCAAAAGAAGCCGTTTAGTATCTATGACATGTTTTTATTTCTCCCAGGTACGGAGTTGCTCTTTGCTGTGATTGGTCCAATAACACGTGTCACGTTATGCTACATGAATACTATCATATTTGTGTTGACGGTAATAAATCTAGTTTTACACTTACCCTAAAACATAACATGGGCATATATTGGCTACATAAAATCCCCCAAAATTATTATAATCATTATAGCATGTGTATTAACGTGGAAAATCTGCATGATTAGCATAATCACCATTGATGCACTGAATATGGCCTTGGATGACTTCAAATAGACACCAGAATCCAAAATGCCATATAAGGTGCACAGACACCAAAGCGGAAGTACACGGAGATGAAACCGAATTCTAGAATCTCTGCAGTTCTGTAGTGTACTCTAACATGATGGATTCTGAAGGAGGCTATCGGAAATGAACTCTGTTTGGCTAAGAGGGATCAACCTTATGGTTCTGAGACTATTTGTTTTCGTTCTGTTCCTACAAATCAGCTGAACCCTAGAAGAAAGTGTGACAAGCCTTAAGAATAAGCAGCCTTACTTCGCCAAAAGCGAGCCTTTCCTTGAAAAAAGTCCCTCTGGATCCACACGCTAAGGGAACAGCCGTGTTAACTTTGAAACGAATAGTGAATGATGAGTCCAAAAGATGATTCACACAAAATGTTTGTATGAATTAAGGAGAGGTCAAAGGATTGATGCCAAAATACACACAAGCGCGTGCACATGTGTACGCACACACACACACACACTCTGAAACTACAGGACATTGTGATGACTAACTACACCTAATATAACCTCAATAATACCATCCGTGCATTAACACTCACTGAACACCAAAAACCCACACAACAAAAATACCATTCTCTAGCGTTGCCCATAATAGGTGCAGTGTTGTCACGACAGTGTGAAATCAGTTGAACTCCGGTTCACACAATTTTGCTTCAGTCGCTTATGAAGGCAAGAGTTTATTTCCAGATATGTGTATATTGACCCTGTCTGACATTCAGAGTGTATTTACAATTTGTCTTTATAAGTCATACTTACTGTCACCATATATTTCATTAAGCTACAGTTAGCATGTTACTTTACATTTGGACACTTTCACGACTTTGAGTGTGTACCATCCCAAATGGCACCATGTTCCCTATATAGTGCACTACTTTTGACCAGGGTCCATAGGGCTCTTGTACTATATAGGGAATGGGGTGTCATTTGGGACACACGCTTGGGGGCGTGTATTCATCTCTCAGGGCCTGAACTGTGCTTTTGATATTAAACAGTCTTGCAGTCTAAAATAAAAACCCTTAACTGTTCTTTTTTTCTTTCTTAAGCTGCACGCCAAGGGTCTTTGAGGACTATTCCTCCAGTCGGGCATGATTCAGGGGAAAAGAATGTCAAATCTCAACAGTTTTGCATTTTTTAAATCTTCACAATAAATCAAGGTTGTAAGTAAACCATACATCACGCAGTACCTAATGTAACGTTGCCTGTTCGGTTAGAGTTCAAGTATTTTTGCTAGAAACTTCCAAATGAACGTTTGCGTCTATGTGGCTTATCTCTTCTCTTGACAGCGTCAATTCTACTACGGTTCTAGTCCAGATCCAGAACAAAGCTAATAACAACAGATAGGAGGTTTATGTTGTAGGTTGACTACTACACTGACATGAATGCCACTCCAACTATAAACCAAAGATAGGAACAGGTTCATATAACAGATGGTTAATGCAAAGATACCAAATATGCAGGATCATGAGAAAATTACCAGATTGTGTGTGTGTGTGTGTGTGTGTGTGTGTGTATAGCATGCCTATACAATGCATTAAAAAAGTATTCAGACCCCTTGAATTTTTCCACATTTTGCTACATTACAGCCTTATTCTAAAATTGATGAAATACATTTTTTTCCTTCTCCATAAATCCACACAATACCCCAAAAAGACAAAGCGAAAACAGTTTTTAAAATGTTTGCAAATGTATTAAAAAGTATATATTTTTTAAAGGAAATAGCTTATTTACAATAAGTATTCAGAACCTTTGTTATGAGACACCCGAAATTGAGCTGAGGTGCATCCTGTTTCCATTGATCATCCTTGAGATGTTTCTACAACTTGGAGTCCACCTGTGGTAAATTCAATTGATTGGACATGATTTGGAAAGGCACACACACGTCTATATAAAGCCCCACAGTTGACAGTGGATGTCTGAGCAAAAACCAAGTTACGAGGTCGAAGGAATTGTCCGTAGAGCTCCGAGACAGGATTGTGTCGAGGCACAGATCTTGTGAAGGGCACCAAAACATTTCTTCAGCATTGAAAATCCCCAAGAACACAGAGGCCTTCGCCGGGCCAAACTGAGCTATCAGGGGAGAAGGGCCTTGGTCAGGGAGGTGACCAAGAACCCAATGGTCACTGTGACAGAGCTCCTCTGTGGGGATGGGGGAACCTTCCAGAAGGACAACCATCTCTGCAGCACTCCACCAATTAGGCCTTTATGGTAGAGTATCCAGACAGAAGCCACTCTTCAGAAAAAGGCAGGACAAGCCTGCTTGGTTTGCCAAAAAGCACCTAAAGACTCTCAGACCATGACAAAAAAAATCAAATCAAATTTTATTTGTCACATTCGCCGAATACAACAATTGTAGACTTTACTGTGAAATGCTTACTTACAAGCCCTTAACCAACAGTTCAGTTCAACAAGAAGAAAATATTTACCAAGTAGACTAAAATAAAAAGTAATAATAAAGATAACACAATAAGAATAACGAGGCTGTGTACAGGGGGCACCGGTACCAAGTCAGTGTGCAGGGGTACAGGCTAGTTGAGGTAATCTGTACATGTAGGTGGGGGCAAAGTGACTATGCACAGGTAACAAACAAACAACGAGTGTACAAAAGGGAGGGTGTGGTATCTCTCTGGTGTGATGAAACCAAAATTTAATTATTTGGCCTGAATGCCAAGCTTCACGTCTGGAGGAAACCTGGCACCATCCCTACGGTGAAGCATGGTGGTGGTGGCAGCATCATGCTGTCATCTGCCTTTTTCTGAGGAGTGGCTTCTAACATCTCTAGAGAGACCTGAAAATAGCTGTGCAGCAACGTTCCCCATCCAACCTGACAGAGCTTGAGAGGATCTGCAGAGAAGAATGGAAGAAACTCCCCAAATACAGGTGTGCCAAACATGTAGCGTCAAACCCAAGAAGAGTCGGGCTGTAATCGCTGCCAAAGGTGCTTCAACAAAGTACTGAGTAAAGGGTCTCTGAATACTTACATAAATGTGATATTTCAGATTTTGCACAACAACAAAAAATAACTTTTTTTGCTTTGTCATAATGGGGTATTGTGTGATGAGGGGGAAAAACAATCAATTTTAGAATAAGGCTATAACGTAACAAAATGTGGAAAGAGTTAAGGGGTCTGAATACTTTCCGAAGGCACTGTATATGTGTAAACACCAAATACACTCATTATAAGTGAAAATAATCACCGACTTGAGGTTACATTCCTTAACTTGAACCAGGAAATAGCCAATAAAACAAATCCCTCAATTAATTTAAAATACCCAACAGAAACACCCCTTAACTACAGTTTTATAGTTTTTCAACATCCAGGCTTATAGTTAGTTAATCAAGACAGTGAGTTTTGTGAATCTGTCCCGAGGTCTCCTACTAGGGTTGGGCCAATATATGATCAAATTCAATATCGTGATATTTGACATTGACGATATATCGGGAAGTACAAGACTACTCGATTTGAACTTAACAAATCAAAAACTGTGAGGTTTTATCAGTTAGGCTGTATAAATATGTTGAAAATGAAGTCTAAATTAATTAACTAAGCCTTACTGTTTCACAATACAACGTTTATTTAAAGTTAAGATCATAAATAAGCACAAAAAAAACACAGGCTGGAATGATTTACTCATTAACTGCGCAAAACAATTGTATCAGATATTGCAATATCTGGAGTAGCATATCATAGAAGATGTCTCCCCAAATATCACACAACCCCATCTTCTTCACTACAGTAATCTGTACCCTCTGTAGTGTTAGTAGCTTCATCAACACTACTGGGATCTATGAGAGCGTCAAGTCCACAGGCATTTGCCATTTTACTGTTTAAAAAAATAATTAAACTTTTACAGAAAAACTGTTTGCAGAGAAAAACTAAAAAACACTTTATCACTTGGTTTCTGCCAACTTTGTGGCTTATTTCAGTATCCACACTGTATTTTCAGCGGTTGCATTTTCCAGTCTTCAGCTAAACCCGATGCTACAATAAATGTGGTGAGAATGAGAAACTAAAGCTAAATAGAGTACATGAGTATTCCAGGAATGTTTCAGTCCATTAACCTTTGTGTCGTGGTCATGCTGACCAATCTGTGGGAAACATAATGTATATTTGGCGCAAAAAGCATATTCTCCAAAATGGGAAATAATCGTTGTGTTTTTGTAATACTAAACGACAAGAAAATGCATTGGCTGTATAAAGCCTGCATAACATTGAGACAATAGTGTTTCAGTCATTTACTAATATTACTATCAATTACATTTAAAATGTTAGTCTGTCTCTGTTTAAAGAGCCAAACAATCTGCGTAAGCGGTTTTTCCCTCGTATGTCTAAACACGTGTTAAATTAGCTTCGCTGACTATTGTATGATAATATATTTTTAAAGGGATCAAATATACATTTGAAATAACTTCATAACGTACATAAGAATGCGAAAGAAGGTTTTCATATCATTAATATAGATTTTTGATAAGCAATGTTAACTCTGCGTCATTGCATCGTTGGGTGCTTTGCCTAACACCACAACAAGGATCTGGAGATATTTCCAGCTCCAAATAGCCAAAAGTCGTTGCAATTAAAACACTTATGTCTAATTAGGCCAAAAGCCTCGAGGGATCCCGACATAAAAACGATGTCCACTGGACAGAGAATGTCCAATTGACTCCCTAATGAATTTAATGCCAAAGCTCCTAACAACCTGCGCCTCATTAACTTGAGTAGTCTACAACGGGAGGACGGGCAAAGAAGCTTCAGAGCTGCAAAACTATTGATCAAACTTAAGTAGCTTTCATTTAACTGATGCGTTACTTTTTGGGCCATTCTTTTGCAGCATCACGGTCTGAGGACCAGTCTCACACCCTGCCTTCTCCACGCGCGTCTCTGTGCTGTGCCCGCGAGGAGACAGTGATTGGTTCTTAAGTCATCTAACATGAAGTCTGGGGTGATAAGAGGACTTCAATTACAATCCCGAGCCCGCGCGAAGAACGCCTGTCCGTTTATTATTCATCACCGACAAGGTTCACGCGCCGATAAAGCGATGACCAGATTAAAAGTACGTGCATTTTTGGAAAACCACGCACAGCGCACAATGAGAAAGAAAAAGCCAGTTGTTTATGACTTTAGAGTGATTTAAAAATATAATTGAGATTCTTGGAAATCAATTACATATTTAAATAGTTGCAATATGAATGTGAAAAGATAAACATCAGACCTTTAGATTTTTTCTGAATTAGGCATTATTAAATGTAATATGCGCTTTATAAAACGACAAGGGCAAATAGGCTGCAATAAAACAGGCCCCAAACATAGTATTGAAGAACTATGGAATACCACGCTAACATCTCAAATTACGATGTTAATTAAAATAATAGGCCTATAGTCTTATTATCGTTCATCACATTTTATAATTACACGCGTGCTAAAACTTGGTCTGCAGGTGCGTGTAGTGCGCATCCATTCTAGGAGGAATTGTTCTCCGTTCTTAAATTGTGCAATAGCATGAAATGGGTCAAATATGGAAGTAATATGATGTTAATTTGGCCGATAGAATATTAGGGAAATTAGTAGGCCAAATTTGTATGGGAATACAATAAACCACATTTCAGTGAGGGGAAGGTTGTTGCTCTTAATCCGATATCCGAGGGAAATTACTGGGTGTAATTTTAACTATTCAGGCCTATAATCTACTGTCACGATACACCAAGATGAAATCACTAGGCACAAAATGACAAACAAAAAGCATTTCCTTTAAGACAAGTGGTTTGAAATGTGAACATTCTCTAGCCTATTAGACTGGAGAGAAAAAATACTCAAAATCAGGAAAAAATTATATGCTATTTTATGAAAACCCCCCCCACAAATATTAGAAATATTGTACACTCACTGAACATTCGATTTATCTCGTTAACATGATTATCACACACCGTGTTGAACCCGCAGCCTGGAGACCCGCTTTCTAATAAAATTAGTCTCTTGTTTCTTGACGCATAAATGTCATAAAACATCAGTCAAAAATTGCTTGGTATACATAAATGAGCAATTCACTAGAAATATGCAAATGCACGAATAGTCCAATAATTCATACATACAATAACTGTACAGCATTTAAAAAACGTATTGGTTACATTGTCAAAAGCGATTAAAACCTTAGTGCTAATGTTTATAAAGTAGTATCAAGCCTCATTAACTGCCATAGAAAAACAAAAGGGTTCCAAATTGATGACATTCAGACATGAAGCGAGCCAGTAAATAAACACTTCCCTTGCCAGGTATCCAGCATCACTCAATGCGCAACCTATTCTCCTTTAAATATTTCCATTTTATATTGAGCACGTGCACACCTGGGGGGAGAAAAGGCTAGGTAAAGGCAAAAAGACACAGCTGTCTTTAAAACGTATTAAATATACTTCGTAGAAAAGAGCAAAGTGTGTATACGAAAAGGAACCGTTTATCTTCCTACATCTCGACCTGGGAGCAGAGGCTCCGCGCGCAGGATGTTGGAGAGCGAAAGTGTGCCTCTCGTGAAAGAGTGCTTCTCGGAGAGGCCTCTGATTGGCTGGTTGCACTGACAGCTCCGCCGTTGATTGCAGGAGGAGAAGCCCGACCCCTTTCACTCTTCTAGGGGACCATTCATAAACTACACAAGTCCAGCTCGCACAGCTGAGTGTGGACAACAGTGAGACAAGGTAGGAGAATAGTTTTCACGTTCAACCGAACGGACAAGGAGAGATGAGTGGTCACGACCAGAGCTTTATCCTTTAGGGTCTGCAAGCGCGAGGACACGGACGGTATTATACTGTACACTGAGCCTACCCCATTCTGGGGCTGCCTACTGCTTATGACTTGGACTGATATTTAGTAGCCTATTACGTTGCATCCCTATCGGTTTCCTTCCGACACTGTCTGACGTCCATCCGCTGTGTACGCAAAAAAAGTTGAATTATATATTTTTTTCCATTGCTTGGGGAAGAGCGTTTCGCCTCTGGCTTTACCGGTAAGCATTGGATCCGTCAACGTACTGCGACTCTCCGGTGTACAGCCCGGACCTCTGCCCAAACATGATCGCGACGCAGGCAAAGCTGGTCTACCAGCTCAACAAATACTACAGCGAGAGATGCCAAACTCGAAAAGCGGCCATTGCAAAGACTATCCGGGAGGTGTGCAAGGTAGTGTCGGACGTCCTGAAGGAGGTCGAGGTGCAGGAACCCCGGTTCATCTCCTCTCTCAGCGAGATAGAGGCGCGCTTCGAGGGGATGGAGGTCATAGCTCCCAACGAGTTCGAGGTGGTCCTCTACCTCAACCAGATGGGAGTGTTCAACTTTGTTGACGACGGTTCTCTGCCCGGCTGCGCTGTACTGAAGCTGAGCGACGGCCGCAAAAGAAGTATGTCTCTCTGGGTCGAGTTCATAACGGCCTCGGGCTACCTTTCCGCCCGGAAGATCCGTTCAAGGTTTCAGACTCTGGTGGCGCAAGCGGTGGATAAGTGTAGCTATCGTGACGTGGTTAAAATGGTAGCAGATACAAGTGAGGTAAAACTAAGGATCCGGGAGAGATACGTGGTTCAGATCACCCCTGCGTTCAAGTGCACAGGGATCTGGCCTAGGAGCGCTGCCCAGTGGCCCATGCCCCATATCCCCTGGCCTGGTCCGAACCGGGTGGCCGAGGTCAAGGCCGAGGGCTTTAACCTGCTCTCCAAAGAGTGCTATTCGTTGACCGGGAAACAGAGCTCGGCTGAGAGTGACGCCTGGGTCTTGCAGTTCAGCGAGGCCGAGAATAGGCTCCTGATGGCGGGATGCAGGAAAAGATGTCTCTCGGTCCTGAAGACTCTCCGCGACCGTCATCTCGAGCTACCCGGTCAACCACTCCAGAGCTACCACATGAAGACCCTGCTGCTGTATGAGTGTGAGAAACACCCGAGAGAGACCGACTGGGATGAGTCCTGCCTCGGAGATCGAATCAACGGAATTCTGCTGCAGCTCATCTCGTGTTTGCAGTGCCGCAGATGCCCCCATTATTTCTTACCAAATTTGGACCTGTTTCAGGGGAAGCCCCACTCGGCCCTGGAAGCTGCCGCAAAGCAGACGTGGAGACTTGCGAGGGAAATCCTCACTAATGCAAAAAGTTTGGACAAATTATAAACTGTCGAATTGTCTGATTGTGATACTATTGCTATTCAGGGCCGAGGTGACGTTTTTTGAGATCACTTCAGAGTGGAGGAAAACGTCATGATCTTGGTTTCTCCGAGCAATGTGAAACAATTGAGAAATTAAAAACAAGCAAACAAAAAAAAACTTTTACAACGGAGTGCAATGGGACATTGCCATTCAGAGAGGGAGAACGTGAAGGTACATTAAGCTAAATGTAATACTTTTTGTTGTTGTTTTAAAATGTTTTCACAAAGTGAATAAATGTTTATTTAAAATTATATGCACAAAATCTTTAAGTGAAAGAATAAAAATGTAGTGTGCCAAGTTCCAATTTTTCATTACGTGACCTTAAACTGAAATGTTAATAAAACTAAAGAAAATGACATTACAACTTGGCCTTGTGTTTGTATACATGTTTTGAGAACTGGCATTGTTTAGTAAGAGTAATACAAATGTATATTTACGAGATAAAGAGGATCATGAAATCAATTCCTGTGTGAAAAAAGCATAATTAATGTGCGTAAAAAAGGAATGTTGACACATTTACATTCGGTAAATCTTGGGCCTAGATTCATTTGATACACAAAACGAGTTCTGCACGATTATGCATATCAGAGAACATGCATTCATTTTCGTCTTGGAATAATTAATATATCACACTATAATTTAGTTCAATTTGATGAAAATTGTTTTAACAAAAGAATAACGTCTATTTACTCGACAGTTTGATGTCGATAGGCTATATGGCTGCAAAAATAATATTTAAACACACCGGTATGCATGTCTGTTATTACTGTGTATTAACTATTGGGGGATAAAAAGAAACACAACAACCACTTGTAGTAGGCCCATTCACCAGAATAGACCATTGCTAAATTCAGGTTAATTCATTCGCCGTTACAATAGAAAAATATTAACGCATGAAAATCAAACGTTGATGAATGAACTTATCTGTTATTATAACTATATTATGATTATAACTGTTATTGCCAATAACCCTGGGCGCAGACTGCTGAAAAAAAGATACACAACTGTCACTCAATGACTAGCCAGGGAAAGTCGGGGCCCATTTCTTAACGAGACCTGATTCATATTGCTTTCGCTACGAGCGACTAAACACCACGCGGGTATATTAGTACAGTAGGCTATCCATTAGCAGCAACCTATTTGGTTTATCAACTGTTGAATAGAAAGAGGATGTTTTGAAATTAATACTAATTACTATAGCCTGTTATTTAGGACATTCAAATGAGTCATATAGGCTACATTTCAAAGGTGTCGAATAATACATTCAAGTCATTTCATGGTTTTTATTCTCAACAAAATTTACCACAACATAAGCCATTGGCCAACACACTATTCCTGATTCCTGGGCTGTATTTCACGAACAACTGAAAGACCGGAAGGAAGAAGAGCAGGCCGAGTCTTCTCTCTGCATCAGGCACATTGTATTATGATGTGCGATAGAATAAATAATTTTTCAAACGTTTGCTTGTGATGCTTCTGCAGGCTCTGAGGCCTTTGTGTATCGAATCTGCAGCGCAAACACCCGTTTTTAGAGAGACGTGATGTTGTCAATGACGTAACCCACTAAACCAATGCAATTCAAGCACGAGTGAAGCTATAGCTTAATGTTAACTTTCACGACGCAAATACACACACCACATAACAGCATCATAGCCTATACGGTTGTTATAATCTCAATTATAGAGATTGAGTCTCGATCTACATTTGGATTATTCAATAATTATTTGACCTGGTGATGATCGCAGAAGTCGAGGCTGCTTACAGTCGTCATGCGATAGCCTAAAGGCTTTTAGTCTAAGCATGTTCATGGTTGGAGTTATTTACTAAATTATTACAAAGGCTTTACAAAGCAATTAGGCTGTAGAAAAGCATGACTTGGATGTGCTGGGGTCAGGGAAGGACTGGGAGAAAGGCCTGAGCCATTTTGAAAGCTGATTTTACAGAATGGCGGGAGGCCCTGCTTTGGATCAATGGAAGTTAAAGCCCTTCTCTTACCTTTGGATCGATCGTCTTAAAGCTGGCCTCATCTTCATCCACCTCGAAGTAGAGTTCAGATGCAGTGATGGACAGCGTTCCTTTCACCACCACCGCCGGGGCGACCAGCTGAGCGCTAGTGCTCATGTTTACAGGGCCTAGGAGACAGACAGGGCCCAACAACGGCACGGGCCAGAAAGCAAACATTAGCCCGCTTTACAAAAATCACCCCCTGCCCCTCCTCGAGAAAACGAGAGTTTTTTTCAAAGGGCAACAGCGTGTAAAAGTAAACATATAAACTCAACAAGGGCACGCACTGACTTTGATGGCTCTTTTTGTCTCCGTGAAAATACCATAACAATATAGAGAAGGCCACATATGCATTTTTAATGAGGGAAAATATTTGCTCTAGGCCAGGGCTGCAACCCTCTTCCTGGAGATCTACCGTCCTGCGGGGTTTCAGTCCAACCCTAATTTAACACACCCGATTCTACTAATTAGTTGCTCAACCAGACCTTAACTAGCGGAATCAGATACGCTAAATTAGGGTTGGACTGAACCTACAGGACAGTAGATCTCCAGGAAGAGGGTGGGCAGCCCTGCTCAAGGCGATGGGTCGGTTGTATAGGCCTATCTATCAGATGCGAGGTCAAGAAGAAAAATACATCTAATTCTCAATTGTATAATTTCTAGCTTAAACCTGCATGCACATGATTTGTGTAACTGCAATTTAAATTAAGAATGCAATTTTACATTTCACAATTATTATTAGCATTATTATTAGACCTAATTTCCTTGCTAGATCGAGTTAGATATAATATGGCGTGTTTGTAAGCACTGAAACCAGAATCGCCATGATCTGAAACGTTCCTCTTTAGACTACAGGGAGGGAGAGGTGGTTTGACCCGCTCAGTAAAATAAAATATCAGCATCTGCGTAACCCAAGACAGACCAGCTTTGTCAAAAAATAGAATCAGCTGTCAATCAGGCCCCATTGATTGCGGGCTGGTGCTACGTCTGTTTAATCTCTCATCAATCTTAATTTATGCCAGTATGACAATGAGAAGGCCGCTCGAGGGAGCAACGTGTAAGCTCTTGCCGCTCCTGCCCCGCGCTCCACGTGTGCAGAAGCATTGTATTTGCAGATGTGCCGCGCGGTAGAAAGGGGCTTCAGAGCCCGGCTTGATTTCCCCAAAGCACCCACGTCTTTCCGAAACGGATGGCTATGGAATAAACAGATATGTTCATTTGTTGCCGTCACCCCTCCCTCCCCCTAGCCCTCCGAGCATTGTGAGCATTAGCATGTAATCCGGGCGCGAAATAACATTTTTCAATCACTGCCATGGAGACATTCAATTACACCTGGTGTTGTTCAGACAGACAGCTGCCTGTACTGGGACGCTGCGTCCTGTCTGTCTGTCTCGTCAGACGAGTAGGAGACCCACATGACAATTTCCACTTCATTTCAGAATCCATGTCACTTTATTATGCATGGAATCTCCCCTTAACCCTATTGTCATCCTGGGCGTTGTGTTTTCATATAATTGCGCTCTGAGCGCATTTATGTTAGTCTACAGTGGGTGAACAAGTTATAGTGGAAAGCCACGATGTGGGGAAATTGAGGATTATATAGGATGCAATCCGATTAGTAAAATAACTAATAGGCCTATAGGAGTTCCAGGTATAGGGATCATCATTTACATCAATATGGGTGTGAGATAATGGATTTAAAGTGGATAAGAAATTGGACAGCAACATCATTTTATGTGTTTGAGTCTTGTTAACGACAAAGCCTATAGTCTTTTTGATCTCAGCCTATACTATTTATTCGACATGGATTCATATAGGAAAACTGCACACTTAGAGCAATCATAAACAACTAAAGACACAGAACATGCTTAAGGTCCATAGTGCTATTCTAAAATGTGAAAATAATACCGTTTAGCTAAAAGCAGTGCACATATACGCTATGCCCAATCATAAAATAGGCCCACATGGGACGCATGTATCAAAATATCGCACTTGTCATGAGTACAAATTTGCGTTTTTCATTTAACATTTAACATAAAGGAAGTCGGAGGTAGGCCCCAAAAAAAAATTAACCTCGAGGCCAAAAACATTAAGACAAAATGCACAGTTCACTTCTACAATTATAGGCCTATTCTCAACCTCTCGATTATTAAAAAAAAATGTAAATTACTGTGTCAAAAGCTAACTATGAATCATATTACACAAGCGTGTTGGTACTTTTGTACTATAATTTCATTACAAACAAAAATGGGCTTTGCTTTGAGATACATGAACTTGTAAACAAGCGCCAATAGGACATGTTTGTGTGTGTTATTATCCTCTCCTCCCCCAAAGCCAGAGCATCACAAAACATCATGCGACTCCAGGGGTAATGGGAGGCGCTGGAGAGGTTATCCCCCCTTATTAACCGTTCGGGAGCCCCGTTATCCTGCAAGCGCGCCTCAAAGTACCCGTAGCAGCACCCGCGTGCGTTAGCAATGGAGACGCTGTAAAGGCGGGAGGGGGAGAATTCAACTAACGCGCGTACCCAGCCCCCTTTAGATGATGCGCGCGGGGACATGAAACGGATGAGCTGCATGCGTTACCTGTTAGGTTCTCCAATTCCTTCTCCTCCAAGGATGATAAAGTGTCATCGTCGCCATCCAACAATATCTCACTCTCAGAGTTCTGATTTCCCATCGCGTGACTTCTGATTGACTGTTTGCCTTTGAGGATATCTTCCTCCGGAGCTGAAAGAAGAAAAGCATTTTAAACCGCAATCCAAACGTAATTGTGTTTTTACCAAGTGACTTTTCTGTACAGAGGTTAGTATCCTAACAAGAAACGTTTGAAATATATAGACAAAAAAATACGCTGCTATTCTGGGCTATATTTAATGATAGTTTACTATATCACAGGTATGACATATGTTAAATTAAAAAGATAACTGAAAATGCAAGGCTATATAATCTATTCATATTGTAGCATATTTAATTGATCAATAATTCGTACTACGAAAGTAAAGTGAATAGTCAAATGTCAATATAAATATTCATTGAGTTGAGTTGTCTATTTTGCCAGAAATGTCTTTAATTATTTAGGCTACGTCTTGACGTCTTGCATTGGATTCCAGAATGCATGCGAAATTAAATTGGTCAAAAGTATTTTAAGATTTGACAAAATAGCATGAATAAGTCTGATAAAAATTGAATAATGCTATAATTATGACATAAATTAATAGTTTATAACTCAAGTGCACATTCAGATGCAACACGGATCTAATGCTAATATGATTCTTAGTACAATGAAAAAACTCCATGCGAAAAATAACATCAACATAAAGATGCTGCAAGCTGATGGAAACATCAAAACAAGTTTATAAAACCATGATAGAAAACTGCCAACAATTTTAAGTGGAACTTCATGCAATTTTCATATATTATTGTAAAATTGGTCAAGTTATAATCATAGAGCCATAAACCCAGCTGGAACACTAGCAATGACTCTTGGGAGCCTTCGGGGTTATTGTGAACATGAAAGGTTACGTTAACAAATCGGACTCTCATCTTATCTCATAAAGCTATTTTCCAATGGCGTTGTGCCAACGCAGGCCAGCAATACCCACATGGCAAGGGGAGTGAGGTTACAAAGTCAAAGCGAGACATTGTATCGACTTGTGTTTACTGTTTAACCTGAATGGCACTAATCTAATAGTTAAAATCCAATTGTTTTATTTAATTGATACCCAGGCAATAAGTGTATTTCAGTGTATTTCTAATGCAGATATACAACATTGTATGTAAAGTATAAAATGTACTGATAAGAAAATATAAAATGCATTGTTAAAACCACCATTTGCCTGTGCTGTGCCCTTACAAGTCATCAAAACAAAAAAAATGATTCTGGTCAAACCCAATATCCAGAAACACGAGCCAAAGATATTACAACAAAGCAAAAGAGCCTCCAAAGCTTACAGCCTTTCCTTTTTATTTCTACTTAACATGACTTGATGTCCAAAAGGATTTAAGAGAAACAGTAATCTGCAAACATTTACAGAACCCTCATCATGCAGGCCCTTGGTGAGAGTGAGAGTGAGAGAGAGAGAGAGAAAGAGAGTGAGAGAGAGAGAGAGAGAAAGAAAGAGAGTGTGTGTGTTCCACTCAACATGGTTTCTTTGCACTCCACTACACAACCACTGGACAGTGACCCAGTGGCCCCTCCAATCTCTCTGAGCAGCATCACCTGACGGGGTTAGACCCTAAGATAATTAGCATTTTTCTCAAAATCACAAACTATAATATATGGACTCCAAAACTGCTGAGAGAGAGCAGAGTGAGAACGAACAAAAGAGAGAGACCTGGGAGAGAAAGAGAGAAAGCTGAGAGAGAAAGAGAGCTGAGAGAGCAAGAGAGAGAGCTGAGAGAGAGCTGAGAGAGCAGATCGAGAGAGCAGAGTGAGATAGCAGAGTGAGATAGCAGAGTGAGATAGCAGAGTGAGATAGCAGAGTGAGCAGAGAGACAGAGAGCGAAAGAGAGCTGAGAGAGAGAGAAAGCAGGGAGCTGAGAGAGAGAGCGAGTCTAAGAGAGCTGAGAAATCTCATGTCATGGAAAATATGCAGCTCAATGATATTTAGACTGGTCTTCCTGTAATTAAGTCTCCCGGAGGATTCTTTAGTTAGCGGCACTGAAATGACTACCAGATCTCTAATACATACCACATGCTACAATAGTATAGTATATTCACACCGTCCAAGTGAACTGACTGGACAGACCGATGGGCCGGGACGACTTTCTCTCACTGACAGCAGTGAGATGAAAAAGGCAGACATGTGTATTTGAACTTCTGTACATTCCGTCATAAACATGCTCACTAAGTCTCACCCCGGGAAGACCACAATACTCAACACACTAGCATATGGATGTGGAAGGGTCTTGGGTTGTATAACAACTAAGAAGAAAACACTACTGTGACAACTACTGCTACTATATCTTACTAATAGGCTGTGAATGATTTACTTGTTAGTCGTGAATAGTATTATCAGAATTGGTCATGTTAGATTGTCTATTGTGTGCAAATACAATTCTACAAACATTGTGCTGCTTTCGAAACTACTTTGTAAGTCAAAATAAACAGCCAGGAGAAGTTAAGAAAATAAAAACTAAATTATTAGATTATACTTCTGATACATGTATCCCAACATTACATAATGGCATAAGATAAAATATAGTATTCTTGAAAACATAATTGATATGATGTATATTTTTGATATATGTACAGAGAAGTGTTCTGAATGCGTATCAAACAATTAAAATCAACTTAACGCCATTTCAACTTAAAAGTGAAACAACCGAAGCACAGTAAAAACTAAAAGGCAGTACAAAGTCTAAACATTTCATTAAAAAAAACGCAATGGATATTAGGCGATGTCTTAGCAAAATATTCAAAGACTAACACATTCTACATGTCCTTCACCTGAAGCAATGCCTATGTCAACTGTTGTCTATGTTACTTAGAATTATAAACTGGGTGGTTCGAGCCCTGAATGCTGATTGGCTGAAAGCCATGGTATAACAGAACGTATACCATGGGTATGACAAAGCATGTATTTTTACTGTTCTAATCACGTTGGTAACCAGTTTGTAATAGCAGTAAGGCACCTCCGAGGGTTGTGGTATAAGGTCAATATACTACGGCTAAGGGCTGTATCCAGGCAGTCCGCGTTGCGTTCTGCTTAAGAACAGCGGTTAGCCGTGGTATATTGGTCATATACCACACCCCCTCAGACCTTAATGCTTAAATATGAAGTCTCAGTGAGAGTGTGAATGTCTGGCGTTTTGTGGATGTATTATAAATCCTTGACAAATAATTCTGAATAAAACACACACATTTTACAACATATAACAAGCGACAACACAAACGTTTCTGAAATAAGCCAGAATGCCACAGACAAAATACCCATCAGGTCATGTCACCCAAACCATTCATTGAGATGGAACAGGGGGCACAAACGTGAATAAAACCTGTCTCCTTTACACATTCAGGCCCCATTGTTTCTCTATCCAGAGGTTCAAAATTCAATTGCTACGTTCACGCTATACTAAAGACATGCTACGTTGAGGCCCAGGTCATTTCCCTATTGCCAGAGGTTCAAAATGCTAATTCATATGCTTACATTACTAAAGCTCAAGGCATGCTTGGTCAAGAGCAATTAAATTGTCAGAATTAACAAATGTGTTTTTAACGAGACCATGGCCAAGAGCTGGAGTCATGAGGCGAGTATTGATCTGCTGAACAGAGACATTAGTCTTCAAGTATTTACTCTGCCAGCCACCTCTCCTCCAGCCTCCCTCCACAGTCCTCCCTTCACCCAGGGCAGGACCAAATCAATCCCCAGAAAGGATGTCTCTTTCCAGCCATAAATACATAACTAGCCCCCTCACCGACCCAACCAGCCTGACCGCCACACGTCTGCAGGCCGGCTGGGGCTCTCAGAGTGGAAATGGTCCTCAAGGTTCTTGGCTGGGTATGAATGATCACAGTTGTATAGAATCTAAGGATTGTCCATGGCCTAAATACAGGAATGTTTTCCTCCTATATATCTTACATAAAAAAAGATGCCATTTAGGAAAGGGTTTGCTTGTACTTTGTAAAATGCTTATACTTTGTAAAACAAACAATGCACTTTTTTTGCTAAATAAGTTGACAGGAAAACAATACTTTTTAAATTCCCAAAATGTTTTTTTTTTTAAATTCTCTTACTGGTTAAATATGTCTAATTTCTATTCTTGAGCGTGTTTTCATGATTTGAAAAGTGTTGCCATCACTCTATCTAGTAGCTGGAAATAAATGTTAAATCCAGACGTGATCATGCACTAAATGTTTTGTTTGGGAAAAGAGGAGGGTTTTCTCTCCATTTTCCCTGTTTCATGGGATCAGAATAATTACAGCCAGATATGACCTCTGTTCCCTGTTTGAAAACTAACGACTGCACTCTCGCCTTGCGCTCCACTTCCGTTACAAATGTCGGGTCGATGAAAACAACAAGAAAGGCTACATCAGAAAATGGACGCCGCAGTCAGGCCTCAAGTCAAAGAGTGTGTGTGTGTGTGTGTGTGTGTGCGTGTCAGTCAGGCCTCAAGTCAAAGAGTGTGTGTGTGTGTGTGTGTGTGTGTGTCAGTCAGGCCTCAAGTCAAAGAGAGTGTGTGTGTGTGTGTGTGTGTGTGTCAGTCAGGCCTCAAGTCAAAGAGTGTGTGTGTGTGTGTGTCAGTCAGGCCTCAAGTCAAAGAGTGTGTGTGTGTGTCAGTCAGGCCTCAAGTCAAAGAGTGTGTGTGTGTGTGTGTGTGTGTGTGTGTCAGTCAGGCCTCAAGTCAAAGAGTGTGTGTGTGTGTGTGTGTGTGTGTGTGTGTGTGTGTGTGTCAGTCAGGCCTCAAGTCAAAGAGTGTGTGTGTCAGTCAGGCCTCAAGTTAAAGAGTGTGTGTGTGTGTCAGTCAGGCCTCAAGTCAAAGAGTGTGTGTGTGTGTCAGTCAGGCCTCAAGTCAAAGAGTGTGTGTGTGTGTCAGTCAGGCCTCAAGTCAAAGAGTGTGTGTGTGTCAGTCAGGCCTCAAGTCAAAGAGTGTGTGTGTGTCAGTCAGGTGTGTGTGTGTGTCAGTCAGGCCTCAAGTCAAAGAGTGTGTGTGTGTGTGTCAGTCAGGCCTCAAGTGTGTGTGTGTGTGTGTGTGTGTGTGTGTGTGTGTGTGTGTGTGTCAGTCAGGCCTCAAGTCAAAGTGTGTGTGTGTGTATGTGTGTGTGTGTGTGTGTGTGTGTGTGTGTGTGTGTGCATGCGCAACTAACAGGACAATACTCTGTAGAGGTATTACCAAGACTGGCTGGTGGCTATTTTTACTACAGTAGTGACTTTGAAAACAAAACACACCCTATATGTCAGAATATGTCCCCCCTATGGTGTTGAATATATCCAGAGCATGTTTTATATTGACTTACTGATGATGCCCCTTACTAGAGCAGTGAGTCAGAGTGATGGAGAGGGGAGAACAATTACAAGTCACTAACTGACGCTTCAACGATCATATGCCTTCGTAATCAGTTCTTCATTGCACTAAAAATGTAAGATGGCGCCAACAGACGTCGCCTTGTGTCGAGCTCCTACTCAACATTCATTGTTGAGGGAGAGCATGTCAGCAAGCATCACTGTTTACACCTGCTGTGTCCTGTGTTCGTGACAAATAAACTCTGATGATTTCAAATGATCTAACATAAAGGGATGAAGGGAAAGAGAATGAGAGAAAAGCAAAGAGAATTAGGGAGACACACAGAGAAAAGAGAGAAAGAGAAAAACCTAGAGAGCGAGCGAGAGAGAAAGAGAGCGAGAAAGAGAGCATCAGCGTAACAGAGAGAAGGACCAGTGGTCCTCAGGCCCCTCCACCCTCCAGCTGCATCTCCACACCACAGACATTACGCCCGGTCCCCGGCGGGCCCACGAGGATGCTGGGATTGCCAGACGCTTATTGCTTTTAGATCACATTCTTATTGACTTCTGTCACGGGGGCCGTTTGTCAAGAGGACTGATGTCACTTTTTTTTGGGGGGGGGGGGGGGGGACTACCTCCATCCCTGTGACATATTGGAGACATTTTCGGGCCAGAAACAAGCCGTTATTATGGAGTGCAATAGGTTAAGCCGGTAAAAACCAACAGGCCGAGACAGGCACGGCCCTGATCACTAACCCTGGTGTGGCTGGGAATACGGTCTTTAGTGTTTTAGCAGAAACTAGGGATTAGGCTCTACTCTGGGGACACCTGCTCCTACTTGGCCAATGAATGTGGTAGATGACTAAAACCTTTCTTCACACTGTGCCGACCAGAACCGTACTGTGCTGGGTCGGACATTCCCTTTTCACGTTGTATATTCCAGCATGGTTGCAGCAACCAGGCCAGCCCAGCACAGCCTGGTTTGGTGGTGTGAAAATAGCAGTATACGTTGCTCCCTAGTTATTATCCAAGATATGCAGGATAACGTTTTAGCAGAAACTAGGGATTAGTGCCTACTCCGGGGAAAACGTCACTCCTACTCGAACGCTAGAGAACATGTGTCCTACGGCCAATGTGGATAATGGATTCTACGTTTCCTCCAACCTAGTTATCGCTAAGAATGAGACGGTGACGATTCAACTGTTGGTTCACTTTGGTTTAGTTGTCCTCATAGGAAGTTCAACAGAAATCGGGGTTTAACACTTTACATAAACGCCTTCAAAGCAGAATCTGCACCTGTTGTTTTTAAAGCAAGTGCAGGGAAACGAAAGGATCAATTCAAACCCAATTCCAGTCCTGGAGGAAAAAGGTCATCAATACTGTTGGTTTTATCGATACTTCTGTCTTCTAGGTCATATTGATGTCACCGTTTCCTATTAAACAGAACACGATCCTTGACTTGCTTTTACCACATGGTACTGTTGAGATATTGGTGAAGAGCAACCAAGCTAGTTCGGCTTTCTCTCTGCAACACACACAAACCAGACGTACTGTGTAATGAATAGTCCTGATTAATTACACCTTAACTAATTAGCCCTCATATAATATTCACCTTCAAAGAAACACCGAATTATTCCCGTGAAAGTTAATGCATCTTTGTTTGCTGACCTTTAGCCAATTAAGATTTGACATCATAAAAGAGGCAGGTTTGTTAAATGGGCATCAACACCGTTGGTCCTCCTCACCTGGCTCTCTTTATGAACATAATGACATCTCTGAGCTGATCAAACTGAACGCATGTGATTCTGGCACTACAGCTTCAGGGTTCTTTTTTTCATCAAATCAAGTACAAGTCATCCCCTGAGATGGTGGACATTTTGTACATGATGCCATGATTGGGAATTTAAAGCAGCAGGGAAAGTAACATGGAACAAAGGTAGTTGAGGTGAGATACCGACTGGGATTCAAATTATTTATATTTGTATCATTGTACAGCTACAATACTTTCCTACTCAGCCGAAATCAACATTCCCCCCTTTACATTAGTGAGCATATTATTATAATTGCTGCTATACTTGGTGTCAAATTAAATATTCAAGAGAAAAATGAAGATGGAAAGAACGGAAGATCCCAACTGCTGCTTTCTATCCACAAGTCAAATGATAATGCATCATGGGAAAATGGGGAGAAGACCAACCAAAGGGCTTGGTGGAGTCAAGGAGGCTTGACATATGACTTACCATTAATGCCAGGCACCACTGTCATGCAAAAGGAAAGAAAAAGGAAAGAAACATTTCACATTTCTACCACTGAAGGTTCATGCCAACTCAGACATTAAATAACTCAAAGGGGAGAAATTCTAAGTAAAAGTTTTGGGTTCCAGGAAGGGACAGGATGTGAGTGTGTGAGGGCCTATTGGAACACTTTGTACTAACATAGCTAACACTAATGGGGATGCAGGTTAGGCAGTTAACTGTGTGAACTATTTAATTCAAATGAGGGTGTGCTTTTCTACTTTTTTTTCCTGTTTCTTGTGGTACAATAAAACACTTATGGCAACTGTAGTGCTAATTATTATTGCCGTGGACCTGCTGCCACAGGCGGGCACAGAAACTCACGGAGGGTTTGAGCAAAGGATGCTGGGTATTGAGCAAGGAGGGCTGACTGACCGTGTTCGGCTGCAGCTTTGAGCGTGGCCTTTGAGTGAGTGGATCCGAAGGGGTTCCTGACGAAGCGCCGGCGCCGCCTCAAGTCGTCCTCCCAGTAGTCGAGGCGCCAGAACTCCCGAGGACGGCTGCAGGGGAACAGAGGTAGCACATGTGTTAGCAATTACAGAACAGCGTGGTGGTAGCCTATAGCCCCAATCACAGTGCAGAGTAGCGAGGCCAGCAGCAGCATAAAGACAGCCTTGTTTTGCTATGCTGGGTGTCTTCTTCCCCCCCAACACCACAACAAATAAACACAGTAGATAGACCACCTAAAACACTGACCTTGAAAATAACAATATTTTCTCTCTCGCTCGTGAAACAAGCACAAAATACATTATGGTGGAATGAGCAGCTGACAGGGTGATCAGTTTCCCCCACACTCCGATGTGCTCCCATTCCAGGCTCATTTGGGACCCAGCAGGGCACCTCGGCTCTAGCCTCTCTACCCAGGTAGCAGGCGAGTGCCCGGGCTGGTCCCAAAACGCCATTACAAAAACAGGGAAGCGGGAGAGGGGGATGACATTACCAATATTAATCAATGTCCACAAGCCTCTGTTTCTTCCCAATTTGCACCTCCTCCTTTACCCAGGCCTGGTCAGTTGTAAATCATTCAGACTAAAATCGTATCCCAAATAGCACCCTATTCCCTATGGACCCTGGTCAAATGTAGTGCACTAAATAGGGAATAGGGTGCCATTTTGGACACATACCCCATTCTCAGGGACTTGGAAAGTGTTAACTTTTAATGAAGAGTCACAACCACTACACAGCATTGTGTTGTGTACATATAGGCAATAAAATATTAAAACTCAAAGGGATTTCATTTAAATTAAATTTTAAAATATTAATTACTTTTCTTTCACACAGCATAAGGAGGAAATACATTTCTTTCCAACATTAGTGAGGTGTTATTTTCCACCCACCCCTATTGAAAAAAGCTTGCCTAATTTAAATAACTAATTTACTGCTCGAGAAGAAATAGCTGGTAATTTGTCAAACTAAATTACGCCAAATGTGTTCCATATTGCGCGTATTATGAGGGAATGTGTTCGGCATTTAGAAATTAAAACACAACGGAAGAACACAACATAATCCCTCTAACTCAGTAGAGTGGAACCGAGGTCAGACACTTCCCTCCTTCACCTATGAGCTGGGTTCACACATTACATTTACTATTAAAGCACCGAGAAAAACAAGTGGTCTAAGACATGTGCAGGTGTGTATTTGGGTTATTCTTAAGGTTGCATTAGGGTTTGTGTATGGCCTCAGCCTCTAAACAGATCCCAGTGTATTGATTTATAGAAGCATGGTGAGATAGAAATCTGGAAATCCAAGGTGCTGCGTCAGAAGGGTGAAGAAGTATTCGTGCGCAACAATTTTGAGTCTCATGGGTCTGAATACTTATGTAAATAAGATTTTTTTTCTTATCGTAATACATTTGCAAAAATGTCTAAAAACCTGTTTTTGCTTTGTCATTATGGGTATTGTGTGTAGACTGATGAGGGGGAGAAAAACTATTTAATCAATTTTAGAATAAGAATAATATTTTAGAAAAAGTCAAGGGGTCTGAATAGTTTCTGAATGCGCTGTAAGTCAGTACATCCACGGTGCTACGGGAGAAGTGTTCAGGTGTAACAGGGCCTATTCCACCTGGCTATATAAATCAGGACGAGAGCACCAGGTAGCAGCCTCTAGACAGACAGCTCTTTTATCTCCTGATGTTTCACTGGCTGTCTGCATATACAGTATGTTAAACCAACAACGTACAATATCAAAATGAAGGGGGTCGCAGAGTAAAAATAAATAAATAAAATAAAATAAAAAAAAGTCTAAATATCAAGAGAACGTAATCCACATGAGAACGGTGAGGGGAAGAGGAAACGCTGTAGGGAAAAGAGGAAACAATAGCACAACACTGGAACATATAGTCAAACACATTTATAGCTTGAACACCAAATGAGTGTTGACATCAGACCTTGGCGAGGTGGAGTGACATGTGTGTATCAGTGTCCGCAGAGGTACGAGGGAGAACCAGAACCCTCTCTGTGTGTGTGTGTGTGTGTGTGTGTGTTTCTGTGTGCACATGGTAATGCATTAGGGCTGGGAATTTCCAGGGACATCACCATACGACATTATCACGATACTTAGGTGCCAATCCGATATGTATTACAATTCTATATGGCGATTTGATGTTCCAAACATATTGCTCAACATATGTCTGCTGCAGAGAGACAAGGGAGAGCCATGAGAACACAAGTCTTGATCAGTCATGGAAATACAAGTGCTGAAAACATCTTGGCTCCCTATTTTAAAAACAAGATGGAGAACAAGCTATGAGGGCAGGTACAGCCAACTACCACACAAATAATATTGCGATATTGTCAAAGCAATACCACATAAATCGTCAAAAATAATATCCCAATTTGTAACTATTGATTCCCCCCCCATCACTATTACACGTGTGAGTGTACTTGTGTGTCTGTACGTCCGTGTGTGTGTGTGTGTGTGTGTGTGTCTGTACGTCCGTGTGTGTGTGTGTGTGTGTGCGCGTCTTGCATGCATGTACACGTGTGTGTGTGTGTGTGTGTGTATATATTGGAGCTTGTTTGTTTGATCCGGTCTTGACAGCTGCTGTAGCTGCTCCAGTCAGGAGCCCGGGGCTCCCCACAAAGCTTCAGACCAACACCAATGACTACACAGGGCCTCTAAAAGGGGAGGGGCTTTACACAAGAAAATAAATACAATTTAGAGCCAGGTGCTTTAAGACGTTCTATGAAAGCCATAAATTACTTGATTTATCTGAATTAATGAAAAATAAATCCTTCTCTTTCTGTCCTTCTCTCTCGCACACTCTCTCTGCATCTTCATATCTCTCTATCGCCCCCTCTTTCTCTTTTCATCTCTCTCTCTCAGCCTCTGGTCTTTTCTGGAGAAAAATAGAGAAAGAAACTGTCTTCAGCTCCCGTGTTTGTGTAAAGCCGAGGCAGTTTATAAGAGGCGCATGGGGGAATAGCAGACAGCACAACTATTAAATATTTTACAGGCAAACATTCTAAAGCACATAAGCAAAGAGAAGATGTCAAGGATCTCTCATTAAAAATGTATTTGGCTACTAAGGAGCTTGAAGACGTGATGAGGAAACGGTGGAAGAGAAGAAGGGAAGGAGGAGGGATGGAGTAGTAGGTGGAGAGGACGTGTCTCTCTGGTGTTCAGAGGAAATTCAACAGAAACACAGGGCAGAAACTAAAAAGGTCCCACAATATAATAACGCTCCGGTTTGTTGAGGGCTCAGTGTGAACGTGGGTGTGAGGATACACACGAGCGGAAAAGAGGGAAAGCATTTACATTTGAGTCATTTAGGAGATGTTCTTATCCAGAGCAACTTACAGGAGCAAATAGGGTTAAGTGCCTTGCTCAATGGCACGTCAACAGATTTTTCCACCGAGACGGCTCTGGGATTTGAACCAGCCCCCTTTCGGTTACAGGCCCAACACTCTTACCAGCTAGACTACCTACTTCATGAATACATTTGAGACCACAAGTGTGTGTGTTATATCTGTGTGTTATGCCTGTGTGTGTGTTTTATGTCTGTGTGTGTTGTGTTATGTCTGTGTTATGCCTGTGTGTGCGCGTGTGTTATGCCTGTGTGTGTGTTTTATGTCTGTGTGTGTTGTGTTATGTCTGTGTTATGTCTGTATGTGTGCGTGTGTTATGCCTGTGCGTGTATGTGTGTGCGTATGTGCTAGGAGACATTGGAGTGTGTCTCTCTCCATCCAGCAGACAGAATGTGCAGGACCTGATTTCCCTCCTGTCACAAAGGGCCCAGGCCTTGTTGCTGTGTGATAGTCTCCCTTCCCTAATTACCACTTCATCATCCTGCCTCACACAGCATTCATCTAGGAAAATGATTATCAAGCCAGTGTCACACACACACACACACACACACCATCCTCGTACAAGGAGGTTTCCTCCACATCCATCAGTGGGAGGACGTGTTCGGTAGTGGGGAGTAATTAGTCGCAGTGTTATGGAACGATCTCCACCGCTGGCCGTGTCGTGAACGGCACCACAACTAGGTTCCTAATGAAGGGTCTTGGATGGGCGTCCGCCCGCCGTCCACCCCAGTACCTTGCCAACTCCGTCGCCAATCAATCCCCCACGGAGAACGCAGCTGTACCACAGTGGGAAAAACGCTGTGACACGCGCCGTGCATGTGTCCGCTGAGAGAGTTTCTACAAAGATGATAAATCATTCAGAGCCCGTCCATCGTGTGGCGGGCTGCGCTGGCAGAATAACGGCAGCACCCATTCTTCAAGATGACAACAATTAAAATGACTAAAGGCCGCAGCCTTTTGCACAAACCACTTGTGTAATTAGTAATTAGTTTACTCATAAAGGCCTCGCTCATTAGAGACTACTGGGGAGCGTCTGTTGTCTTAGATGGAAACTTTAAAAACACACACACACACACACACGGGTATGTACGCGTGTAACTATGTTTGTGTGTGTTAAGGAGCACTTAGCAGAGTGCTGGATCCCTCTAAATGCTGTTTAATGTAGACCACATTGACGACTGATGAGAAAGGGCCAATAAGACATTTATGTGAGGTAATAAAATATAATTGTTTTTTTTCTGTGTGGCAGTAAATGTAAGTTTACCAACATTAGAAGACGATCTCAGCCTCTCTCCTTTTGTGTGTGTGTGTCTGTGTTGCTTTCACTAATGAATAAATGGGAGCAATCACAAAAAATATCACTATATGCAATAAATTAAAACACCATAGCATTAACAGATTGTGGAAAGAGGTTTAACACAACCTTTAAAACTATAAAGCCAACTAAATTGTCTGTTTGCATCAAAACAGAACACGGTCCAATTGGACTTGGCATGGGGAGAGTGACATAATAAATAAATAGTTTAATTGTAGCCAAGTGTTCAGTGATCGGCAGCTCAGTGACGGCTGGCTTGAAGTCCAGGATTAATGAATCGCTTAGTTGGACAGACAGACTGACTGACTGGAGCTTTGGAAGGAGTGGAAGACGGACAGACGACTACGTTCTCTAACAGTAGCCCGTCCACTAGCCAGGACTTCCCGTGTATCGCCACAGAGGACAACACAGGGTAAACAGGGAGTAACCTACACACAGAGACATCTAGCTAAGATGGCCTAGTACTGAACACAAGTGCATTGCCATGTCTGCCGGGTAGGTTGAAGAAAAGAGGCCTGGAACCATGGGAGATATGCCATTCCTGCTGTCCAATTCCTTATTCAGTGTGCACTACGCTTGGACTGTTTCTACATGCATTTACTGTAGGCCTGGGTCTTATTTAAAAAACAACAAATAGCATTAGTCCTTCAAATAGGTATTTTATGGAGGCCCACCATAAAAGAAAAACAATCGTTTAAAATATCCACTTATGGTTTGAAATGTTTGTTACCATAGAAACCCACGGTTCAATGCAGCCGTTTTTTTTTTTTTAAATCTCAATAACAAATCATTTCTGGGTAACAATGAAGTACCTTACTGAAATTGTTATGAATTAAATTGGTCAAAAATAAACAAAAATAGCTTCTTAGCAAAGAGTCATTTATCAAGAAGTTTGCTAGGACTCTCTGGGAGTGGTCTGAGTGGGAAACTGAAAACCAGCTGTTATTGGCACAGGAAAAATCACGTTCTTGGCTACAATGGGCCTTTAATAAATGATACATTCATGAACTTGTATTATACTGAATAAGCATGCAGTTATTGACTTATGTTTATAAATGAGACAAAGAAATGACAGTTAATGACTAAAATGCCACTACTCACATATAATGAATACTATTTAAGCACTTAAATCAATCAATACACCATGGCGTGCAATTACATTGATTTAAGTTTGACATTCATGTGCACTAACAGTTTGTGATCAGTTGATTTATTCTTATTTGATCAAATAATGTACACTCAAAAACAGAGAAATACATCGACTTTGAAACGCTATCTATGGAAGTACAGAGGACAAAGACATTAACCTCAATTAATTTATGACATAAATAAAATGGGAATTTAAGGCGTTGTGTATGAGAGCCAATATCGCTTATCTCCCCCTCTCAAACCTCAAACACAGGCAGTTAAAACATGGTAATAGATTCTCTCTGGAAGCCACTGAAACTTTGATAGCACTCTTATTTCAATGCCCAAATTGTTCTTTTTCTGACAAGGACAAACGATAGTCATCCATCAAGATCCAATCAGACCCCGCCAAACAGGAGCAGGATGCGTGGCCCAAGCTCTTCCCAAGCTCTTCCCAAGCTCTTAAATGCTATTTGCATTGCCTTTGCAATTTGTTTTTTTTTGGGGGGGGGACGATATTAAAAACAGTGAAACATCAAGGATTTCCAGGCTAGATAATTTGAAACCCACTGAAATGAACTTTGGTGAATAATGTGTGTGAGTGAGTGAGTGAGTATTAATATTACTGTGTGGGAAGGGGGATCACTTTTGGCTAGAGATTATGCAAATGATCCTATATGACCTTTATCATTAGAAGCCGTACATAGAGCAGCAACATGTATTTCATACATCACACACAGAGCACTTTGCTGAGGACAAACAGTCATTTATAACTTCAGACGGGACTCATTCGGTACAGTCAGTGAGATTGCATATACGCAGAGGAGGTGGGATTTCTCACTTTGCTTTTTCTTCTCATTAATGCAAAGGGGCCCCATTGGCAGCCCCTCAAATCGCTCAAACGTTGCCTCTATCGCCGAGATCATTTCTTTTGATTTGCATAAACCATGAGTTTATAAGAATCTGAGACGGGATAGGTTGAGGATTTGTCATACATATGACTGTGGCGCCAGAGAACCCCTTCCTCTTTGTCAAATGGTGTCAGCGGTGGGAGCTAGTCACAGCGCCAGCTCCAAATTAAAACGAGGGGTCAAACGCCTTGCTATGGAAATGGCCATGATTAAAGCTCGCCTTAAGCTGTAAGTGAGGTTCTACAGTACCCGTGCATTAATGCATGTCCTTCCTAGTCAAATGAGGTGTACGACACAGACCATTTCAATAGCAGTGTATGTTAATGCAGCCTTCCTAATGTTGCTGTCATGTTGTTTATGTGTTTGACAAAGGTAGCTTCAGGGTCACAGAGGAGGCTATCGTCTCCATCTAAACTCCTAGACCAATTTCATCGTGATGGGATTTCACTCGTTCTTTTTTGTTTATGATAGGATCAGACCATTTCATTTGCTTATTTTGAACATTATTTTGAATTCCCTGCTCCAGTTGATCTGATTGGATACGGGAATGGAAAGGTATTCGAAATAAAACAGTGATGAATACGCCAAACAGTTTTGATCAAAACCTGGAATTCATATCAAAACAAAAATGTTACGCCAAACCATAACACGGATAAGTGTTTTTACAGATGCTACATACAAGTACTATGCCATTTGACCACATTAACACACCTGAGGAATTAACAGTGAGGAACTTCAAGCTGCAGGTCTTTCAGATCACATGACTAAGTTCACGGCACCGGACAACAATAAGCACGTTGATTTCCTTCACACATCTACCACTCCTCCATGTAATTACTACTCTAATTTTTTATGAGCACAGAACAAAAACTAAACAAGAGAAGAGAAAGAGAGAGAAATAGAGAGAGAGCGAAAGAGAGAAATATAATGTTGCCTCTCCATAACATCACTGGGCTTGCTAAGATCAAAGCACTCCCATGGGGTGGCCATGCATGAGGCTGCAGACATAGCGCAACAACACACAAATGCTCAAAATGAAAAATGGAAATACGGTCCTAATTACCGATGGGCGCAGTATCGCACGCTCCCCAATTAGCAGCAATTAAGCTCAGTGTAAATTCTGCGACAAAGGGTCTGGATATTACACCCTAATTATATTCTTCCTCCAGGGGAGGTGCGGAGATTTAGAGGAGAGGGCTGGGTGTAAAGAGAGGGGTAATATTAACCAAAATGTTGGTTTGTTTGTTAGGAAACCACCCTGTGTTTTTAACCTGTTGAAATATGTATCAAAAGAAGTGTATTGTGCTATTTTACAGAGAGAACATATTCTTATGCCACTGACTAGAATATGTACAAATCTATCTACAATTCACAATAAATCTTCAGTACCCACAACAATGTGTCCAAAGTCAAACAAACCATATTAAAACACCAATGTTACCTTCAAAAACACAACAAAAATGATATATGCGGTCACCAAGTCTGTGTTTTTCGATAAAGCATCATATTTTCTTAGTTTTGACAACATGCACACATCTGTCACTGCTGGTAGGTAATGAAGACATCCATATCCACTGGAGCAGAATTGCATAATTCAGCCATTACCGGTGGTATCCTCATAATCAGATGACCTCTACCCTTCAGGGCTGAACTTGAATGTCCTGACAAATCTAAACTGGCACAGAATGGCTCTGAACACAACCACGACCATATAGAAGACTGAGCAAAGGCCCAAGGTCGTTTGGGGATTGGGGAAACGCTTGGGGGGGGTCCTCGGGGTCTGTCAATCTTAAAGTTCCCATTTACAACATCAAGTGAAGACGAGATCATTTATAGCTGGACATACATTTATCAGAAAGGACTGCTGGAGTGAAAGAACATTTTCTAACAAATAAATGAACATTTCATTAAATTATTATTATTCTTCTTATCAGTGGCGATTTTAGCATGTAAAGCTTGGTGAGGCAACAAACAAAAAGTGGAATGCATGACAGCAAAGCCACTACACAATACTAAACAATATATTAAATCCACATTAATGAGCAAGCTAGGACGGACATGGTCAATATAACTGTTTGTTCAGCACTTTTGAAATGTACAGCGACAGAATTCAGAACATGGGCCGTTCTTACAGTATTCTCCCTGTACACCAAGTCAGAACCGTAGGATAAATAAAGGGGGTATATAAGCAGACAATGAAAGCTCTTACAATATTCAATGAATACAATTCTCTAAAACAGACTATAAGCTACATGTGCTCCACCAAATTAGAACAGTAAGTGAAATTAAGAGGTGAAAATAAACCAAATTATTAGGGTGAGGCACATGGGCTACTAACAGCTTACTACACAACATACACTTAGTATTACTTTCTTAGCTACAGTATACATATCTCCCTGGCATATTACATCATTTATGCAGCAGCATACAAGACATTTTTGGACTCACCTTGTTGTGCTGTGCTCCCTTGAACAGGAAGGTGGCGGTCCTTCATGGGAAAATTTTGTCATCAAACTTTGTCAAAGTCTCTGGATTTATGGTGCTTTCAAGACAACTGGGAACTCGGAGAAGAAGAAAAAAACGTTGAATCAGGATGACGTCAGTGATCTTCAGGTCGTAGCTCGAGAAAGAGGCCAGAGTTCCCGATTTACAATTCAGAGTTTATCCAGAGTTCCCAGTTGTCTTGAAAATATTCAGAGTTAACAGTAGTTTTGATTCCGGCACAAATCAAGCTTCATTGACAGCATGGCCAATGATGAATGTTTATAATTTTAAACTAGGAAAAGAGACCCTTAATCTTAGACTTGGGACCACACAGCCACTCCACTGAATAGCAGGCTAATGTTTGCTTTGCAATGCTTGCAGATAGCTACTGATTCCTTCCAAACCACTCATTGTTGAATTTGCGATTTCCAACTTGTTGTGTAATGTTAATGCTCAATGGCCGATGAGCACCGATACGCTTCATCTATAATTTCTCTTCATATGACAAGGATTAAAAAGGATTTGCCAGTAGATTGTCAACTTGATTCATGATGATGACTGCTAGCTAAGATTTTGAAAGTATGATGTTGACATGATCAGTCCAAAAAAAGCTACTGTAGATATGTGAATTGATGTAATTCTATCTGTTCTAATGACCTTGAGCCTTCTTGGATGGGCCCTTCAAAGTAATTATGGCAGCACCCAATAGGCTTGAATTTTCGAGCTCTACCCTAAGATTTAGACTTTTATTTTGCAAAAAATGTGGGGCTCAAAACAGCGGTTGCCACTGATTATTATAATATGATTTCCCAGTTAATCTATTTCCCAGGATTTTGAGGCGGACATGGCTGGGTGACAGACACAAGACACAGTGATGTCCCGTACCCTCTCTGTATTCTAATCTAGCGTTGTCCCCTCCTCTCAATGTGTTAGTGTGATGCTGAGCTGTGCATCGTGCCCTCCTCTCAATGTGTTAGTGTGATGCTGGGCTGTGCATCGTGCCCTCCTCTCAATGTGTTAGTGTGATGCTGGGCTGTGCATCGTGCCCTCCTCTCAATGTGTTAGTGTGATGCTGGGCTGTGCAATGTGTTAGTGTGATGTGCCCTCCTCTCAATGTGTTATGTGTGATGCTGGTGCTGTGCATGCTGGGTGCCCTCCTCTCAATGTTAGTGTGATGCTGGGCTGTGCATCGTGCCCTCCTCTCAATGTGTTAGTGTGATGCTAGCTGTGCATCGTGCTAAACGTGTTAGTGTGATGCTGGGCTGTGCATCGTGCCCTCCTCTCAATGTGTTAGTGTGATGCTGGGCTGTGCATCGTGCCCTCCTCTCAATGTATTAGTGTGATGCTGGGCTGTGCATCGTGCCCTCCTCTAAACGTGTTAGTGTGATGCTGGGCTGTGCATCGTGCCCTCCTCTAAACGTGTTAGTGTGATGCTGGGCTGTGCATCGTGCCCTCCTCTCAATGTGTTAGTGTGATGCTGAGCTGTGCATCGTGCCCTCCTCTCAATGTATTAGTGTGATGCTGGGCTGTGCATCGTGCCCTCCTCTCAATGCGTTAGTGTGATGCTGGGCTGTGACAGGCTCATCTAGCACGGCTGTCTGGTGTATTCATGAGGCCCTCCTCTCTCTCCATCACACAGCAATGCCCATTATACAGCACTTATGGTACAATGGCAGCAAGCATGCCGCCTAATCATGTCAAGTGCTGCACTTCATGGGCTTGGAGGAGAGAGTGAGAGAGAGAGGTGAGCATGTGAGGAGAGAGCAAGAGAGAGCGAGTGAGAGAGAGAATGGGGGTGGGGGTTGAGGCTTGATGGTGCTGGGTGATCACCCTGTGGTTGCCAAGGTAGTGGATGGATACTTTGTCAGTGGACTGGGTTGATATGGTGGAAAACAACTACACGAATACTGCCGCTACTCACACATTTTTAAAGAGTGCCAAAGCTGGCCTTAATGACTCCCTGATCAAAAATAAAGGTTAAACAAATAAAAATGATGAAAGTAGGAGAAAAATTATGTAATAGTTACATTATTTCAAACATTTTAGACTCCCTCTCCTATAGGTGGCTCTGGTCTGGAGCGAGAGAAGGAGAGAGAGAGACAATCAAGTAAATCCAGAGAAAGAATAAAAGCTGAAGGTCCCTGAGTAAAGGATGGATCCCCTCCATCTCCCTCCATTCTCTGCAACATCACGCCAGTATTTCATGTGCCCTTTTCTGCTTTCGCTGCAGAACAAAGCCACTGGATCCCAAAGATAAAAAGCGGATTTTTTGGTAAATGGTGAAAGTGTGGAAATAAATGACCAGCTGTGGCCTGAGTGTAATTACAGTGGCTGGGAGAGCAGCGATCTATCACGAGACCCAGGAGAGGGGGTGACACACACAGCGCCATGGGGTTAGTCAAAGGAGATAACTAACTAACTACTGGACCCTGAACAATCCATACTCCCCAGATATTGCATCCTGGGAGAAGGGAGAGAGGAAAAAGAACGTAAAAACTTCCCCAATGGCTTTTTATTGAGATATTGATCAGGGCCCTCTAATCAGGACCTTGCTGGGCCAAGGCCAGATACTTTCTTAAGGGTATATGGAACGGATAAATCTGGAGAGTTGCCACACTCCATAGAGGAGGCTGAGCTCTGAGGCGGTAGACGGTGGGATGCAATAGGTCTTTCTGGAGAGGAAGGAAGAGAGGGGAGGGGGTTCACACTGTATAACAGGGATTCATTACAGAGCTGAGGAGGAGGAGGAGGAGGAGAGGGGAGGGGGTTCACACTGTATAACAGGGTTTCATTACAGAGCTGAGGAGGAGGAGGAAGAGGAGAGGGAGACGAGGAGCAGGGAGGAGGAGGAATATGGGGAGGGAGATGAGGAGCAGGGAGGAGGAATAAGGGGAGGGAGATGAGGAGCAGGGAGAGGAGGAGGAATAAGGGGAGGGAGATGAGGAGCAGGGAGGAGGAGGAGGAATAAGGGGAGGGAGATGAGGAGCAGGGAGAGGAGGAGGAATATGGGGAGGGAGATGAGGAGCAGGGAGGAGGAGGAGTATGGGGAGGGAGATGAGGAGCAGGGAGAGGAGGAGGAATAAGGGGAGGGAGATGAGGAGCAGGGAGAGGAGGAGGAGTAAGGGGAGGGAGATAAGGAGCAGGGAGAGGAGGAGGAATAAGGGGAGGGAGATGAGGAGCAAGGAGAGGGGGAGGAGTAAGGGGAGGGAGATAAGGAGCAGGGAGAGGAGGAGGAATAAGGGGAGGGAGATGAGGAGCAGGGAGAGGAGGAGGAGTATGGGGCGGGAGATGAGGAGCAGGAAGAGGAGGAGGAGTATGGGGAGGGAGATGAGGAGCAGGGAGAGGAGGAGGAATAAGGGGAGGGAGATGAGGAGCAAGGAGAGGGGGAGAAGTAAGAGGGAGAGGGGGAGGAGTAAGAGGGAGATGAGGAGCAGGGAGAGGAGAAGGAATAAGGGGAGGGAGATGAGGAGCAGGGGGAGGAGGAGGGAGATGAGGAGCAGGGAGAGGAGGAGGGAGATGAGGAGCAGGGAGAGGAGGAGGAATAAGAGGGGATGAGGAGTAATAAGAGGAGGGAGAGGAGGAGTAAGAGGGTGAGGAATAAGATGTGGGAGAGGAAGAGGAATAAGAGGAGGGAGATGAGGAGGAATAAGAGGGAGATGAGGAGCAGGGGGAGGAGGAGGGAGATGAGGAGCAGGGGGAGGAGGAGGGAGATGAGGAGCAGGGAGAGGAGAAGGGAGATGAGGAGCAGGGAGAGGAGGAGGAATAAGAGGGGATGAGGAGTAATAAGAGGAGGGAGAGGAGGAGTAAGAGGGTGAGGAATAAGATGTGGGAGAGGAAGAGGAATAAGAGGAGGGAGATGAGGAGGAATAAGAGGGAGATGAGGAGCAGGGAGAAGAGGAGGAATAAGAGGAGGGAGAGGAGGAGGAATAAGAGGAGGGGGAGGAGGAGGAATAAGAGAAGGGGGAGGAGGAGGAAAAGAGGAGGAGTAAGAGGAAGTGGAATATGAGGGAGATGAGGAGCAGGGATAGGAGGAGGAATAAGAGGAGGGAGAGGAGGAGGAGTAAGAGGAGGGAGAGGAGGAGGAGTAAGGGGAGGGAGAGGAAGAAGAATAAGAGGAGGTAGAATAATAAGGAAGGGGAGAGAAGGAGGAGGTAGGAGAGAAGGAGGAGGAGGGAGAGAAGGAGGAGGAGGGAGAGGAGGATGAGAGGGAGAGGAGGATGAGAGGGAGAGAAGGAGGAGGGGGGAGAGAAGGAGGAGGGGGGAGAGAAGGAGGAGGGAGGGAGAGAAGGAGGAGGAGGGAGAGAGAGGGGGATGGAGGGAGAGGAGGGGGATGAGGAGGGAGAGGAGGATGAGAGGGAGAGAAGGAGGAGGGGGAGAAGGGAGGAGGGGGGGAGAAGGAGAGGAGGGGGGAGAAGGGAGAGGGGGGGATGAGAGGGAGAGAGAGGGGGATGAGAGGGAGAGGAGGGGGATGAGAGGGAGAGGAGGGGGATGAGAAGGAGAGGAGGGGGATGAGAAGGAGAGGAGGGGGATGAGAGGGAGAGAGAGGGGGATGAGAGGGAGAGGAGGGGGATGAGAGGGAGAGGAGGGGGATGAGAAGGAGAGGGGGAGATACACCTGCAAAATAAACTTTTCTACACTAAACACTGAAGATTGAATTCACCCAAATCACTCCTAACTACCAGTCTCAGAATAAAACTAATAGCTCCATTATCCTGGACTAAATCCCTTAAACCTTTGATCCCTAAAGAGTGAGAGCATCAGTTTCATTCCTCGATCCTGCGGTGAGGCTTGTTTAACCGTTAGCCATCCATGGTAAGTAACATATGGACAGCATCAACCGTTAATACGTTCCATCATGACACGTTGTTACTATTTCTTACAAGCCCAGCCACTGTACTGTAAACACA